>NC_064820.1:205088931-205704289 GCF_024166365.1 Elephas maximus indicus
CAGAGCATGGCCCCCTGCTGCAATCAGATACCGGTATATACTCCAATCACCCCTGCCTGTCTAAGACTGTAGGACAGAGCCTGTACCACACACTTGATGATCAACTACCTGGAAACCTGAGCTGAATTCATACAAGAAAACTGAATGGACTTCTGGACTGATATACCTGATAACAGCTCTAGCCAGCTGGGGACAGGACACGAGAGCTTCAAAGGTGAAAATAATCAAGCTCACTCAAGCAACCCATAGGGGTATACCAAAATAAAACAAAGCAAGGAGCTATGACACAGTAAGCAAGCATAAACTAATAAAATAACTTATAGATGGCTCAGAGACAACAGTCAATATAAAGTCACACAAAGAAACAGACCATGATCACCTCAAGAGGCTCTCAAAACAAAGAACCCAGGGATCTTCTAGATGAAAGTGCATTACTGGAATTACCAGCTGCAGAATACAAAAGTTTAACATATAGAACCCTTCAAGACATCAGGAAGGAAATGAGGCAATACGCAGAACAAGCAAAGGAACACACAGATAAAGCAACTGAAGAAATTAGAAAGATTATTCAGGAACATAATGAAAAGTTTAAGAAGCTGGAAAAATCCATAGACAGACAGCAATCAGAAATTCAGAAGATTAACAATAAAATTACAGAATTAGACAACTCAATAGAAAGTCAGAGGAGCAGAATTGAGCAAGCAGAAGCTAGAATTTCTGAACTCAAAGATAAATCACTTGGCGCTAGTATATTTGAAGAAAAATTAGATAAAAGAATTTAAAGAAATGAAGAAACCTTGAGAATTATGTGGGACTCTATCAAGAGAAATAACCTACAAATGTTTGGAGTACCAGAGCAGTGAGGGATAACAGAAAATACAGAGAAAATTGTTGAGGATTTGTTGACAGAAAACTTCCCTGATATTGTGAAAAATGAGAAGATATCTATCCAAGATGCTCAAAGAAGTCCACATAAGGTAGATGTTAAAAGAAAGTCACCAAGACATATTATAATCAAACTTGCCAAAACCAAAGATAAAGAGACAATTATAAGAGCAGCGAGGGAAAAACGAAAAGCCACCTACACAGGAGAGCCAATAAGACTAAGCTTAGACTACTCAGCAGAAACCATGCGGGCAAGAAGGCAATGGGATGAAATATTTAAAAAATTGAAGGAAAAAAATTGCCTGCCAAGAATCATATATCCATCAAAACTGTCTCTTAAATATGAAGGTGAAATCAAGACATTTCCAGAAAAATGCAAGTTTAGGAAATTAGTAAAAACCAAACCAAAACTACAAGAAATACTAAAGGGAGTCTTTGGTTAGAAAATCAATAGTATCAGGTATCAACCCAAGACTAGAACACTGGACAGACCAACCAGAAGTCAACCCGGACAGGGAAATCCAAAAAAACAAAGCAAGATTATATACATAAAAAAAAAAAGCCCAAAACAGGGTAACAGCAATGTTACTATATAAAAGAAGACAACATTAAAATAATAAAGAAGTACTAAGAAATGTAATCAAACACCTTCCATATGGAGAGGAAGATACAGTGATACAAAGAAATAAAAGTTAGTTTTAAATTTATAAAAATAGGGGTAAATAATAAGGTAAACACAAAGGATACAAACTATCCTACTCATCAAAATAAAATACAAGGGAAAAATACAGACTCAGCAGAAACAAAATTAACAAAAAATATGAGAAAAGGATAATATATAAAGAAAATCTACTCAGCACATAAAATCAAGTGGGAAAAAGAAACTGTCACCACACGAAAAAAGACATCAAAATGATAGCACTAAATTCATGCCTATCCATAATTACTCTGAATGTAAATGGACTAAATGCACCAATAAAGAGACAGAGAGTGGCAAAATGGATTAAAAAACGAGATCCGTCTATATGCTGCCTACAAAAGACACACCTTAGACTTAGAGACACAAACAAACTAAAACTCAAAGGATGGAAAAAAATATATCAAGCAAACAACAATCAAAAAAAAGCAGGAGTGGCAATATTAATTTCTGCCAAAATAGACTTTAAACTTAAATCCATCAGAAAGGATAAGGAAGGACGCTATATAACGATAAAAGGGACAATACACCAAGAAGATATAACCATATTAAATATTTATGCACCCAATGACAGGGCTGCAAGATGCATAAAACAAACTCTATCGGCATTGAAAAGTGAGATAGACAGCTCCACAGTAATAGTAGGAGACTTTGACACACCACTTTCGGTGGGCAGGGCAACCAGAAATAAGCTCCATAAAGACACGGAAGATCTAAATGCCACAATCAACCTACTTGACCTCGTAGACCTATACAGAACACTCAACCCAACAGCAACCAAGTGTGCTTTCTTTTCTAGTGCACATGGAACATTCTCTAGAATAGACCACAAATCAGGTCATAAAGCAAGCCTCAGCAAAAACATTGCTCAGAGGCCAATTTATATCAATAAATGCACACATCCAAAAAAAAAGAAAGGGCCCAAATCAAAGAACTATCCCTACAACTTGAGCAAATAGAAAGAGAGCAACAAAAGAAACCCACAGGCACCAGAAGAAAACAAATAATAAAAATTAGAGCTGAACTAAATGAAATAGAAATCAGAAAAAACAATTGAAAGAATTAACAAGACCAAAAGCTGTTTAAAAAAAAAAAATCAACAAAATTGATAAACCACTGGCCAAACTTACAAAAGAAAAACAGGAGAGGAAGCAAATAACCCGAAAAAGAAATAAGATGGGTGATATTCCAACAGACCCAACTGAAATTAAAAGAATCATATCAGATTACTATGAAAAACTGTACTCAAACAAATTCGAAAACCTAGAAGAAAAGAATGAACTCCTAGAAACAAGCTACCTACCTGAACTAACACAGAGGTAGTAAAACTAAACAAACCCATAACAAAAGAAGAGATTGAAAATGTAATCAAAAACCTCCCCCGACCTCCAAAAAAAAAAGCCCTGGTCTGGACAGCTTCACTGCAGAGTTCTACCAAACTTTCAGAGAAGAGTTAACACCACTACTACTAAAGGTTTTTCAGAGCATAGTAAAGGACTGAACACTACCAAACTCATTCTATGAAGCCACCACATCCCTGATACCAAAACCAGGTAAAGACACCACAAGAAAAGAAAACTATAGGCCTATATCCCTCATGAATGTAGATGCAAAAATCTTCAATAAAATTCTAGCCAATAGAATTCAACAACATATCAAAAAAATAATTCACTATGACCAAGTGGAATTCATACCAGGTATGCAGGGATGGTTCAACATTAGGAAAACAATTAATGTCATCCACCACATAAATAAAACAAAGGACAAGAATCACATGATTTCATCAACTGATGCAGAAAAGGCATTTGACAAAGTTCAACACACATTCATGATAAAAACTCGTAGCAAAATAGGAATAGAAGGAAAATTCCTAGGCATAATAAAGGGCATTTATACAAAGCCAACAGCCAAAATCACCCTAAATGGCGAGAGCCTGAAAACATTCCCATTGAGATCGGAAACCAGACAAGGATGCCCTTTATCACCACTCTTATTCAACATTGTGCTGGAAGTCCTAGCCAGAGCAATTAGGCTAGATAGAGAAATAAAGGGCATTCAGATTGGCAAGGAAGAAGTAAAAGTATCTCTATGTGGAGATGACATGATCTTATAAACAGAAAACCCTAAGGAATCCTCCAGAAAACTGCTGACACTAATGGAAGAGTTTAGCAGAGTATCAGGATACAAGATAAACATACAAAAATCAGTTGGATTCCTCTACACCAACAAAAAGAACATGGAAGAGGAAATCATCAAATCAGTGCCATTTACAGTAGCTCCAAAGAAGATAAATTAATTAGGAATAAATCTTACCAGAGATGTAAAAGACTTATACAAAGAAAACTACAGTACACTTCTGCAAGAAACCAAAAGAGACGTACATAAGTGGAAGAACATACCTTGCTCATGGACAGGAAGACTTAACATTATAAAAATGTCTATTCTACCAAAAGCGATCTATGCATTTAATGCAATTCCGATCCAAATCCCAATGACATTTTTTAATGAGATGGAGAAACAAAACACCAACCTCATATGGAAGGGAAAGAGGCCCCGGATAAATGAGGCATTACTGAAAAAGAAGAACAAAGTGGGAGGACTTATTTTACCTGATTTTAGAACATATTATACTGCCACAGTAGTCAAAACAGCCTGGTACTGGTACAACAACTGACCAGTGGAACAGAATTGAGAATCCAGATACAAATCCATCCATATATGAGCAGTTAATATGTGACAAAGGCCCCAAAACTGTTAAAGGGGAAAAGACAGTCTTTTTAACAAATTGTGCTGGCAGAACTGGATATCCATCATCCCAAAAATGAAACAAGGCCCATACCTCACTCCATGCACAAAAACTACCTCAAAATGGATCAAAGACCAAAATATAAAATCTAAAATGATAAAGTTCATTGAAGAAAAAATAGGGACAATGTTAGGAGCCCTAATACATGGTATAAACAGTATACAAAACATATTAAAGAATGTAGAAGAAAGACTAGATAACTGGGAGCTCCTAAAAATCAAACACCTATGCTCATCCAAAGACTTCACCAAAAGAGTAAAAAGGCTACCTACAGACTGGGAAAAAGGTTTTAGCTATGACATTTCCGATCAGCGCCTGATCTCTAAAACCTACATGATACTGCAAAAACTCAACTGCAAAATGACAAATAACCCAATTAAAAAATGGGCAAAAGATTTGAACAGACACTTTACTAAAGAAGACATTCAGATAGCTAACAGATATATGAGGAAATGTTCACGATCATTAGCCATTAGAGAAATGCAGATCAAAACTACAATGAAATTTCATCTCACTCCAACAAGGCTGGCATTAATCCAAAAAACGTAAAATAATAGATGTTGGAGAGGCTGTGGAGAGATTGGAACACTTCTACACTGCTGGTGGAAAGGTAAAATAGAAATTGATTTGGTGCTTCCTTAAAAAGCTGGAAATAGAACTACCATAGGATCCAGCAATCCCATTCTTTGGAATATATCCTAGAGAAATAAGAGCCTTTACATGAACAGATATATTCACACCCATGTTTATTGCAGCACTGTTTACAATAGCAAAAAGATGGAAGCAACCAAGGTGCCCAACAATGGATGAATGGATAAATAAATTATGGCATATTCACACAATGGAATACTACGCATCGATAAAGAACAGTGAGGAATCTGTGAAACATTTCATAACATGGAGGAACCTAGAAGGCATTATGCTGAGTGAAATTAGCCAGTTGCAAAAGGACAAATATTGTGTAAAACCACTATTATAAGAACTTGTGAAATAGTTAAAACTGAGAAGAAAACATTCTTTTGTGGTTACGAGATGGGGGAGGGAGGGAGAATGGGAGAGGGGCATTCAGTAATTAGACAGTAGATAAGAACTACTTTAGGTGAAGGGAAAGACAGCACACAATACAGGGGAGGTCAGCACAACTGGACTAAACCAAAAGCAACGAAGTTTCCTAAATAAACTGAATGCTTCGAAGGCCAGCGTAGCAGGGGCAAGGGTCTGGGGACAATGGTTTCAGGGGACATATAAGTCAATTAATTTTGCATAATAAAATCTATTAAGAAAATATTCTGCATCACACTTTGAAGAGTGGCATCTGGGGTCTTAAAAGCTAACAAGCAGCCATCTAAGCTGCATCAATTGGTCTCAACACACCTGGCGCAAAGGAGAATGAAGAACACCAAGGACACGAGGCGATTACGAGCCCAAGAGACAGAAAGGGCCACATGAACCTGAGACTACATTATCCTGAGACCAGAAGAATTAGACGGTGCCTGGCTACAACCGATGACTGCCCTGACAGGGAACACAACAGAGAACCCCTCAGGGAGCAGGAGAGCAGTGGGATGCAGACCCCAAATTCTCGTAAGACCAGACTTAATGACTAGACCTGACGTAAGACCTGACTGAGACTAGAAGGACCCTGGCTGTCATCGCCCCCAGATCTTCTGTTGCCCCAGGACAGGAAACATTCCTGAAGCCAACTCTTCAGACATGGATTGGACTGGACAATGGGTTGGAGAGGGATGCTGGTGAGGAGTGAGCTTCTTGGATCAGGTGGACACTTGAGACTATGTTGGCATCTCCTGCCTGGAGGGGAGATGAGAGGGTGGAGGGGGTTAGAAGCTGGCAAAATGGACACAAAGAGAGAGTGGAGGGAGAGAGCAGGCTGTTTCATTAAAAAAAAAAAAAAAAGGGAGTGTGTAGCAAGGTGTATATTTAAGGGTTTGTTTTTTTAGCAAAGTATATATGAGTTTTTGTGTGAGAGACTGACATGATTTGTAAACTTTCACTTAAAGCACAATAAAAAAAAATTTTAAAAAAAGTGATAGAAGTGCTCAAAGGGCTGAGACAAACTTAAAAAGATTAAACAGATCTTTAGATTTTAAGTTGCAATTCAAGATTGAAACCCAAGATTGACTGGTTTTAAATGCAGTCCTTGTTTACACATTCTATCTTCCTACCACAGTCCTCATGTCTAATGATTACTTCAAACTCAAGATTTTAGTTTTTCTCAACATAGTGTCCTTGTTAGTGACAAATAAAAAAATCATTAAAAAAAATAAAGACTATGAAAAATATTACATAAATTTAATTAATTATATCAATAACATAATTAAAAGGAAAACTAACATGGTTTAGTCTTTCATGTATAGTGAAAGACTGCAGTTTTGCTTTTTTCTTTCTCTATTGTAAGCAAATTTTCTAAAATTAAGTTATATAAAACTCTTAGCAAACTCCTCATGCTATTCAGCTGTTACATTTTTGTCTGATTGGTGGAATTATTTCCCAAAAAAAGAAAAATTCCTTTCACCCACTGCAGGAATAATCATTAGTTGAGAACGCAGCTCAGGAATAAGGAAAGGAGAGCACCTGCCAGTCAACTGGAAATGCATCAGTCACAGAAACACCTGGGTTCTATTTCTTGATAGTAAATATAATGTGAGGATTCTTTGCCAGGTAGTAATAACGAAATGACTTTGGGACTCAAGTCATCTTTTCGCAAATATATTTGAGCAAATATATTTCTTTCCTAATTTCTTGCATCCCAGAAACACTAGACTTGTGAATTGTTCTAGTGAAAATAAAATTATTTCATGATACTGGTAGAGTTGCAACATGCTATATTAAAGAAAAGTAAAGATTGTTGACATGTTCAAAATCATTTTGTTGGTTTTCTCAGTTTCAGAAGTAAAAGGATGACATTAATGTTTTGTAAATCACCACTACCCATAAGGCATTTGTCTTTTAGTTAAAGTCTAAAGAATCATAAATATGTACCCACCTTTATTTACATGCTTGTAACCTGTGAAATTAGATGAACCTATTATTAACTCTATGGAACTATAATGTGGATTGGTATTCATTCCAGATAGTTTTGATGGCCAAATATTATTGAAAGCATAAGTTTTGCTGTATAAATCCAACTTTTAACCTTTGAGTGAAAGGTCAGCTGAGACTTCCTTTTTTTTTTTTTTTTTCAGCACTAAAAAAGGTTTTTATTACAAAACAAAATTATAATAAAATCAGGCCTGGTCTCCAACCCTACTTCTCAGCGAAGGCCCTTCGAATGGGGTGGGGGAATATGGGGTGGTGGGTGCTGAAAGAACAGAGCAGGGTAACCTCCTCTCATCAGTCTCAACTGCTGCCCTCCTCTTACACAGGGCTAGAAGAGCATTTCTCAAAGCTTCTCTTCCCAAAGGATGGGAAAGACACCATCCTTCCAGCCAGACAAGGGCCACTGCTGGCACTGGACCCCAGCAATGCCGCACTCCAGGATCCAGATCTCCTTAGTAAATATAAAACTGCAGATACGCAGTGGCTGGCACATGTGAACTATAACTTCAGAGATTTTGCAAAGTGAGAGACCAGCCAATTTCCCTCCAGGATTCTTCTAGGATATGACATCTTCACAGTGAAACACTTTCAGGGTTAAGGCACTGACTTCCCAAATCTCATATTAAAATGATCAATGAAGTTAGGATGGCAGATAAGGCACTTGCTATGGTTTTCCTATGTCACTTACAGCATTACAGATAAAAAGATTCTAAGGAACTTAAATATAAGAGACAAATCAGGATGAAAAAGAAATGTGGAGGAAAATTACCACATGCATAAGATGGAAAAAAAAAAAAAGACCCTGGTGGACTCAGTGTGGGGGAAAGAGAATCAGAGCACAGAATGAAAAGAGATAGGGAGAGGAAGAAAGAAAAGGAAGAGGGTCATTTCTAGGTTATCCCATATACAACTTTTCTTAGTCTTACCCCTGATGGTTCCCACGTGTCTGTCAGTTTGTTGTACTGTGAGGGCTTGTGTGTTGCTGTGAAGCTGGAAGCTATGCTACTGGTATTCAGATACCAGCAGGGTCACCCATGGAGGACAGGTTTCAGCTGAGCTTCCGGACTAAGACAGACTAGGAAGAAGGACCTGGCAGTCTACTTCTGAAAAGCATTAGCCAGTGAAAACCTTATGAATAGCAGCAGAACATTGTCTGATATAGTGCTGGAAGATGAGCCCCCCAGGTTGGAAGGCACTTAAAAGATGACTGAAGAGCTGCCTCCTCAAAGTAGAGTTGACCTTAATGACATGGGTGGAGTAAAGCTTCCGGGACCTTCATTTGCAGATGTGGCACGACTCAAAATGAGAAGAAACTGCTGCAAACATCCATTAATAATTGGAACCTGGAATGTACAAAGTATGAATCTAGGAAAATTGGAAATTATAAAAAATGAAACGGAATGCATAAGCATCGATATCCTTAGTGAGCTGAAATGGACTGGTATTGGCCATTTTGAATTGAACAATCATATAGTCTACTATGCTGGGAATGACAACTTGAAGAGGAATGGTGGTGTATTCATTATGAAAAAGAATGTTTCAGAATCTATCCTGAAGTACATCACTGTCAGTGATAGGATAATATCCATACGCCTACAAGGAAGACTAGTTAATACGACTATTATTCAAATTTATGCACCAACCACTAGGGCGAAAGATGAAGAAATAGAAGATTTTTATCAGCTGCTACAGTCTGAAATTGATCAAACATACAATCAAGCTGCATTGATAATTACTGGCTATTGAAATGCAAAAGTTTGAAACAAAGAAGAAGGATCAGTAGTTGGAAAATATGACCTTGGGAATAGAAACAATGCCGGAGATTGAATGATAGAATTTTGCAAGACCAACGACTTCTTCATTGCAAATACCTTCTTTCACCAACATTAACGGTGACTATACACATGGACCTCGACAGATGGAACACACAGAAATCAAACTGACTATATCTGTAGAAAGAGATGATGGAAAAGCTCAATCTCATCAGCGAGAACAAGTTCGGGGCCAACTGTGGAACAGCCCATCAATTGCTCATATGCAAGTTCAAGCTGAAACTGAAGAAAATCAGAGCAAGTCCATGAAAGCCAAAATATGACCTTGAGTATATCCCACCTGAATTTAGAGACCATCTTAAGAATAGATTTGATGCATTGAACACTAGTGACCACAGACATCATCCATGAAGAAATCAAGAGGTTACTGAAAAGACAGGAAAGAAAGAAAAGACCAAGATGGATGTCAGAGGAGACTCTGAAAGCATTTCCCTTGAGAACAGGAACCAGACAAGGACGCCCTTTATCACCACTCTTATTCAACATTGTGCTGGAAGTCCTAGCCAGAGCAATTAGGCTAGATAAAGAAATAAAGGGCATCCAAATTGGCAAAGAAATATTAGAACTATCTCTAGTCACAGAAGACATGATCTTATACACAGAAAAACCTAAAAAATCCTCAAGAAAACTACTGAAACTAATAGAAGAGTAGCAGACTATCAGGATACAAGATAAACATACAAATTTCAGTTGGATTCCTTTACAACAACAAAGAGAGAGATGAAGTCACCAAATCAATACCATTTACAATAGCCTCTAAGAAGATAAAAAACCCAAAGAAGATAAAATACGTTGGCATAAATCTAACCAGAGATGTAAAAGACCTATATAAAGAAAAGTATAAGACACTACTACAAGAAACCAAAAGAGATCTACATAAGTGAAAAAAAATACCTTGCTCATGGATATGAAGACTCAACATTGTAAAAATGTCTATTCTGCCCAAAGTGATCTATACATTCAGTGTAAGCCCGTTCAAATACCACTGTCATTTTTTAATGAGATGGAAAAACTAATCACCAATTTCATATGGAAGGGAAAGAGGCCTCAGATAATCAAAGCATTACTGAAACAGAAGAACAGTGTGGGAGACTTCACACTACCTGATTTTAGAACATATTATACTGCCACGATAGTCAAAAAAGCCTGGTACTGGTACAACAAAAGATACATAGGCCAATGGAACAGAATTGAAAATCCAGACATAAATCCATCCACGTATGAGCAGCCGATATTTGACAAGGCCCGAAGTCTGGTAAATGGGGAAAAGACAGTCGCTTTAACAAATGGTGTCGGCATAACTGGATATCCATCTGCAAAAAAAAAAAAAAAAAAAGACTCATACCTCACACCTTGCACAAAAATGAACTCAAAATGGGTGAAAAGACCTAAATATAAAATCTAAAATGCCAAAGATCATGGAAGAAAAAATAGGGATAACACTAGGAGCCCTAATACATAGCATAAACAGTATACAAAACATTTGCTAGAACTGTATAAACACCAGAAGAGAAATTAGATAACTGGGAGCTCCTAAAAATCAAACACCTATACTCATCCAAAGACTTCAGCAAAAGAGTAAAAAGACCACCTACAATTGGGAAAAAGTTTTTAGCTACGACATCTCCGATCAGCAGCTGATCTCTAAAATCCACGTTACTGCATAGAGAAAAACTCAACAACAAAAAGACGAATAACCCAATTTAAAAAAATGGGCAAAGGAGAGGAACAGGCATTTCACTAAAGAAGACATTCAGGTAGCTAACAGATATGTGAGAAAATGCTCACAATCATTAACCATTACAGAAATGCAATCAAAACTACAATGAGATTCCGTCTCACTCCAAGAAGGCTGGCATTTAATCCAAAAAACACAAAATGATAAATGTTGGAGAGGTTGTGGAGAGATTGGAACACTTATACACTGCTGGTGTGAAAGTAAAATGGTACAACCACTTTAGAAATTGATTTGGCACTTCCTTAAAAAGCTAGAAATAGAACTACCATATGATCCAGCAATCCCGCTACTTGAAATATATCCTAGAGAAGTAAGAGCTGTCACACAGATATATGCACACCCATGTTCATTGCACCACTGTTTACAATAGCAAAAAGATGGAAGCAACCAAGGTGCCCATCGATGGGTAAATGGATAAATAAATTATGGTATATTGACGCAAGGGAATACCATGCATAGGTAAAGAACAGCTCTGAATGTGTGAAACATTTCATAACATGGAGGAATCTGGAAGGCATTATGCTGAGTGATACTAGTCAGTTGCAGGACAAATATTGTATGAGACCACTATCATAAGAACTCAAGAAATACTTTAAATAAAGAAGAAAGTATTCTTCGATGGTTATGAGAGGGGGTAGGGAGGGAGGGAAGGAGAAGGGTGTTCACTAATTAGATAGTAGATAAGAACTAATTTAGGTGAAGGGAAAGACAACACACAATACTGGAGAGGTCAGCACCACTGGACTAAACCAAAAGCAAAGAAGCTTCCTGAATAAACCGAATGCTTTGAAGACCAGCTTAGCAGGGGTGGGGATTTGGGCACCACGGTTTCAGGGGACATCTAGGTCAATTGGCATAATAAAATCTATTAAGAAAATATTTTGCATCCAATTTTGGAGAGTGGTGTCTGGGGTCTTAAACACTAGCAGGCAGCCATCTAAGATGCATCGGCCCACCTTAAGCAAAGGAGTATGAAGAATACCAAAGACACAAAGTATGTAAGGGCCCAAGAGTAAGAATTGGCCGCATAAATTAAAGACTACTTCACCCGGAGACCAGAAGAGCTAAATGGTGCCTGGCTACAACAGGTGACTGCCATAACAAGGAACACAACAGAGAATCCCTGAAGGAGCAGGATAGCAGTGGGATGCAGGCCTCAAATTCTCGTAAAAATACCAGACTTAGTGGTCTTACAGAGACTAGAAAGACCCCGGAGGTCGTGGTCCCCAGACCTTCTGTTAGCCCAAGACAGGAACCATTCCCAAAGCCAACACTTCAGGCAGGGATTGGACTGGACTATAAGACAGAAAATGATACTGGTGAGGAGCATGCTTCTTGGATCAAGTAGATACATGAGACTAGGATGTGTGCAATTCCTGTCTGGAGGGGAGATGTGAAGGCCAAAGGGGACAGAAGCTGGCTGAATGGACATGGAAATATAGGGTGGAGAGGAGTGTGCTGTCTCATTAGGGGGAGAGCTGCTAGGAGTATATAGTGAGGAATATATGAGGTTTTGTTTGAAGGACTGACTTAATTTGTAAACTTTCACTGAAAGCACAATAAAATTTTTAAAAAATGATAAATCGACAATAGTTCATTTGCTAACAAAGTTATTTGAAGGGGGAGCCTGAATAGCCAATAAATACATGAAACAACTCCCAAAATCAGTAAAGAAAATGCATATTAATATAATTTGAAACCATTTTTCAGAAATTTGAAAAAAAATAAGAAATATAATAAGTGGTATTTCAAATATGATAAAGGAAACTTCTCTCTCTTTTTACTACCTAGTGAGAAAGTAAAGTACTAAAAGCATTCTTGCGTGCAACTAGGAAATAATTTTGAAATCTAGTCGTTTTCCTTCCATGATATCCTTATACAAAGCCTAGATGTGGAGCATCATTAACAAGAAGGAGAGTTACTTACAAGCTGAAATAGATATTAAAGGAAGAGCAGATTCAGTGGGGAATAATAGCTTCAAAATTGAGTACAGGGAATAAGACGTGAAAACTAATATATGCATAAGTAGTAGGCATTATGTAACTTCTGAGATTCAGAAAAAAAAATATTGGATGAAGATATATGGATGCAGTGATCATAAGTATGTGTCAAATAGAGAGGTCAAATCAGAATATACTAAGATAAACAATATCATGACAGACAACTAACCCAGTGTACAGAATTTGAGGATGAATGACAATACAATTAGTAGTAGAACCAGAAAAGAATAATCATAAACGGCAATTTTTCAAAAAAGAGTAACTGACAATAGTGCTGAAATCTCAAATTAGGAAACTCAAGTGGAATGACACCTAGAATGAGACAATTGATTCAACAGTTTGAAAATGATTGAACTTTAACAGAGTTGTATTTTGAGGTAATTAAAGCTAAAGTCCAATGTGTATTTTTATCTAGTTTATTTTAAAATGAAGAATCTAGGAGTCAGGGCCAAGATGGCAGAGTAGTCAGATGTTTTCTGTGGTCCCTCTTAAAACAAAGACACCCCCCCCCAAAAAAAAACCAGGTAAATCATTTATATATGACAATCTAGGAACCCTGAACATCAAAGACAAAGTTGAGGAGTTGGACTGAGCAGCAGTGGGACAGAGAGAGAGTTCAGAAGCAGTGGGGGTTTTCCAGACCTGAACTGGCTGGTCTTCTGCAGGCTGGATCAATCGGAAGTGCAGGCAGAGGCAAGCAGTAGTGCTCAGAATGCATTTTCCATACCAGGAGAAACTAAGTGATGGAGAGTCTACCTCAGTCTGTGGTGCTGAATCTGTGAAAGTTAAGTGCAGGCATGTAACCTACCATGCAGGATTTAAAAAAAAGCATTCCACCCTCCAGGAAATACCTCTCTCCCATATATCTATCCCCTTCCTTCTTTGCTTCAGTTCTGGCCCAGCTTCAGCAATTGCTGCACCCCTTGGGCTGGAAGTGGGAACCGTCGCAAGCCCTGAGACATCCTCCTGGCTTTGGAGATGTAACAAACAGGAAAAAAATAATCTACCAACTCCCCTAAGCTGGGCTTTCAGGGCATGCACAGCCCTTAGCCTAGGCAGAGGCATAAGGGGTCCACATACTTCGAATGCCTTTCACCCCTGCCTAGACCTCTATGGGCCCATTTCAACAACATAGGACCTCATTAGCACAGTATAAAAGGGTATATTCCCAAAGCCTATTTTCAACTGCAAAAGCAAAGGGGGAGTGGCAGATTAGTGACATTTGAGATTGTTCTGCGCATTAAGCAGGGTCCTCACCTACCCACATCAGGGGCCTGAGGACTGGTGGCTCCACCCACTCCACCTAGCCATTCGTGACAGGGGTCTGAGAATAAGTGGTGCCTCCCTGTCCTTACAGGAAACAGCACTGGGTACCCATAGTCCAGATGCAAAACCCACCCACCTATGCACTCTAGGAAACAGGGACATGCCTTCCACCCAGGCAATCAGAGGCAGCGGTCAACCCCTGATCTTTCTCAGCACATAACCCCCTACTGCAGGCAAATGCCTGTGCCTACTCCAATCACCCCTACATAGCCCTGCAACTCTAAGACTGTAGGTGAGAGGCTGCACTACATACTTGGTCACTGACAACCTGGGCATCTGACCTGAATGCACACAAGAAAAGTGAATGGGCTCCTGGGCTCACATACCTAGTAACAGCTCTAGCCACCTGGTGACAGGACATGACCACTTCAAAGATGCCAATAATCAAAGTAGCTCACACGGCCAGCCTATTTGGCATATCAGAACAAAACAAGAAACTAGGACACAGTAAGCAAACATAATATAAACAAATATGATAACATATTGATGGCTGAGAGACAACAGTCAGTATCAAATCACATAAAGAGGCATACTATGATGGCTTCAGCAAGTGACCAAAATAAAGAACCAAAAAACCTGATGGAGGAAAATGAGATTTTGGAATTACCAGAGGTAAAATTCCAAAGATTAATATACAAATTCCTTCAAGAGATCAGGAAGGAGATCAGGCAAAACACAGAACAAGCCAAGGAATATACAGACAAAGCAAGAGAGGAAATGAAGAAGATTATACAAGAGCATAAGGACAAATTTAACAGGCTGGAAGAATCCACAGACAGACAGCAAACATAAACTAAGAAGATTCACAATAAAATTTCAGAATTAGACAACTCAGTAGGAAGTCATGGGAGCAGAATTGAGATAATGGAAGTGAGAATTAGTAAGATTTAAGATAAAGCACTTGATACCAATTTATTTAAGGAAAAATCAAGTAAAAGAATTTTTAAAAAGTTGATAAAACTATAAGAAATATGTGGGACTGTATCAAGAGGAATAACCTAAGAGTGATAAGAGTTACAGAACAGGATGGGATAACAGAAAATACAGAGAGAATTGTTGCAGATTTGTTGGCAGAAAACTTCCCTGATATCTGATGAGAAGTTATCTATCCAAGAAGCTCAAGAAACCCCACACAGTGTAGATCCCAAAAGAAAGCCACCAAGACACATTATAATCAAACTTTCCAAAACCAAAGTGAAAGAGAGAATTTTAAGAGTGGTTAGGAATAAAGGAAAAGTCATCTATAAAGGAGAACCGATAAGGCTAAGGTCCGACTACGCAGCAGAAACATGCAGTCAAGAAGGCAATGGGATGACATATACAAAGCCTGGAAGGAAAAAAAAAAAACGCTTGCCAAAAATTACATTTCCAGCAAAACTGTCTCTCAAATATGATGGTGAAATTAGAGCATTTCCAGACAAACAGAAGTTAACTGAACTTGTAAAAACCAAACCCAAATTATAAGAAATACTAAAGGGAGTCCTCTGGTTAGAAAAAACAATAACATCAGATAACAACCCAAAACTAGAACACAGGACAGAACAAGCAGCTATAAACCCAGATAGGGAAGCCACAAAAACAAATCAAAGCTAAAACACTGAAAATAGGGACACAGTGATGTCAATATATAAAAGAAGACAGCATTAAAAAAAATAAGAGGGACTAAATAACGTAGTCATACAACTTTCATATGCAGAAAAAGTCAAGGTGATATAAACAAAAGATTGGAATGAACTTAGAAAGATAGAGGTAAATATAAAGGTTAACACAAAGGAAACTAACAATCCTACATATCAAAATCAAGAAGAAAAGCATAAAAACTCGGCAAATACAAAATCAATAACAATGAAAAAGATGAAAAAAAATACACAAAGAAAAATGGCTCAGCCTAGGAAATTAAGTTGAACAAAGACACAGTCAACAGCAACAAAAAACTGCATCAAAATGACAACACTAAACTCACACCTTTCAATAATTACGCTGAACATAAATGGACTAAATGCACCAATAAAGAGAAAGAGAGTGGCAGAATGGATCAAAAAAAAAAAAAAGATCCATTTGTATGCTGCCCACAAGAGACACACCTTAGCCTTAAAGACACAAACAAACTAAACTCAAAGGATGGAAAAAAAATACATCGAGAATACAACAGTCAAAAAAGAGTGGGAGTGGCAATATCAATCTCTGACAAAATAGGCTTTAAACCAAAATCCATCATAAAAGATATGGAAGGACACTATATAATGATTAAAGGTTGAATAAACCAGAAGGACATAACCATAATAAATATTTACACCCTCAACAACAGGGTCCCAAAATACATAAAACAAATATAAAAAAAAGGAAATATCTCCACAATAAGTAGGAGATTTCAAAACACCAATTTTGGTGAAGCATAGAACATCCAGAAAGAAGCTCAAAAAAGACACAGGAGATCTAAATACCACAATCAACCAACTTGATCCCATAGTGCTGTACAGAGCATTCCATCCAACTGCAGCCAAGTATAGTTTTATTTCCAATGCACATGAAACATTTGCCAGAATAGGCTACATATTAGGTCACAAAGCAAGCATTAACAGAATTCAAAACATCAGAATATTACGAAGCATCTTTCCTGATGATAAAAGCCACAAAAGTAGAAATTAATGACAGAAAAAGCAAGGAGAAATAAATCAAATACATGGAAATTGCACAACACCTTGCTCATAAACTATTGGGTTATAGAAGAAATCAAGAATAGAATACTGCAATTCAGAGAATCAAAGGAGAATAAAATCATATTCTACCAAAACCTTTGGGACACAGCAAAAGCAGAGGTCAATTTAGAGCAATAAATGCACACATCCAAAAAAAAAGAAAGGGTGAAAATCAAAACATTAACTGTACAACTCAAACAAATAGAAAGAGTGCAGCAAAAGAAGCCCATGGGCACCAGAAGGAAGGGACTAATAAAAAGAAGGGAATAATAAAAACTAGAGCAGAAGTAAATGAAATAAAGAATAGAAAAACAATTAAAAGAGTTAACAAGACAAAAGCTGGTTCTTTGAAAAGATCAACAAAATCGATAAGCCATGGGCCAAACTGACAAAAGAAGCAGAGGCAACAAATAAGTTGAATAAGAAATGAGATGGGCAATAGCACAACAGACCCAACTGAAATTAAAAGAATCATAACAGATTACTATGAAAAATTGTACTCTAACAAATTTGAAAACCTAGAGGAAACGGAAAAATTTCTAGAAACACACTACCTACCTAAATTAACACAAATCAGGGTAGAACAACTAAAAAAATCTGTAACAAAAGAAGAGATAGAAAAAGTAATTAAAAACAAAAGACTATCAACAAAAAGGAGCCCTGACCCTGACAGCTTTACTGGAGAATTCTACCAAAGTTTCAGAGAAGAGTTAACACCAGTACTGCTGAAGGTATTTCAGAGCATAGAAAAGGACGGAATATTCCTTAACGCATTCTATGAAGCAAGCATAACTCTGATACCAAAACCAGGTACAGGCACCACGAAAAAAAATTACAGACGAATATCCCTCATCAACATAAATGTAAAAATCATCAATAAAATTCTAGAAACAAATTCAACTACTCATCAAAAAAATAATTTACCATGAGCATGTGGGATTCATACCAGGTATGTAGGAATGGTTCAATATTAGAAAAACAATCAAAGAATTCATCACATAAATATAACAAAAGATAAGAACCACATGATCTTATATATTGATGCAGAAAAGGCATTTGACAAAGTCCAACATCTCTTCATGATGAAAAGTCTCAGCAAAATAGGGATAGAAGAGAAATTCCTCAACATAATAAAGGGCGTTTATACTAAGCCAACCATCAATATCATCCTAAATGGAGAGAGTCTGAAGCATTCCCCTTGAGAACGGGACCAGGCAACGATGCCTGTTATCATTACTCTTATTCAACATTGAGCTGGAGTTCCTAGCCAGAGCAATAAGGCAAGAAAAAGAAATAAAGGTTACCCAATTGGTAAGGAAGGAATAAAAGTGTCCCTATTTGCAGATGAAATGATCTTACACACAGAAAACCAGAAAGAATCCACAAGAAAACTACTGGAACTAATAGATTTCAGCAAAGTTTGAGAATACAAGCTGTTTGTTGTTGTTGCTTGGTGCCATCGAGTCAGTTCTGACTCAGAGCAACCCTATGCACAACAGAATGAAACACTGCCAGGTCCTGAGCCATCCTTACAATTGTTGCTATGCTTGAGCTCATTGCTGCAGCCACTGTGTCAATCCACCTCTTTGAGCGTCTTCCTCTTTTCCACTGACTCTGTACTCTGCCAAGCATGATGTCCTTCTCCAGGGACTGATCCCTCCTGACAACATGTCCAAAGTATGTAAGACGCAGTCTCACCATCCTTGCCTCTAAGGAGCATTCTGGCTGTACTTCCTCTAAGACAGATTTGTTTGTTCTTTTGGCAGTCCATGGTATATCCAACATTCTTCGCCAACACCACAATTCAAAGGCGTCAATTCTTCTTCAGTCTTCTTTACTCATTGTCCAGCCTTCACATGCATATGATGCGATTAAAAATACCATGGCTTGGGTCAGGCGCGCCTCAGTCTTCAAAGTGACATCTTTGGTCTTCAACACTTTAAAGAGGTCCTTTGCCGCAGATTTGCCCAATGCAATGCGTCTTTTGATTTCTCGACTGCTGCTTCCATGGCTGTTGATTGTGGATCCAAGTAAAATGAAATCCTTGACAACTTCAATCTTTTCTCCGTTTATCATGATGTTGCTCATTGGTCCAGTTGTGAGGATTTTTGTTTTCTTTATGTTGAGGTGCAATCCATACTGAAGGCTGTGGTTTTTGATCTTCATTAGTAAGTGCTTCAAGTCCTCTTCACTTTCAGCAAGCAGAGTTGTGTCATCTGCATAATGCAGGTTGTTAATGAGTCTTCCTCCAATCCTGATGCCCCATTCTTCATATAGCCCAGCTTCTCATATTATTTGCTCAGCATACAGATCGAATAGGTATGGTGAAAGAATACAACCCTGACGCACACCTTTCCTGACTTTAAACCAATCAGCATCCCCCTGTTCTGTCCAAACAACTGTCTCTTGATCTACATAAAGGTTCCTCATGAGCACAATTAAGTGTTCTGGAATTCCTGTTTTTTGCAATGTTATCAACTGGGTGGATCATAACAAATTATGGATAACAGGATACAAGATAAGCCTACAAAAATCAGTTGGATTCCCCCACACCAACAAAGAGAACTTTGAAGAGGGAATCACCAAAACAATACCATTTGCAATAATCCCTAAAAAGGTAAAATATTTAGAAATAAATCTAACCAGAGACATAAAACACCTATACAAAGAAAACTACAAGATACTAATGCAAAAAACCAAAAGAGATCCATATAAGTGAAAAAATATCTTGCTCATGGATAGGAAGATTCAACATTGTGAATCAATTTTTCAAAAAGCGATCTACAGATAGAATGCAACCCCAATCCAAGTTCCAAAGACATTTTTTTTAATGAGAGGGAGAAACAAATTACTATCTTCATATGGAAAAGGAAGGGGCCCTAAATAAGTAACAATTATTGAAGAAGAAGAACAAAGTGGAAGGCCTTACACTACCTGATTTTAGAACCTATGCCATGGTAGTTAACATAACCTGGTACTGGTGCAACAACAGATACATAGAAAAATGGAACAGAATTGAGACTCCAGACATAAATTCATTCACCTACAAGCAGCTAACATTTGACAAAGTTCCAAAATCCATTAAATGGGGAAAAGGCTGTCTCTTTAACAAATAGTGCTGGTATAACTGGACTGGTAGAACTGGATATCCATCAGCAAAAAAAGGAAACAAGACCCATATCCCACACCACGTACAAAAACTAACTCAAAATGGGTCAATGACTTAAATATAAAATCTAAAAGGATAAAGATCATAGAAGAAAAAAATAGAGACAACTCTAGGAGCACTAATACATGGCATAAATAGGATAGAAAACATAACTAACATTGCACAAACCTAGAAAAGAAACTAAATAACTGAGAGCTCCTAAAATCAAACACTTGTGCTCATCCAAAAGCTTCACCAAAGGAGTAAAGAGACAACCTCAGACTGGGAAAAAAATTTTGGCTACAACATATCCAATAAGGGTATAATCTCTAATATCTACAAGATGCTGCAAAACCTCAATGACAAAAACACAAATAACCCAATTAAAAAATTGGCAAAGGGTATGAACAGGTACTTTACCAAAGAACATATTCAGGCAATTAAGAGATACATGAGGAAATGCTCAAGATCATTAGCCATTAAAAAAAAAAGAGAAATGAAAATCAAAGCTACAATGAGATATCATCTCACCACAACAAGGCTAGCATTAATCCAAAAAACACAAAATAATAAATGTTGGAAAGGTTGTAGAGAGCCTGGAACACTTATTCTCTGCTGGTGGAAATGTAAAACTGCACAACCTCTTTGGAAATCAATTTGGGAGTGTGCTGTCACATTATAGGGATTGCAAGTAGGGTCACATAACAGTATGTGTATAAATTTTTCTGAGAAATTAACTTGAGCTGTAAATTTTTACCTAAAGCACAATAAATAACAAACAAATATAATGAGTTGTCATTGGAAAGAACCATTTATAGAACCAGAAAACCCACTGCAGTTGAGTCGACTCTGATTCATAGCGACCCTATAGGACAGAGTAGAGCTGCCCCCTAGAGTTTCCAATGAGCGCCTGGCAGATTCGAACTGCCAACCTTTTGGTTAGCAGCTGTAGCACTTAATCCCTGCACCAACAGGGTTTCCCCATTTACAGAAAGTCATATTAATTCATAGATACATTTTTTTTAATTTATTTTCAATTTTCCCTGCTATGCATTCCCTTCTGTCACCTCACTCGATTTTCAAATTTCTAGTTAAAGCAGACCCTTTACTGGAGTGTCTATATGTCCTGGCCATTGTACCTGCCTTGACTCTGCTCAAGATCTTTCCAAAGAGGCAGTGCATTCTGTCACTCTGCTTCCCTGATGCTTAGCTGACATAATGCATTGCACAGTGGCACCTTCCCTTATTCGTTCCTCTTTTCTTGATTGTTTTCTTGTATTTAAAATCAAAATCATATGATGATTAAGTAATAGATATGTTCTAAATAAATAAATAAATAAAAGGAAGAATCTAATTGTCTGTTTATCAACTAAGTTAATGGAGTTAATAACGTTTGAAAATATAACAGTCAAAATGGAGTCATTATTATATTCATAAGGCAGGATATAAAATAGGAGAAAAAATAAGAATTTTATATTATTAATCAAGAAGATGACAGAATTTTGTATTTGCTATTAAATATAAATATAAATTATTTCCAAGACAGGGAACTAATTCTACGTGAAGGCTTAGGAGAAAAAGTGGATGAGAACACACACTGCTATAATTAAAAACAAGGGACTGACTTCCCTGGAGGGATTGCAAATTTAAATCACAGATGACTTAACAAAATGTAGTTGCAAAGGTGTTCTCCAGAAATTTAAACATTTTTAGTTACTCAGTGAAAGAAAGGATCGTCTTCTTGGAAACACCCAGGAGGAAAAACTGAGAAAGAAGGTATATATTCCAAATTATTTAGGCATTTTGGAGTTTAACCAGATGGAAGCATATTTTACTCAAAAGCTATGTATTAGAAATTAAAAAAAAAAATCCTCCAAAACGGGAAGTAATTTTTCACATTGATCTGTAAAATCAGAGTAATGAATTTCTTATATTTGTCACACAATTTTTTATATTGTTAAATTAGCTTTATTGATGCATACCATACTTATGATAAAATGCATTCATTTTAAACATACAGCTTGATGCATTTGGACAAATGTCTCTACCCCTTTAACCATAAACAAATAAAAAAGCAGAACATTTTTACCACCCCCAAATTTCCCTCCAGAAGTGCCCCCATTTTTAATGGAGTTGTCCCCTCAGTATGCCTGAGCAGTCTCTGCTCGCAATTGGTCTTTCTTGCCTCCAACAAGCCTTGTCGCAGGATTTTTTGTAGATTAAATGCAATAGTACCTTTAGGATGTTAAGTGAATGTAAGGAAATATTTAAAGCAGTATAAACTCACTGCCATTGAATTGATTTTGATTCATAGCAACTATACAGGACAGAGTAGAACTGCCCTATTGAGTTTGAGTTTTGAGGTTGTGATTTTTAAGGAAGCAGACTGCCTATCACATCTTTCTCCCGCTGAGCCACTGGTAGGCTCCTAACAATGATCCATTGATTAGCCAAGCACTTAACCACTGTGACCAGGGCTCCCTTTTATAATACGTCATATATGCTAACTGAAGACTTAGCTTGAATTTTGCTTCATTAAGACCATATACAAATTAAGCACATAAATTACTAGTCTCTAAAAAAAAAAAAAATTTTTTTTTTTTTTTTTTAAGGAAAACTCAGTATTTTCAGAAAGAATTACAGGTAAATAGCAGCAGGGATTATTGCAAGATTGCAAAATACAGTGTGTGACAAAGATGCGTGTGATGACGGCCATGTACATCTGGTGGATGAATACTGTGAGGCTATAAATTTGAAGAGGAATTTTTAAGAATAAACTCCCTCAGTCTTTACAACAACCCCATGAAGGATCAGAGAAATAAAAACAAAGCCTCAGAGAGGTTAATTAACTTGCCTGTTGGTGGTAGAGTAAATCAGATTTGTCTGATCTGAAGGTCTGTGATACTGTTCTTCCCACTGCCTTTTGTATGGAACAGAGGTAGAAGCCACAGCTCTTCTCTGAGTTCAATATATCAAGAGCTGGCTATACAGAAAGGAGCATGAAGAAAGATGCACATGTGTTGGAACTTGAAGGAGGGATATAATTTACAAAGGTAGAGTAGAAAAGTCATTCCAAGTAAGAGAAATCTCCTGAGAAGAAACCAAAACTCAGACAGGAGTATTGTACTATCGGGGCTTGTTGAATTCTGCTAGCTGGAATTTTTTGGGGGATTTTTGCATCTAAGTTCATGAGGGATATTTAATTTAGGTAGGTAGCGTGTTTCTAGAAATTTGTCCATTTCCTTCAGGTTTTCCAATTTGTTAGAATACAATTTTTCATAGTATTCTGTTATGATTCTTTTAATTTCAGTTGGGTCTGTTGTGATATTGCCCATCTATTTCTTATTTGGGTTATTTGCTTTGTCTTTTGTTTTTCTTTTATCTGTCTGGCCAATTGTTTATTGAGTTTGTTAATCTTTTCGAAGAACGCAGCTTTTGGTCTTGTTAACACTTTCAATTGTTTTTCTGTTCTCTATTTTATTTAATTCTGCTCTAATTTTTATAATTTGCGTTCTTCTTGTGCCTGAGGGTTTCTTCTGTTGCTCTCTTTCTATTTGTTCGAGTAGTAGGGATAATTCTTTGATTTTGGCCCTTTCTTCTTTTTGGATGTGTGCATTTATTGCTTTAAATTGACCTCTGAGCACTGCTTTAGCTGTGTCCCAAAGGCTCTGATAGGAAGTGTTTTCATTCTCATTGTATCCTATTAATTTCTCTATTCCATCCTTAATTTGTTTTTAATCCAATCTTTTTTGAGCAAGGTATTGTTCAGTTTCCAAGAGTTTGAATTCTTTTCCCTGTTATTGATTTCTAGTTTTATGGCTTTATGGTCAAAGCAGATGCTTTGTAATATTTTGATGTTTCGGATTCTCTTAAGGCTTGTTTATGACCTAATATGTGGTCTATTCTAGAGAATGTTCCATGTGCACTAGAAAAGAAAGTATACTTGTCTGCTGCTGAGTAGAGTGCTCTAATATGTCTATGAGGTTAAGTTGATTGATTGTGGCATTTAGATTTTCCGTGTCTTTATTGAGCTTCTTTCTGGATGTTCTGTTCTTCACCGAAAGTGGTGTTTGAAGTATCCTAATATTATTGTGGAGCTCTCTCTTTCACTTTTCAATGTTGTTAGTTTTATGTATCTTGAAGCCCTGTCGTTGGGTGTGTAAGTATTTAATATGGTAATATTCCCCTGGTATATTGTCCATTTAATCATTATATAGTGTCCTTCCTTGTCTTTTGTGGTGGATATTACTTTGAAATTTCTTTCGTGAGAAATTAGTGTTGCCCCTCCTGCTCTTTTTTGATTGTTGTGTGCTTGATTTTTTTTCCATCCTTTGAGTTTTAGTTTATGTGTTTAAGTCTAAGGTGTGTCTTTCATAGGCAGCGTATAGATGGATCATTTTTTTTTTTTTAATCCATTCTGGAACTATCTGTCTCTTTACTGGTGCTTTTAGTCCACTTACATTCAGCGTGGTTATGGATAGTTATGAGATTAGTGCTGTCATTTTGATGTCTTTTTTTGTGTGTTGTTGACAGTTTCTTTTTTTTCCACTTAATTTTTTGTGCTGAGTAGTTTTTCTTTATAAATTTTTGTTGATTTAGTTTTTGCTGAGTCTTTATGTTTTTCTTGTATTTTATTTTGATGTGTAGAATTGTTGGTCTTGCAAAGGACTCTTAATAAAAGAAATTCCTGGGATGAGGCCAGGGATGTACACGCCCCTCCAAAAGCAACAGAAATCTACTAAGACCCTTTGTAAGTACACTGACAAGGCTGCATGGGGAGTGTGAAGGCTATTAGAGAGATCAGGCAGCCCAGTAACACCTACATTTTTGACTCTTGGCCATATCAGTTAACAATTGGTTACTTATTGCTGCAGCATAAAGCTTAGCCTATCAACCATGTACCAACCTCCGAAGTCATCCTTCTGATTCTCAGGAGCAGCTTAGAACAGAAAAGTACAGCATCTGAGCCACAGAATACAAAATACAGGAATTTTCTATGATAAACACGCTTTGACTCAACAAGAATCTACTGAATACTATTCATTATCTCTCTGCCTCTGTGGCACTTACATCCTAATGAGGAGAGACAAACAAACAAACAGATAAATTAGTAGTGTTGTTATTGCTGTAAGTTGCCATTGAGTGAGCTCCAACTCATGGCAACCTTATATAAGTTGTTGTTAGTTGCCACTGTGTTGATTTTGACTCCTGGCAACCACAGGTGTATAGAGTAGAACTGCTTCTTGATGTTTTTCAAATCTGTGACCTTTTGGAAGCAGATGGATAGGCCTGTCTCCTGATGTGCCACTGAGTAGGTTTGAACCTTAACTTTTTGTGCCACTCAGGGACAAATAATGTTGTCCAGTCTTGCACCATCTTCATGATCATTGGTATGTTTAAGTTGTTTGCTGCATCTATTATGTAGTGACTTCCAACCTATGGGGCTCATCTTCTAGCACCATGTGGAACAATATTCTGTTGTGATCCATAGGGTTTTCATTGGCTAATTTCAGGAGTAAATCTCCAAGCCTTTCTTTCTAGTCTATCTTAGCCTACGAACTCTGCTAAAATCTGTTCAACATGCACGGGGGTGGATTAACCAGTAAGCTTGGTGTGCCCTGGCTTATAGTAAGCGAGATACTACTGTAGAAAAGAAAATCACTCAGTCCTTGAAATAAGGTTGAGGATTTATTCAGTAAAATAATTAAAAAAATACATTTGAATGTGGAGAGACAACAGTTCACATAACCGAAAACTAATGGCACTAGCAAGCGCTTCTAACAGGAAAAAATATAGTTCAAGGAACAAAGGAATTGTAATAAAATCAATTGGTTGGTTAGTCTTTGGTTGAGGTCACATGAAGCATTGTTTAGAAAGTGGAGAGTGAGCTTCCATTGGAAAATTGGGTATGGAGGAAAGCTTACAGTGTTGGGTTTAAGAAGTAATTACTGAGGTCTTCACTCATAGTCACAAATGCTTACATTGCATATTCTTCAGGAGGAGTAATTAAAAAAATCACAGATTGAAGTAAAACAGTCCTAACCAGATGTCTCAAAAATTTATGAGAACCACTTGGTACCAAGGTTTCATTTCCCAGAAACAGCTTGTTAAAACAAAATCCTTTTAAGTTGCTTGGGAAACTTTAGGTAAAACTAACTCCATGGCCTTTTCAGATCAAATTTTATTACATCCCTGTCATAAAGAAAACATCTTTTGCCTACTTTAAACAAAAAACACCTATGTAAAGATTCCTCTCCTTATATTATTTTTCTTTAACATGCTGACTTTATGGGAGAGATAGAAATATTTCCTCAGTTACTAGCAGTTAGGGGGACAAATGGGAGACATTTATCAAGAAATCTGAACTACCTCTATGGATAAACGGCTAGGCAATTAAAGTGTTCCAGGCAGGAATGTAAAGGACGAGTTTAATCTAGGAAAAACTGAATTTCAAAACTTCATGAGCTTCTCTTATGCCTGTAATATTAATTTTTTCATGACTTGATCACAGAGAAAAGGTAAATATATGTTTTTCCTTTATTCCCATGGTAGCTAACTCAGGGAGCTAAATGACACATAATTGTGAAAATTCTGAACTAGCACCATAGACACAGCTGGGTTAAGTAATGGGCCCAAAGACAGTATCTACAAAGAAAAACTTTAAACTGATTCTACTAAAAGCAATAGAGAAAAATGATTTCACTTTTAGACATTTTATTCTGGCCAAAAGGTTAACTGGAAATTTCTTTACTACAGTAAGCATGGACTCAATTGTACTTACTTACTAATCTATAGAGCAGCATTTCTCCTGGATTTCACCACCTCAAAAATCTTTGAGGTGGTGAAACCCAGAAGAAATTGTGCACTACAGATTAGTATTTACGTGATGAAACACAGTTGAAATTGTGCACTACAAATTAGTAAGTAAGCACAATTAAGCATATGCCTACCTTTTTTACCTGACTTTTTTTTTTTTATATGTGAGACTGGTGATATCTGAAATACCAGGGGCATAGCTTTCAGCATCACAGCAACGTGCAAGCCACTACAGTACAGGAAACTGACAGATGGGTGGTTAAGTAGAGTGTTAGTGTTAGATGGGAATAAATGCTACAGAGGAAAAACTGGGGAAGATTGTAGAGAGGGTGATGTGTGTAGGGAAAGTTTTTAGAGAAAGTGATGAAAGCTTAGTGGAACAGGAAGCTTTGGAATAAAGAAGCCCAGCGGAGATGAGCTTGCTGTAAGGAATAACTAGAGAAAGATCAGAGGGAACAGCTAGTTCAAATATCCTGGATGACTGTACTCTAAGAGTGTTCCACATTCAAGGAGATCAGTGTGGTTTGAGCTTAGCAGGTGAGATAGTAGGCACCTGGGATGAGGCCAGGGATGTGATGACTTGCACTTCAGCGCACACAAAAGTGTGCACACTGTATGATTCATGTGCAGTTCAAGGACAGGCAAAATATAAGCCTCGGAAACATGTTTGACTAATGGTTACCTCTGGGGAAGGGGTGACTGGGTATGAAGGAGAATGAAAGAACTCTGGAAAATTCCATACTTTTGTTTAGATATTTATCAAACTACCTTCCATGATGCGCTTAAGATGATTGCCCTCAACACACTTTGCTACATGTTTTATTTACATGAAAAGCGAAAAAAAATTACGAAAAAAGAAGGTGAAATATCAGGTGACAATTATATAAATTTGCCAAATTAGACCTAAGCCTTCCGAATTGAATAAATAAGTGTACCCACTGATTTTTTAAAAATAATTTTTATTGTGCTTTAAGTGAAAGTTTACAAAGCAAGTCAGTCTCTTACATATAAACTTATATACACGTTACTACACACTCCCATTTGCTCTCCCACTAATGAGTCAGCCTGCTTCCTCCTTCCAGTCTTTCCTTTCGTGACCGTTTTGCCAGTTTCTAACCCTTTCTACCCTCCCATCCCCCTCTAGACAGGAGATGTCAATACAGTCTCAAGTGTCCACCTGATACAAGTAGCTCACTCTTCATCAGCATCTCGCTCTAACCCATTGTTCAGTCCAATCCATGTCTGATGAGTTGGCTTTGGGAATGGTTCCTGTCCTGGGCCAACAGAAGGTTTGGAGACCATGACCGCCGGGATTCCTCTAGTCTCAGTCAGACCATTAAGTCTGGTCTTTTTTATGAGAATTTGGGGTCTGCATCCCGCTGTTCTCCTGCTCCCTCAGGGGTTCTCTGTTGTGCTCCCTGTCAGGGCAGTCATCGGTTGTGGCCAGGTCACTGATTTTTTTAAAGATAAGAAGTAATTAAATATGAAACTATAGTTTTTAACACCATAGATATTTCATTAATTTCTCAGCATAATTTATATAATTTGTCCACATGTAAAACTTATGCCAGTCACAGAAACTTTTATTTTAAATATTATGCCAGCCTAAATACTTAATACACATTCAGAATCACAGAATGGGTCTTAATAAGCTTTATAAAAAATAAAATATAGCCCATGTTAGAGAATATAATACACATCGGATGAAATAATACTGAATGTTTAAAAATCACAGATCTTATTTTTACTTTTTCATACCTATTTGTGAGATAATTTTTAAAGCATGTTTAACTAATTTTAAAATTGTGAGATATTTTAAGTAGTATTAAGATAACTTAATAGCATTTGCTAGAAGCATTAGTACAAAATACACAAAACAAGGCATAGTAAAATTCTGCTTGAAATCTGAGTTTTTGTCAAATAAAATGTAGAAATTCAGTAAATTAGGCTGAGCCATGTGGAAGTAGGAAACCCTGGTGGCATAGTGGTTAAATGTTAGGGCTGCTAACCCAGAGGTTGGCAGTTTGAATCTGCCAGGAGCTCCTTGGAAACTCTATTGGGCAGTTCTACTCTGTCCTATACGGTTGCCGTGAGTCAGAATCGACTCGATGGCAGTGGGTTTGGTTTTTGGTTTTTTGGTATGTGGAAGTATTCTTTCCCAAAGCCTAGAACCAAACACCAGCTGCATTTCTCTCAGAATTCAGCGTGGATATAAGGAAAGCCTCTGCAAAGAGGGAAGCAGGAGAAAGACAAAGTGGAAATAAACATGGAGCATTAAAAAGATGTTACCGTTGACACAAAGAAATCTTCTTAAAGGTGTGTTTTTACAGGAAACAGAATAGATTAAATGAACTAGAATAACCCAAAAAAATCCAGTGCTGTCAAGTCGATTCCGACTCATAGCGACCCTATAGAACAGGGTAGAACTGCCCCATAGAGTTTCCAAGGAGAGCCTGGTGGATTCGAACTGCTGACCCTTTGGTTAGCAGCCATAGCACTTAACCACTATGCCACCAGGGTTTCTGAACTAGAATAGTCTAGAGATTAATTAGGATTAGTCTCTCTTCTATCCAATAGTTTTCATTTATTTAAAAATACTTATACAGTGCTAACTGTATTCTAGGTAATGTTCTAAATGTTATAAATATTACCTCTTTTAGCCTTTATAACATCCTCTAGATTAAAAAAAAAAAAAAACTCTTTGCAGTCGAGTAGATTTCAACTCATTGCAGCTCTACAGGACAGAGTAAAACTGCCCCTTAGGGTCTCTAAAGAGTAGCTAGTTGATTCACACTGCTGACCTCTTGCTTAACAGCCATACCTGGCCATAGCTCTTAACCGCTGGGCCTCCAGGGTTCCATAACCCAAAACAAACCAAATCCACTGCCGTCGAGTTGATTCCGACTCATAGTGACCCTATAGGACAGAGTAGAACTGCTCCATAGAGTTTCCAAGGAGTCCCTGGCGGATTTAAACTGCTGACCTGTTGGTCAGCAGCCACAGCACTTAACCACTATGCCAGCAGGGTTTCATAGGTATTATAAATAGCCACATTTACTGGTATTGAAAATAAGACTTAAAAAAGTTAATAACTTGCCCAAGTTCACAAAGCTAGTATATTCTAGAGCAGGAGTTTAACTATGTTCTGCTCTAGTCTGCTTCTCCAGAAAAATGGTCCCTATACCTGACTGCATCATGAACAGACCTCGTTTTTAAAGATATAATGAGGGAAGGGAATATCCTCAAAACCCACCTTCTACTACAATTCATCATTATTAGAAATAAGTATCAATCAGATGGACTTCTGTTGATTTCTCAGTTTCCTCTACTTACATGGCATATGACTCTATGTCAATGAACAACAATGAAATTTTCTCATCGCCACCAATCAGCACTTCAATATACGCTTTGATAAAATTTGTATGAGTCTTACAGAATGATATGTTGAGTTACTGGGTGTCACAAATTGTTAAGTGCTCAACTACTAGCTGAAAAGTTGACAGTTGGAACCTACCCAGAGGCACGTTGGAAGACAGGACTGACAATCTGCTTCCAAAAAGTCACACCCTTGAAAACCCTATGGTGCAGTTTCACTCTGCACAAATAGGGTTGCCATGAGTCAGAATTGACTTGACAGCAGGCATCGAACAACAACGACAACAACACGCTGAGTTTGGTGGAAGAAAAACGTAGTGAAAAATACTATTGGTTTCCCAGCGATTCATGAATCCTCATATGCCTCTTAGAGTGACTGTTAAGGAATGAGCTGCTCAACATGTTTGAGTTGAATTGTCACTTAAACTAGATTACATCCCTCTTGAGAAAACACCTATGCTCTTACTATGAACTATTAAGTCTGTTAGCTACTACTTTACATTTAAAAATCACATCAAGCGAAAAATAAGACTTATTTTCCCTAGTCTACAAATGAGAAAACTAATGCCAGGAGAAAATTTTTTTTTCCATATTTAGGCAATTTTTAGGTGCTGTGATCTAGGCATGAAGCCCTTTATATTTCCATTATACAATCCTGGCCATTTCTCACATGTTGTATTCTCCATAGTGAATTTATTCATGATGGCATGGGAGAATCAGACCTTCAAGTCTGACTTCATCCTTCTGGGAATCTTCAATCATAGCCCCAACCACACCTTCCTCTTCTCTCTGGTCCTGGGCATTTTCACAGTGGCCTTCATGGGAAATACTGCCATGGTTTTCCTGATCTACCTGGACTCCCATCTCCACACCCCCATGTACTTCCTCCTCTGCCAACTCTCTCTCATAGACCTCATGGCTATCTGTACCACGGTACCTAAGATGGCCCTCAACTACTTGTCTGGCAGAAAATCCATCTCTGTGGCAGGTTGTGGAACCCAGATATTTTTCTATGTGTCCCTGCTTGGGGCTGAGTGTTTCCTGTTGGCAGTCATGGCCTATGACCGCTATGTTGCCATTTGTCATCCATTAAGATACCCAATTCTCATGAGCAAGAAAATCTGTGGTCTCATGGCTGCCTCTTCCTGGATTCTTGGCTCTTTTGATGCTATAATTGAAGTTGCAGTTGCCTTGTCCTTCTCATATTGTGGTGCCCGGAAAATACCCCACTTCTTCTGTGATGTTCCTGCCCTTCTCCCTCTTTCATGCACTGACACCTCAACATTTGAAAGGATGATATTTATCTGCTGTGTACTCATGCTTCTCTTCCCCATAGCAGTTATCATTGCTTCCTATACTCGTGTCCTTCTGGCTGTGATTAGCATGGAATCTGGTGAGGGTTGTCGCAAGGCTTTCACTACATGTTCCTCCCACCTCATGGTGGTGGGGATGTACTATGGAGCAGCCATGTTCATATACATGCGGCCCACTTCTGATCGTTCCCCAACTCAGGACAAGATGGTATCAGCCTTCTATACCATTCTCTCTCCTATGTTGAACCCCCTCATCTATAGCCTCCGCAACAAAGAAGTGACCAGAGCATTCATGAAGGTATTACGGAAGGGCAAGTCTGGACAGTAAGTTGTGTAATTATTCATGCCTAAATTTATGATACAACTAATACAACTTTGTACACAATATTTACCTGTCTTTGTAATAAAAGATTTACAGGCAGACACACAATTTAGAGTCTAAAAATCTTTTGCATACTAATTTATTCATACATTTCATATTTTTGTCATGGCAAATTCAGGTTATGAATACAAGTAAATCTTTGTTACAAGAGAAAATGCACAACTGTATATTTTGGTTTACATAATACCATTTAAGAAGTGAGAGGTATTTGCCCATCATAATATCACAGAATTTGATTGCACTGATTAAAATTGTATCTTTTACTATGAAGTCGCCATGAGTCACAAAGGACTACACAGCAAAAAGTTTGATTTGGTTTTGTCTTTTAATGTGCAGTAGATTTAACCATAGCTAAACAGAATTCTGAAGGAGCCTTGCTGGTACAATGGTTAAGAGCTAGCAGCTCGAACTCACGCAGAAGCTCTGCTGGAGAAAAGCCTGACAATCAACTCCCATAAAGAGTAAAGCCCAGAAAACTCTGTGAGGCAGTTCCACTCTGTCACATGAGGTCACTGTGAGTTGAAACCAACCTACAGCACCCAACAACAACAATAAACAGAATTCTACTAAGTCCTATGCCATACTTTGAACTTATCCCTTTGTTGTAATATCTACAAAATTGTAGATGTTCTCATAAGATCATAATAAAAATCAATGTAACTTAACCAGATGGAGAAGAGAGGTATTAGATTAGAGGAAGGTACAATGAGCATGTCTTATACCAACACTATCTTTTTATAGGATGGAGGATTGGCAAGTGCCCATTTATGTTCTTGCTTCACAGACATCAGTCACATACATGGATATTGAAATGTGAATTTGACTCCTTTCAGTCTTGAATTTCCATCATTAGATATCCTGATCTTTAAATGCACCGTGTATTTCAATATCATGGCGACGTCTAGGGTTTCTGAAATCTGAATATTTTCATAAATTACATGTGTGTCATCTCGATGGACATTTTTGAGATGATATTTATATGAATTTTAGTGCAACTCTGGAGATTCTTATATTTTTATGAGGAATACCTCTATTTTCTAATTTGAATATTAACTCTTCTGTTAAACTCTGTTGTAGCATCCCTACTGTATTAGTTGTCTGTTACTACTTTTAAAAAATTACCACAAACATAGCAGCCTAAAGTAGCAATCACTTATTATCTCACAGATTTGGTGTGTCAGAAGTCCAGGCAGAGCTTAGCAGGGTCTTCTGTTCAGCTTCTCGCAAGACTATAATTTAGTTGTTAGCTGGGGCTGCAGTTTTATCTGTGGCTTGGTGTCATCTTCCAAACTCACATAGTTGTTGAAAGAATTTCTTTCCTTACAGCTGTAGAACTCGTGGCATCTTACTTCTTCAAGGCTAGAAGGAGAGTTTCTCTAACCTCAGGGTAATTTCCTTTTTGATTGTGAATTAAATAATCAGTAAATCAAATGATCTGTGAGATAAATCTGCAAAATCATTTAACTTTTGCTGTATAATATAACCTAATCATGGGAGTAACACCAGGGGATGGAGATCATAAGGGTCATCTTAGAATTCTGCTGACTGCACTCACCCAGAAAACTTGAAGATGCATATCCATGAAAAACATCAAAACACAATCGCCTATAACATGGATTAACCTTAAAATCCTTATTCTCAGTGAAATAAGTCATTCATAAAATACAAAAATTTTATGATAGCACTTATATAAAATAGGCGAATAGAGACCAAAGCATATACATAAGGGGCACTGAGTTTCTGTTAAAGGTGGCAGAAAAATTGGAAGAGGATAGTGACAATAGTTGCATCGCAAGATGAAAACATTCAGTCACTGAAGTGTACACAGGGAAATCTGAATTTGGCAAATGTTTTGTTTTATGTATATATATAACACAACAAAAAATGCAATTACAATAACTTGAAGAGTATGTGAGAAATTATTAATAATGTTCAAATTATTGCCTGATTTATGTCATCTTTTTAAAAATTTCAATAAATTCTGTGACAGTTCTGTTTAATGGGTCAGCATATAATACATGGAATTTGATTACACTGTTCTAATTTGCTCACGGCTCATCTATTGTGTACACAAATATAACAACCAACATAGTGAAAATGACAAGCGTATCATGCTGATTCCATAAAAAAAGATGATTGCTTAACCCCATATTCTCCATTTTCAGCTCTACAAGATGACTAAAATAAAACTGACCCTCTAGGATACTTTCCCCAAGCAGAGAACAAATGGCTGAGTTCAAAGAAATAATATTTGTAATTTTTTTTGTTACAGTTTGTTTTTTTACTTTGTTAAAAATGACTCTGCCCTTGAACTGAAATTTCTTCCTCCTATTATTGTTTGAAAATTTTTGTAGAAAGTTGGCTTAATTATAGGCTACACAAGTAATTTTTACACTTGGATCAAAGGAAGTAAACATAGCAATAAATTCTATATTATCTTATCTAGGAGCCCTGGTGGAATTATGGGGGTAAGAGCTCAGCTGCTAACCAAAAGTTCAGCATTTCAAATCCACCAGCTGCTCCTTGGAAATTCTATGGGAAGTTCTACTCACTCCTTTAGGGTTGCTATGAGTCAGAATTGACTTGATGGCAAAGGTTTGGTTTTTTGGTATAATCTAAATAAATATTACTACCTAGGCTGTTGATGCTGTTACATGCTGTCAAGTCAATTCTGACTAATGGCGACCTCATGTGTGCAGCATAGAATACCTCAATGAAGTTTTCAAGGCTGTGATGTTTTGGAAGCAGATTGTCAGACCTCTCTGTGGTGCCTCTGTGTTGGTTCAAACAGCCAAACTTTTGGCTAGTAGTCTAGAGCTTAACCATTGGTATCACCGAGGGACTCTACTACCTAGGCAGGAGAGAATAGTTGTGTGTTTGCATTGAAATGTAATCATAAGAAATGTTATTGACTGATAATCTCACTAAAAGTTTGTGGACTGTGAAAGATTTTGTGAAATGGGCATCTGTAAGTCTCCATTGTCTACTTACTTTTTAGAAGTATTAGGACAACTTACCCTTACTAAGTCCTTTCAGTCGTAACAGAAAACAGCTATCAGTTCATGTTGGGAAGTAACAAGGCATTGGTCTTAGCAACCATTTACAAAGACTCTACGTGTACTGTTATTTCTGGAAGGTCAACATAATTTCCTTGATTGTATATGAATTGGACCCTAGTCAGCAACAATCTAGAGATATTCCTCTCATCGAATGTACTCTTGGGCCACTGGCTTATGTTTAATTTTACAAATTTTAGGGTGTTTTATGGTTCCTGGTTGCATAGCTTCTTTCTGTTGGGGTAACTATGTTACTGAAAAATGTAAAGAATCTCAGGTGACCATCTGAAAAATTGGTAATGACTGTGCTTTATATTGTTGCATAGCATTAGGTACATTATATTTGAAATGTGTGGAGCCATGCCTGCCTTTTGGCATGTCTTTTGTAAAACAGTGAGTGTGACTTCAATATTAACCTAATAATTTTTAAGGTTAAAAAAATCAATCCTACTACTAATGAAAGCCAAAGAGTGGAATTATTATAGTGCTAGAGGTCATATGCTGATGGTTAATATTGAGCAATATATTTCATCTCCACATAAATAAGGGAAACTCTGGTGGCATAGTGGTTAAGAGCTACAGCTGCTAACCAGAAGGTTGGTAGTTTGAATGCACCATATGCTCCTTGGAAACCTTATGGGGCCTTTCTACTCTGTCCTATGTGGTCGCTATGAGTCGGAATCAACTCAATGGCAATGGGTTTTATGTAAATAAGACCTAGGCTTTCAACACTCTTGAAATAAATAATGAACATCGATAGAGAATTTGTAGTCATAAATTAGTTAAAAACCCTCATTAAATTATGAATGGAGAACTTTGTGAAAGACGGAGTTTCCCTTCCCAGAATGTTTAGTTTTAAAAGGAGGATTGATACATGCACTTACAATAAATTAGGAAGTGTGTGTAATTTTTATAAGAGGATTTTACAAAAATGATGTAGATATACAGAGAAGGTAAAATGAAATCTGAAATCACCATGAATGAGCTGGAAAAAAAGACCATATATTACCTAGATAGTAAACATGCAGAGAACTAGTATATTTGTGAAAGAAGGTTAAACATAATTTCAAAAAATTAAATAATAATGTGACTGTTGGGATTGGGAGGCCAGGCAGTACAGTAATTAAGATTCAGCTACTAACCAAAATGTCCACAGTTAAAATCCATCAGTCACTCTTTGGAAACTCTAGGGAACAGTTTGACTCTATCATATAAGTTTGCTATGAGTTAGAATCAACTGGATGGCAATGGGTTTGTATGTTGGAATTGAAGCTGTAAGATTAGGATATGAGAAAAAATACAGAAAAAAGGCTTTGTAAGCAATTAGGAACTGATTGTTTAAGTACGTAGAATGAGAGAAGAAATAAATGGTACACTAAAAAAGTATTGTCTAACACAAATGGAGACAGTGAAGGGGGAACAAATAAAAAATGTTATGACACATATAAAAATTAAAAATCAGGACAGCAGAAATAAATTCAACCATATCAAGAATTACATTAAATGTGAATGGACTACACACATAAATTAAAATGTAGAGACTGTCAAAATGGATATAAACACAAAAAAACACCATATGCTATCTATAAGAGACGGATTTATATTCAAAGAACCAAACAGCTTGAAACAAAGATTATGGGAAAACGCAATCCAAATAAAAAAACCCAGCAAATTATTTTATGAACATAGACAAAGTTATCCTAAAGATTATACAAAAAGTGAAACAACCAGAATGGCTAACGCAATTTCAAACAAGAATGAAGTGGGAGGACTTATCAAATACAACTTAAAGACTTATGATAAATCTATAGTGATCATGACAGTGACATATTGGTAAAAGAATACACAAATAGAACAACAGAGTTGAAGGTACAGCCCAGAAATAGGCCGATAAAAATATAATCAACTGATCTTTGATAAAGGAGAAAAGGCATTTCAATGGATAAAGAACAGTATTTTCAGGTAATGATGCTGAAACAACTGGACATGCAAAAAAAAGAATTTAGATACATAGCTTACATATTTCACAAAAGTTCACTCAAAATATGTCACATATCTAAATGTTAAACACAAAGCTCTGCAAATTCTAGAGGATATTATAGGAGAAAATCTACGTCCCCTCGGGTTTGGCAATGAATTTTAGATACAACAGCAGAAGCATGATCCATGAAACAAACAAAACACAAATTTGTTAACTTGGAGTTCATTAAAATTAAAAATTGTGCTCTGAGAAATACACTGTTAAGAGAATAAAAAGACAAGCTACAGATTCAAGAAAACACAGATCTGATAAATGACCTGCATCAAAAATATACAAAGATCTTTTAACACTCAACAGTAAGAAATAAAAAAAGACAATTAAAAAATAGGCAAAAGGTCTCACCAGATATCTCACTGAAGAAGATATATCACACAATATATGAAAAGATGCTCAGCATCATATGTCATTAAAACAAAAAAAAAAAACTCTTTGCTGTCAAGTTGATTCTGACTCAAAGTGACTCTATAGGACAGAGTAGAACTGTCCTGTAGAGTTTCCAAGGAGTGGCTGGTGGATTCGAACTGCTGGCCTTTTGATTAGAAGCCAAGCTCTTAACTACTGTGCCACCAGGGCTCCCATATATCATTAGGGATTTGGAAATTAATAAATGAGGTACCATTACACATCTACTAGAATGGGATACTCAAAATACTGACAATACCAAATGCTGGTGAAGACGTGGAGAAACAGGAACTGCAATTCATTGTTGGTGGTGTTGCAAAATGATACTACTTTGGAAGACAATCTGGAGTTTCTTACAAAGACAAACATAGATTTATCATATGATCCAGAAATCTCACTCCTAGGTATTTATCAAAGTAAATTGAAGGCTTATGTCCACCCAAAAAAATACACACAAATGTTCCTAAAAGTTCTATTCATAATTGTCCAAAACTGGAGACAACTAAGATGCCTTTCAATAGGTGAATAGATTAACAAAACATGGTACATCCATACAACGGAATATTATTAAATGATAAAAGAACATGGCCTATCAGGTTGTGTAATGATATCTAGCAGCCTTAAATGCATATTGCTAAGAGAAACAAGCCAGACTAAAGAAAAGCTAAACACCGTATGATTCCAACTACGTGACATTATGGAAAAGGCAATTCTACTTTTAGGTATATTTCCAAAAGAAATTAACGTCTGTGTCCTAAGAAAGACATACAGGCACACATACACACACACACACACACACACAATGTATACTCATGTATATATATATATATGCATATAAATAATATACATCAAAATCTATAGTAAAAATATTTAATATTTTACTTGATATGATTTAACATTAGATACCAATATCTTCAAGTATGCCAACTCACTACAAAATACAACTCCTAAAGATTTTCACATATTTTTAAGATTTTAATTGAAAGAGCAATGTTTATGAGAAAATCATCATTATATGCAAGCTATTCCGCAGTCTCACAGTGAGAGAACATTTGAGCAGGCAATATCACATACTTTGGACATGTTATCAGGAGGGTTCAGTCCCTTGAGAAGGACATCATGCTTGATAAAGAAGAGAGTCAGCAAAAAAAAGGAAGACACTCAACGAGATGGATTGACACAGTTGCTACAATAGGCTTAAACATAACAATTGTGAAGACAGAGCAGGACCAAGCAGCGGTTCATTCTGTTGTCCATAGGCTTGACGGCACCTAACAATAACAACAATATGACCATTTGTGGGCTCCATGCTTAAAAACATTATGTAATTCTTGCCAAAATGATACATAAACTCTGATGTAAAAATTGCCTTGAAGGGGACTCCATAAAGGACAGCCTGCATTGCTGTTAGTGCCACTCCGTTGATGTCACCTCCTGATAAACTTTCTCTCTCTTTCTGACTTGGAGTACATTTCATTGGCTCTACTGCTCCAGGGCACGGACCCCAATCGGGTAACACCACCTAAAAAAATCAATCTATCTATCTATCTACCTACCTATCAATCAATCATCAATCTAATCTATCTATCATCTATCAATCAATATCTATCTATCTATCTATCATCTATCTATATCTATCTATCTATCATCTATCAATCTATCAAGCTATCTATCTATCTATCAATCTATCAGGCTCTCTATCAATCATCTATCATCATCATCTATCTATCATCTATCTAATCTATCTATCATCAATCATCATCTATCTTTCTATGATCTATCTATAATTCCACCTTGGTCATCTAGTGCTGCTTTAACAGAAATACCACAAGCGGATGGCTTTAACAAAGAGAAATTTATTTTCTCACAGTCTAGTAGGTTACAAGTCCAAATTCAGGGCGTCAGCTCCAGGGGAAGGCTTTCTCTGCCTGTCGGCTCTGGAAGAAGGTCTTTCTAGCTGATCTTTCCCTAGACTAGGAGCTTCTCTGTGCAGGAACCCCTGGTCTAAGGGGCACACTTTGCTCCTGGTGCTTCTTTCTTGGTGGTATGATGTCCCCAACTCTCTGCTTGCTTCCCTTTCCTTTTATCTCTTGAGAGATAAAAGGTGGTACAGGTCACTCCACAGGGAAACTCCCTTTACCTTGGATCAGGGAGGTGACTTGAGTAAGGGTGTGTTACAAACCTGCCTTAATCATCTCAACATAAAATTACAGTCACAAAATGGAAGACAACCACACAATACTAGGTATCATGGCCTAACCAAGTTGACACATATTTTTGGGGGGACACAATTCAATCCATGACACTATCTATCTAGTTATTGACCTAGCTATCAAATCTTACAGTATTTACTGTTTTGTGGCAGTTTCCACCATCAATATTATATTTTTAAGATTTATGTATCTTTTTGTGCACTTCCTTAATTAATTGGTTCATTTTCATTGTGTAATAGTATTCCATTTTTTTATTTTACTAGAAGTTATCTTTCTATTTAATGTTGATGGGCAGTTGAAGTATTACAAATTTTAGGTCTATGTGAATAGACCTGCTATGAATGTTTCAGAAGATTTATGCTAGGTTTATCCCTAAGCATGGAGCTGTTGGGTCATAGGGTGTGCATTATGTTCAACTTCTCAATTTCACTGCATAATACACTGAAAGATTTCTAAAGTGGAATACTAACTTCCTCCATTTTTGGTTATGTTACCTAATTAATCATTTTAGCCATTCTGGTACATATACGGGTTTTCTAATTGCTGATTTAATTTGCATTTCCTTGATTACTAAAAAGGTGAATACCTTTTCACTTGTGTATTGGTCATATCAAAAAAAAAAAAAAAAAACATTGCTGTTGAGTCGATTCCATCTCGTAGTGACCCTATAGGACAGAGTAAAACTGCCCCATAGGGTTTCCAAGGAGCAACTTGTAGATTTGAACTGATGACCTTTTGATTAGCAGCAGAATTCTTAATCACTATACTACCAGAGCTCTGATTGGTCATACAGATATTCATATTTATATTAATACCTCTCGCCATATTTTCTTTCAGTTGTCTGCCTTTTTATTATTCTTTGTCATAATGGTTCTCTCTATGTACTGTATGAATATTTTCTTGCTTATAAATTTGGTAAATATATTATCTTCTTGTTAGATTTACATTTCCACCTATTAAAGGTGTCTTTTTATCAATGGAAACCTTTTTGGCATAGTGGAAATTCTATGTGGCAGTTCTACTCTTTCCTATAGGGTCGCTATGAGTTGAAATTGACTTGATGGCAATGGATTTGGTTTTTTATTTTCATCAATAGAAACTAATATAATTTACTCCAAACTTATCAATGTTTTCATTTATTGTTAATATTTCTTTCCTTTTACTTCTTGAGAGATTTCCTTCATTACCCTCCAGAATGTTGTCATTTTACCTATGGAACGAATTAATTAAATACAGTGTGAAAACAAGTCATATCTTATTTTTATCCAATTGGCCCCATACCCAAACAAAAAGTAAACCTATTGCTGTTGAGTCAATTCCGATGGACCCCACAGTACCAGTTGGAAGGCCTTTATTTTCCCTTGTACTGTACAGGGCCAAATTTTCATATATTAAGTGTCAGTACAGACATCAGTTTGTTTCTAATTTTTCCACATCACAATCTCAATTGTTCTTGATAATTAAAGTTTCATAATAAGTCTTAATAATATGTACCACTCATACTCACATCTTTAGTCTCTTCTTAGCTTTTGGATTTAGCATGTAAATTTTTTAGATATACATTATTGGAGGTGGGCTAGAGGATGGCATAAGTAGATGCACAGTAATGTCTACCAACAACAGTTACATAAGAAACCAACTAAGAATCATCACAACCAGAGCTCTTGAAACTCTAAAGAACATTGGAAAGGCTGGAGAAACAGACTGGGTTCTGAGCTTTTAACCACTATGGCACCAGGGCTCCGCCACAGGAGAAATAAGTCTGGGAAAAATCTGGCAGATACCTGACAGCTGAGTCAAGGTGTAACACAGATCACAATACCTGAACAGATGACTCTGACACAGAGAAAGGAGGCTGAAACAATAGAGGCCCAGGACCTGAATAATCAGACTGGGGACAGTGTGGCCAGGTGAGCACAGCTTGGACAAAAGTTTCAGTGAGACGCAGGAACAAGCAACGAGGGAAACTAAAAATAAAACGTAAGTGCTGGAACCCCTGGACACAGAAACAACAGTGAAGAAATGATAACAAACATACTAAGATCAGGAGATCAGAGCAAAAACCGAGGAATAACTATGTAAAATAATATTAATATAATATAAAATAATGATGACTGTTATACAAAGGAAGGAAACTACCATATGACCCAGCAATTCCAATTCTAGGTATATACCCTAAGGAACTAAAAGTAGAGACACAAACATATGTACACCATGTTCACTGTAGCACTATCCACAATGGCAAAAAGTTGGAAACAAGTTAAGTGCCCATCAACAGATGGATGGATAAACAAAATGTAACACATACATACAAAGGAATACTACTCAGCCATACAGGGAAATGAAGTCTCGATACATGCTGCAGCATGGATGAACCTCAAGGATGTGATGCTGAGTAAAATAAGTCAGTCACAAAAGGACAAGTATTATATGATCACATATTTATGAAAGGACAAGAATAGAGACATAGAGACAAGAATAAAAATATAGACATCGATGACAGTGCTTACTGGGGTGGGAAGGGAAAAGCAGGGATCATTCTGTAGGTAACAGTGATATTTTGTTTATGGTGATGGGAACAGTGGCTTGAAATATGTGTAAAGTTTACACAAACTCACTAATGTAACTGATATCACTAAGCTGTACACATGGAAAAGGACAAACTGGCAAATATTATGCTATACGTAATTTTACAACAGCAGCAACAGCAGTCCCCACCTGCCCCCCCACCAAATAAAAAAAGGGCTATAGCTGCTGATACAATTTAGACACAGCCAAACACCTCACAGGATTATATTTCTTGGTCCAAAGATGTAGGGCCATGGTTTTGGGGGAGAATCCCGTCAATTAATCTAATACTCTTTTTAGAGTTTCTATTCTACCTCTTAGTTGTTTGAGTAGTGCCTGGGGTCTTAAAAGCTTACAAGTGGTGACCCGAGATACAACAATTGTTCCCTAATCACTGAAAGCGACAGATGAAAAAGGAGATCTAAGAATCAGAGAAGACGCTGGACTACAGGACTAATTGTATTCATGAACTATTGCTTCCTCTGACATGAGAACAGAAGAATTGGATGGTGCCTGGCTACTATTGCCAGATGTTTCGATTAGGGACACAATAGATGGATCCTAATCAAAAGTAGAAAAATGTGCAGATCAATTTCTTAAAGATTCCAGGTTTACCGGACCCACAGGTATTGGAAGAACCCCTAAATCTATTGTCCTAGAATAGCGTTTAAACCTTTAATCCAAACTATTCCCTGAAAACATCTTTAAACTATTTAGCTTAATTAATAATCAATGTTTGCCTTGAGTATTGCACTCTTTTTTTTTTCAACTTTAGATGAAGGTTTACAGAACAAACTAGTTTCTCATCAAAGAGTTAGTACACACATTCTTGTATGACATTGGTTAACAACCCCACAGCATGTCAACACTTTCCCTTCTCAACCCTTGGTTTCCTGTTACCGGCATTCCTGTTTCCTCCTTCCTTTCAGTTCCTCTCCCAGGGCTGGTGTGCCTCTTTAGTCTTGTTTTGTTCCATGGGCCTCTTCAATCTTTGGCTGAAAGGTGAACCTCAGGAGAGGCCTCATTACTGAGCTGAAAGGGTGTCCAGGGGCCATACTCTCAGGGTTTCTCAGTCTCTGTCAGGTCAGCAAGTCTGGTCTTTCCTTTGCCATCAGAATTTTCTATATTTTTCTCTGGCTATGTCCAGGGCCCTCTATTGTGATCCCTGTTAGAGCAGTCAGTGGTTGCAGCTGGGCACCCTCTAGTTGTATTGGACTCAGTCTTGTGGAGGCTGTGGTAGATTTGGTCCATTAGTCCCTTGGACTAATTTTTCCCTTATGTCTTTGGTTTTATTCCTTCTTTCTTGCACACAAAGGGATGAGACCGGTGGAGTGTCCTAGATGGCTGGTCACAAGCTTTTAGGACCCCAGATGCTCCTCACCAAAGTAGAATGTAGAACATATTCTTTATAAACTCTGTAATGCCAACTGACCTGGAAGTTCTCTGAGATCATGGCCTCACAGCCCTCTGCCCAGCAGTTTGGTCCCTGAGGGAGTTTGGACGCATCTATGGAACTACCACTTTGTGCCGGCTTCCCCAGTATTGTATACTGTTTTACCCTTCACCAAAGTTACCAGTTATCTATTGTATATTAAGTGTTTTTCTGCCCCCACCCTTCCCTTCCCCTCCCCTCCCTTGTAACCATCAAATATGGTTTCTTTTTGTATATAAACCTTTTCATGACTTTTGACAGTAGAGGTCTCATTCTATATTTATCCTTTTGTGATTGACTTATTTCACTCAGCATAATGTCCAGTGGCAGCCATCATCTGACCACATGAGAGACTCTGAGCTAGAATCTCCCAGCAGAGCTATTCTTGATAGCATGAATCAAAAAAATTATGAGAGATAATAAAATTATGTATTGTTTAAAACCAGTAAGTTTTGTGATGACTGTTATGCAGCAATATATGTTTTTATGGGGAATAGTTTCTCTTGGAACCCAGTATCCATGGATGACACCCACGAGATTGTCTTTTATTGTTTATTTTCAAATGTCTTCTTGTATTTTATTTACAAATATTTTGATTCTTATTGTGTCATTTTTATTCACACTTAAGAAAGCCAAATCTCTCCCAAGATGTTCTTGTGTAGTTTAGATATCAAAGTTTGTCTAGCCTAATAAAATTACATGAAGAATATTGCCTCTTTTAATATTCTTTGAAGTATTGAGAATTATCTGCAGGTTTATTATGAGTCAGAACCAACCGCAATGGGGTAATGTGTGATAGACACATCTCAGCCTGATTTTTTTTTTTTTTTGGTAGATTTTGATGACTGAAATAATTTATTTTAATGTTATGCTGTATGTTGTTATGGATTGAATTGAGTCCCCCCAAAATGTGTGTCAACTTGCCTAGGCTATGATTCCCATTATTGTGTGGTTGTCCTCCATTTTGTGATCTGATGTAATTATCCTATTTTTTTGTAAATCTTAATCCCTATGATGTTAATGAGTCAGGATTACAGACAGTACATGAATGAGCCAGGACAGGATCTACTGGTTTAGGTTGTATCTTGAGTCAATTTCTTTTGAGATATAAAAGAAAGAAGTGAGCAGAGAGGAGAGGGACCTCATAACACCAAGAAAGAAGAGCCGGGAGCAGAATGCATACTTTGTACCCAGGGTCTCTACTTTGAGAAACTCCTAGATCTAAGGGAAGATTAATGACAAGGACCTTCCCTCAAAGCCAACAGAAAGAGAAAACCTTCCCCTGGTGGTGGCTCCCTGAATGCAGACATCTAGCCTCCTAGACTGTCAGAGAATAAATTTCTGTTTCTTAAAGCCATCCACTTTTTATAGCAGTAATAGATAACTAAGATATATGTATATCCATTTCATATATTTTTATCCATTTTTGAGTTAGTTTTGTAACTAAACCATTTTATCTAAGATTTTTATAATGTGTTAGTAAGATTTTTTTACAAAATGGTTTTTTGAAAAAATATGTTTATAGCATCTTTATTACATCCCCTTTTGGTTTCAGTATACCATGGAGCTTAATCAATTTATTTAATGGAATTTGCCATGTGCTTGTAGTATCTACATATCATTTTTCCCCCCTTGGGCCAAACCTGTGACATATTTCATTGCATGAGCCACACAGCAGTTAATCTCCAACAACAACAAAAAAAATAGCATCCACACATATCACTAGAGGAAATACTATACTGGCAGTTTTTTTAGAAGAATTAGGAGGGATTCCTTAAAGCAACCTCAGAAAAATTCTGTTCACAATATATGGGAGGAAAATGATGTGCAGATCTGGAGTGCATTATGGTATGCTTTCGCAATGGATATCTTGTGTCTCTGAGTGTTGTCTAGCACCCATTTCCCCACAATAAGACTCCTTGGCATAACCACTTCCACAGCCAAAACTGATTTTTTAAAACCCATTCAACCTTTTTTTTAAACATTCCTGACAATAGTTTTTTTTTTAATGTGGCAAAATGTATATGATATATAATATTCCATTTTACCTATTTTTAAGTGTACAATTCAGTAGCATCTATTACATTCACAGCATTGTGCACCTATAACAACTATTTATTGCCAAAGTTTGTTGTCGATTATGTTATTAAATACAAGTCATTAATCCAGAAGTGACAATCAGTTCATTGAAAGCAAGGACTCTCGCACTTCCCTGCATCCTTACCACTTTACTTTAAATATTGTGCAGTGAAATGAGGTTTATGGTTTTAACATTTATCTGGCACTGATGAGCTTCATACCAGAATTATTGGTATAAAAAAAATATATAAAAGCTGTTAGGCAAAATGAAATCTTCCAAAATCTTTGTGGTGCAATAGATGATGGCTGAAATCCAAAATAAGTCTATTTCCTGAGTGCCCTTTGCAAACTTGTGTGATATTTCAAACCAAAACACTCATCTGTAAAATCAGGGAATATTGTTATCAACTATATGCTGTTGTTGAAGTGTTAAATAAGATAAATAATTTTAACAAACTTTGTACAATTCTTGCCACAAAATGTTATGGTTATTATGGATTGAAAATTTTTATTATGAGGATAAGGCATATGTGCATTGTATCATAATATATATAGGGTCACTATGAGTTGGAATCAACTCGACGGCAGTGTTTTTTTTTTTTTATCATAATGCTAGCAACAACTGCATGGGAAACAAGACTTTCAAAGTCTGACCATTTATCCTTTAATCAAGGAAATGTTGATCATTCCTAGTGCTCATTGGTATTAATGTTCTTCTCTCTTTTGGCCCATGGTGGGATATTGCCCATCTAACATTCCTTGACAGTAGATATGGCCAAGAACTTTTTACACCAATGATATGTGAGCAGAAATGACAAGTAGACACGTAAAGAATCAGTGTACACTCCGTTGTATGCCCTTCATTTAAGCGACAGGTGCTTGACTAGGGAAATTTACATTTTTATACTCAAAATGATTTTATGTTAAGTGTTCTAACATAAGTGATGTTATGTTAAATGTCATGACTCCCTTTCTTTTCAAATGTGCATCAGAGCTTCTTTTCACATAGATTCTTTGTATTTTTTATTGTGACTCTTCTGATGTCACAATGTATATTAATCTCTTTTCCAGTATATATTTTACATTGTCTAGTCTTAACCTCAGTTTTGAAAATATGTCCTTGGATTGTAGCTCGTAGGTTCAAACTACTGACCTTTCAGTTAGTAGCTGAGTGCTTAACTCCTGTCCCACCAGGCCTTCTTTGGATTTATGGATAGCCATTGCCTTGGAGTCAATTCCAACTCATAGTGACCCTATAGGACAGAGTAGAACTGCCCCATAGGATTTCCAAGAGCAGCTGGTGGATTCGAGCTGCCAACCTCATGGTAGCTCTCAATTACTATGCCACCAGTGTTTCCAGATAGGTGTATGATAATAACTGGATGTAAAAAATTGGTATATTCCTTTAATTAACCTAGAAAATAATGTTTAAATCATGTAAACACAGAAATGTATCCCCAAACCACTTGACCTTATCATTTTTTTTATCATGTTTTATATATATATATAGAGAGAGAGAGTCCTGGTGGTGCAATGGTTAAGCATTCAGCTGCTAACCAAAAGGTGAGCAGCTGGAACCTACCAGCTGCTCCTTGGGAACCACATTGGACAAGTCTACTCTGCCCTGTAGGGTTGCTATGAGTCAGAATCAACTGATGTCAATGGGTAATAAATGGGGTTTTGCACACACGCACACACACATGCACACACACACATATATATAACATTTTCCATTTCAACTTTTTTGCCATTAAAATTCAGCAAAGTAAATTTTGGTTTGATTATAAGTATAACTTATCCATATATTTTCCCTAAGGTATAAGGGAAGTGGTGTAAAGTGTTTCAGATCCCCTCATACACAACTACTTCTTCTACCAAATCCATCTCCCTTTTCACAGAATACCTTTTAGTGATATTTTTATGGTCCTCAAAAGAACATCTATTTTCATAATTATTTTGAGAATGAATAAATGACTCAATATTTTCATTTCTTCTATAAAATACAAAATATGGCAATTCAAAATGAATTGTCACAGTGTTCTTTCTGGGTTTATCAATATTTTAAGCATGGCAAAGTACATATAATAAAGTTTAACATAAAATATTACTAAGGATAACATTTTAAACTTTTTAAATTGAAATACTTAGTGGGAGCTTTTAATTTGCCAAACACTTATGACTAGGGCTTGCTTATTCTTAACACCTAATCTCTTACCCATTTGCCAATTTGAATCATTCAAAACCCTCAGAAAGGAAAGATTTTGATAAATGATGTATGTTAATGAATTTATACATTACATTTACATAAAATACATTCATATAATTCCAATCAATTATCTCAATTTATTGCTGAAAACATAAATTTCACCTATAAATTAGGGTGATCATAAGCAATTTCCTATAAATTTCCTGATTAAAATATTTTTTTTTTATGATTTTCCTGATGGCATATTTTATTTGTTCATTCCTAAGAGTATAGATTATTGGGTTGAAGAGGGGGGGAATTACAGAATAGAACACAGAAAGGACCATATCCTGGATGGTTGCAGAGATTGCAGATGGCCTTAGGTACACATAGAAGCTTGAGCTAAGGAAGACAGACACCACAAGGATATGAGGGATGCAGGTGGAAAAGGCCTTTGCTCTATCAGTTCCACTTGGGAACCTGAGCACCGTAGAAAATATGTGAATGTAAGACCTGATGATGAAGACGAAAGAGCCTCCACCAATCACCAGAGCAGAGGCAAGGATTATGATCTCATTGCTGAAGGTGTCAGAATAGAAGAGCTTCAGCAGAGAGGGAATGTCACAGAAAACCTGATGAATAATGTTGGACTGACAAAATGGCAGTCTGAAAGTGATGCCTGTGTGGAATCCTGAGTAGACCAGACCACTGAGGATGGAAGCCAGTGTCATCTGGACACAGGCTTGAGGGTTCATGATCACAGGGTAGTGGAGAGGCTGGCAGATGGCCACATAGCAGTCATGGGCCATAAAGGTGAAGAACAGCATCTCCACACATGCAAAAAAAAACACTAGGAAAACTTGAGTTACACACCCTGCCTTTGAAATCACACTGCTGTCAAGCAAGGAGTTGACACATGAATTAGGGACCATTACAGGAATGTAGCATGCATCCAAGATACACAGATTCCTGAGAAAGAAGTACATGGGGGTGTGAAGGCTCTTGTCCAGAGTGCTGACAATAACAATTAGAAAATTCCCAATGAGAGTCATGAAATACATCAGAGAGAAGGATACAGCATGCAAAACCCGTAGTTCCCAAACATCAGAAAATCCCATCAGGAGAAATTCCATCACCATGGTATAATTGGGCACCTTTTGATGAGGTAGCTCACACCTGGGAGGCAATGAGAGAAGCCCTGAACACATGAAGAATTAAATAATGACAAGATGGCTTTCAATTATTTTTCTCTTGCCCCCTTCTAATTCTAACCCCTATTGATATTCCTAATATTTTGGAAGTTAGATTATGTATGTAGTGCTTCAGTAGCTTCCATAATATTCCTATTTCTACTTCAGGAATGAAGTGAAAATCACAACCATTTTCTTAGAAATAAGACACATATAAGTGTTTAATATATATTTTTATATATTTCAATGGGAACATGTAATTTTCTAATGATAAAATATAGATGCAGTCCCTGGGTGGTACAAGTGTTGATAACCGAAAGTTCAATGTTTGAATCGACCCAGGCGTGCCTCAGAAAAAACACTTGGTGATTTGCTTATAAAAAGTTAACCACTGAAAATCCCACGGAGCGCAGTTCTAATCTAACACGTATGGCAACTTTTTTTTTTTAATGTATAGATTATATAGTTGGCTTTTGAAAGGAACTTTGAAGATAATGTAATAATTTTGGATAACTGGAATAAAATCTTTTAGGTGTTTTTCCAGTCTTACATTCTCATTTTCAGGCTATAGACAATAATGGGGGAAATAATCTCCTTTCTAGAAGTAGTACTGTATGCATAATAATGTCAAAATTATCTTGTATTCTACCGCTATGACACACAATACTGAAATCATTTGGAACTTTACTTCCTACGATAGCTCAAGCTGATCAAAACCTCCTTCCCTTACGCATTTACCCCATGCTGAATCTGCCTCTCATTTTGTTTCCTTATCCTTTAAATTATTTTTCTAGTCACTTGTCTGTCTTATAAAGAGAGGTATGTTCCTTCCATCAGCAGTGTTCCTGCTTTCAATTCTTAGAGTCTTTTAAACTTTGCCCTAATATTGCATCATTATCATCTTCAGTTTTCCAACTTTTTCAGTTTTCTTTCGTTCCACTTTCTGAAAAGCAAAACATCAATAAATTGTGGCATGATACCTTACAGTACTAATTTAGCTTTTTCTTTCTTTCATCTTAGATTACTAATGTTGCTTTTCACCTCCTTTATCTTTAACCTTTCCAACAAAATATCTGAAATTTCGTCACCCATGTCTACTTCACTAATAACATTGTTGGTTGTTGCCACCATATCTTTATCCCAGACTAATTGCTTATTTATTTTATGCTTTGTTTGATGTACTCACCAATGAACATATTAACCATCTTACCCTTTGACATACCTGTGGTACTTGTATTTTTCTGAATCTTCTCAACCTTTTTTTTTTGCAACACTTTCTTCTCCTTCTCTCATAATAAGAATAATAGCAGTAAGAGCAACAGCAGCAATAATAACAATAACTATGGCATCTGGAACCACAAACCAGTAACCTATCCATGGCTAAAATGATTGTACTTTAAACATCTTTATTTGGTTTTAAAGGTCTTCCAAATTCTTCTCTAATCTTTAAAATGTGTTTTGTCTTATCTTTCTGTGGTGAATTTATCAAACATCTTGCATATGAATTCTTCGTGGACAGCCTGAGCAAAGGCTATGATGTCTTTTTACTGGTCTCATGAAATATTTCACAAATTGCTTTACATTGATGGGATATTGAGCAGTTGCCTTGTCTTATCTGTCTTTATGTTCCTTATAAGCTCCTCAAGGATTGTATTTTGTATATCTTCGAGCCCTCCCAGCATCAAGTAAACTTCTTTTCATGTATTTGATGCTTCATAAAGATTATAAATAATGAATAAATATCCATTTCATCAAAATATTGTCGCTACTTATTTACCTATATTGGAGAGATTTCTTACCCCCATTATCAAGATATTATGTCTATATGTTTAAACAACTGAACTGACAAATAATATTCTGGATAGTTGTTTGAGGCTGGTTGAATAGAGGGGGAAAAACATAATACTTTGTAGTTAGTAAAAGCTCTGATTTCAACTTATCTGGGTCAGAATAACGGTTGAATCACTGTGTGAAATTGGCGTTTTAAGTATATGTTCAATATTTTTATCAAGCTCGGAAGAATGCTCCCTCTTCCATAGCATGTAGTCAGGATTAGATGTGACAATGTGTGTTGCAAATTTAGGAGAGTGCTCAGGACATGGTAAATGTTCCTTAATACATCCTTTGTTATCTTTAGAAAAAATTGCTATTATTATTGTTTTGAACCATTACTTTTAGAGCATTTACTGTTGTCAAATACTTTAGGATACACATAATATGTTGTTAGCTGTAAATTAGTTGGCTCCAGAGCATGGCGACATATGTATAACAAAGTGAAACTTTGCCCAGTCCTGTGTCATATCATTTCCAAATCTCTCAGTGATCCTGAAAGGTAGTTTTTATCCGCTTTTAATGAGCACAAAATACCTGCCCAAGTTTAACAGGTGCTATTTCTCTCACCGGAAACCCTGGTGGTGTAGTTGTTAAGTGCCACAGCTGCTAACCAAAGGGTTGGCAGTTTGAATCTGCCAGGCGCTCCTTGGGAACTCTATGGGGCAATTCTACTCTGTCCTATAGGGTCGATATGAGTTGGAATCGACTCAGCGGCGCTAGGTTTGGTTTTTGGTTTATTTCTCTCACCAAACCAGCTGCTTCCTTTTTTGTGGTCTTCACACACTCGCTACATTCAACAGACAAATGGTTACCAAGAACCTCTGCCCAATTCCATAGTTCTTTCAGTTTTCAAAGAATGTCTTCAAATTTTCATGAAGATAAACTAATCACAATCTGCTTTCAAATGAGTATTATGTATTAGACACATACAGCACATGTCTCAAACATCCTTAAGTAAGACACATTTTGCTGCAGATAAGTTTCCAGAACCTTGGCTGAAGAATAAAGGGAGACAATGTTTGCGTCCTATCACCACCACTTATCAGTCTAGTACAGTTAACAACAAGCTTCACCCAAAACATTTTTCATTCATCTGTAAAATGAGATAATCGTCTTTACTTTTGTAGTCAATTTAAATAATATATAGTCATTCCTTAATTGATTCATTGATACAACAAATATATATGCAGTGATGCTACAGGCTAGGAGTACATTTGAGTAATAAACAAAAGAGAAAATCCTTAATTTCATGAAACTTGTATTTTATTAAAAGAGATATAGACTGAACAGCCAGTTATTTGAGGAAAAATAAAATGTTTCAGATAGTTTTAAGTGCTTTAAAGAAAATTCAAATGGGTGATATGAGAGAGGACAGGATGGATGTGACTATGGGGGATGGGGTTTGTCAGGTAACTGAAAGTGCTTTTTCAGCAAACTGCTATGGAAGTAAATACACGTTTTTACTTTTCCCCACCAAATTAAGGTTTTCTCTTTTGCCTTGTGTAAAAAAAACCCAGCATGTATCTTTTGAATTGATTGAATAAGTTAGAGTAACACTTTATTTTCCAGTCCCAATAATAGTTTGGAAATTTCCTTCCCTGATTGATTTCCTCACAAATTGGTTTGAGTGAGAGACTGAACTCTGGAGCTTAAATCCTTTATGCTTCTGGGGACTTAAAACAGGTTTGATGTTAACAATCTAATGCTGACAGAAAAACTAAGATCCTGCTAACAAACATTTAAATGTGTATATTTTTCTGATTCTTTGGCTATAATTACATTTTTTGAAACATCTTCTCATTGTTAGTAAACATCTGAGAGAACTAATCTGAAAATTTTTGCTCTACAAAAATAGAAAAATATTTTTTAGTTAGGCAGAGTTTGAAATAAAACAGTTTTTATTACATTGCATCATATTTTTTAAGTATCCAGAAAAAGTTCTCTGGGGTATATTAAGTGTAAAGAAAAAATGGAAAATCACGTGCGTATTGTATCATTTTTTTTATAAAATAGCAAAAATAACTAGAGAAGTATAGATGGAAACCAGAATAGGTAGAAATAGATAAAGAATATAAATATGAAAAATGGAGAATCATTTAGGGATTTTTTTACTGCTAAAATAAGGGATGTGAGAAAACCCAACAAAAAAGGCTTATATTTTCATTCTACTGGGTTATTTGCCACTTACTACATAGACATTTTTAAATTTAAAACATACAATAATAGTTAACCGAGCAATGAGGCTTTTATTATCATACTTCTTTTTTATTAAAAATTAAATGTAAAAAGTAATACTTTTAGAAAGTTATCAAAGTAATGCCCTTAGTCATATCAGTTAGGATACTTTAAAGTGTTGACATTCTGACGTTTTTTAAGTTTCAACTGGAACACTTTCTAATGAAGTCTCAATTCTTTTTTTTTTTTTTTTGAAATAACATGACCATTATCCTTGTCCTGTAAAGACGTTTACATTCAGAGAATATAACCTATGCTCCTTTGTTTAGGGAATAAAAAATTACTATGCTGGTGGTTCAGATTAAAAGGCAAGGTTGATGGACTGATGATATCCAATGTGTGCAACTCATGATTAGAGAAGAAAATCTGCAGTATATAGAATTCAATTCCTATGTTATTAACAATATTTTCCAGTTTATATATATTAAACATTTTGTACCTCTCTTTTGAATAAATTTTATTTTATCCCATATAAATCATTCTTATGTAACAGACTTAAGTGACCAAAATTTCTTCCCTTGAAGCACAAAATTTCTTGATAATTAATCAAAATGTTGTGTTTACACAAGCAAGACACATCAGGGTTTTTCATCATTAGCTAGTTATTCACCATTAGTAAGCAGCATATTTATTGATAACTTACCTGAAAGAATTACATGTTAAATTTTATGAAAATAGATCAGCCTCTTTATGAAAATAAATGCTGCCTGTTTCTTTGCTAGTATATTTAGACATTTGGGGGCTTCTGAAAATAGAGTTATGGTTTCTACAAGAGCATCACCACAAAACTTTATTACTATATTAAATTAGGTAAAAAGTTTTAGACTGTCATAAGTTGAAAGCATTATACATTTGAAATATACGTTGATTATTCTAATTTTATATTTATCCAACAAACTCTTTTATATCTGACTTTCTACCTAGTAAATTAACACACTTCCAAGAACAGAAGCTTCTGGATTATAAAATCTGGTTTGTCTCTTGCCCCCAACGATTAATTACTCTCAATTATCTTAATCATAAGACATGGTAAGAATGTGTGTCTTCTACGTTTATTGTATGGCAACATTTTCAAAAGTAGCAGGCACTAAAAAAGTAGACATTTTAAAGGAAATTCTTCAATTAATTGAAATGTATTTTCCAGATAAGTACACTTGCCCCCCTATACAATCTTTTAGTTCTTTTTTTCAAAAGGAAGTAACAATTTGACCACTTTTTCTAATTGGAAACTGTCAAAGGAATATTCTCATCAGCATCATTGGTTGGACTGCATATTCCTAAAGAGAAAGTAAATAAATATTGCATAATCTTTTGTGTAGCAGTATGAAGGACGTATAACTTGAAGGACTATAAGAAGAATGCATTGATCAATGATTTAATCAAATTTTTCATAGAATCATCCATTTAATTCTATATTCACTTGCTGATTTGGTCATCTAAGAAATTATTACTGATAATCTAGCATTTCTCAGCACTTGGTTAGAAATTAATTGGTTTCCATCAATTCCAATTCGTAGTGACCTTATAGCACAGAGTAGAACTGCCCCACAGAGTTTCTAAGGCTGTAATCTTTATGGAAGTAGAACACCACACCTAGCTATGATGGAGCAGCTGGTGGGTTGGAACTACCAACCTTTTGGTTAACAGCCAAGTGCTTAACTACCAGGGGTCCTTTGATCAGAGATTTCTACTTACTTTTTAATATGGCATTTAAAGTCTGCAGATGTACATACAATGTAGGCCATTTTAATTTTTTTTAATAGTTAAATAATATACTTTATGTTATATTTATGTACTTTTACCTCCGTGCATTATAATTTTTCTTTTTGGCACATTCCACTTCCAACATTACTGAAAGATTTGCGTAGACTTGTTAAACAATTTTTTTTTTGAGTTTTGAATTTTCAATTGGTAGTTACCATAAAGAACACTACTTTTTTTACTTAGAACACTTTTCCTCACCTGAGTTTTCACAGTCCTTGACACGATGGAAATGGTGATAGCATATTTCTCATTGGTTCACTGCTTTGTTTTGGCTCATGACTACCAGCTGACGTTTTCAGTTATTTTGAATGAACCATTCAGTGTTATGGAATATTTGGTTTGACTAACATTTCACTGAAATATTAAGGTAGAGGTTTTATGCCAGTACCTACACACAGTTTTGTTTTCAATTCCAATTCATAATGTTTTTGAAACAAGATAGGAAGGGAGTGCAAAGTAGTTAAGGGAAGCATCAATGTGGAACCAGGAAAAGGTGCCAAAATAATAATCATTAAAAAATACTCACTAGGTTGTAAGCTAAATAGAAGAACACTTTTTTAATAGTAGTATCTCCCAAAGAGGCAGTCAATTGTAGCTTATCCAAATGTACAAAGTACTGGCTAAAACATCAGTTTTATTGACTACAGTAGTAATATTGTAGTCTAACCATGGGCATGTGGTTCCCATTTACATAAATATGGCAATTACCAAGCCAGCACAATCAAGGCTTTTGGGATCTCAGCCCTGAACATGTTGTCATCCCCAGAGTCTTGGGTAGAGCTCAGGAGATCACTAATAAATACAGATCTCATAAAATACCTTTAAGATAAATGGGCTTTTACCAGTCTAGTATTGTAGTAGTATGAAAACCATGGAAATCTTTATTACCTTACCACTGAGAAAGTTTATAAGGAGAGAACTTACACGTTATGAAGGCTTTGTGGTCTAGAAAGAGCTCAGTGGTAAACCTTAGCAAAACTACATCAGCTGCAATTTGGAAAAATATCTAATCTCTTAATCTTTTCTTTTAGAAGCCCAGATTATGCAGAAAAGAGACAGTGAAATGTGTGTGTGCTTTTGTTTCTCTTCTTTATCCCTTCCACCTAGCTCCATAACTCATATTAGGCCACAAAGGAACCCTCAATAAAATTCAAAATATCGTACAAATACAAAGCATTCTCTCTGATCATAATGCCATAAAAGTAAAAATTAATAACAAGAAAAACAAAGAAAAAAATCAAATACGTGGAAACTGAATAACACCTTGGTTTAAAATCACTGGGTATTAGAAGAAATCAACGATGAATAAAAAAATTCCTAGAGGTGGCGCCAATGTGATGCTATAGACAGAAGCAACAATTCATCCTTCCACAGCAAAGACCCAAAAAATTAAGTAAAACACAGACATATGTCAGTCCTGGAGCCCTAAGTGTCAAATGAAGGGATAAAGAACTGAACTAAGCACCGAATGGAATAAGAAACTGACAGAGAAAAGCGAATGAGGAGAGTTATAGAGTGGAGGTCCCTACCAGCTCATGTGGCACGGATTTGCCATCTTGGACCCCTCAGCCTCCAAGAACCGTGGATAGGGAGTAGGGAAAGGCAGCTTTATGGAGCTCCCGGCAGGGTAACCAGCAATACACTTTCCTACTACTCACTCTTCTTCCCACTGCTTGGCCTTTGCTGCTTTCTGACGGGCCACAGTCACTAGGCAAAGGATTTGCCCCACCCATACTGGCCAGTTCATTCGGTGCCATTTTGTGTTGCTCTTGTTGCTTTTTTTTTTTTTTTCCTGGCTTATTTTGGTTTCTTCTCTCTCTCTCACCTCCTTCCTTTCTTCTCTGAACACCTGGGTCTGTGTGCCATCTCCACTCCTTCTTCACAGGCTGTGCAGTGCTGCTCGACTGGGGTACCACTTCCCTCTTCTGCACTGCCAAGCCAGAGATCTCCTCAGGGCATTTTTTTTTCCATTTCTCATTTTGTTGTCTCTCCCTATCTCCCTTCATTTCCTTTCTCATGGACACCTAGTGTCATATACCATCTTCTCTCCTTCCTGATGAGCTGTGCAGTGCTGTTTGGCTAGGAACCCCCTTCCCCAGTCCATGCCACCATGACAGTGGGCTCCCTGAGGGCATTTTTGTTTGTTTCCTTTTCTAGGTTTCTTGTCTCTCTTTACCCACCTTCCTTACTTTTCTCCTGAACACCTTGAGTCGTGTGCCATCTCTGCTCCTTCTTGATGGGTTGTGCAGTGCCACTCAGCTGGGGACCTGCTTCTGGTGGGCTCCATTGGGCCATTTTTTCTTCTTTTTTTTCCTCAGTTTCTTATCTCTGTCTTCCTTTCTTTCTTTCCTCCCAACCACCTGGCCTCTTTTTTTTTTTTCCCCTCAATTTCTTGTCTTTCTCTATCTTCCCTCCTTTCCATTCTCCTAACCACCTGGCCACATGTGCCTTTCTCTCTCTCTCATCTCTCTCTCCCTTCTTTCTTTTCCTTTCTCCCTCCATATAACTGCATGTGCCATATCTATCCCTTCTTGACTGGCTGCGCCACCCTGCCTGCCTAGAAAGCCACCAGCACACAGCTCCCCCAGATCTGTTCCGCTCCAACAGCAGAATCCCTCAGCACTTTTTTAGAGCTTCTGTTTCTCTCTCCTCTTTCTTTTCTTTCCCACAGCAACGTAGCTAGACACATCACCCCCCCCCCACGCCTATCTGCACTGTGTGCTAAGCATCACATCCCCAAGGAGCACAGGCATGGTCTACTGGAAACAGCCTTGCATGTCCTCTGGCCCAACTCTAACAGCCCCAGTATGTGCTGCAAAAAAAAAAAAAAAAAAAAATCACAACCCCTACCCCTCTTCTGCACCTGCACTGCTGCACCATAGCTGAGCAACTGGCCCTGCCCATTGACAAGTTGGTGAGAAGCATTATGCCCACAGACTAGCAGACAACGAAGAATGTCCAGGCTGCGGACTCAGAAAACCAAATAAAACAAAAAAGCAGCCCCCCCCAAAAAAATACAAATCTACAATCAAAAAATGAAGAAAATAATTACTGAATGTCCAGAAGACAGCAGATATATCAAAACATATATACAAAAAAGCAGGTCAGGGTGGCTCCAGAAAGTGTCCAAAATAAAACACCAGGTGACCTTCCAGTAGAAAAACAGGCATTAAAACTATCTGTTATAGAATCTATATCTTTAATATTCAGGGCTATTCAAGAGATGAAGGAAAAAGCAGACAAAAAGGAGGAAAAAATAGACAATATCATGGAAAAGACAGACAAAACAATGGAAGAATTCAAGAAGACAATACAGGAACAAAATGTGAAAATAAACTCAGTACTAGAAATCTATGAAAACAACAATTAGACATTCAAAAGGTAAACAACAAGATTTCAGAAATGGACAATGTCATAGAAGGTTTGAGGAGCAGGTTCAAAACAATGGAAGACAAGATCAGCAAAACTGAAGACAAATCTTTGGGTAGCTCTTTGTTTGAGGAAAACTCAGTGAAAAGAATGAAGAGTAACAAAGACAACCTGAGAATGATGTGGGATACAACTGAAAGCAAAAATTTGTGAGTGACTGAAATTCCAGAACAGGGAAGAAAACAGAAAATGCAGAGAGTATCATTAAAGAATTGCTGACAGAAAACCTCCCTAGTTTATGAAAGATGAAAAGCTCACCATCCAAGAAGCTCAATGAACTCCATATAGGATAGACCCAAAAAGAAAATCACCAAGGCATACCATAATTACACTCGCTAAAACCAAAGACAAAGAAAGAATCCTGAGAGCAGCTTGAGGAAAACAAAAAGTCACATACAGAGGGGAAACAATAAGAGAAAGCTCTGACACTCAGCAGAGACCATGCAGGCAAGAAGCCAATGTGACGACATATATAAAACCTTGAAAGAAAAAAAAAAGTTAACCAAGAGTAATATATCCTGCAAAACGTTTGCTCAAATATGATGGTGAATTTAGGACAGTTCCAGATAGACAGAAATAAAGGGAATATATAAAAACCAAGTGAAACTTACAAGGATTATTAAAGGATGCCCTTTGGTTAGAGAACCAACAATATCAGACAACGGCCTGAACTTATAATGCAAGACCACATCAGCCAGACTAACCTAGGTAATGAACTCTCAAGGATAAAATGAAACTAAAAGATTTACAACAGGGAACCAGAGAGGTTAATCTGTAAAAGACAATAATGTCAGACAATAAAAGAGGGAATAAATGGTGTAGGTATAAACTTCAAATGGAGAGGAAGTCGAGACGATATCAAGTAATAAAAGATTGGTTCAAACTTAGGAAAATAAGGGTAAATTTCAAGGTAACCACAAAAAATTAACAATCCACTCATCAAAATAAAGAAAAACATAAAGTCTCAGTAAATACAAAATCTACAAAAATGAAAGAAATGAAAAAAAAAATCCACAAACAAAAGGAATTCAGCACAGGAAAGTAAAATGAACAAAGAAAATGTGAGCAAAATAAAACAAAAAAACCCTACAAAATGACAGCAATAAACTCACACCTATCAATAATTACACTGAAAGTAAATGGCCTATATGAACCCACAAAGAGATAGTGACAAATGGATAAAAAAACAGGACCCACCAATATGCTGTCTACAAGAGACACACCTCAGAAACAAAGACATAAATTTACTATAAATCAAAAGACAGAAAAAAATATACCAAGCAAATAGCTACCTAAAAAGAGCAGGAGTGGCAATACTAACCTCAGATAAAATGGATTAAAAAAAAAAAAATCCACCATAAAAGACAAAGAAGGGCATTATATAATGATTAAAAAGACAATCCATCATGAAGATATAACCATAATAAATACCTACACACCTAATGGCAGGGCTCCAAAATACATAAAACAAACTAACAACACTGAAAAGAGAAATTGACAGTTCCACGATAATAAAAAATAGGAGAGTTTAATACACCACTCTCAGTAAAAGACAGAACAGAACCCAACAAAGGTACAGAAGATCTAAAGGCCACAATCAACTGACTTGATCTTGTAGACATATACAGGACACTCAACCCAACAGCTGCAAAGTACACATCCTTTTCCAACTCACATGGAATGTTCTCCAGAATAGACTACATCTTAGGCCAGAAAGCAACCCTGAGCAAAATCAAAAACACTGAGGTAATACAAAGTATCTTCTCTGATCACAATGCCATGAAAGTAGAAATTAACAATAAGAAGAGCAAGGGAAAAAAAAAAAATCAAATAAGTGGAAACTGAATAACACCTTCCTTAAAAACACTAGGTAATAGAAAAAATCAAAGACAGAATAAAAAAAAATTCCTAGAATCAAACAAGAATGAAAACGCATCATACCAAAATCTTTGCGACACAGCAAAGGCAGCACTTAGATATCAATTTATAGCAATAGATGCACACATCAAAAAAGAAGAAAGGGACAAAATAAAAATATTATTTGCACGACTAGAACAAAATGAAATAGAACAAGAAAAAAAGCCCACAGTCACCAAAAGAAAGGAAATAATAAAGATCAGAGCAGAAATAAGTGAAATAGAGAATAGAAGAACAAAAGAAAGAATCAACAAAACCAAAATTTGGTTCTTTGAAAAGCTCAACAAAAAAGCTCAACCATTGGTTGCACCGACAAAAGAAAAACAGGAAAGGGCACAAATAACCAACTGAAAATAAAGAATCATAACAGTATTATGAAAAACTATACTTCCAAAATTTGAAAACCTAAAGGAAATGGAAACCCTGGTGGCGTAGCGGTTAAGTGCTACAGCTGCTAACCAAAAGGTTGGCAGTTTGAATCCACCAGTACCAGACAGTACTTAGAAACTCTGTGGGGGAGTTTTACTCTGTCCTATAGGGACATTATGAGTCAGAAACGACTCGATGGCAATGGGTATTAAAGGAAATGGACAAAGTTCTAGAAAAACACTATGTACCCAAACTAACACAACCTGATGTTGAAAATCTGAACAGGCCCTTAAGAACAACAACAAAAACCTGGCCCGGATGGCTTCACTGGAGAATCCTACTGAACATTCAGAGAAGAGCTTGTATCAGTGCTACTCAAATATTTCAGAACACAGAAAATAGATACTTCTTAATTCATTTTATAAAACCAGTATAACCCTGATACCAAAACCAGGCAAAGACACCACAGAAAAAGAAAATTACAGACTAATCTCTCTCATGAATATACAACAAAATTCTAGCCAATAGAATTTGGCATCATGTCAAAAAATAATACAACCAAATGAGATGCACACCAGGTGTGCAAGAATGATTCAACATTAGAAAATCAATCAATATGATCCCCCACATAAATAAAAGAATCACATGATCGTCTCAGCTGATGTAGAAAAAGCATTAAACAAAGTTCAACACCCTTTCCTGATGAAAACCCCCGAAGAAATAGGTATAAAAGGGAAGTTCCTCAACATAATAAAAACCAGTGGCCAACATCATTCTTAATGGAGAGAAGCTGAAAACATTCCCCTTGAGAACAGGAACAAGACAAGGATGCCCTTTATCCTCACTCCTATTTAACATTGTGCTGAAAGTCCTACCTACAGCAATAAGGCAAGAAGAAGAAAAAAAGGGCATCCAAATTGGTAATTAAGAAGTACAACTGTCCCAATTTTGTGGAAGATACGATACTATATATAAATAACTCAAAGAACTTCACAAGAAAACTACTGGAACTAATAAAAAGATTCAGCAGATTAGCATGATACGAGATAAACACACAAAAATCTGTTGAATTTCTAAACATCAGTAAAAAGAACTACAAAAGGAAATCAGGACAGCAATACCATCTTCAACAGTCCCTAAAAAAATAAGACATGTAGGAATAAATCTAAGCAGAGACATAAAAGACTTACACAAAGGAAAGTAGAAAAAACTACTGCAAGAAACCAAACAAAACCTAAGTAAATGGAAAAAAATACCATGCTCATGGATACATAGATTGAACAATAAGAAAATGTCAATTCTGCCCAAAGTGGTCTACAGATACAATGCAATCCCAATCCAAATACCAGCAGCATTCTCTAAACAGATGGAAAAATTTAACTTTATATGGAAAGGAAAGAGGCCTGGATAAGTAAAGCACTATTTAAGAAGAAGAATAAAGTAGGAGAACTCACACTACCTGATCTCAGAACCTACTACACAGCTACGGTAGTCAAAACAGCCGGGGACTGGCTAAACAGCAGGCACACGGACACAGAATTGAGAACCCAGATGTAAATCCATCTACCTGTGGTAACCTGACCTTCAACAAAGGCCCAAAGTCCATTAAATGGGGAAAAGACAGGTTTTTTAAACAAATAGTGCTGGCGAAACTGGATGTCCATCTTAAGATATTAAAACAGGACCCATACCTTACACCATACACAGACACTAATGCAAAATGGATCAAAGACCTAAACATAGAACCCAAAGCTAGAAAGATCATAGAAGAAAAAATAGGATCAATGCCAAAGGCCCTAATACACTGAATAAATAGAATACAAACCATAACTAACAATACAAACGTGAGAACATAAACTAGATAACTGGAATCTTCTAAAAATTGAATACTTATACTTATCAAAAGACTTCACCAAAAGAGTAAAAAGAGAACTTAGAGACTGGGAAAAAAACTTTTGGCTATGACAAATCTGACAAAGATCTAATCTCTAAAATCTACAAGAAAATCCAACACCTCTACAATAAAAAGGCAAATAATTCTGTTAAAAAAATGGGCAAAGTTTATGAATAGGCACTTCACCAAAGAAGGTACTCAGGCAGCTAAACAGACACATGAAGAAAAGCTCACTGTAATTAGCCATTGTTGTTGCTGTTATTAGGTGCTGTTGAGTTGGTGCGACCCTATGCACAACAGAACGAAACACTGCTCTGTCCTGAGCCATCCTTACAATCATTGTTATGCTTGAGTTCATTGTTGGTACAACCCTATATACAACAGAACAAAACACTGCCCAGTCCTGAGACATCCTTACAATCGTTGTTACGCTTGAGCCCATTGTTGCAGCCACTGTGTCAATCCACCTCGTTGAGGGTCTTCCTCTTTTCCACTGACCCTGCACTTTGCCAGGCAGGATGTCCTTCTCCAGAGACTGCTCCCTCCTGACAACATGTCCAAAGTATGTAAGACGCAGTCTCGCCATCCTTGCTTCTAAGGAGCATTCTGGTTGTACTTCTTCCAAGACAGATTTGTTTGTTCTTCTCGCAGTCCGTGGTATATTCAATATTCTTCGCCAACACCACAATTCAAAAGCATCAATTCTTCTTCAGTCTTCCTTATTCATTGTCCAGCTTTCACATGCATATGATGTGATTGAAAATACCATGGCTTGGGTTAGATGCACCTTAGTCTTCAAGGTGACATCTTTGCTCTTCAACAGTATAAAGAGGTCCTTTGCAGCAGATTTACCCAATGCAATGCATCTTTTGATTTCTTGACTGCTGCTTCCATGGCTGTTGATTGTGGATCCAAGTAAAATAAAATCCTTGACACCCCAATCTTTTCTCCATTTATCATGATGTTGCCCATTGTTCTAGTTGTGAAGATTTTTGTTTTCTTTATGTTGAGGTGCAATCCACACCGAAGGCTGTGGTCTTTGATCTTCATTAGTAAGTGCTTCAAGTCTTCTTCACTTTCAGCAAGCAAGGTTGTGTCATCTGCATAACACAGGTTGTTAATGAGCCTTCCTCCAATCCTGATGCCTTGTTCTTCTTCATACAGTCCAGCTTCTGGTATTATTTGCTCAGTATACAAACTGAATAGGTATGGTGAAAGAATACAACCCTGACACACACCTTTCCTGACTTTAAACCAGTCAGTATACCCTTGTCCTGTCTAAACAACTGCCTCTTGATCTATGTAAAGGTTCCTCATGAGCACAATTAAGTATTCTGGAATTCCCATTATTCTCAATGTTACCCATAATTTGTTATGATCCACACAGTCAAATGCCTTTGCATAGTCAATAAAACACAGGTAAACATCCTTCTGGTATTCTCTGCTTTCGGCCAGGATCCATCTGACATCAGCAATGATATCCCTGTCTCCATATCCTCTTCTGAAACCAGCCTGAATTTCTGTCAGTTCCTTGTCAATATACTGCTGCAGCCATTTTTGAACGATCTTCAGCAAAATTTTGCTTGCGTGTGATATTAATGATATTGTTCTAAAATTTCCACATCCAGTTGGATCACCTTTCTTGGAAATAGGCATAAATATGGATCTCTTCCAGTCAGTTGGCCAGGAAGCTGTCTTCCATATTTCTTGGCATAGATGAGTGAGCACCTCCAGCGCTGCATCCGTTTGTTGAAACATCTCAATTGATATTCCATCAATTCCTGGAGCCTTGTTTTTTGCCAATGCCTTCAGAGGAGCTTGGACCTCTTCCTTCAATACCATCGGTTCATGATCATATGCTACCTCTTGAAATGGTTGAACATCGACAGATTCTTTTTGGTATAATGACTCTGTGTATTTCTTCCATCTTCTTTTGATGCCTCCTGCGTCACTTAATATTTTCCCCATAGAATCCTTCACTATTGCAACTCGAGGCTTGAATATTTTCTTCAGTTCTTTCAGCTTGAGAAACACTGAGCATGTTCTTCCCTTTTGGTTTTCCATTTCCAGCTCTTTGCACATGTCATTATAATACTTTTTCTTCTCGAGCCACCCTTTGAAATCTTCTGTTCAGTTCTTTTACTTCATCAGTTCTTCCTTTTGCTTTAGCTGCTTGACGTTCGAGAGCAAGTTTCAGTCTCCTCTGACATCCATGTTGGTCTTTTCTTTCTTTCCTGTCTTTTCAATGACCTCTTGCTTTCTTCATGTATGATGTACTTGATATCATTCCACAACTCGTCCATTCTTCAGTCACCAGTGTTCAATGCGTCAAATCATTTCTTCAGATGGTCTCTAAATTCAGGTGGGATATACTCAGGGATATAGTCCAGGTTCCGATTATTAATGGATGTTTGCAGCTGTTTCTTCTCATTTTGAGTCATGCCACATCAACAAATGAAGGTCCCGAAAGCTTTACTCTATCCACGTCATTAAGATCAACTTCTACTCTCGACGGCACTGGGTTGTGGGTCTACTTTGAGGAGGCAGCTTTTCCCTAGTCATCTTTTGAGTGCCTTCCAAACAGGGGGCTCATCTTCCAGCACTATATCAGACAATGTTCCTCTGCTATTAATAAGGTTTTTGCTGGCTAATACTTTTCAGAAGTAGATTGCCAGGTCCTTCTTCCTAGTCTGTCTTAGTCTGAAAGCTCAGCTGAAACCTGTCCTCCACAGGCGACCCTGCTGGTAACTGCATACCAGTGTCATAGCTTCCAGCATGACAGCAACACCCAAGCCCCCATAGTACGCAAACTGACAGACACGTGGGGGCCTTTTTTATAAGAAATAGATTATTTTATATAATGTTCAAACAATTCTGTAAGTATAAGTCCAGGAAACCCTGGTGGCATAGCAGTTAAGAGCTATGGCTGCTAACCAAAAGGTCAGCAGTTCAAATCCACCAGGCCATCCTTGGAAACTCTATTGGGCAGTTCTACTCTGTCCTATAGGGTTGCTATGAATCAGAATCTACTCAACAACAATGGGTTATGATTGGCTATTTTAGCATAAGTCCAACTTATATATAGTTTTAAATGGAATTCAGGTTTTGTTTTTCCTAAGTAATGAGCAAGTTTCCCACACCAGCTCGTAGCATTTTTTCATCTGTGTTTGACTTTTAATTCCTCCTTTATTAGGCATGAAGTTTCTGTATAGAGTAAGCTGGGTTTTGACATCTCAACACTGTTCCAATGGTCTGTTTTTATTGGAATTGTACAGTAAAGGGTTAACCTTGCTCAAAGAGAGGTCTTGGTCTCTTAACTCCTGGAAGGTAACCTCTAAGCACTTGCGTCCTATCTGATAAGGATGCCTTTGTTTCCCTGGGGCCTTGGGCCATACCAGGCAGTCAGTGCTAAAAATGTGATTTAATGCGGGGGACTTTTGACCATGTGGTATCAGAATGAATACTGGCGGGACTGGAAACTAAGCTCAACCACATGAGTCCCAATAAAAATTCTGGACAGCTTGGCTCCAGTGAGCTTCCCTTGTTGGTATTACTCCACACATGCTGCCACTCATTTTTGCTGGAAGAAGCATGATTTCACTGAGACAAGATAACTAGAAACTCATGTTTGGAATTCTCCTGGGCCCTGCTCTTATGTGCCTCTTCCATTGGATGATTTTCATCTGTATTCTTTCACTGAAATAAACAGTAAAGACAAGTATAATGGCTTTTCTGAGTTCTATGACCTTCTATTAAAACTGTATTCTCAAAGGAGAATTACACAGGTAGAGGGGTTAGAATTCCAAAACATATTATTTGAGACACAATTCAATCCATAGCACTGTGCATTTCCTGTTTGTTCTCTTGGGAATACTTTTTCTTCAATATTTCAGTACTCATGTATACAGTTACTGACCTGAAGTTTCCATGCTGTGGGGAAGCACAAATTAGCCACCTGCAGAGATTACATGGAGAGAGATAGATTCCCAGGCAGCCCCCAACTGCTTCAGACCCTTGCTGTTCCAGTGGCAGCCATCATCTGACTGCATGAGAGACTCTGAGCTAGAGCCTCCCAGCTGAGCTCTTCTTGAATTCGTGAATCATGAAGATTATGAAAGATAATAAAATTACTATATTGTTTAAAACCACTAAATTTGGGGATGATTGTTATGCAACAATATATAATTTCAAGAAGAATGTTTGCTCTTGAAACCCAGCATCCATGGATGACTCCACAAGATTTTCTTTTATTGCTTATTTTCTGATTTTTTTATATTTAATTTATAAATATTTTGATTGGCATTGTGTCATTTTTATTCATAATTGAGAAAGCCAAATATCTCTCAAAATTTTCTTGTGAGGTTTAGATATCAAAGTTTGTCTAGCCTAATTAAAATATTTGAAGAATATTGCCTCTTTTAAAATTATTTGTAACTTTGAGGCTTATCTGTAGGGTCAATACAAATCAGAAGCAACAGCAATGGGGTGGAAAGTGATAGGCACATCTTAGTCTGATTTTTTTCTTTTCTGGGGGATTTTGAGGACTGAATTAATTTATTTTAATGTGGTGTTATATGTTGTTATGGATTGAATTGTGTCCCCCCAAAATGTGTGCCAACTTGTCTAGGCTATGAGTCCCAGTATTATGCAGTTTTTCTCCATTTTTTGGTCTGAGGTAATTACCCAATTTGTTGTAAATATTAACCTCTATGATGTTAAACAGGCAAGATTAGAGGCAGTTATGTTAATGAATCAAGACCCAATCTACAAGTTTAGGTTGTATCATGAGTCAATCTCTTTTAAAATATAAAAGGGAGAAGTGAGCAGAGAGGAGGGGAACCACATACCACCAAGAAAGAAGTGCCAGGAGCACAGCAAGTCCTTTGGATCCAGGGTCCCTGGATTGAGAAACTCTTAGACCTAAGGGAAAATTGATGACAAGGACTTTCTCTCAGAGCCAACAAAAAAGAGAAAGCCTTTCCCTGAAGCTGGCTCCTGAAATTCAGACTGTAGTCTTCCCTACTTTGAGAAAATACAATTATCTTTATTAAAGCCATCCACTTATAGCCACACTAGAACACTAAAACTAAAAAAAAAAAACTAAGACATATGTAAATCCATTTTACACATTTTCATCCATTTTTTGAGTCAGTTTTTGTAACTAAGCCATTTTATCTAAGATTTCAAGATGTGTTAGTAAGAATTTTTTATGATACACGGTTTTGAAAAAAATATTTTTTGCTCCATCTTTTATTATATCCCTTTTCATCTCAGTATACTTTTGGGCTTAGTCAATTTATTTAATATTTGCCATGTGTTTTTGTTATCTGCAAAAAATTTTTTCCCCTTTGGAGAAAACTGTGACATATTTTATTGCTTGGGCTCCACAGCAGGGCATTCCCAAAATAAAAAAAAATTAAAATTGTTTCCACACGTATCAAGAGAGGGAAAGCAACACTGGCTGGTTTTTTTTTTTTTTTTTTAAGAATAAGGACAGGTTCCATAAAGCAACCTCAAAAATTCTATTCACAATACACGGGAAGATAACAATGTGCAGTTCCGGAGTATATAATAAAAAGCTGTGGACACCAATGATACGACTTACCAAAGCATATTTTACCTTTCTGAGAATTGTCTAGCACTCATTTTCCCATATTAAGACTTCATGGCATAACCACTTCCACTGCCAAAACTGCTTTTTTAAACCAATTCAACCATTTAAAAAAAAAAAATTCTGGCAATAATTTCTTTTTTTAATGTAGTAAAATATATACGACATTCCATTTTACCCATTTTTAAGTGTAAAATTCAATAGCATTAATTACATTTACAGTATTGCACACCTATAATAAATATTTGTTACCAAAGTTTTTTGTTGATTAGGTTTGTTAAATATAAGTCATTAATTCAGAAGTGACAGTTCACTGAAACTAAGGATACTTGGCTTTCTTGTTTCCTTAACACTTTAAATAATGTGTAGTGAAGTCAGTTTTATAGTTTTTTTTCTTTTTTTTTTTTAACCTGACACTCATGGGCTTCATACAAGAATTACTGGCATAGTGAAGATAGAAAATTTATTCGGCCCAATGAAATTTTCCAAAACCTTTGCTGTGCAATAGGTGATGATGGCTAGACTCCAAAAAGACTCCAAGATGGGGCTATTTCTTGAATGCCCTTAACAAACTCACGTGATATTTTAAAACCCAGACACTTATCTATAAAATGAAGAAATATTATTATCAACCATATGCTACTGTTGAAGTATTACACAAGATAAATCATTTTAAGAAATTTGCACAATTGTTGCCACAAAATGCTATGGCTATTATGCATTGAAATTTTTGTTTACGATGTGAGGATAAAGAATATGCACTTTGTGTCATAATGCTAATACTAATTGTATGAGATAAAGCATTCAGAGTCTGACAAATTATCCTTTTAATCAAGAAAATGTTGATCATTCCTAGTGCTCACTGGCTTTACTGTTCTTCTCCCTTTTAGCACATGGTGGGAGATTGCCCATCTCCCATCCTTTGACAGTAGGTATGGCCGTGGTGGCGTTATTCAGCCAATAATGTGTGAGCAGAAATGACTGGTAGACACATACAGAATCAGTGTACAGTCCTTGATATTCTCTTCCTCTAAGGGACTAGGGGAATCTACATTTTTATACTCAAAATGATTTTATGTTAAGTTTTCTAACAGTTAAAACTGTTATGACTCTCTTTCTTTTCAAATGTACTGTCAGAGCTTCTTTTCACACGGATGCAATGTCTTTTTTCCTGGGATTCTCCTTGATGTCACAATGTATATTAGAATTTCTTTTGTGCTGTATATTTTACAGTGTTCATTCTTAAGCCCGATTTTCAAAATATGCACTTCAATTGAGGCTTGTGGGTTTGAACTGCTGACCATTCAGTTAACAGCTGAGTGCTTAACCACTACACCATCAAGGAATCTTCAGATCTATGGATAGGCATATGATAATAACTGGGAATATAAAATTGGTGAATTCCCTGAATTAACCTAGAAAATAATGTTTAAAGCATAAAACCAAGTAACATATATGTATTTGGTTGTGTATACATATGTATATATATATATATATATATACATATATCACAGAAACATTATACATTTTAACTTTTTTACATATTAAATTCAGTAAATTTTTGTCTAAGTATAACTTATCTTTATATTTTCCATACAGTACAAGGGAAGCAGTGTAAAGTATTTCTGTCCTGTCATATACAAATACTCCCCCAACCAAAGCCACCTCTCTTTTTACAGCATGCTTTTTAGTGATTTTTTATGGTCCTCAAAAGAACATATATTTTCATAATTATTTTGTGAAAAAATAAATGACTCAATGTTTTCATTTCTTCTATAATACAGAATGTGGCATTTCAAAATAAATTAACACAGTATTCATTCTAGGTTTATCAGTATTTTTGAGCATGGAAAAATATGGAAGATAAAGTTTAATGTAAAACATTGCTAAGGATAATATTTTAGGCTTTTTGAGACTGACATATTTAGTGGGAGATTTTTAACTTCCCATACATGTATGACTGGGGCTTGCTTATTCATAACACCAGAACTCTTAACCAACTACCAATTCAAATCATTCAAAACCCTCAGAAAGGAAAGATTTTGATAAATTATATATGTTAATGAACTTATATATTAAATTTACGTAAAGTACATCTATAAAATTCCAATCTATAATCTCAATTTATTGCTGAAAACATGAATTTCAACTCATAACTTTGGGTGAGCCTAACCAATGTCCTATAAATTTCCTGATAAAAATATTTTTTCTGTGATATTCCTGTTGGCATATTTTATTTGTTCATTTCTAAGACTATAGATAATCAGGTTGAAGATGAGGGGAATTACAGAGTAGACCACAGAAAGGACCATATCCCGGATGGCTGCAGAGATTGCAGATGGTGTTAAGTACACATACAAGCTTGAGCAAAGGAAGATTGACACCACGAGGATACGAGGGACGCAGGTGGAAAAGGCCTTTGCTCTGTCTGCTCCACTTGGGAAATTGAGCACAGTAGAAAATATGTGAATGTAAGACCTGATGATAAAGATGAAAGAGCCTCCACCAATCACAAGACCAGAGACAATGTTTATGATCTCATTGCTGAAGGTGTCAGAGGAGGAGAGCTTCAGCAGAGATGGGATGTCACAAAAAACTGATGAATAACATTGGAATAACAAAAGGGTAACCTGAAGGTGTTGACTGTGTGGAATCCTGAGTAGAGCAGGCCACTGAGGATGGAAGCCAGTGTCATGGGGACACAGACCTGAGGGTTCATAATCCCAGAGTAATGGAGAAGCTGGCTGATGGCCGCATAGCGGTCATGAGCCATGAAGGTGAGGAACAGCAGCTCTACATACACAAAGAAAACCTCTAGGAAGACCTGAGCCACACACCTTGCCTTTGAAATGTCACTGCTGTCAAGCATGGACTTAACACATCAGTTAGGGACCATTACAGAAATGTAGCATGCACCCAAAATGGACAGATTTCTAAGGAAGAAATACTTGGAGATGTGAAGGCTCTTGTCCAGGGTGGTGACAATAAAAATGAGAAAATTCCTAAAGAGAGTCAACAAATGCATCGTAGAGAAGCATGCTGCATGCAAAACCCGTATTTCCCATACTTCAGAAAACTCCATCAGGAGAAAATCCATCACCATGGTGGAATTGGGCATCTCTGGGCAAGGCAGTTCATGCCTAGGAAGCAAGGAAAAAAGCCCTGAACACAAGAAGAATTAAATCATGAGAAGATGGCTTTCAATTGTTTTCCCTTGCCCCCTTCCTAATCTAATCCCTATTGATATACCTCATATTTGGGAACGTAAATTATGTAGTGCTTCACTAGCTTCCATAATATTCCTACTCCTTCTATAGGAATGAAGTGAAATTTAGGACCATTTTCTCATAAATAAAACACATGTAAGTGTTTAATATATATCTTTATATATTTCTATGTGAATATGTAATTTTCTAAAGATAAAATAGATCGATGAATATAGATGGAGTCCCTGGGTGGCACAGTTAATAGGCTTGTTGGCAACCAAAAGGTTAAATGTTTGAATCAACCAAGAAGTGCCTCAGAAAAAAGGCCTGGGGGCTACTTCCAAGAAATCAGGCATTGAAAATCCTATGGAGCACAGTTCTAACCTGAAGCACATGGAATCACCATGCATCAGGGTCAAATGGACTGCAATTTTTAAATATTTTTTTTTAATATAGATTACACTGATATAGTTGGCTTTTTAAAGAAGCTTTGGAGAAAAAGGAATTTTGTTCAGTAATTGGAATAAAATATTTTAAATGTTTTTCCAGTATTATATCATTGTTTTGAGCCTATAGACAATACTGGGGAAAATGATCCTCTTTCTAGAAGTAGTCCTGTATGCATAATAATGTCAACACTACCTTATCTTCTAACACTATGACACACTATATTGAAATAAATCATTTGGAACTTATTGCAATACCTCAACCTGATCAAAACCTCCTTACCTCATACATTTACCCAACACTGAATCTGCTTCTCATTTTCTGTAAAATTCTTATTTTTCTAGTCACTTGTCTATCTTGTAAAGAGAGATATGACTCTCCCATCTGTAGAGTATCCTGATTCTGGTTCCTCTTAAAGTCTCTGGAAGCTTCCCCTAAAATTCCCTCAATATCATCTTAAGTTTTCTGCGTTTCCAACTTTCTTTGCTTCCACTTTCTGAAAAAACAAAAATGTGAGATGGTACCTTACAGTACTAATTTAGCTTTTTATTTCTTTCATCTTAAATTACTAATTTTGCATTTCCTCTCTTTTATCTTTAACCTTTTCAGCAAAATCTCTGAACATTCATCATCCATGCCCACGTCACCATTTACGTTGTTGGTTGTTGCCACCATATCCTCACCCTAGAATAAATTCCTATTTCTTCTACCATTTTTCGATTTATTCAGCAACGAATATATTAAACTGCTTTCTCCTTGACTTATCCATGGTACCTGTATTTTTCTGAATGTCCTCTATCTTTTTTTTCAACACTCTCTTCTCATTTTCTCATGATGAAAATAGCAATAATAGCATTAATAACAAAAGGAATAGCAGTGATAATAATAATAACTATGACATTTGGAGCCACAGACAAGTACCTATCCATGGTTAAACTGATCGTGCTTCAAACTTCTTTATTTGGAATTAAAAGTTTTCCAAATTTTGCTCAATTTTTTCGAATGTATTTTGGCTTTATGCTTTGTGGTGAACTTATCACACATCTTGCATATGAATTCTTCATGGACAACCTGAGCAAAGGCTATGATATCTTTTTATCAGTCTTAGGAAATGTTTCAGAAACTGCTTTACATTAATGGGAAACAGAGTATTCGCTTTGGCTTACTGTCTTTTATGTTCTTTATAAGTTCCTCAAGGATTGTATCTTGTACAACTTTGTACCTGCCCAGCATCAAATAAAGTTCTAAAAAATGGGTAAGTTGTCATTTTACTAAAATATTATCACTATTTCTTTACCTATATGACTTGTGGTGCAGAGGGGAAAATTTTTTAACCCCATTATCAAGATATTATCTCTATACATTTAAACAATTGAACTAACAGATCATATATTCTGGATAGTTGTTTGAGGTTGGTCAAATAGAGGGGAAAAACATAAAAATTTGTAGTGCTTAAGAGGGCTAATATCCAGTTATCTGGAATAATGGTGCAATCACTGTATGAAATGGCATTTTAACTATCTGTTCAGTCTTGATATCTTTATCAAGCTGACAAGAATGGTCCCTCTCACATAACATGTGGTCAGGATTAAATGTGATGGTGTGAGTAATAAATTTAGGAAAGTACTCTGAACATCATTAATGTTCCTAAAATGTCCCTCATTATCTTTACGAACAGTGCTATTTTTATTGTTCTGAGCCATTATTTTTAGAGCACATGCTACTGTCATATACTTTCTGGGTACGTATAATATGATGTTGTTAGTTGCAGTTGAGTCTGCTCGAACACATGGCAACCTATGTGTAACAAAACGAAACCTTGTCCAGACCTGGGCCATACCGTTTCTAAATCTCCCAATGATCCTGAGAAGTAGTTTTGTATTGCCTTCTTATACAAAAGACCTGCCCAAGTTTAACAGGTACTGTTTCTCTCACCAAACCAACTGCCTCCCTTTTTGTGATCTTCACACACTTGCTGCATTTAACAGGCAAAAGGTTGGTTTTCAAAGAATGGCATAAAATTTTCACGAAGTTGAGCTAATTGTAATCTGCTTTAAAACAAGGATCAGATGCTGAACACATACAGAATATGTTCCAAACATTTTTAGGCAAGGTTCACTTTCCTATACATGAGTCACCATAACCTTGGCTGAAGGAAAAGGAGGCAGGACGTTTGAGACCTAGCACTTTCACTTTTCAATCGTGTGCAGTTAACAACAGCTCCACTGAAAACATTTTTCCTTCATCTGTAAAAATGAGATAATAATCTTTAATCTTGTGATCAATTTAAATAATAGATGCTCATTTAATAATTGATTCATTGATTCAACAAATATATACTTAGTGCTGCTACCCTTTAGGAGTATATTTGAGTAATAAAACAGAAAAGTCCCTAATCGCATGAAACCGGTATTTCATAAAAAGAGTTGAAGACTAAAATGTTAATTATTTGAGGGAAAATAAAAAGTTTCAAATTGCTTTAAGTGCTTTGAAGAAAATTCAAACAGGTAATATGACAGAGAGGACAGGATGGATGTGATTGTGGGAGTGGGGTTTGTCAGCTGACTGCAAGTGCTTTCTCAACTAACTGCTAGGAAGTAAAGACACATATTTTTACTTTTCCCCACCAAACTAGTGTTTTCTGTCTTGCCTTGTGTAAAGAAACGTCCAGAGTGTATATTTTGAATTGATTGAATAAGTTAGTTGTTACTTTATTTTCCAGTCCCAATAATTGTTTGGAAATTTCCTTCCCTGATTTGATTTCCGCACAAATCAGTTTGAGTGAGAAACTGAGCTCTGGAGCTTGAATCCTAATGCCACTGGTGACGTAAAAACAAATTTGACGTAATAATCTAGTGCTGAGAAAAAAACTAAGATCCTGCCAACATTTAAATGCATATATTTATCTGATTTCTTGGCTACAATTTTACTTTTTCAAATATTTTCTCATTGTTAGCAAATATCTGAGTTAGCTAATCTGAAGATTTTTGCTCTACAAAATAGAAAAATATGTTTTTAGTTAGGCAAGATTTGAAGTAAAATCTTTTTTACTACATTGTGTCACATTTTTTAAATCTCTAGACAAAACTCTCTGGGATATATTGTTAAGCGTAAAGGAAAAATGGAAATCGTGTGTGCTGTAAATCTCTCTTTTTTTAAAAAAAATAAAACAGAAAAGATAACTAGAAAGACCAAGATGGAAAAAGAAATAGGTAGAAATAGATAAAAATATAAATATAAAAAATGGAAAATCACCGAGGGATTCTTCACCACTGAGGTAAGGAGAGTGAAGACGGGGCTTTTTTTTTTTTTTTCATTATTTTATCCTACTGAATGATCTGCCACTTAAAACACACATATTTTCAAATTTAAAACATGTGAAATAGTTTACTATGTTATGAGGTTTTTGTTATTATACTTTCCTTTATTAAAAATTAAAAGTATACAATATTTTTAGAAAAACTACCCGATAATCACCTTAGGCATATCAGTTAGGATACCTGATGGAGTTGACATGCTGCGAGTGTTCTCTAAGGTTTAACTGGAACACTTTCTAATGAGTCAACATTTTCTTTTTTGAAACAGGGTCACCATTATCAGTGTCCTGATTATAGATGTTTACATCTAGGGAATTTGACCTATGCTCCTTCAGTTTAGGGACTAAAAATTTGCTATGCTGGTGGCACAGATGAAAAAGACAAAGTCGATGAACTAATGATATCCAGTTTGTGCAATTTATGATTAGTGAAGAAAATCTGCAGTATATAGAATTCAATTAATATATTATTAACATTTTTTCTAATTTACATCTATAAAATATTTGTATCTGTATTTTGAATAAAATATTTTTTACCTCTTATAAATCATCCCTATATACTATATACTAGACTTCAGTGACCAAAAATATCTTCTTCTGAAGCACAAAACTTCTTGATAATTAGTCAAAACCTAGAAATTAAAAAAAAGTTGTATTTACACAAGTAACACACATCAGAGTTTTTCATCATTAACTAGTCATTTACCTTCAGTAAACAGCATGTTTACTGATAACTTACTTAAAAGAATTACATGTTTAGTTTGTGAAAATAGATCAACCTCTATAAATACAAATCCTACCTTTGTTTCTTTTCTTGTTTATTTAGATGTTTGAGGGCTTCTGAAAATGGAGTTATGGTTTCTGCAATAGCAACACCACAAACCTTTATTATTATATTAAAATAGGTAAAAAGTTTCAAGCTGCCTTGGGTTGAAAACATTATGCATTGTAAAATACGTTTCTTACTCTGATTTTATGTTTATCTAACAAACTGTTTTACACTTGACTTTCTACCTGGTAAAATAACATACTTCCAAGAACAAAAATTTTGGATAGTAACATCTGGTTTGTCTCTTTCCTCCATACTTAATTATTCTCAATTATATTAATCATAAAACATGGTAATAATGTATATCTTAGATATTTATTGTATGGAAACATTTTCAAAACTAGTAGACACTTAAAAAAGTTGATGTATTAAAGGAAACTCGATTTATTGAAACTTATTTTCTAGGTAAGTAAATTTAATCATCTATATAATCCTTTTTAGAAATGGAAGTAGTAATTTGATCCCTTTTTTCTAATTGGAAAGTGTAAAGGAATACCTCTACAGCATCATTGGTTAGATTGCATTTTCCTAAAGAGAAAATAAATACTGCATATCCTTTTGTGTAGCAATATGAAGGATATATTTTTATACTTTGTAGAGCTAAAAGAAGAACCCAGTGATTGATGGTTTAATTGAATTATTCGTGGAATCATTCATTTATTTATATACTTACTTGCTGGTTCAGTCATTCAAGAAATTGTAACTGAGAGCCTAACATTTCTCAGCACTTGGTTAGAGATTAACCCTTTTCTCTCAATTCTATTCTGACTCATAGTGACGATATAGGACAGAGTAGAACTGCCCCCCTGCCCCCCCCCCCCCGTGTTTCCAAGGCTGTAACCATAATGGAAGCAGACTACTACATCTTTCTCTTTTGGCTGGTGGGATGGAACCACAGACCACTTTGTTGGCAGCCAAGCTCTTAGCCACTGCAACGCCAGCGCTCCTTTGATTAGGGATTACAACCCAGCTTTTAACCTGATATTTAAATTCTGCAGATGTAAAACAATGTAGTCCATTTTAATTTTTTTTTTTGGATAATTAAGTATTCCACTTTATTTACTTTTATCTTCCTGCATTGTAACTTTTGGGGGGGAGCAGAGTTAGGCATACACCCCCCCGCAACATTGCTGAGAGATTTGCCTAGAGTTTTTAAATTTTCAGCTAATAGGCACGTGAAAGAAAGTAATTCATTTTATTTTGGGTCTTTTAACTGACCTGAATTCTCACAGTCCCTGGCATAATGGGAACGGTGGCAGCATAATGCTCACTGGTTCACTGTTTTATATCAGCTCATGATTACTACCTGAAATTTTTATTTACTTTGAATGAACCATTTGGTGTTACAAAATATTTGGTTTCACTAACATTTCACTGAAATATTAAGATAGATGTGTTATACCAGTACCTATCCACAGCTTTGTTTTCAATTCCAATATAGAAAGGGAGCGAAAGCAGTAAGGGGAAGCATCAATATGGAAGAAATAAAAGGGGTTAAAAAAATAACAATTAAGAAAAAAATACTCCAGTCTATTTTACCCTGAACAGAGAAACACTTTCTTTAATGGTAGTTTCTCCCAAACAGGCGATCAATTGTAGCTTATCCAGATGTTCAAAGTACTGGCTAAAACATCAGTATTTATTTATTTATAGACTTTTTTTTTTTTTTTAGACTTCAGTAGAAATACTGTAGTCTTCTAACCATGGCCATAGAATTTCCATTTACATAAGAACATGGTAACTACCACATCATCACAATCAAGACTTTTGGGATCTCAGCACTAAACATCTAGTAGTCACCAGGGTCTTGGGTAGATCTCAGGAGATCATTGCCTCTTGGCAGTAAATGAATTAGACCCAACTGAAGTACATGTGTGGACGCTCGTTTTACACATGTGGAAATACTAATAAACAGATCTCATAAACCACCTTTCAGATAAATGGTCTTTCACCACTCTAGTGCTGTAGTAGTATGGAAACCTTAATTGTCTCATTACTCAGAAAGTTTATAAGGAGAGAACCTATGCCTTATGTAGGTTTTGTGGTCTGGAAAGAGGTTTGTGGTCAACTTCAACAAATATACCTCGGCTGCAAGTTGAGCAAATATCTAATCTCTTAATCTTTTCTTCTAGAAGTCCTGGTTATGAAGACATGAGACAGTAAAATGTGTGCCTTCAGGAGTAAACACACATTTATATATCGATGGTAAAGAATGCTTTCATGTAGATAATAAAAAGGACTCTCCACTGGGAAGGGGCAGTGGTGGTCCAGTGGTGGGGTTCTCGCCTTCCGTGAGTGAGACCTGGGTCCGGCTCCCAGCCAATGCACCTCATGCACAGCTACTACCTGTCTGTCAGTGAAGGCCTGTGTGTTGCTCTGATGCTTCTGTGCTAAGATGAGCTAGAAAGACAGACCTGGGAATCTCCTACTGAAAATCAACCAAGGAAAGTTCTCTGGATCACAATTGTGCCATCTGCAGATGGTTGTGGGGATGGTGCAGGACCGAGCAGCTTCTGCTCTGTTGTGCATGGGTCCCTATTAGTCAGAGGTTGACTTGATTACAACTAACTAGACAACCATAGGAAAGCGAGTTCATGTAACTGCCTAGTGCTGACACTGACCCTATTGTGGCTCCTTTAAGATCATGGCCTTATGAGGGTACACCATGAACTCCTCTGGATCAGAAAAATTTCCAGTCTCTTCAGAATTCAGCTTTTATCCATTACTCATTATGAGCTTATCTCACCATTCAGCAAATGTGTATTTTGTTCCTATTTTTTATGTACTCTTTTGGAAACAGCAAATAAATCAAACAACAAAATAACAACAACAAAAATCTCTGCCACTGTGGAGCTTTAAATTTTATTGTGTGTGGGAAGGAGGGGGTGGATGGAAATAGACTTTAAATTAAATAAGTACATTATATTGCTATTGTTAGAAGGTGATAAATGTTATATATAGAAAATGAGATGGCATAGGGGAGATGAAGTTGTTAAATGGGTGATCGAAGAAGACTAGATTGGGTGTTATTTGAGCAAAGATGTGATTATTAAGGGAGCCAACATGCAGGGAAGAACATTCCAGGAGCAGGAACAGCATGATATCAGATCATGACTGGTTTGTTTAAGGAACGGGGAGAGATTATTGTGGGGTGGATTTGGTGAAGGTGATAAATTAACCAGGGAGACTGCAGTATTTCTGCCTCTTCACTGTCACTTGGACACATTGCTTATGCTTCTTAGAAATAAATTTCCAGTGCTACTATGTGTATACAGATTTGCTTATATTTTAAAAATGAAAAGAGACTTTAGAAAATGTTTACATAAATAAAAAGGGAGAGAATGGTGAGGACAGAACCAGAAGAAGGATTTCTTAAAATATACCTAGTTTTATAGTTTTGACTTTAAGCCATGTAATTTGTTACATGATTAAAAACAGAAACATTTTAACGGAGAATTTATTAACTAATGCAGAAGTTTCCAAATAGCTTGCTTCCATGCACGCCTTCTGAAAAATAGTTATTTTATCAGATTTGCTCATTTCACTCTGTTATTAAGATGTAAAGTAAGTAAAAAGCCCTTTGAAAACTCTAAAGCTAAATGAAATATTGATGGGCTTACCTATCTCCTTACATTCTTATATAATCATTGTGGATTCTCCGTAATTGTATTTCAGAAATGAAGTCTGTGTTGAGCATTTTACCTATCCCCTCACATGCATGAAGATACAACTAAACTCCACCTCCTCTCACTTTTCATGAAATAGTGTTGTTTCCCTTAACTCACACATATAAATAATTGATAAGAAATTGAATGCAGAAAGAGGAAAAATGAATAGTACAGCAATTAGTATAGAATAATAATTTTCCATTGATAATATTCCAGGCATTTTCATTGATGGACTCTCCTGTGGGAATCCTCAAATGCCTGGGTGATTCGAACTTGGACCATGTAGGAGATCCCTTAGCCACTCTGGTTAGTAGTGGCATTTTGGTTAGTTGTGGCTTCAAATCTGAAAACAAATTAACTAGTGTCATAAAATCAATGAATATGCATCTATTACATTTACATCACCTCAATGAAAATGTCTGTTTATTCATTGTTAAAATTAAAATTCCCACAATATTCAAGATATATATGAACTCATAAACTTCATTTTCTTGCAATTCATGAATTGTGGGTCATCCCGTCTGAAAGTCAGACAAGAGCTCCCGAGCAAAATACAAATAGAAGGGCTTTTATGTCGGCAGACACATAGGAACAAGGAAGTGATACTGGGTAAATTTTGAATTGACTGGCAGGCATTTTCTTTCCTTGATTGGAAAAGGGGAATTTTTTAACTAGGTAAAATTGAGCAGGCAAGTCAATTAAGGTAATTAAATAAAACCTTTAAAATACAATAAATATCACTATTGATGAAGGAAATGCAAATTGAAGGATCAGAGTGGTTCTGTATCAGCAAACATTTAAGAAATTTGGATAAGACTAGAGTTCAGTTGTATGCGGAGAAATGGCACATCAATAATCTTGGGATTTTAGCTTAAATCAGATTGTTGGAAGAGCAGTGTGATGTGATATTCCAACATAGAATAATTGCCTAGCTCTGTCATTATTGTTGTTAGGTGCCATTGAGTGGGTTCCAACTCATAGTGACCTTATGTACAACAGAAGGAAGCACTCCCTGGTCCTGTGCCATCCTCACAGTCCCTTCCAGCCTGAGGGGCTCATCTTTCAGCACCATATCAGACAATGTTCTGCTGCTATTCGTAAGGTTTTCACTGGTCAGTATGTTTCAGAAGTGGAACACCAGGTCCATCTTCCTAGTCTGCCTTAATCTGGAAGCTCTGCTGAAACCTGTCCACCATGGGTGGCCCTGCTGGTATTTGAAATACCATGGCATAGCTTCCAGCATCACAGCAACACCCAGGCCACCACAGTACAGCAAACTGACCGAAGAGTGGTGGCCTAACTCTAAAAACAAAAACAAAACAAATCTCTTGCCACCGAGGAGATTCCAACTGATAGCGACCCTATAGGGCAGAGTAGAACTGCCTTGTAGGGTTTCCAAGGAGCGGCTGGTGGATCTGAACTGCCAACTTTTTGGTTAGCAGCCAAGCAATTAGCCACTGGACCATCAGGGTTCCATGGCCTAACTCTAGACCCTACCATTTTTCAAAACTAATTTTTTAATTATCAGAGTTACAGAAATTTATTCACATTACCCATTGCTGTCAAGTCAACTCTGACTCGTAGCGACCCTATAACGCCTGTGATGTATGCACACATGTATAGATATATTAGATATTTATGTAAATAGAAACAAAGACATAGACATATCCTAAATATACGTCAAATTGAGGAAGTTTGTGACAGCATATTGAAATTAAACCTCTCTTATATGGTTGTTATTTTCTCTGAATTACTGTTCACAGCCTTTGCCTTTTTTTTTTTTCCTTTTGGATTATATATCTTTTATTTAATTCAGAGAAAATATGGAGGATTAAATATCTTTTATTTATGGAGGATTAAATAGTAAAAATTTATCATTTCCCTTTTATATTTTTATAAAAATTTTACCACAGTTTCTTTCAAATTTTCCAGCATTGATTTAGTGATTTTGATACTCAAAAATGTTATTTTATTGGCCTAAGATTTTTTTTTTTACTGCCTTATACTCAGTATCTTGAAAATTTTTAAAAATATATACTTTATATACATAAAACAAGTTTGTGCTATTTCCTGGTAAAAGAGTAAATTTATTACTCCGTCTTGATTAAGTGGAAGTCCCACGGGATTTTTTGATACCTAGGCTACAGATACCCTGTCCCACAGGGTCACTTTGAGTTGGAATTGACTCCGCGGCAAACGGTAACAACAAGGTTACCGGTAAGAGAGGACTCACTTTGGTACAGGCTCACCAGTGTCGATCTTTTCTTGCCTTTACTCCCTCCCCTGATGCAGCCACTATCAGAAGCTTGATGGGAGTTACTTTAATCCACACTTCTACATTGCTGTTACACAGCAATATATATTAATTAAAGCATACTTTCAATTATATGTTTTAGAATTTTATTTTAATTATATTTTAAACTTTATTTTAATTATGTTTTAAATTTTTATTTTAATTATATATTTTGTGATTTCACCATAATAAAATGATGCACAAAATGTTATGGTTATTATGGACTGAAATATTTTATTATGATGTGAGGATAATGATTATGTGCGTTGTATCATAATACTGGAAACCCTGATGGTGTAGTGGTTAAGCGTTACGGCTGTTAACCAAAAGGTTGGCAGTTCGAATCCACCAGGTGCTCCTTGGAAACTCTATGGGGCAGTTCTACTCTGTCCTATAGGGTCACTATAGTCGGAATTGACTGGAAGGCAACAGGTTCGGGGTATTTTTGGTTTTATCATAATGCTAATAATAATTGCATGGGAAATAAGACATTCAGAGTCTGACAATTTACCTTTTTAATCAAGAAGATATTGATCATTCCTAGTGCTCATTGGCATTACTGTTATTCTCCCCTTCAGCACATGTGGGGAGATTGACTACCTTTCATCCCTTGACAGGAGGTATTACCATGGACTTATTTGGCCAATGAAATGTGAGCAGAAATGACTGGTGCATCAGAGCTTCTTTTCATATGTACAACAGTGCGTCTTTTCACATAGACACTTTGCCTTTTTCTATTTTGACACTCCTTTATGTCACAATGTATATTTGAATCTCTTTTCCAATATACATTATTCTTAATCCTTGTTTTCAAAAAATACACTTGGATTTCAGCTCCTAGGTTCGAATCGCCAACAATTCAGTTAGCAGGTGAGAGCACTTAACCACTACACCACAAGGGCTCCTCCAGATCTATGGATAAACCAAAAACCAAAACAAAACCCGTTGTCCTCGAGTCAATTCCTACTCATAGTGGCCCTACAGGACAGAGTAGAACTGCCCTATAGAGTTTCTAAGGAGCACCTGGTGGATTCAAACTGCTGACCTTTTGGTTAGCAGCCATAGCACTTAACCACTACTCTGCCAGAGTTTCCGATCTATGGACAGGCATGTGATGATAATGTGGAAAATAAAATTGGCACATTCCTTTAAATAAAGTAGAAAATAATGTTAAAAGCATATAAAAAAGTAAATGTATCCCCAAACCACTTGACTTTATTATTTTTTTTTTATTGTGGTAAGTATATAAATATACAGCAAAATGTTTTACTTTTCAACATTTTTTATACATAAAATTCAGTAAATTGAGCTTATTTTAAACAAAATTATTGTTTGGTTATAAGTATAAATTATCTAGATATTTTTCTTACCATATAAGGGAAGCACTGTAAAGTGTTTCCAAACCCCTCATACACAACCACTACCCTGAGCAAACCCACCTCTCTTTTCACAGAAAACCTTTTAGTGATACTTTTATGGTCCTCAAAAAAAATATTTTCAGAATTATTTTGTGACTCAATAAATGACCCAATATTTTCATTTCTTCTGTAATACTAAATGTGACATTTCGAAATAAATTGACACAGTATTCTTTCTAGGTTTACCAAAATTTTAAGCATGGATAAATTCAGCAGATAAAGTTTAGCATAAAATATTGCTAAGAATCACATTTTAAGCTTTTTAAGACTGAAATATTTAGTGGGAGCTTTTAACTTGCTAATATATATGACTGAGGCTGGCTTATTAATAACATCAGCTCTCTTACCCAAGCACCAAAACAAATAATTCAAATCCCTCAAAAAGTAAATATTTTGATAAATGGTACATGTCAATGAACATATATATTAAATTTACATAAAGTCCATCTATGTAATTCTAGTCTACAATGTCAATTTATTGCTAAAAACATGAATTTCAACTCATAACTTAGGGTGAACCTAAGCAGTTTCCTGTAAATTTTCTATTAAAATATTTTTTCATGATTTTCCTGATGGCACGTTTTATTTGTTCATTTCTAAGACTGTAGATAATTGGATTGAATAAGGGAGGAATTACGGAATAGAACACAGAAAGGACCATATCCTGGATGGTTGCAGAGATTGCAGATGGTCTTAGATACACATAGAAGCTTGAGCCGAGGAAAACCAACACCACGAGGATATGAGGAACGCAGGTAGAAAAGGCCTTTGCTCTGTCGGCTCCAATTGGAAATTTGAGCACAGTAGAAAATATGTGAATGTAAGACCTGATGATGAAGATGAAACAGCCTCCACCAATCACCAGACCAGAGGCAAGGTTTATCACCTCATTGATGAAGGTGTCAGAGCAGGAGAGCTTCAGCAGAGAGGGGATGTCACAGAAAAACTGATGAATAACGTTGGACTGACAAAATGGCAGCCTGAAAGTGATGCCTGTCTGGAATCCTGAGTAGACCAGACCACTGAGGATGGAAGCCAGTGTCATCTGGACACAGACCTGAGGGTTCATGATCACAGGGTAGTGGAGAGGCTGGCAGATGGCCACATAGCGGTCATGGGCCATGAAGGTGAGGAACAGCATCTCCACACATGCAAAAGAAACCACTAGGAAAACTTGAGTTACACACCCCACCTTTGAAATCACACTGCTGTCAAGCAAGGAGTTGACACATGAATTAGGGACTGTTACAGAAATGTAGCATGCATCCAAGACAGACAGATTCCTGAGGAAGAAGTACATGGGAGAGTGAAGGCTTTTATTCACGGTGGTGACAATAACAATGAGAAAATTCCCAGTGAGAGTCACTAAATATATCAGGGAGAAGGATAGGGCATGCAAAACCCGTAGTTCCCATACATCAGAAAACCCCACCAGGAGATATTCATCATCACGGAGGAATTGAGCATATTTACGTGAAGAAGTTCACTCCTAGGAGGCAATAAGAAAAGCCCTGAATACTTGAAATATTACATTATGAGAAGATGGCTTTCAATTGTCTTTCTCTTGCCCACTTCCTAATTCTAATTGCTATTGATGCCCCTAATATTTTGGAAGATAAATTATGTAGTGCTTTAGTAGCCCGTATAATTGTAGGAGTAAAGTGAAGATCACAACCATTTTCTCATAAACAGCACACATATAGGTGGTTAATATTTTTTATATATTTCTATGGGAATATGTAATTTTCTCATGGATGGTACAAATGATTAACATGTTTGCTCCTAACTAAAAAGTTATATGTTTGAATCCTCCCAGAGGTGCTTCAGAGAAAGACCTGGTGATCTGCTTTTCAAAAAATCAGCTATTAAAAACCCTGTGGAGCACAGTTCTAGTCTAACACACACGGGATCACCACAAGCCAGAGTCCACCGGATGGCATCTGTTTTTTTTGTTTGTTTGTTTTTTGTTTTACTATAGACATAGATTATATTGACATAGCTGACTTTTTAAAGGAACTTTGGAGATAACGTAATGTTGTTGAATAATTGGCACACAATATTTTAGATGTTTTTCCAGTCTTACATTCTCATTTTGAGGCTATAGACAAAACTGGGGAAAATAATATCTTTTCTAGAAGTAGTACTGCATGCATAATAATGTCAAAATTATCTTATCATCTACCACTATAACACAATATTGAAATCACCTGAAATTTTACTTACTGCTATACCTCAAGCTGATCAAAACCTCCTTCCCTCATACCTTTATGCCACACCAAATCTGCTTCTCATTTTCTCTTAAATCTTTACTCTTCAGATTATTTTTCTAGTCACTTGTCTGTTTTGTAAGGGATATGTTCCTCCCATTGGCAGTGTTCCTGCTTCCAGTACCTCTTAGAGTCCTTTGAGCCTTCCCCTAATATTTCTTCATTAATATTTTCAGTTTTTCAACTTCTCCAATTTTCTTTTGTTCCATTTGCTGAAAAAAAAAATGACAAAAATGCGGTATGATACCTTACAGTACTAATTTGTCTTTTTGTTCTTTCATCTCAAATTATGGATTTTGCCTTTTTTCTCTTTTTTTCTGTAAGCTTTTTAACAAAATATCTGAACATTCATCATCCATATCTACATTACCACATTGTTGGTTGTTGCTACCCCATCCTCATCCTAGACTAATTGCTTATTTCTTCTCTCCTTTGTTTGATTTACTCACCAACGGTCATATTGACCAGCTTTCCCCTTGACTGTTCTGTGGTACCTGTATTTTTCTGAATCTCCTCTTTTTTTTTTTTGCAACACTCTCTTCTCATTCTCTCATGATAAGAATAACGATAATAGTACTAAAAACAAAAAGCAACAGCAGCAATAATAATAATAACTATGACATTTGGAATCACAGACAAGTGCCTATCCATGGTTAAACTGATTGTATTTCAAATTCCTTTATTTAGATTTGAAGATCTTCCAAATACTGCTCAAATCTTTCAAATGTGTTTTGGCTTGTCTCCTTCGTGGTGAACTTACCAAACATCTCGTGTATGAATTCTTTACATTGGTGAGAAATGGTACATTTGTTTTGTCTTATCTGTCTCTTATGTTCTTTGTAAGTCCCTCAAAGATTGTATCTTGTACAACTTTGTACCCTCTCAGCATCAAGTAAAATTCTTTACTTGTATCTGATATTAAATAATGCATAAATTACCATTTCACTAAAATATTATCACTACTTCTTTACCTATATGGCTTTTGGGGCAGAGAGAAAGTTTACAATTGAACGAACAGATCATATACCCTGGATAGTTGTTTGAGCTTGGTTGACTAGAGGGGAAAAACATAACATAAATTGTAGTGATTAAGAGCTCTAACTTCCAGTTGCCTGGAATAATGGTGCAATTACTGTGTGAAATTGGCATTTTAACTATATGTTCAGTCTTGATATCTTTATCAAGCTGGGAAGAATGGTCTGTCTCTCATGACATGTGGTCAGGTTTAGACGGGACAGTGAGTAACAAATTTAAGAAAGTGCGGTGAACATCATAAATGTTCTTTAAAATGTCCCTTGTTATCTTTAGAAACACTGCTATTATTATTTTTTCAACCATGATTTTCAGAGCATATACTACTGTCAGATACTTTCTGGGTACATATGATGTTGTTAGTTGCAGATGAGTCAGCTCCAACACATGGAGACCTATGTATAACAAAACAAAACTTTGCCCAGTCCTGTGTCATATCATTTCTAAATCTGTCAATGATCCTGAAAGACAGTTTTGCATCCCCTTATAAAGAGCGTAAAAGACCTGTCCAAGTTTAACAGGTGCTGTTTCTCTCACCAAACCAGCTGCTTCCCTTTTTGTGATCTTCTCACACTTGCTGCATTCAACAGGCAAATGGTTACAGAGAACCTCTGCCCAATTCAACAGCTCTTTTGGTTTTAAAAGAATGTTGTCGGATTTTCATAAAGATGCACTAATTGCAATCTGCTTTAATAAGGATCATATTTTAGGCACATATAGCATATGTCCTCAAAATATTTACGCAAGACTCATTTTCCTGTACATGAGTCACCAGAACCTTGGTTGAAGAAAAAGGAAAGAAGACATCTGAGGTCTCTCGCAATCACTAGTCATGTACAGATAACAACAAGCTGCACCCAAAACACAGTTCCTTCATCTGTAATAATGAATAAAAATAATTAATCTTGTGATCAATTTAAATAATATTCATTCATAAATTGATTCATTGATTCAACAGATATGTACTTAGTGCTGGTACAGGCTATAAGTACATTTGAGTAATGACCAAAACAGTAAAGTCCCAAATCTCTTGAAACTTGTATTTTATTAAAGGAGATGAAGACTGAAAAGTTAATTATTTGAGGAAAGGTAAAAATTTTCAGATAGCTTTAAGTACTTTGAAGAAAATTCACATGGGTAATATGGTAGAGAGGACAGGGTGTGATTGTGGGAGTTGGGGTTTGTCAGATAACTGAAAGTGCTTTTTCAATAAACTGCTATGGAAGTAAAAGAAAAAAAAAATCAAACTCATTGCTGAAGAGTAGACTCTGGCTCATAGCCACCTTATAGGATAGAGTAGAACTACCCCATAAAGTCTCCAGGGACTGGCTGGGGGTTCAAACTGCCAACCTTTTGGTTAGCAGCTGAGCCCTTAACCACTGTGCCACAGGCCTCCATGGAAGTAAAGCATAAGGAAAGATATTTTTATTTTTCCCGATCAAACTAATGTTTTCTTTTTGCCTTTTGTAAAGAAAATCCCAGCACGTATCTTTTGAATTGATTAGGTAAGGTAGAGTAACATTTTATTTTCAGTTCAAATAATAGTTTGGAAATTTTCTTTCCTGATTTGACTTCCCCACACAGTGGTTTGCATGAGGGACTGAGCTCTGGAGCTTAAAACCTAATGCTGATAGGGATGAAAAAACAGTTTTGACATAATTATCTACTGCTGAGGGAAAAACTAAGATCTTCCCAGCAAACATTTAAATATATGCATTTGTCTGTTTTCTTGACTACAATTTCATTTTTTGAAACATTTTCTCATTGTTAGTAAATGACTGAGACTGAGTTAACTAATATGAAGATTTTTGCTCCAGGAAAATAGAAAAATATTTTTAGTTAAGTTTGAAGTAAAACCGTTTTTATTATATTGTATCACATTTTTCTAATCCTCTAGAAAAAGCTCCCTGGGATATATTTTTAAGTGTAAAGGAAAGATGTAAAAGTATATGTTGTATCTTTAAAAAAAAAAATAAAACAGAAAAGATAACTAGAAAGCTATAGATGGAAAAAGAACTTGGTGGAAATAGATACAAAATATTAATATAAAAAATGGGCAGCCACCAAGGGTTTCTTCTCTGCTGAGGTAAGGAAAGCAAGGAAGGGGATTTTCTTTTCTTTTTTTTTTTTATCCTACTGAATTATTTGCCACTTATAACATATAAAAAAAAACATATACTTTTTTAAATTTAAAACATGCAAAAATAGTTAACTGGGTTATGAGGTTTTTGTTATCATACTTCTTTTTATTAAAAATTAAATGTACATAATATTTTTAGAGAATTGCTCATGTAGTGCCCTTAGTCATGTCAGTTAGGATACCTTACAGAGTTGACATTCTGAGAGTGTTTTCAAAGCTTTAGCTGAAACACTTTCTAATGACGCCGCAATTTGTTTTTTGAAACATCATCATTATCCTTGTCCTGATTATAGATGTTCACATTTAGAGAATTTAACCTATGCTCCTTTGGTTTAAACCAAAACAAACAAACAAACAAACAAAAACCACTGCCATCAAGGCGATTCCAACTCATTGCGACCCCATAGAATTTCCAAGGCTGCAAACCTCTAGGGAAACTGACGCCACGTCTTTATCCCACGGAGCCGCTGGTGGTTTTGAACTACTGACCTTTCTGTTAGTAGTAGATTGCTTTAACCAGGGCTCCCTTCCCTTGGTTTAGGGACTAAAGAATTACTGTGTTGATGGTTCAGATTAAAAGACAAGGTTGTTCAGTGTGTGCAACTCATGATTAATAAAGAAAATCTGCAGGGTATAGAATTCAATTCGTATGTTAATAACACCCTTTTTTAAATTTACAACTATAAACTATTTGTGTCTCTATTTTGAATAAATTAAATTTTAGCCATATAAATCATTCCTGTATATCAGACTAAGTGACCAAAAATTTCTTGCCCTGAAGCACAAAACTCTTGATTAGTCAAAATCTGGAAATTTAAAAGAGGTGGTATTTACACAAGCAAAACACATCTTGGTTTTTCATCATTAGTCATTCACCATCAGTAAACAGCGTATTTATTGATAACTTACTTGTAATAATTACATGCTTAATGAATGGTCTGTGAAAGTAGATTAACCTCTCTATAAACATAAATGCTGCCTTTGTTTCTTATTTAGATGTGTGAGGTCTTCTGAAAATGGATTTATGGTTTCACCCAAATCTTTATTATTGTTTTAAATTAGGTAAAAAGTTTCATACCTCCATATGTTGAAAGCATTGTACATTTGAAATATACATTGATTATCCTAATTTTATATTTAATCGACAAACTGTTTGAGACTTGACCTTCCATCTGGTAAAGTAACATGCTTCCAAGAACAGAAAATTTTAGACTGTAAAACTTGATGTCTCTTGTCTGCAACACTTAATTATCCACAATTATCTTAATCATAAAATATGGCAGTAATGTATGCCTTAGATGTTCATAATATGGAAACATTTTCAAAATAGGCAGACACTTAAAAGAGTAAATATATTAAAGGAAATCCTTCAATTTATTGAAACTTATTTTCCAGATAAGTAAATTTGTCCCTCTATATTTTTATATAATCTTTTAATTCTTAAAAAAAAAAAAAAAAGAAGAATTTAATCCCTTTTTCTAATGGGAAATTGTCAAAGGAATATTCTCCATACCATCGTTGGTTGGACTGCATTTTCCTAAAGAGAAAATAAAGAAATAGTGCATAACCTTTTGTGCACCAATATGACAGATACATTTTTGTACTTTGTAGAACTAAAAGGACACATTGATTAATGGTTTAATTGAATTAGTCTTGGAATCATCCATTTATTTATATATTCACTTGTTGATTCAGTCATTCAAGAATTTATGACTGAGAGCCTTATATTTCTCAGCACTTGATTACTGTTTAACCCTTCTCTGTCAATTCTATTGACTCATAGCAACCGTATATGACAGAGTAAAACTGCCCCCCAGGGTTTCCAAGGCTGTAATCTTTATAGAAGCAGACTTCTATGTCTTTCTCTCTAAGGCTGGTCTGTTGGAACCACAGATTTTTTTTTTTGGCAGCCAAGCCCTTAACCACGGTGACATCACAGCTGCTTTGATTAGAGATTACAACCTAGCTTTTAACATGGTGTTTAAATTCTGCAGATATACATATAATGTAGTCGTTTTAATTTTTTTTAATAAAATATTCTCCTTTGTGTTATATTTATGTACTTTTATCTCCCTGCATTATGGTTTTTCTTTAGGGACAGGATTAGACCCACCCCCCGCAACATTGCTGAGATGCTCGCATAGAGTTATTAAATGATTTTTTTGTGGGAAGGGGTTGAATTTTTAATTGGTAGGTGCCTTAAAAAAACCTACTCATTTATTTTTGACCATTTAAATCACCTGAACTCCCATTATACTTGACATGATGGGCATGGTGGTAACATATTGATCACTGGTTCGTTGCTTTGTATCAGCTCATGAATAACAGTTGAAATTCTTATTTATTTTGAATAAATCATTCAGTGTTATGAAATATTTGGTTTGACTAACATTTTACTGAAATGTGTTATACCAGCACCTATACACAGTCTTGTTTTCAATTCAATACATTGTATCTTCCCAAACAAGATAGGAAGGAAATGTAAAGCAGTGAGAGGAAGCAACAAAGTGGAAATAAGAAAATGGGTCAAAATAATAATAATCTTGAAAAAATACTCACTATATAGTAACTGGATAGAGGAACACTTTCTTTAATGGCAATTTCCCCCAAACAGGCGATCAGTTGTAGCTTATCCAAATGTGCAAACTACTGGCTAAAACGTCAGTGTGTATTTATGCTTTGAACATCTAGTAGTCACCAGAGTCTTGGAGGAGCTCAGGAGATCATTGCCTCTTGGCAGTGAATTAATAGGACCCAATTAAATTACATATGTGGGCACTAGTGTTATAAAATACGTCTGGAAATACTGATAAACACAATTCTCATAAACTATCTTTCAGAGAAATGGTCTTTCACCACTCTAGTAGTATGAAAACTAACAAGAAAAAATGCCATTGAGTCAATTCCATCTCATAACAACCCTATGGGAGAGAGTAGAACTGCCCCATAGAGTTTCCAAGGAGTGGCTGGTGGATCTGAACTGCTGACCTTTTGATTAGCAGCCATAGCTCTTAACTACTTTGCTACCAGGGCTCCTCTAGTACTGTACTAGTATGAAAATCATGGAACTTTGATTATCTCATCACTCAGAAAGTTTATAAGGAGAGAGCATATACGTTATAGATGTTTTATGCTCTAGAAAAAGCTCTGTGGTACACTTCAGCAAATACATCTCAGCTGCAAATTGGGCAAGTATCTAATCTCTTAATTTTTTCTTCTAGAACCCTAGGTTATATAGATATGAGACACTGAAATGTGTACCTGCAGGAGTAAACAAGCAATTATACATTAAGGTAAAGAATACTTCCAAGTAGCTAATAAAAGTGTTGTCTATTGAGAAGGGGGCAGTGGTAGTTCAGTGGTAAAATCCTTCCCTTCCATGCATAAGACCTGGCTCTAATTCCCAGCCAGTGCATGTCATGCTCAGCTGCCACCTGTCTGTCAGTGAAGGCTTGCTTTTTGCTATAATGTTGAACAGGTTTCAGTGGAGTTTCCAGGCTAAGATGAGCTAGGAAGAAAGGCCTGGCAATTTACTTCTGAAAATCAACTTTAGAAAACCCTCTGGATCCTAACTGCCCTATTTGCAAATGGTTATGGAATGGCACAGGCATTTTGCTCTGTTGTGCATGGATCCCCTGAGTCAGAGGTTGATGTGGCGGCAGCTAACTACAACAACCATTGTGAAGGGTGTGCATATAACAGCCCAGTGCTCACACCAACCCTGACCGTGGCTCCTTTAAGGTCATAGGCTTATAAAGCTACAATGTGGGAGTCCTCTGGATTGGAGGAACTTCCAGTCTCCTCACTGTGCAGCTTATATTGTTTATCCATTACGGAGCCATCTCTCCATTCAACTAATGTCGATGTGCACCTATTTTTATGCACTCTTTTAGAGATGGTAAATAAATCAGATGACAAAATAACAACAACTTCAAAAAGCACTGCCATGATGCAACTTTAAATTTTATTGTGTGTGTCTGTGTGTGGGGGAGAGATGAATATAGACTTTAAGTAAATACATTACGTATATTGCTATTTTTGGCAGTAGAATTAGAAGAAGATAAATGTAACATAAAGAAAATGGGATGATGTCTTGGTCATCTAGGGCTGTTATAACAAATACCACAAGCGGATAGCTTTAACAAAGAGAAATTTATTCTCGCACAGTCTAGGAGTCTACAAGTCCAAATTCAGGGCACCAGCGCCTGGGGAAGGCTTTCTCTCTCTGTCAGCTCTGGAGGGAGGTCCTCTCAGTGCAGGAACCTAAGGTCCAAAGGATGCACTCTGCTCCTGGCACTGCTTTCTTGGTGGTATGAGATCCCCTTGTCTCTCTGCTTGCTTCTCTCTTTCATATCTCAAAGAGATTGCCATAAGACAACATCTAATCTTGTATATCTAATCAATATAACTGCCACTAATCCATCTCATTTCATCATAGTGATAGGATTTACAACACACAGGAAAATCACATAAAATGGTGGACAATCACACAATACTGGGACTCATGGCACAGCTAAGTTGATAGATATTTTGGGGGGATACAATCCAATCCATGACAGATGGTATGGGAGATGCAATTATTAAATAGGTGCTCAAAGAAGACTTGATTGGGTGCTATTTGAGCAAAAATATGATTTTTAAGGGAGCAAACCATGCAGAAGAATAAGGGAAGAGCATTCCAGGGACAGCAACAGCCTGATGTAAGTCATAACTGGTTTGCTTAAGGAATAAAAAAAAAACTTTTTTTTTTTAGGGAAAGATTATTGTGGGGCTGGTTAGGAGAAGGTGATAAACTAACCAGTGAGTTTACAATGTTTCTGCCTCTTCACTGTCCCTCACACACTGCCTATGTTTCTTAGGAATGAATTTCCACTCATACTATGTGTATGCATATTTGCTCGTATTTTAAAAATGGAAAGAGGCTTTAGAAAATCTTTACACAAATGAAAAGAATGGGAGAGAGTGGTGAGGACAGAACCAGAAGTAAGACTCCTTAAAATATACCTCATTTTGTAGTTTTGACTTTGAGCCATGTAATTTTTTACATGATTAAAAGCAGAAACATTTTAACCCAGACCTTGTTAATCAATATAAAGGTTTCCCAATACCTGGTTTCCCATGCACACCTTCTGCAGGATACAGTTATTCCATCAGTTTTGTTCATATCACTGAGCTATTAAGAAGTTTGAGTAAGTTAATGGCCCTTTGAAAACTCTAAACTTAAATGATTTTCACTGGTCAATTTTTTTCAGAAGTAGACCACTGGGTCCTTCTTCCTAGTCTGTCTTAGTCTGGTAGCTCCACTGAAACCTGTTCACCATGGGTGATCCTGCTGGTATTTGAAATACCAGTGGCATAGCTTCCAGCATCACAGCAACACGCAAGCCACCACAGTACAACAAACTGACAGATGAGTGGTGGCGTAACTCTAGACCCTACCATTTTTTAAATTAATTATCACAATTAAAGAAATTCATTCACAACAATGCATGTGATAGATATACACATGTATAGATATGTATTTATATACATAGAAACAAGACATAGACATATCATAAATATACATCATTGAGGAAGTTTGTTATAGTATATATAAAACAAATAATATTAAGCAATGCTCAAATAATGACATGAGCCTATACTTTTTGCCCATGTAATGGGGAAAATGGTATTCCTTTAATATATATCGAAATTAAACTTCTTTTATAGGGTCGTTCTTTTATCTGGGTTACTTGCTCATAGCCTTAGACTTTTTTTTAAGAATAGGCATCTTTTATTTATGGAGGATTAAACAGTAAAATTTTATCATCTCCATTTCATGTTTTTTATTTTTATAAAAATTTTGTCACAGTTGCTTTCAAATTTTCCAGCATTGATTTGGTGATTTTGATACCCAAGTGTCATTTTAATAGCCTATGACTCGACAGCACTGGGTTTTTTTTTTTTTTTTCAAGGTATTATTGTTTTTATGTATTATCTTAGACTTGATATCTTGAAAACTTTTAAAAATACATATGCTTTTTATATATAAAACAAATTTGTGATGTTTCCTGGTAGAAGGGTAAATTTATTACCCTATCTTGACTGAGTGAAAATCTCCTGTTTTATAAAACCATTGGTTACAGGTAAGGGAGGATTAACCTTGGCACAGGCTTCCTAGTCCCACACTTTTCTTCCTTTTACTCCCTCTACTGATGCAGCCACTATCAGAAATTTGATGTGAATTATTTTAATCCATACTTCTACATTGCTGTTACATAGCAATACATATTAAAGCATAATCTTATTTATGCTTTAAAATTTTATTTTAATTATATATTTTATGATTTCACCATAATAAAGTGATGTTAACCTGATTTTCTTCCTTGCTTAAAAAAAAAAAAAAACTTCTCTATCTTGTAGTTGTAAAAACATGTTACTATATTGTCTTCCAAGAGCTTTAATTTTGTAATATTTTGTTTAGAAATTAAAATATAGAAATGATATATGACCAAAATTCTAACTGTTAGAAAGCTAACATAGCTATACTGATGAAAGAGAAATTTAACTTTAGAGCAAGGATCATTATTAAAGGAAAAGAAAGATATTTCATAATGATAAAAATGTCCATCCACTCATATAACACTTCCAGAGATGTGTGAATCTAATAACATACAGTTCAAAATATGTAAAGCAGAGAAGGTTTGCCAAGATGGTAGTCAGATGCTTCCTGTGGTCCCTCTTACAACAAAGACCAGAAAAAACGAGTGAATTGATTATATATGCCAATATACGAGTTCTGAACATGAAATGGAAAGCTGAGGAACTGTACTGCGCAGCAGGGGGAGGGAGAAATGGTTCAGAAGCAGAAAGGAGTTGCCAGACCTGACCCAGTGGCAACTGGCACCCTGCAGGCCAATTCCACTGGCACAAGCACAGTGAGGAAAGCAGTGGCGTTTAGGAGGTATTTGCCACATCTGGAAAGGACAAGAGATGGAGAGTCTACTCACATCTCCAGAATCAGCAAATAGCAGCCCTCCATTGACAAAAAAAAAAGTACATGCCTTTAACCTACCATGGAGATCAAAAAATACCCCTTTGGGAAAAAAAACTCTCTCCCACTTACCTGCTCCCTTCTCATCCTGCACTGGGTCCCAGCCAGCTCCAGAGACTGCCTCATCCCCTGGGCTGGAATTAGGACACAGCACTCACCCTGAACCATTCTCCCAGCCTTGGAGAAAGGACAAATTAACAAACAGGGAAAAAATAATCTGCCAGCTCCCCTAAGCTGGGCACTCAGGGCAGAAACAGCTCCTTGCCTAGGCACAGGCATAAGCGTTCCATGGATGTTGATTGCCTTTCACCTCTGCGTAGGCCTGTGTGAACCCATTTCAACAGCATAGACTCTCAATGTCACAGTACAACAGGATATATACTTGAAGTCTAACCTCAGCAGTTTCAGCTATGTGAAGGAGAGGCAGGTTCATGACATTTGATACCATTCTGCCTATTAAAGAGAGTCATCACCTACCCACATCAGGGGCCTGAGAACTAGGGGCTCCACACACTCCAAGTAGCCACCCGTGACAAGGATCCAAGAATAAGTGGTGCATCCCAGTTCTTACAGCCAACAGCAATGGGTGCCCAAAATCCAGCTATGAAACCCACCCACCTATGCACTCTAGGGAACAGGAACAATCTTTCCTCACAGGCAGTCAGAGGCAGGGTCAGCCTCCTGCGTTACTCAGCACATGACACCCCACTACAGCCAGATACTTGTTCCTATGCCAATCACCTCTGCTCATCTAGGACTATAGGTGAGAGCCTACACCACACACTTGGTGACTGACTACCTGGACACCTGAGTTGAACCCATACAAGAAAAGTGAACAGACTCCTGGGCTCACATACCTACTAACAACTCGAACCACCTGGTGACAGGAAAGTAGAGCTTCAAAGGTGCAAAAAATCAAACTAGCTTACTCGAGTACCCTACTTGGACTTATCAAAACAAAACAAGTAGCTAGGACACAATAATAAAACATAAAATAAATAAATACAATAATTCATTGATGGCTTAGAAACAGCGGTCAATATGAAATCACTTAAATAGACAGACCATGATGGCTTCAGCAAGTTCCCAAAAAAGAAGAATCAAGAAATTTTTCTGATGAAGAGAAGTTCCTGGAATTACCAGAGGTAGAATACAAAAGATTAATATACAGAACTCTTCAAGAGATCAGGAAGTAGACAGGCAAAACAAAGAACAAGACAAGCAGCACAAAAACAAAGCAATAGAGGAAATAAAGAAGCTCAGAGAAGAGCATAATGACAAATTTAATAGGCTGTAAGGATCCATAGAGAGAAAGCAGACAGAAATCCAGAAAATTAACAAAAAATTTTCATAATTAGACAGCTCAATAGAAAGTCATAGGAGCAGAATTGCAGAAATGCAAGTCAGAATAAGTGAGATTGAAAATAAAGCACTTGACTCCAACATACCTGAGGGAAAATCAGGTAAAATAATTAAAAAAATGAAGGAACCCTAAGAATAATATGGGACTTTATCAAAACAACTAACTTACAAGTAATTGGAGTACCAGAACAGGGGCAGACAACAAAAAATACAGACAGAATTGTTGGTGGAAAGCTTCCCTGATATTGTGAAAGATGAGAAGATATCCATCCAAGATGCTCATTGTGCGCCGCACAAGGTAGGTCCCAAAAGAAGGTCACCAAGACATATTACAACCAAACTTGCCAAAACCACAGATAAGAGAATTTTAAGAGTGGCTAATGATACATAAAAAGTCACCTACACAGGAGAGTCAATAAGAATAAGCTCAAACTGCTCAGCAGAAAACATGCACGCAAGAAGGCAATGGGATGACATATATAAAGCCTTGAAGAAAAAAAAAATTGTCAGCCAAGAATTTATATCCAGCAAAGCCGTCTCTCAAATATGATGGCCAAATTAGGGCATTTCCAGGTAAACAGCAATTTAGGGGATTTGCAAAAACCAAACCAAAATTTCAAGAAATAAAAGGGAGTCCTCTGGTTAGAAAATCAATAACATCAGATAACAACCTAATACTACAACACAGGAGAGAAAAACCAGATACCAACCCAGACAGGGAAATCAAAAAATAAATCAAAGCTAAAATGCTCAAAACAGGGAACCAGCAAAGTCCTTATGTAAAAGAAGACAGCATTAAAACAAAAAAGGGACAGAAATTGCAGTCATAGATCTTTCATTTGGAGAGGAAGTCAAGGCAACAACAACAACAAAAAGGTTGTTTAAACTTAGAAAAATACTGGTAAATATTAAGGTAAACACAAAGGAAACTAACAATCCTACACATCAAAATAAAAAAACAAGAAAAACATAAAGATTCAACAAATAACAAATCAACAACAATGAAAAAGAGGAAAAGAAAACATATAAAGACAAATGACTCAGCACAGAAAATTAAGTGGAACAAAGAAACTGTCAACAACACCAAAAAAAGGCATCACTAAGCTCATACCTATCAATTATTACACTGAATGTAAATGGACTAAATGCACCAATAAAGAGACAGAGAGTGACAGAATGGATAAGAAAAACATGATCCATCTATATGCTGCCCACAAAAGACACACTTTAGACTTAAAGACACAAACAAACTAAAACTCAAAGAATGGAAAAAAATAAATCAAGCAAACAATCAAAAAAGAATAGGAGTAACAATATTCATTTCTTACCAAATAGACTTTAAACTAAAATCCACCACAAAGGATAAGGAAGGACATTACATAATGATTAAAGGGTCGGTACACTAGCAGGACATAACCATAGTAAATATTTACCCACCAAATGACAGGGATCCAAAAAACATAAAACAAGCCGTAAAACATTGAAAAGAGAGATAAACAACTCCACAATAATAGTAGGAGACTTCAACACAAAACTTTTGGGTGAAGGACAGAACATCCAGAAAGAAGCCCAATAAAGACACAGGAGATCTAAATGCCTCAATTGACCAACTTGACCTCATAGGCATATACAAAACATTCCACCAAACAACGGTCATCTATACAATGCACAGGGAACATTCTCCAGAACAGACCACATATTAGGCCATAAAGTAAGCCTTAACAGAATCCAAAACACTGAAACATTACAAAATATCTTTATGACCATAAAGCCATAAAAGTAGAAATCGAAAACAGAAAAAGCAAGGAAAACAAAATCAAACACATAGAAACTGAACAACACCTTGGTCTAAAACTATTGGGTTATAAAAGAACTTAAGGATGGTAATGAATTGGAAACCCTGGCGGCATAGTGGTTACGTGCTACAGCTGCTTACCAGAGGGTCAGCAGTTCAAATCCACCAGGCGCTCCTTGGAAACTCTGTGGGGCAGTTCTACTCTGTCCTATAGGGTTGCTATGAGTCAGAATTGTCTTGACAGCACTGGGTTTGGTTTTCTTTTTTTTTTTTTTTTTTGGTTAATGAGTTGAATTATGTCCCCCCAAAAATATGTATATCAATTTGGCCAGGCCATGATTTCCAGTATTGTGTGATTATCCTGCCTTTTGTGATAGTAATTTTATGTTAAAGAGGATTAGGGTGGGATTGTAAGGCTCTTAACTAGGTCACATTCCTGATCCAATGTAAAGGGAGTTTCCTTGGGGTGTGGCCTGTACCGTCTTTTATCTCTCAAGAGACAAAAAGGAAAGGGAAGCATGCAGAGAGTTGGGAAACTCATACCACCACGAAAGCAGCACTGGAAGCAGAGCATTTCCTTCCGACCTGAGGTTCCTGTGCTGAGAAGCTCCCAGACCAGGGGAAGACCGATAACAAGGACCTTCCTCCAGAGGTGACAGAGAGAGACTTACCCTGGAGCTGGCGCCCTGAATTCAGACTTTCAGCCTACTGGACTGACCAAATAAACTTCTCTTTGTTAAAGCAATCCACTTGTGCTATTTCTATCATAACAGCATTAGATGACTAAGACAGATGGAATAAAAAAATTCATAGAATCAAATGAGAATGAAAACACAACCTACCAGAACCTTTAGGACACAAGTAAAGCAGGGCTCAGAGGTCAATTTATAGAAATAAATGTAGACATGCAAAAAGAAGAAAGGGCCAAAATTAAAGAATTAACCCAAGAACTCCAACAAATAGAAAAAGAACAGCAAAAGAAACCCTTGGGCACCAGAAGAAAGCAGATAATAAAAATTAGAGCAGAATTAGAATAAATAGACAATTGAAAGAGTTAACAAGACTAAAAGCTGGTTCTTTGAAAAGATCAATAAAATTGAAAAACCATTGACCAAACTGATAAAGGAAAAATTGGAGATGAAGTAAATAACCTGAATAAGAAATGAGATGAGCAATATCACAACAGACCTAAATGAAATTAAAAGAAATCATAAGAGAATACTATGAAAACTTGTACTCAAATAAATTTGAAAACCTAGAGGAAATGGACAAATTTATAGAAACACACTACCTATCTATACTAACGCAAACAGAGGTAGAACAACTAAATAAACCTATAACAACAACAAAAAAAAAAAAAATTGAAAAGGTGATTAAAAAACTCCCAACAAAAAAAAAAAGCCCTGGCCCTGACAGCTTCACTGGAGAATTCTACCAAACTTTCAGAGAAGAATTAACACTACTACTAAAGGTATTTCAGAGTGCAGAACAAGACAGAATACTCCCAAACTCATTCTATGAAGCCAGCATAACCCTGATACCAAAACCAGGTAAAGACACCACAAAAAAAAAAAATTACAGACCAACTCCCCTCATGAACTTAGATGCAAAAATCCTCAACAAAATTCTAGCCAATAAAACACAAAAACATGTCAAAAAAATAATTTACCATAACCACGTGGGATTCATACCAGGTATGCAGGGATGGTTCAACATTAGGAAAACAATCAATGTAATCCATCACAGAAATAACACAAAAGATAATGCACAAACACCAGAAGTGGAACTAGATAACTGGGAGCTCCTAAAAACCAAACACCTATGCTCATCCAAAGACTTCATCAAGAGAGCAAAATGACAACCTACAGACTAAGAAAAAACTTTTGGCCATGACAAATCTGGTCAGCATCTAATCTCTAAAATCTACAAGATACTGCACAATCTAAACAATGAAAAACAAATAACCCAATCAAAAAATGGACAAAGGGTATGAACAAGCACTTCACTAAAGAAGACATTCAGGCCCCTAACAGATACATGAGGAAATGCTCACAATCATTAGACATTACAGAAATGCAAATCATAACTACAATGAGATACCATCTCACCCCAAACAAGGCTGACATTACTAAAAAAAAAACAAAAAAAAAAACAAAATAATAAATGTTGGAGAGGCTGTGGAGAGACTAGAACACTTATACACTGCTGAGGGGAATTTAAAATGGTATAACCACTTTGGAAATTGATTTGGCACTTTTTTTTTTTTTTTTTAGCAAGCTAGAAATAGAACTACCATAAGATCCAGCAATCGCACTCCTTGGAATATATCCTAGAGAAATAAGAGCCTTTACACGAACAGATACAAGCACACCCATGTTTATTGCAGCACTGTTTACAATAGCAAAAAGATGGAAACAACCAAGGTAACGATCAAAAGATGAATGGATAAACAAATTATGGTATATTTGCACAATGGAATACTATGTAATGATAAAAAACAATAATGAATCTGTGAAACGTCTCATAACGTGGAGGAATCTGGAAGGCATTATGATGATTGAAATTAGTCATTTGCTAAAGGACAAATATTGAATGAGACCACACTATTGTAAGAACTCAAGAAAAGATTTAATCATAGAAGAAAACATTCTTTGACGGTTACAAGTGTGAGGAGGGAGGGAAGGAGAGGGGTATTCATTAATTAGAGAGTAGACAAGAATTATTTTATGTGAAGGAAAAAAGAACACACAATACAGGGGAAGTGAACACAACAGGACCAAATCAAACGTTAAGAAGTTTCCTGAATACAACCAAACACTTTGAGAGACAGAATAGCAGGGGCAGGGGCCTGGGGACCATGGTTTCAGGGGACTTCTAGGTAAATTGGCATAACAAAGTATATTAAGAAAACGTTCTGCATCCCACTTTGGTGAATGACATCTGAGGTCTTAATAGCTAGCAAGAAGCCATCTAAAAAGCATCAATTGGTCTCAAACCACCTGGACCAAAGGAGGATGAGGAACATCAAAGACACTAGGAAAATATGAGCCTAAGAGAAAGAAAGGGCCACATAAACCAGAGACTCCATCAGCCTGAGACTGGAAAAACTGGACATTGCCCAGCTACCATCAATGACTTCTGTGACAGGGAACAACAGAGAATCCCTGATGGAGCAGGAGAAAAGTGGGATGCAGACCTCTAATTCTAGTAAAAAGACCAGACTTAATGTATGATTGAGAATGGGGGGAACCCAGAAGACATGGCCCCCTGACTCTCTGTTAGACCAAAGTTGAAACCTTTCCCGAAGCCAACTCTTCAGATAAAGATTAGACTGGACTATAAGACATAAAATTACACTGGTGAGGAGTGTGCTTCTTGGCTCAATAGACACATGAGGCAAAGTGGTCAGCTCTTGTCTGGAGGCAAATTGAGAAGGCAGAGGGGGACCGGAGCTGGTTGAATGGACCCAGGAAATACAGGGAGGGGAGAAGGAATGTGCTGTCGCATTATAGGGAAAGCAACTAGGATCACATAACCATGTGTGTATAAGTTTTTGAATGAGAAACTGATGTGAATTGTAAATTTTCACTTAAAGCACAATAAAAAAATAAATAAATAAAAATATTTAAAGCAAAAATGGCAAGTATAAGGAGCAATATCCACAATGTTTGGGGTATATTTTAAGGTACATTTCTCAGTAACTGACAGAAAAAAAAATGACTATAAAAAGTGATATAGATTACACGAACAACACAATTAACGAAGACATAATGGACATATGTAGAAGACTTTACCTAACAACTCTAAAGTATACATTCATTACAAAGTCATCCAAACATGTTTTGATCATGTGTGGTACCATAAAAGAAGACTGGACAAATTTGAAAGGATTAAAATCCATTAGAGTACCATCTCTGAACATGTCTCAATTAAGCTGGAAATTAATAGATAAAATGATCTATTTCTCCTGCAAATATAGAATTCAAATATTTAATATGTTATTTGAAATATCCCCTGAGTCAAAGTAAGCATCATTATAAAAATGAGAACATAAAATACTTTTGGATAAGAAACATAGAGGAAAATGCATTTCTTTGACTATATATATAGAGAGAGAGAAGAGAGAGAGAATGATTAAAAACAAATAAGGCAAATACCCCATCTTGAGAACCTAAAAAAGATTAATACACAGCAAGATGTCAGTTTAGTTAGACATACCACACCTTCCTTCTATAGCAAAGACCAAAAAAATCAAGTGAAACAGGTGCAGATGACAATCCTAGAACCCTCAAAGTCATAAAGAAAGATAAAAAATTGCAGCAAACACCAACTGAAAGGAAAAATTGAGCAAATGTAATGAACAAGGAGGGACATGGAGCAGAGGAACTCTGCCAGCTGCCCCAGCTCAAAGGAACTCTGCCAGCCATTCTGATTGACTGTGATCATGTTGAGAGAAAGCCAGTAGTGATCCTGGATGAGGAACACAGGAAGGCAACTTCACAGTATCAACAAAAAAGCAACTGAGTAGATACACCCAAAGGGAAGCAAGGTGACCAGAACACGATCCGAATCTAAGGTGGGAAAGCACAAGAAAGAAAGTAGGAATTCAAGAGTTGGGGGGAAGCTAAAATCCAGTGATAGGCTTACTCAAAAGCATCAGTCCCTAATCATAAGGGTGGGTGGCACTCATAAAGCAATAGATTCCTCACCCAATCAGATCACAGGCAGACCCCATGACATCTGCTCTCACTTGAATGAGTCAGGTCCCGATTGCTGACTGCAGCCAGCTAGAAATGCCTAGACAACCTTGGGCAACAACTTGAGGAGTGCACTCTCTGTCCCCTTACACTCCTGATGACTAGAGGCATGAACCCCTCCTATATTGAAGACAAGACCGTAAGGGCCATAGTTTGAGCCCCTCCTTCTGTCCCTAACACAGTCCTGTCTGTCATCCCTCCCTGGCATCTCACCAAGCAGTGGCAGCTGCAGTGCTCCCACTCACCTGATCCCATCCCCCACCCAGTAATGGGTCCCACTTAGCAACTTGAAACTGCTCTGGAGATTCAGCCCCCTGACCCCACCACTGACCCACTGATGCCTACAAATGGCACAATAAATCTCAGACTCCCCAGGCTGCCAGCCACTGCACCCACCTGGCAAGTATCAAGGGGAGATCACACTCCCAAGCTACCTTTTTCCCTACACACCCACCACACCTACCACCCTACCCAATCAACAAGCATCATCACCCATTTCCATGCCACTGATCACAGGTAGATGGCAGCCAACTCTTACCCAGCCCACCCTCAGCCAAAGTGCAAGACCAGTGAACACAGAATGCACTCACACCATGAGCCACTGCCCTGACCATGTAGGACAGGTGGTGAAAGCCCCAGAGCTGCCAGACTACTGACCAGCATGGAATGTGTGCTCCTTCTGCCCACATATATAAAACAAAACAAAAAATCAAGACAAAGCAAACATATAATTAATAAATAATGCAGATATATTATCATATAAATATGTAAATAAAAAAAACCCTTAATGCCTTGGAGACAATAGACAATATCAAATCAATAAAGAAGCAGGACAAGGTGACTCCAGAAAGTGAATAAATGAAGTGCCAGAAAACCTTGCTGAGGAAGATATAGTAATGGAACTACCCAACAGGGAATTCAGAAGACTTACATATGGGATCCTCAAAGACAACAAGAAAGAGATAGAGAAAACACAGACAAAACCAAAGAAAACAGACAAAACTCTAGAAGAATTCAGGAAAGAAATTAAAGAACAAAATGACAAAATAAATAGACAATTGAAAACCACAGAAAAACAGCAACTGGAAATCCAGAAGTATAACAACAAAATATCAGAAACGGATAATTTAAAAGAACATAGAAGTAGAACTGAATCAATGGAAGAAAGAATCAGTGAAATAGAGGGGGAAAAAATCCCTCGATACTAATTTGACTCACGAACAACCAAAAAATAGAAGAATGAAGAAACCCTAAGAATTATGTGGGACACTATCAAGAAGAATAATCTACGCCTGATTGGAATTCCAGAATAGGAGGAGAAAAATAAAAGCACAGAAAGACTCTTTGAAGATTTGCTGTAGAAAACTTCCCTAATATCATGAAAGACAAGACTTCCATCCCAGTAGCCCAATGAACACCATACAAGAGAGGCTCCAAACAAAAGTTGCCAAGATACATCATAATCAAACTTTCAAAAAATAAAAACAAGGAATTCAGAGAGCAGTTAATGAGAAACAAAATATCTCCTACAAAGGAATGACAATAAAACTAAGCTCTGACCTCTTGGCAGAAACCATGCAGGCAGAAAGCAATGAGATGACATATATAAAGCCCTGAAAGACAAGAATTGCCAACCAAGAATCATATATCCAGCAAAATTGTCTTTCAACTACCATAATGAAATTAGAACACTCCCATATAAACAGCAATTAAGGGAATTTGTAAAAATCAGACCAAACCTACAAGGAATATTAAAGGGATCCCTTCAGACAGAGAACCAGCAACACCAGACTACAACTTGATATTAAAATACATGACAGCATCAGACAGATACCAACCCAGATAAAAGACTCTCAGAATCAAATAAAGCTACCAAAATAAAAGCAGGGAAATAAAGATGTTAATCCACAATTGATGACAACTTCAAAATGAAAAGGGGGAACAAATGATGTAGTAATAGAACTTCCACAAGGAGAGGAAGTCAAGGCAATATCAAGAAATAACAGACTGTTTTAAACTTAGGAAGATAAAGATAAATCTTACAATAACCACAGAAAAAAATTAATACATCTGCTCATCAAAATAAACAGGAGAAACATTTTTTAAAAAAGACTTAGTAAACACAGAATGAGGAAAAACAAATGAGAGGACAATTCATAAATAAAAAGAGCTCAGCACAGAGAATTAAGCAAAACAACAACAAAAAAGTCATCGATACCACACACACAAAAATAAATAACCAAATGACAGCAGTAATTCATATCTACTGGTAATCACGCTGAATGTAAATGGTTCGAATCCACCAGTCAAGAGACAGAAAGTGACAGAGTGGATTTAAAAAAAAAAAAAAGTATGACCCATCAATATTGTCTAGAAGAATTGTACCTTAGACACAAAGGTATAAATAAGTTAAAAATCAAATGACAGAAAAAATATATCAAGCAAAGAGTAATCAAAAAGCAGCAGGAGTGGCAATATTAATCTCTGATAAGATAAACTTTAAATCACACACCTTCATGAGACAAAGAAGGACACTATATACTGATTAAAGGATCAATTCAACAAGAAGACTTAACCATAATATATATTTACGCATCCAATGACAGAGCTCTGAAATACATGAAACAAGCTCTAACAAAATTGAAAAGAGAAATAGGCAGTTCTAAAATAATAGTAGGAAATTTTAACATACTACTTTGGACAATGGATAGAACAACTAGAAAGAAACTCTGCAAAGATAGAGAAGATCTGAATAACGCTATCAATCAACTTGACATACACAGAACACTCCACCCAACAGCAACACAGTACACATTCATCTGCAGAACACATGGGTCATTTTCCAGAATAGATCATATTTTAGGCAAAAAAGCAAGCCTTGATAAATTAAGAAAAAAATCAAAGCATCTTCTCTGATTACAACATTATAAAATTAGAAATCAATAACTGGAAAAACAAGGAAAAAATCAAATACATGGAAATTGAATAATACTTTGCTTAAAAACCACTGAGTAATAGAAGAAATTAAAATAAAAAAAATTCTAGAATCAAATGAGAATGAAAACACAACATACAAAAACCACTGGGATACATAAAAAGCAGTGCTCAGAAGAGAATTCATAGCAATACATTCACACATCAAAAAAGAAGAAAAGGCCAAAATCAATACCTTAACTCTACAACTTGAACAAATAGAAAAAGAGCTGCAAAATTAGCACACCGTCACCAAAAGAAAAGAAGCAACAATGATTCAACAGAAAGAAATGAAACAGAAAATAGAAAATCAATAGAAAGAATCAACAATACTAGAAGTTGGTGTTTTGAGAGGATCAGTAAAATAGACAAACCATTGTCCAAACTGACAAAGGAAAGAATTAGAAGATGCAAATAATGAAAATAATAAAGGAGTTGAGTGACATTACAGTAGAACCAACTGAGATAAAAAGAATCATAAGAGAATATTATGAAAAACTGTACTACAACAAATTTGAAAGCCTAAAAAAAAAATAGACAAATTCCTAGAAAAACACTTCAAACCTAAACTAACACAAACTGGGGTAGAAAATTTGAATAGATCCATAACAAAAGAAGAAATTGAAGAAGTCACAAAAAATTCTCAACAACATCAAAAGACCTCAGCCCAGACAACTTCACTGGAGAATCCCCAACATTTAGAGAAGAGTTGACACCAATTCCATTCAAACTATTACAGAAAATAGAAAAGGAAGGAATAATCCCAAATTCATTCTATGAATCCAGAAAAAACCCTGATACCAAAGTCAAAGATACTACTAAAAAAGAAAATTATAGACCAGTATTCCTCATGAATATAAACACAAAAATTCTCAAAAAATTCTAGCCAAAATAATTCAATAGCATATCAAAAAAATAACACATCATGACCAAGTGAGATTTATAAAAAAGTGTGCAAGAATGGTTCAACATTATAAAATCAATCAATTTAATCTACCACATAACTAATACAAAGGGAAGTAATCCCATGGTCATTTCAGTTGATGTAGAAAAGGTATTTAATAAAATCTAACACTCATTCTGGATAAAAATTTCAGCAAAATAAAAATAGAATGGGAATTACTCAACATAATTAAAACCGACATAAAAACATAATTAAAACCAACAGTCAACATCATTTTCAATGGAGATAGACTGGGAGCATTCCATTTGAGAACGGGAACCAGACAAGCATGCCCTTTATCACCACTTTTATTAGATATTTACTGGAAGCCTAGACAGAGCAGTAAGTCAAGAAAGGGAAATAAAAGACATCCAAATCGGTAAGGAGGAAGTAAAACTATCCCCATTTGCAGATGACATGACCCTATACATAGAAAATCCCAGAGACTCTACAATAAAGCTATTGGAACTAATAGGATATAGTAGAGTGGCAGGGTATAAGATCAACATACAAAAATCAGTTGTAGTCCTACACAGTAACAAAGAGAACTCTGAAACGGAAATCAGGAAAACAATATCATTTGTAATAGCCCACAGAAAGATCAAATACTTAGGAATAAACCTGACTAGGAAAGTAAAAGAGTTATACAAAGAAAACTACAAGACACTACCTCATGAAACCAAAACAGACTTACATAAATGGAAGACCATACCATGCTCATGGACAGGGAGACTTACCATTGTGAAAATATCAATATTATCCAAAGTAACCTGTAGATATAGTGCAATCCCTATCCAAATCCAAAAACATTCTTTAACAAGATGGAAAAATTAATCATCTACTTTTTTGTGGAAAGAGCTCTCAGGTAAGTAAACAATTACTGAAGAATAACAAAGTAGGAGGCCTCACACTTCCCAATCTCAGAACCTACTATCCAGCCATATTAGTCAAAACAACCTGGGACTAGTACAACAGACACATAGACAAATGGAACAGAATTGAGAACCTAGAAATAAGTCCATCCTTCTATGGGCAGTTGTTCTTTGACAAGGATAAAAACACATTAAATGGGGAAAGAGATAGTCTCTTTAACAAGTGATGCTGTCAAAACTAGATATCCATTTTGCAGAAAAATGAAACAGAATTCATACCTCACACCATGTACAAAAACTAACTCAGGATGGATCAAAGACCTAAATGTAAAACCTAAAACTATAAAGATCATAGAAGAAAAATAGAGGTAAATCTACATCCCTAACTTATAGCATAAATACACTATTAAACATAACTAAAAATGCACAAAAACCAAACAACTGAGACCTCCTAAATATCAAATATTTATGCTCATCTAGTCAAAAGACTTCTCCAGAAGAGTAAAAAGAGAACCTACATACTGGGAAAAAAAATTGACAATGACATATCTGAAGGGTCTAATCTCTGAAATTTATATTAAACTCTGACACCTCAGCAAAAAAAAAAAAAAAAAGACAAAGAATGTAATTAAAAAACGGGCAAAACACACTAATAGACGCTTTACCAAAGAAGACATTCAGGAGGCCAACAAACATATGGAGAGATGTTTGTGATTATTAACCATTAACCACTAGAGAGATGTAAATCAAAACTACAACGTGATACCATCTTACATTGTCATTAATGGCACAGATCATAAAAACAGAAAACAAGTAATGGCAAGGTTGTGGGTAGACTGGAATTCTCACACACTGCTGATGGGAATCTACAATGGTACAACCACTGTGGAAAATGGTATAGTGCTTTCTCAAAAAACTAGAGATCCAGCAATCTTATTGCTAGATATATATCTTATAGAAATAACAGCTGTGATGCAAATAGACATATGCACACTGTGTTCATTGTAGCTTTATTCACAATAGCAAAGAGATGGAAACAACCTAAGTGTCCATTAATGGGTGAATGGGTAAAGAAACTGTGCTTGATATACACAAAGGAACATTCCACAACATTGAATAATTAATGGGTGAAACATCTTATAACATGGATGGACCTGAAGGACATTATGCTGAGTGAAATAAGTCAATAACAAAAGGACAAATATTATATGAGACTACTACTATAAAAAGTCAAGGAAAAGTTTACACACGGAAAGAACTATTCTTTGATGGTTACCAGGGATGAGAGGGTGTGGGAGGGAAAATCCTAACTAGGTAGTAGACTTGTGCTAACTCTGGTGGCGGGAAATGCAGTACACATTATGGGAGACGTCAGCACAATATAACCAAGGCAAAGGAAGACACTGAAATATACACCAGAGTAAAAGGAAACAACGGTAAATAGTGTTAATATAAAGTCTTGCAATGATAGTAACAAACAATAATGCATGAATGGATACATAGGTAATTACGTAAGCTGGAGAAGGTTGGGAGGGTGTATGAGAATACACCTACATGCATATACAAGGTTGACAGTGAAGATTCCTACACAAAATTTGTGCATGCTGCAAATATACCCATGTATATAAAGAGCACACAGGAGATATAGTCATGAAAATCTGTTAGCCATAACAAAACACCTGCTGGAACCGAGATGCTGGACTTGAGGTCTAGGGGCTGTGGTCTCATGGGGCATCTAGGACAATTGATATAGCAGTCAATAAAGACAGTGTTCTATATTCTATTTTGGTTGGTAACTACCGGGTTCTTAAAAGCTTGCGAGTGGCCATCTAAATTACAACTATTGGTCTCTCCATCCGGAGCAAAGAAGAGTGAAAAAAAATCAAAGGCTCAAGGACTAATGGACCACATGAACCACAACCTTCACTAACCAGAGACCAGAAGAATTAGATAGTGTCCAGGTACCACCGCAGACAGCTCTAACCAGGATAACTATAGAAGGTACAGGATAGAGTGAGAGAAAAAAGTAGTAAAAAATTCAAATTCATAAAAAAAACTAGACTTACTGGCCTGATGGAGACTGGTGGAATCCCTGAGACTACGGTCCTTCCACACCCTTCTAACGTAGAACTGAATTCTCTCCTAGAGATCACCTTTCAACCGTAATAACATCAGGGAGGTACATGCTTCTCAGAACAATGAACTATGCAAAATCAAAAGGGCAGCATTTTCCCAAAAGGCAAAGTTCAGAAGACAGGAAGGGGCAAGAAAACTATGCAAATGAAAATGGGGAACCCAAGGTGGAAATGGGGAAAGTGCAGACACATTGTGGGATTGCAACCAATGTCATGGAACAACCTATGTATAAATTGTTGAATGGGAAACTAATTTGCTTTGTTAACATTCACTTAACAACAGTAAAATATTAAAAATAAATAATACATTAAGTTCTACAAAAAGAGAAAGAGGGAAAAGAACTTCATGGGTGGAAAAATAAAACTAATTGAATAGAAAACATTTATCCAATAAATCTGAACAAAGCTAAAATTTAGGCTTACTTGAATAGATTTAATCACTTCCTGGAGGGGATAACCAAAAATAAAGAAAGAAGAAGAATATTGTAATGAAAAATGGGACATGGTAGAGCCTACAGATGGTAAAAAATTTTATAAGAAAATACTAGAAACATTTTTATGCCAATAAATTAGAAAATGTAGATGAAATCATTTTTTAACAAAAATACAATTTTCCAACATTAAAATAATGAGAAAATTAATTTAGTTAAACCAGCATCAACTTATTTTTAAAATTATTCTTTGGTAAATTTGAAACAAAAGGAAGCCTTCCTAAAGTTTTTCTAAACTGACACAAAGGAAGGAAGAAAGGAACAGAACGAAGGAAGAAATAAAGAAGCAAGGAAGGAAGAGAGAGAGAAAGAAAAGAAGGAAGGAAGGAAGGAAAGGAAGGAAGGAAAGGAAGGAAGGAAAGGAGGGAGAGAGGGAGGGAGGGAGGGAGGGAGGGAGGGAGGGAGGGAGGGAGGGAGGGAGGAAGGAAGGAAGGAAGGAAGGAAGGAAGGAAGGAAGGAAGGAAGGAAGGAAGGAAGGAAGGAAGGAAGGAAGGAAGGAAGGAAGGAAGGAAGGAAGGAAGGAAGGAAGGAAGGAAGGAAGGAAGGAAGGAAGGAAGGAAGGAAGACCTCTAGAGAAAACACCATAGTTAAGGGCTAAATATTGAAATCTTTTCTTTTGAGGTTAGGAACTGCAGAAAAACAATTAAAAGCAGACATCTTACTTTGATTTCAAGGGTTTTCTCTTATTCATTAACTCAAAATGAACAGTGAAATGCTGACTGAAAACTGCAAAACTCAGGAGCTGCTAATTATTTTGCAACATTGTAAATTAGTCTTTTCCAGCTCAAAAAGGGTAGGGTTAAGAAATCCAGTGCATGGTGATTTAAGTAAAAAAAATAAAATAAAATAAGAGCTATCTTCTATTAAGCTTTAGGAAAATCTAGAGTGTGAAGGGGCATTTTTCCTTTTGCAGAGAGGCACATTTTTTTTTCCAAATTGCAAATTGTTTATTAAATCACACAGCAATCAAACATTGTTTTGGCCTAATTCAAAGTTTTTCTTTTTAGCCATTGTAACTAGCCTACCTTGAACTACTTGTTTTTAGACACAAAAGGATCCCCTGCATGCATAAAGAATAGCTATTGAAAATAAAACTTAGGTGACTTGATTATTTTTAACAGAACAAAACAAAGATTTCTTTATCATTTTTTTTCAACTTCATACTGGAAGAACTATCTGTGTGAATAAGATATATATTTAGAAATCAGGAATAAAAATGCAATTAATGGCATATAATCTGACTCTATATAGAACATCCAAAAGAAACCACAAATAAATTATCCAAATTAAGCGAATTACTAAGATTGCTGGGTAAAAGCTGAATATACAAAATCAATTGCATGTCTATATAAAAAAGAATAATACGAATCAATTATATGTCTATATGTTTTTAGAATATAAAACTTAAAAAAGATAACATGTACAATAAATAATCAGATATCTGATATAAATAATCTAACACGTTAGAAAATTTCTACACAAACTTTTTGAAAAGTTTGGCCTCTAAAACTTCTTGAGTAATCATATTCATTGACTGGGAGATTGAAAATTTTGAAGCCTATTCTCCCAAATTTGACTTAAGAGATTCAAGGCTATCCCAAGAAAAATATTAACAATTAAAAGTGTAATAACCTGCCTATCTGAGGCCCAAAACGAAATCATGTATGCTTAGCCCCATGTCAACAAATCCAAGCCTGTTTCTATTTCTTGTAAATGTTTAACCTTCCCAGGAGATGAAAACCAAGTCAATCAATTCTCATTGAAACGGAAACCTAAACTACCAGTTAGATCTTGCCTACTCCATTTAACCTAGTAGAAAATCCCCTCAATCCCAAATAAAGGAGTATGATGCCCCACGGTCAATCCAAAATATATCCAGTATTGCTTCCTTGTTCCTGTACACATGTGCTTACAAAAACTCTTTGTCTTTGTACTGCTCTTTGAAACTCTTTTCTGACTTCTACACGAGGCTTCCTCAATTCATAAATTGAAGAATTAAATTAATGAGTTTGTACACAAATTAAATATTATGGAATTTTAAGAAATTCTGAAATTGATAGACCGGTTAAAAAATACATATTTATGGAAATCCCTAGGCCAAGAACAGCCAAAATACGCTATAGAAAAACCAGATGTAAGGACTAGTTTAATATAGACTTACTATAAAGCTACAGAATCCTATTACAAAAATAGGATAAAGTTGTTTTGCTGAAAACATAGAAAAGAAAAAAACAGAAGAGAGAGCCTATAAATATACATATTTGGACACTTGATTCATGGCAAAGTTGATATTGCAGAGCAGTGAGAAAATATTTTTTTCAATAAATGGTATTGTGAAAATTGAATATTTAGAAATATTGGACATTCTCTCTAAAAACAAAATTGTTTCCAGTTGGATAGGAGATATAAATATGAAAGATAAATTGGAAAAATATCAAGAACATTAAAAAAAAAAAAAAAACTGAGCTCAGGGTCTAGAAATTACCCTGATACAAAGCTTATATGCCTTTTTAAAACAACAGCAACAAAAAACTTTTTAATACACTTTAATTTTTAGAGAAGTGCTAGGTTTACAGAAAAAAATAGAAAGTACAGAGATTTCCCACATGACATCTCCTTCCCTGCACACAGTTACTCCCATTATTAACACCTTGCATTAGTGGAGTGTGCCTTTTCTTCACATTGGGAGATACAATACCTGGGAAGCAAGAACAATGAAAAATAGGAAGCAAGACAGGACTGAAGAAAAGCAAGCACAAGTTGGCAAGTTATCAAACCGTGATCTCAGTCACACAGGAAAACACAGTCAGTTGCTCAACATCACGCAGGCAGGACATCTTGAGAGAGATTGTACGAAAACACTGCATCTTGAAAAAAAAAATTTGAAGGGAGGAAATTAGTGGAATGTATTTCCTAACTTTCAGAGGTTCAATTTGGCCAAAATTTTGACCTAACACTCACATACTTCCTGGTTGTATTTTTTTTTTAAATATATACAATTTATTTTATGTTTGTTGTTGCTGAGAATATACACAGCACAACATAAACCAATTCAACTATTTCTATACGTACAATTCAGTGAACTGATTACATTTTACAAGTGGTGCAACCATATTCGCCCTCCTTTTCTGAATTCTTCCTTCACTGTTAACATAAACTCACTGTCCCCTAAGTTTCCTATCTAATCTTTTGAGTTGCTATTGTCAATTTCATCCCATACAGATAGAGCTCAAAAGGGCTCAATGCTCAAGGAAGACTTATTTTGTTTTGAGAAGACTTCAGGGGATATTTTTGGTTTGAGATTTAAAGATAATCTCAAGACAAAGCTTCAGGGGTTTATCCAGGCTACATGGGTCCAGGAAATCTGGATTCCATGAGAACTTGAAATTCTGGTCTGAATTTCCCCCCTTTTGATCAGGATTTTCCTATAAAATCTGATCATAATATTCAGTAATGACAGCCAGGTACCCTCCAGTTCTGGCCTCTTGGCAAAGGAGGCAGTTGTTCATAGAGACACTTAGCCACATATTCTGTATGCTCCCCCATTCCTGAATGTCCTTCTCTCTCTGTTTCTCCAGGCAAATAGAGACCAATTGTACTTTGGATGTAAGCTTACAAGCTTTTAAGACCCCAGGAACTATGCAATGAACTAAGAGTTTGAACAGTAGTACTGAACACAATATTAGACCAATTAACTGAGATGTCCCATGAAACCAAGGAACCAAATCCCATGAGGTGTTTGGTTGTACATAGCAGCCTGAGTAGCAACTCTTTTTTTCTTGTTGTTTTGTCATTTTTGTAAATGTCTCTATCCCACAATTTTTTGCCAGTTCAACTTTTTATAGGTGTACAACTTATTGACTTTCCCGGTTGTCTTTTTTAACCTTGCCTTCTCCTCCTTTCTCCTCCTATGTAATTTGACAATTCAGTCCTGAAATCATTGAACGGGGCCCCATAATGTACATATCAGTTCTTTTGAGGGTGAGTGCCTGGTAGCCTAGTAGGCATGTCAGAATGAGGGGTAATGCCCCATCTAGTAAACCCTACAGAATGGATGTCAGAACCTGAATAGGTTGAGAAGGGTATCCATGCAGCCAGGAAGCTTGATATACGATGTCAAATCTAGAGAAGGAAACAAGAGTACCCACATTGGAGGGATGGATCAGCCCAAGTGCACTGAGAATATTCACACAGGAGAAAGTGTTAGCATTAGTGTTAGCAGATTGGTTACTAACAATGTATATGCTTGTATATATAGTGTTATGTATTCCCTAACTAATACATAAAAATAGAACTACCAAAATAATCCAGCAATTCCACTCCTTGGTATGTACCCAACAGACTTGAAAGCGGAGACTCAAACAGACATTTGTGCACCAGTGTTTATTGCAGCACTATTCATGATAGCCAAAAGGTAGAAACAACCTAAACGTCCATAAATGGACAAAGGCATAAAGAAAATGTGGTACATACATAAAAGGGAACATGACAACGGCAGTAAGAGAAATGAAGTCTTGATACATGTTACGATATGCATGGAAGTCTTGATACATAATAAAATATGGATGGAGCTTGAAGACATTATGCCAAGTGAAATAAATCAACCAAAAGAAGACAAACAGGGACCATAGTTTACTAGTAGTTACCAGGGACAGGTGAGAGATATAAAGGGGGATTATTGCTAATGTAGTATTGAGTTTCAGTTTACAGTGTAGGGAAAATCACATTGATTGAGGGTAGGGTTGCACAGCTCATTAATGCAATTGCTGTCAATATGTTGTATACCTGTAAAAAGAACTGGCAAAAGCATGATAGATACATTTACAACAAAAATTAAAAAAGAATAACTGCTGAGGCTTATATGAAACAAAACACCTCATGGAATTTGGTTCCTTTGTTGGAGGTTTACGATCGTGGTTTCATGGGACATTCCAGTTAATTGGCCTAGTAATGTGTTTAGTGCTTCTCTACTTCCTAGTTCATTTTGTAGTGCCTGGGGTCTTAAAAGCTTGCAAGTAGCCTTTCAGCATACAATAACTGGGTTTTTTTTTTTGTTGTTTTATTTGCCTGGATCAAAGGAAGAAGAAGGAGAATAAGGACCGGGAGGAGAAAACTGACCCTCCAAAATTACTTGTACTCCACCTAATGATTTTAAGATGGAATTTGCCATGAAAACATAAAAGTGGATGATGCCTGTCTACCATTACTAAATGTTCTACAGAATAATTCTGATCAAAAGGGTAAAATGTGGAACAGAATTTTAAATTCACATGGAATTTAGACTTTCCGGAGTCATGTATGCTGGATGTGCCCCTGCAACTACTGCCCTGAGATACTCTTTAAACCTTAAACCTTAACCTGAAAGTCTTCTTAAAACCAAATAGTTTAGCTTAACTAGTAAAGAATGTGGGGACCCTGGTGGCACAGTGGTTAAGTTTTTGGCTGCTAATCAAAAGGTCAGCAGTTCAAATCTACCAGCTGCTCCTTGGAAACCTTATGGGGCAGTTCTACTCTGTCTTATAGGGTTGCTATGAGATGGAGTCGACTGGATGGCAACGTTTTTTTTAAAGAATGTCTGCTTTGAAAATTGTGTTCTATTAAGTTGATCAATCTATGTATCTATCTGTGTATCTTTATATCTATGCACGTTTGTATGCATGCATACATCTATCTATCTTATCTATTTATCTATCGTATGTTTTTTTTATGTTTTTATAGTGTCACAATGAGTTGGAATTGACCCGACAACACACCATAATAACAGGATCTACATGGGATCAAGTTGACAAAAGCTACTTGAACGATTAGATAGAAAACTTTGTGGGCAGTGATATTAAGTCGATGAGGGAGGGACAATTTGGAAAAGGAGAGTGAGAAAGGTTGCATAACTTGATGAATGTAATAAATGTCACTGAGTTGTACATATTGGAATTGCTTAATTGGTGCATGTTCTGCTGTGTATATATTGAAGTGGATTGGAATTATAGGTATGAGGTATAAACTAATGCTTTTTAACTATGGATAGATAAATACACATGAAAACATATATGTACATAAAATATTTATAAAAACTTGAATATATATTATTCAAGGAATATATAACACTATATATAAAAGCATATATGTTATTACGAGTTGATTGTTGGCCCCTATAAAAGAATTTCTCCATTTATCATGATGTTGCTTATTGGTCCAGTTGTCACTATTTTGGTTTTCTTTATGTTGAGGTGTAATCCATACTGAAGGCTGTGATCTTTGGTCTTCATTGATAAGTGCTTCAACTCCTCTTCACTTTCAGCAAGCAAGATTATTTCATTTGCATGTGGCGGGTTGTTAATTAGTCTTCTTCCAATTCTGGTGCCATACTTTTCTTCATATGTTTTAATTAAACAAATGAGTTAATTAAAAAAATGCATATAAGAAATGGAAAGGTGGAGTCAAACTTTTCATCAATTGTATGCAATATTATTCTCTGCAGAAAAGAATACAGAAGTAAAAAAAAAAAGACATTTTTGGATTCAGGTTGAAGATACAGTATTTAACAGTTTTTATATACCAGCAAAATCCGTAGAGAAAATGTAAAAGAAAACATTTATTCCAGTAATAAAATACAGCATGCCCACAACACTTCCATTCAAGGATGTACACAACTTTAAGAGAAATTATACAATATTTTTGAAGGATATATAGCATATAAGGAAAACATAAATAGATTGAGAAGTATGTGGGAATCTTCAATACACTAAAAATGTCAATTCTGCCCAAGTTACAACATGCTTTGATATAAGAGGAAGGATCCAAAGGAAGAAACAAGATGTGACTTAGAAGCCTGGTGAGACTGATATTGAAAGGCCACATTTGCCATTTACTGGCTTCTTGACCTTGAGCAATTTACTTCAGCCCTGCCTTTAGTTTCATTATTTAAGAAAATAACAATAGTATAGTAAGAGTGATAAGAGTACCCACCATATACAGTGTCTGTGAGTGTTATACGAGTTTACATGCATGCTCACCACAGTGTTTCTTACACAGGAAGTACTCAGTGTGCTTTCCTCTCATTATCATGCAAGTGGGAAGGAGGAGAAAGTTTTAGGAAGTTCACACTATTACACAAGTTAGTGTTTCCTGGAAAAGAAAGCTTATTCTGCCTCATCCTTGTCCTGGGAGAGGAGGTGGAAAACAATATAAACTATCATAATTAAAGACAAGGGAATGGATTCCCTGGAGCATTAAAATGTTAAGTCCCTGTCTTTACTGTGGGGAAGCTGAGTAGGGAGTCTCCAGGAATGAAAATCCTTTCAATCTGCACAGCCACTTAGTATGTTCCTGTGAAGCTACATAAGGTAAATTTTAAATAAAATCACTACTCAGAGCAGGTATGAATTCCATATTCCGTGAGTGCTTCTACAATTCAGTTGGATATAAGTTAATAAATTTAATGCATAAAAATACCTCAGAAAAGAGACATTTATTTACTTGCCCATGAATATATATTCATGTTCACAGGTATCTTGTAAAATTGAGTGATATGGTTAAATTATGTAATATGCTTTAAAATTATATTAAAATGAGTGATGGGCTTGAATAATATAACATATTTGAAAATTATGTTAAAATGAAAGGTGTTATGGTGACTTTGAGCCACTGTCATGGATGCTGTTGTATAACCATACCTAGATGGGACCCTTAACTCTAGTTCATTATTTCATATTTCCATTAATTTATCAGTAATGATAAGGGTTCCAACTGTGTTAGGTGCTGCCTGTATTGATGATAAAGATTAATGTTTATTGTTGTTGTGTTGTTGTTAAGTGCCGTTTAGTTGGTTCTGACTCATAGCGACCCTGTGTACAACAGAAGGGAAACACTGCCCAGTCCTCAACCATCCTCACAGTCATTGTTACGCTTGAGCACCTTGTTGCAGTCACTGTGTCAATCCATCTCACTGAGGGTCTTCCTCCTTTTTGCTGACGCTCTACTTTACCAAACATGACATCCTTCTCCAGGGACTGATCCCTCCTGACAAAATGTCCGAAGTATGTGAGACATAGTCTTTCCATCCTTGCTTCTAAGGAGCATTCTTGTTGTGTGTGTGTATATATATACATGTATATATAACTAAAATTGAATTAAACTCCCTATCTCTCTATATATTAATATGTAAATATACCATGAACTGCCAGAAGAAGGAACAAATCTGTCTTGGAAGAAGTACAGCCAGAATCCTCCTTAGCAGAAAGGATGGCAAGACTTCATCTCATATACTTAGACATGTTATCAGGAGGGACCAGTCCCTGGGGAAGGACATCATGCTTGGTAAAGTAGATGGTCAGGGAAAAAGAAGAAGACCCTCAATGAGATGGATTGACACAGTGGCTACAACAGTGGGTTCAAGCATAACAATGATTGTGAGGACGGCACAGGACCTGGCAGTGTTTACTTGTGTTGTTCATAGGGTGGCTATCAGTCAGAACCCACCCTACAGCACCTAACAACTATAACAACAGAGATTAAAAAAAAAAAAAAAAAATGCAATATATGTATTTTGCCTTCCCAGGAACCTGCAATCTCAATGAAAATATAAAACACTCAGGCTCATACTAAGTGATAAGTAAGATAAATAATCAGGTGAGACTGTGTAAGCTAATGCCAGTCTTCTTGCTTAACGTGGTGATAACTGACTCCATTCTTAAGTGACTTTTGCACTAAGCATTTTGTAAACATTCTTTCATGTCATCCTTACAATATTCCTTTGAAAAATATGGCACTTTTCTATTAGGAATAAGAAAATGGAGGCAGAAGTGGTTAAGTTACATGCTACTTCTCACAGACGGGAAATGTTGGACATGAATCTTTTTTTTTTTTTTTCTTATTTTATACCATACTACTACATCAGCTGTGAGAAACACATTGCTGGTGAATGTGAGTCAGGAGAAGAATGGTAGGTGAGAATAAAAGCTTAACTGATTGATTTGAGAGGAGTGTCAGGCCACATTCTCTTTTCTTTTAGTAACCACAGCTGTTTTGCTGAGGCTTTACATTTGTCCTGTACTCTTCTAAGCCCTCTACATGATTTATTTATTTTAGTGGATGCCACTTGTGCACTCGATTTTTTTTTTTTTAATTATTGTGGTAAAATATACACAACATGAAATTTGCCATTTCAGCCATTTTCAGATGCACAATCCAGTGGCATTAATCACACAGTGCTGTGCAGCCATCACCACTATATGCTTCCAAAATATTTTCATCACCCCAAACAGAATCTCTGTGCCCATTAAGCAAAACTATTTTAAAATTATTTTATTAAACTTCAAATAAACCCCAAAGTTTACTTAAAACAAATATGTCAGATACAAAGAATTTTTGTAAAAATGCTTTAAAAAACATTGACAGTGCTTTTGAAAATCAATGAGTCCCTCTGATTGCATTACGCTCCTGGGCCACTGCGGGGGTAATCATTATCCCAATACTTTGTTTATCGTTCTCTTCTTTTCTTTTCTTCTCTTTTTCACCACACTTTTTGAATGATATATTGTTTGTGTGTTTAAATTCATATAAAGACATTTAAGAAGTTGTTTCCCTGTGGTCTACTCCGTTCATTCAGCATTCTGTTCCTGAGGCTCGTCAATGTTATTACCTTTAGTTTTGGTTTTCAATCCCATTGTCTGCTGTCCATGCATATTTGGTTGTTAGAAATAGGGTTGCTATGCTCACTTATCTACATACCATTACAAGGTCATGCAGAATAGTCTCACTGCCTTAAAAATGATGCCCTGAAACTCTACCGGGCAGCTCTGCTCTGTCCTATAGGGTCGCTATGAGTCGGAATCGACTCGACGACAGTGGGTTTTTTACGGTTTTTTCCCTTTACTCATCCACTCCACCGTCCCTTTTCCCTGTGGCAACCACTGATTTTTTTTTTTTTTTTTCACTGTCTGTGTAGCCTTTTCCAGAGTTTCATACAGTTGAAATCCTACAGTATATAACTTTTTCAGACTGGTTTCTTTCACTTAGCAACAGAACCAAAAACCAAACCCAGTGCTGTCGAGTCAATTCCGACTCATAGCAACCCTATAGGACAGAGTAGAACTGCCACATAGAGTTTCCAAAGAGCGCCTGGCGGATTCGAACTGCCAACCCTTTGGTTAGCAGCCATAACACTTAACCACTACGTCACCAGGGTTTCCCACTTAGCAATAGGCATTTAAGATTCCTCCATGTCTTTTTCTAGCTTAATAGCTCATGGCTTTGTATCACTGATTGTATGGAGTGTGCCACAGTCTGTCTGTCTTATTTACTTATTCGTTCATTTTTTAAACTTTTTTATCTACTCACATATTGAAGGGTATCTTGGTTGCTTTTATAAAGATACACGTGCAGATTTTTATGTTAATATGTTTTCAACTCATTTAGGCAAATAGGCAGGATCATTGTAGCTGGACCACATACTAAGCCTGTGTTTAGTTTTGTAAGAAACTGAAAAACCATCTTCCAAAGAGGCTATACCACTTTGCAGTGCCACCAGCAATAAATGACAGCTCCTGTTGCTGTACATCCTTGTAAGCATTTGTTGTCTGTTTTTTGGATTTTAACCTTTCTAACAGGTGTGTACTGATATCTCATTGCTGTTTTAATTTGCAATTCCCTAATGACAGATGATGTTGAACATTTTTTCATAGTTTATTTGTCTGCCTTCTTTGGTGAACTGGCTGTTCAGATCCTTAGCCCATTTTGCAATTGGATTGTTGTTCACCTCACTATTGATTTTTAAGTGTTCTTTGTATTTTTTATATACCAGTCCTTTGTCAGATGGGTGTCTTGTAAATATTTTGACTCAGTCTGTGGCTTCCCTTTTCATTTTCTTAACGGTGTCTTTTGCAGAGCAGAAGTTTTTAATTTAATGAAGTCCGACTTATTATTTTTTTTCTTTTATGAATTGTGCTCTTTTGTTGTATCTAAAAAGTCATTGCCAAACCCAAGGTCACCTAGATTTTCTCCGATTTTATCTTCTAGCAATTGTGTAGGTTTGTATCTTACAGTTAGATGTATGATTCACCTAGAGTTAATTTTTGTGAAAGGTGGAAGATTTGTGTCTAGATTCCTATTTTTCACATGTCAATGTTCTAGCACCATTTGTTGAATGTGAGAATTCTTTACTTGTTTATTTTGTTTCCTCATAATTGTTGTTATACCAGGGTAACCTATTTATAATAGAGTAACCTATTTGGCAGTTATGATTGTATGTTTTTTTTTTCCTTTTTCTTATAATTCTTTGTTTATTTTTTGATTGAAATCTTGGACACTTGTGTCTCTTTTCCATCATTTCACTCAATTAGTCTCTTCTAAATTTCTGACCATGATTTCATGGTTACTCTTTCTCTGGGCATGAGCACAGTATCACAGCATCCTGAAATCTTAAGCCTCTTGTTAAGAAATGATGAGATTAAAACATAAAAAAAGAATTTTCTAAAAAAAAAACAAATAGATGTATGTACTATATCTCTCATAAGGTAATGAAGTCTACTGCAAGAGAAAACAACGTAGATTAGATAAAATTAACAAATATAAAAAGAAAATTACAACTAAGAAAAACCAACTCTGTAAGCAAAGTGAGTCGTAAGTGGAGTCTAAAACCTTGTACCTCATAATATACATAGTTTTGAGATGTTAATAAGAGTTCTGGAAAAAATAAATATGAGGTGTCCAACATCCAAATCTGTTCGGGAAATACTGCTTGTTATACCCCTTCTGCCCAGCGGGCGACTGCTAATGCTGTGCACCATTTGACAGAAAATAGCCCTGTATAACTTGGAGTTAGGAGAAGTATTTTACATTAGATCTATTTTTACAAGAATAAATACCTCGTGGAACCCCAATTCTGTCTGGAAAACATTTTAGGATTATCCTATAAGCAGCGTACACTGAGCTTCATAATAGGACCTAATCTACCTGGCGAAGTTAAAAAGTAAGCAAATGCAGTCATATATTACTAACTGCCTTAGTTATTTAGTGCTGCTATAGCAGAAATATCACAAATGGGTGACTTTAACAAACAGAAATTCATTTTCTCACAGTCTAGGTAGACAAAAGTCCAAAATCCAGGGTTCTGGCTCTAGGGGGAGGCTTTTGAACTCTATCAGCTCTGGAGGAAGGTCCTGGTCTCTTTGAGTGTCTACTTCTGGGCCATCTTAATGTGGCTTGGCATACCTCTTCCTCCATCTCTGCTTCTTGTTTAATCTCTTTTATACAGGCAACACCTGTTATGAATGTCTGACTTATGGACAACCCATAGTTATTAAGCAACTCCCATAAAGGCTAGTATATTAACAATTTGAGGTACATAAAATGGTTCCTAGTAACAAACAGGTGCTATTTTGCTACACTCATCAAAACATTATTATTATTATTACTGTATTATTATGTTAAAGATATTTTAGTGTATCTGGAAGTGTTTCTTTAATGTTTTCTATGAATAGAAAGGTACACTCTGTGTATATATATACTGAGACCTATACCTGACTAGCTGACATTAGATACGAACCATACCTAACTGTTTGACTTACATACAAATTCAACTTAAAGACAAATTTAGAAATGGAACTCTTTCATAATCCAGGAATTGCCTGTATCTCAAAACAGACTGGCTCAAAAAACACCCTACACTAATCCTGCCTCATTAGTATAACGAACACAACCATCTCCAAATGGCATTATAATCACAGGCATAGAAGTTAGGATTTACTATACATATTTTGGGGGTACACAATCCAATCCATAACAATAACCTAGAAGAAATATCCAGATTTCTCTTGAGAAACACTTTTTTCTTACCAGAATATTCTTGAAGAAATATACACATGAATCTTAATATAGAGGATACTTAGCGATGCAGTACTCAATAGCTTCAGTACGCCGCTGTTAAAAAAGGCAAACAGGGAGCTCCTAAAAATCAAACATCTATACTGATCCAAAGACTTCACCAAAAGAGTAAAAAGATTACCTACAGAGTGGGAAAAAGTTTTTAGCTATGACGTTTCCAATCAGCTCCTGATCTCTAAAATCTACATGATACTGCAAAAACTGAATTACAAAAAGACAAATAACCCAATTAAAAAATGGGCAAAAGATATGAACAGACACTTCACTAAAGAAGACATTCCGGTAGCTTACAGATACATGAGGAAATTCTCATGGTCATTAGCCATTAGAGAAATGCAAATCAAAAACTACATGAGATGCCATCTCACTCCAACAAGGCTGGCATTCATCCATAAAATACAAAATAATAAATGTTGGAGAAGTTTGGAAAGACTGGAACACTTATACACTGCAGGTGGCAATGTAAAATGGTACAATCACTCTGGAAATCGATTTGGCGCTTCCTTAAAAAGCTAGAAATAGAACTATCATATGGTCTAGCAATCTCACCCCTTGGAATATATCCTAGAGAAATAAGAGCCTTTACATGAACAGATATATGCACACCTATGTTCATTGCAGCACTGTTTACAATAGCAAAAAGATGGAAACAACCAAGATACCCATTGACAGATGAATGGGTAAATAAATTATGGTATATTCACACAATGGAATAGTACACATCAATAAAGAACAATGATGAATCTGTGAAACATTTCATAACATGGAGGAATCTGGAGGGCATTATGCTGAGTGAAATTAGTCAGTTGCAAAAGGACAAATATTATATAAGACCACTATTATAAGAACTCAAGAAATAGTTTGAGAAAAAAAAACATTCTTTGATGGTTATGAGAGGCGGGAGGGAGGGAGGGAGGGAGAGGGGTATTCACTAATTAGATAGTAGATAAGAACATCTTTAGGCGAAGGGAAAGACAACATACAATACAGACGAGGTCAGCACAATTAGACTAAACCAAAAGCAAAGAAGTTTCTGGAGTAAACTGAATGCTTTGAATGCCAGAGTAGCAGGGACGGGGGTTTGGGGGTCATCGTTTCAGGGGACATCTAAGTCAATTGGCATAAGAAAATCTATTAAGAAAACACTCTGCATCCCACTTTGGAGAGTGGCATCTGGGGTGTTAAACGCTAGTAAGCGGCCATCTAAGATGCATCAATTGGTCTCAACCCACTTGGAGCAAAGGAGAATAAAGAACATCAAGGACACAGGGTAATTATGAGCCCAAGAGACAGAAAGTGCCACATAAACCAGAGACTACATCAGCCTGAGACCAGAAAAACTGGATAGTGCCTGGCTACAACCGATGACAGCCCTGACAGGGAACACAATAGAGAAGCCCTGAGGGAGCAGGAGAGCCGTGGGATGCAGACCGCAAATTCTTGTAAAAAAAAAAAAAAAACAGGCTTAATGGTCTGACTGAGACTAGAAGGACCGGACCCCTATGGTCATGGCCTCCAGACCTTCTGTTACGCCAGGACAGGAACCATTCCGAAGGCCAACTCTTCAGACGTTTTGGACTGGACAATGGGGTAGAAAAACATGCTGATGAAGAATAAGCTTCTTGGATCAAGTAGACACTTGAGACTATGTTGGCATCTCCTATTCAGAGGGAAGATGAGAGGGAAGAGGGGGTTAGAAGGTGGCAGAATGGACACTAAAAGAGAGTAGAGGGAAGAAGCGGGCTGTCGTATTAGGGGGAGAGCAATTAGGAGTCTATAGCAAGGTGTATATGAATTGTTGTATGAGAGACTGAATTGATTTGTAAACTTTCACTTAAAGCACAAAAAAAAAAAAAAAAGACCAGAGTTACTGGCTTTACAGAACCTGGAGAAACCTCGAGAGCATGGCCCCAAAACCCTTTTATGAAGTCACTCCTGAGGTTCACCCTTCATGCAAAGATTACATACCTACCTAGATTAGACAGGCCCATAAAAGAAAACGAGACTAAAAGGGCACATCAGACCAGGGGCAAGGACTAGAACACAGGAGGGGACAGGAAAGCTGGTAACTGGGAACCCAAGGCCGAGAAGGGGCAGTGTTGACATGTTGCGGAGTTGTTGTTATAGTCATTGTTAGGTGCGGTCAAATTGGCTCCATCTTATAGCGACCCTATGCACAACAGAATGAAACAGTGTCCAGTCCTGAGCCATCCTTACAATCGTTGTTATGCTTGAACTCATTGTTGCAGCCAGTGTGTCAATACACCTCATTGAGGGTCTTCCTCTTTTGCACTGACCCTGTACTCTGCCAAGCGTGATGTCCTTCTCCAGGGACTGATCCCTCCTGACGACATGTCCAAAGTATGCACAAAACAGTCTCGCCATCCTTGCCTCTAAGGACCATTCTGGCTGTACTTCCTCTAAGACAGATTTGTTTGTTCTTTTGGCAGTCCATGGTATATCCAACATTCTTCGCCAACACCACAATTCAAAGGCGTCAATTCTTCTTCAGTCTTCTTTACTCATTGTCCAGCCTTCACATGCATATGATGCGATTAAAAATACCATGGCTTGGGTCAGGCGCGCCTCAGTCTTCAAAGTGACATCTTTGGTCTTCAACACTTTAAAGAGGTCCTTTGCCGCAGATTTGCCCAATGCAATGCGTCTTTTGATTTCTCGACTGCTGCTTCCATGGCTGTTGATTGTGGATCCAAGTAAAATGAAATCCTTGACAACTTCAATCTTTTCTCCATTTACCATGATGTTGTTCATTGGTCCAGTTGTGAGGATTTTTGTTTTCTTTATGTTGAGATGCAATCCATACTGAAGGCTGTGGTCTTTGATCTTCATTAGTAAGTGCTTCAAGTCCTCTACACTTTCAGCAAGAAAGGTTGTGTCATCTGCATAAAACAGCTTGTTATTGAGTTGTCCTCCAATCCTGATGCCCCATTCTTCATATAGTCCAGCTTCTCGTATTATTTGCTCAGCATACAGATTGAATAGGTATGGTGTTGTTAATGAATGTCATAAAACAATATGTGTATAGTTTAATGAGAAACTAGTTTGTTCTGTAAACCTTCATCTAAAGTGCAATAAAAAAAAATTTATATGCCACAATCAGTAAGAAACATAACTCTAAATTAGAAAAAGTTACCTTTTTCTTAATTCTTCTAGACATTTCTATTTTGCATACTGTCCTATTTATTACGTTCCACTTAGATAGTTACTCTATCTATAATGTTTTTTCTTGATGTGGTCTCTCACTTTGTCCAAGCTTCCTGGACTATTCTAGTCTCGAAATTGAACATTCCCCTGCAGTGCTAACTTCTTTGCCTTACTTTTTTTCACATTTATCCTCTTATGAATTAACGGTGGTTATTTTGCCACCATCTGTTCACATCTCATTGTAACACATGTGGGCAGGAGCTTTGCCTGTTGTGATTGCTGCACTATCCCCAGCTCCTGACAAAACCCAATAAGAAATAGTTGAATGGATAGACCTCAGTGTCCCCCGAATTTCTGTTTTGGTGTTACATATAGTGTATATGGGGGCCCTGCTGGTGCAGTGGTTAAGAAGTCAGTTGGTAACCAAAATGTCAGCATGTCGAATCCACCAGCTGCTCCTTGGAAACCCTATAGGCAGGCCTACTCTGTCCTACAGGATTGCTATGAGTCGGAATCGACTTGACGGCAGCGTGTTTTACATATACATATATATATATATACACACACACATATTACATATATATACAGTATAGGAAGTACTGGACAACTGCAGAAACAGACACCACCATTTATACTTTTATTATAGCATTTATATATTTTTTTATTATAACAGTGTACATACAACAAAACATACAATATTTCACTAGTATCTACATATATGCTTCAGAATTGATTATATTCTTCAAGTGGTGCAATCATTCTCACTACCTTTATCCAAATTGGAAACGCTGTCGGCATAGTGGTTAAGTTCTACAACTGCTAAGCAAAGGGTCGGCAGTTCGAATAGGCCAGGCACTCCTTGGAAACTATATGGGGCAGTTCTACTCTGTCCTATAGGGTCTTTATGACTCAGAATCAACTCAACGGCACTGGATTTGGTTTTTTTTTTTTTTTTGGTTTATCCAAGTTATCCCACCTCCACTGGCACGCATTCAAAGCAAACACTCCCACTTTCAGGTGTTATGTTGAGGTGATTAAGGAATCTTTTCTCAGTACATCCACTTAGGGCATAGAGGATTTACTATAATTTTTTTTTATAAACCAAGCGCTGTATAATGTAATAGGCACACAGGTATTTATTAACACTGGTAATAAAAGTACCTAGTATCATGAGGCCAAAGGTATGAATATTATTTTCAATCTCTATTATCACATTGGTCACATACTGACTTAAGGGGAATTTATGTATCAGCTTATCTTTTAAGGAATTTTTGATGTTTCAGACACTGTCTTTGCTTTTGAGAAGTTCCTGTTTGTAAGACATACATCAGTCATGTTGTTGTTTTTAGGTGTCATCAAATTGATTCTGACTCATAGTGACCATATGTGCAACAGAACAAAACACTGCCCAGTCCAGTGCCATCCTCACAATCTTTGTTATGCTTGAGTCCATTGCTGCAGCCACTGTGTCAGTACATCTTGTTAAGGGTCTTCCTGTTTTTTGCTGACCCTCTAAAAAGCATGATACTCTTCTCCAGGGACTGATCTCCCCTAATAACATGTCCAAAGTATGTGAGGTGTAGTCTCACCAGCCATCCTTGCTTCTGAGGAGCATCCTGGTTGTGCTTCTTCCAAGACAGATTTGTTCGTTCTTCTGGCACTCCATGGTATATTCAATATTCTTTGCCAATGCCACAATTCAAAGGTGTCAATCCTTCTTCTGTCTTCCTTATTCATTTTTCAGCTTTCCTATGCATATGAGGTGATTGACAACACTGGCTTGGGTCAGGCACAGCTTAGTCTTCAAGGCAACACCTTTGCTTTTTAACACTTTAAAGAGGTCTTTTGCAGCAGATTTGCTCAAGGCAATGCGTCATTTGATTTCTTGACTGCTGATTCCATTGGTGTTGATTGTGGATCAGAGTAAAATAAAACCCTTGAATCTTTCAATCATTTCTCTATTTATCATAATGTTGCTTATTGTTCCATTTGTGAGGATTTTTGTTTTCTTTATGTTGAAGTGTAATCCAGACTGAAGGCTGTGGTCTTTGATATTCATCAGTAAGTGCTTCAAGTTCTCTTCACTTTCAGCAAGCAAGGGTGTATCATCTGCATAACACAGGTTGTTAATGGGTTTTCCTCCAATCCTGAAGCCCCATTCTTCTTCATATAGTCCGTGAATCATATAACATGAATATTGTTATTCTAATTTTTCAAATGAGAAAAAAAAAAAGACTCAGAAGATAAGCTTAGGAAAAGTTCTACAATTTCAAAAGTGAAGAAATACTGACAGATTATATTTCTTTCTGATTCTATAGCTCTTGTTCTTTGAGTTTCCTAATCTTGTTCATTCCATATTGATCACTGACTTACAGAATTCACTAGAACCATGAGCTTTATAAGGCAATGGGTAGACATTTACCATATTAATGAACCAGTGTTCTTTTTTGTGGTTCTAGATAAAGGACTTATTAATGATGGCGTGGGAGAATCAGACCTTCGACTCAGAATTCATCCTTCTAGGAATCTTTGATCACAGCCCTACCCACATCTTCCTCTTCTCTCTGGTCCTGGGCATCTTCACAGTGGCCCTAATGGGAAATACTACCATGATTTTTCTCATATACCTGGACACCCAGCTCCACACCCCCATGTACTTCCTCCTCAGTCAGCTGTCCCTCATGGACCTCATGCTGATCTGCACTACGGTACCCAAGATGGCCTTCAATTACTTGTCTGGCAGAACAACCATTTCTGTGACAGGCTGTGCCACACAAATTTTTTTCTATGCATCACTACTTAGCTGTGAGTGCTTCCTGTTGACTGTAATGGCCTATGACCGCTATGTTGCCATTTGCCATCCTCTAAGATACCCCAGTCTCATGAGCCTTAAAGTTCGTGGACTTATGGTTGCCTCCTCCTGGATTCTGGGATCTTCCGATGGTGTCATTGATGCTGCAGCAACATTTTCTTTCTCCTATTGTGGGTCCCGGGAAATAGCTCACTTCTTTTGTGATTTCCCTTCTTTGCTAAGCCATGCATGCAATGACACATCAACATTTGAAACGGTTCTGTTTATCTGCTGTATAGTAATGATTGTTATCCCTGTAGTAATCATCATTGTTTCCTATACTAGAGTCCTTCTAGCTGTCATTCGCATGGGATCTGGGGAGGGTCGCCACAAAGCTTTCACCACCTGTTCCTCCCACCTCATGGTAGTTGGAATGTACTACGGAACAGCCTTGTTTGTATACATCAGGCCCACTTCTCATCATTCCCCCACCCAGGACAAGATGGTGTCCATCTTCTACACCATCTTTACACCCATGCTTAATCCTCTCATCTACAGCCTCCGCAACAAAGAAGTGACCAGAGCATTCATGATGGTATTAGGGAAGGGCAAGTCTGGAGAGTAAATTCTGTAATTGTCTTTATTCTGTGCTTTCTGCTAAGTGCTTCTCTTCCCAAAAATCAGGTATTGAAAACTCTATGGAACACGATTTTACTCTGATACACACAGGATTGCCGTGAGTTGGAATCAACTCAAAAACAACAGTTATAAGACTTTTATTGCAATGTGTGAGTTTTTTTTTTTTTTTTTACATCTTCTAAGAAAAATGTCTTGTTCTTTAGTTGTTGTTAGCTGCCGTCAAGTTGGCTTCAACTCATGGTGAGTCGCTCAGTCCTGTGTTATCTTCAGGACTGTTGGTATGCTAAAGATCATTGCTGTAGCCACTGTATTTTTGAGTGCCTTCCAACCTAAGGAGTTCATCTTAAAGAATTACATTGGACAACATTCTGTTATGATCCAAGTGGTTTTTCATTGGCTAGTCTTTCTAAAATAGATCTCCAGCACTTTCTTCCTGATTTGTTTTAGTCTGAAAGCTCCATTGAAACCTGTTCACTAAGAGGGATCCTACTGGTATTTGAAATACTGGTGGCATAGTTTCCAGAATTATAGCAACATGCAAGCTATCACAGTGTGAAAAATTGACAGATGGGTGGTAGATTCTTTAGTGGTATTATTTTTTGTTATAACTCTGTTCCAGTCACCTTCCCTCCAATGAAAATAAGTTAATTTCACTTGCACATTATTAGTAGTATTATTTAACCGTAAGAAGATCAAGTTTTTCCAAAACTGACAATTGTTTTTGCATTTCACCTCACTGAATAGGAACAAAGTTTATGGGAATTGTATAAAATCCTATAATGTATTTTTGGCCATAGGAGTTATTGTAAAAAGGATCACATCCAAGATTTTTGTAGTGAAGTGGTCAAATAGGTATTTCCAAAGTGATCCAAGGTAGTAATTTAATAAAATATTATTTAGGCTCTGTACGATATGTGCAATGGATTTTTTTTATCTCCAAATGAATAGTGAACTTGCACGTAAATCAATAAATCTGCTATCAGTTATCACATGTTAATAATATTGTTCCATAGTGTGTGTAGATTGATGATTTAAGCGAATATTTCACAACTGTTTATACATTTAATTTGAAGGAGGGGAATATAAAGAAAAGTTCATTATCCTAATTATTTTCTCAACAATTAAGCAGGAAAGAACCACATTATTATATTGTAACCTTACCAAGGAAACCCTGATGGCATAGTGGTTAAGAGCTATGGCTGCTAACCAAAGGTTGGCAGTTCGAATCCACCAGATGCTCCTTGGAAACCCTATGGCACAGTTCTACTCTGTCCTATAGGGTCACTACGAGGCAGAATCAACATGAAGGCAATGTGTTTTTTTAAATCTTACCAAGAACAGATCTAATCAGCCAACAAGTAGTCATTTTCCGAAATTAGGAAATTGATTTTTATAAGATCTATCTCTAATTATACTGTAGGTTGGATTAGTTAAAATATATTTATTGATATTTATGTATCTATGATTATACTGAAATGCAGATGATTTAATTCAGACCAACAACTGATACTTTTTTAAACAATAATAGAAAAAGATTGCTTTCTCCTTCTTACTCTAAAATTAGCTTTACCAAAGTTATCAACGTGTAAATTTATAAATAATAATAATAGTATTAACTTTTCTAATCCCTGGAAACTGTGGTGGCATAGTGGTTAAGAGCTACAGCTGTTAACCAAAAGTTGGCAGTTTGAATCCAACAGGCACTCCTTGGAAGCTCTTTGGGGCAGTTCTACTTGTCCCATATGGTGGCTATGAGTCTGAATTGACTCTACAGCAATGGGTTTGGTTTTTGCCTCTTTTTCTAATAGTTGAAATTGCTGATAAGCAAGATGCATCTAGAGAATATTTAAATTTATCCTGACAATGAAGAAACCGAAGGTAGGCTCTTGACTTTGTTCCTATTCTGACCAAACCCCCAGCATGCAGGATAATTGTCACTGCTCCAGAAAGGCCTTTTGCAACTTCCAAATTGAATGATTCATCCTCCTCTAAATTACAGTGTCACTAACAATTTAATACTTTCTTCCATCACTTTGTTTAATTTTTGGCATGAGTGGGTCCCATGGACTATATTACATATGACTTAATATTACTTAAAACACTGAAGAAAATTAAGAATTGTTCAAGAAAGTTGTGTATATGAAAACCATTGCTATCACCTTGGCTACCGTGAAGCACCTTCCTCACTCTGTTTCTTCTTTGCTCACTAAGAGTGGCTAACATAGATTGCTATTGGCCCATCAGAGTTCATTTCTAAATCTAGTGGCTTTATCCCTTTGTGTTCAGGAAACTTTCTCTTGATATCATCTGGAATCAATACTTAACTTCCTTTAAATTTCTAGCCCTGGATGTTGCCAATCTCATCAAATCCACCAAACTTCCACTTCCATTGGCCTGCTGATTTTAAATGCAATTTTATAGGTGAAACTTTGAGATTATCTACAAGTAACATGGCTTGAATCCTAACTATAACCATACCTAATATTTTATTTCTCTCAGTTAATAGTTTAATAAAGACATCATTTATATCAACACCACTTTAATTCATAAACAAAATAACAAACTAAGAAAGCAATCATGCAATAGGGCAATGTTGCTCTACAGTTTTAGGAAAATTAGGTATTATGTTCATTCAACAATAATATGATATAGCCAAATTTCTCTGTATCAGTCTCATATATCTTTATATATATTTTTGGACTATATTGTAGACCTCTACCTTCAACCTCCTGACACACACACACACAAACACACACACACTACGCATTTTTGTGTTCTTGGATTGCATTTGGAACCTCAAATCTTGTAAGATATTGCTAGGCACGTTATGATTTCCCAGGGACAGAAGCAGAAAATTTTCCTGTAACCTGGGTCCAATCAGGAAAAAGAAAACACAGAAAGCTATAAAGAGAGCATTTAATATAAATGGATTACCCAGGCAATGAAAATGGTTAATGTGCTGAGCTCCTAACTGAAAGGTTGGCAGTTTGAGTCCTCACCCGGAAGCACCTCAGAAAAAAGGCCTGTCCATATATTTCCAAAAAATCAGCAATAGAGAACCCTGTGGAGCACAGTTCTACTCTGATACACTTGGGGTTGCCATGGGTCAGAATCAGCTCAATGGCAATTGGTTTATTATAGAGACATATTAACTGTAATAAAAAAGTAACTGTTAGGTGAAAGGAAACTTTATATGGTACTAGTATTGACTTGACTTAGGGCTGAGGGAGAGTACCCAAAGAACAATAAGTTGGAAGGGTTCAGGCCTCACTGGAGAAGGTGTGGTTCAACAGCAGTGAACTTTGCTGCTATAGCCAGGCTGTCACTAGAATGAAGTTCCTGAGAAACAATAAGCAAACCTCCAAATATAGGCGAGGGAGCAGGTGATAGCATCCAGTGGCCAGTGAGTATGCATTGGGAGTTCAGGGATTAGTGGGGGCAAAAGACATTCAAAGCACATAGGCCACATAGAGTGGGACTGAGGGACTTGCCCAAGCAAGTATGTGACCTTCTGGGCCACAAACAGATGCATACAGGCTATGCAGGGCTCTGTTTCTATTTAGAAAATGTGGAGGAAATGTATGGCAAGGCCAAGCCTTTTAAGTCACGGAAACACTGTGTTCTACGTCTGTGGTCAAGCAAGATCTACTAGATGCCCTCATGTCCAAACCTCGATCCTCTGCCTGCATCAGAGATTGTAGGAAAACTTCCTCCTTCAGCAATGTCCCCCCAGCATTCTATAATGGGAAAGCTTAACATCATGTTCTCTTTAAAGAAGAAATGCTTAAATAAATTTTATCACAGAGTTGTATTGAAGACTATATTTAGACAAGAAAGACAATAAATTAATAACTGACACAAGCCATTGTTTTGGCTGCTCAGCGTTCATATGCACCCTTCTACACATATTTGAATCCCATAAAAGGGCAAAACATTTATATATTTCTACATAACAGGATACATCTATTCTTCCTACAAATAAAAAAATTCTCACTCTTCCCCAGGATGATAGAATTCACAGTCCTGATAGTTATTGTCTTCATTGTTGTTGCTCTTAGGTGCCATGGAGTCAGTCAGTTCCAACTCATAGTGACCCTAGGTACCACAGAATGAAACACTGCCCATCCTATGCCATCCTCACAATCGTTATGCTGGAGCCCATTGTTGCACCCCCTGTGTGAATCCATCTCATTGAACATCTACCTCTTTTTGGCTGACTACTTTACCAAGCATGGTGTTCTTCTTCAGGGACTGATCCCTCCTGATAACATGTCCAAAGTAGGTGAGATGTAGTCTTACCATCCTTGCTTCTAAGGAGCATTTGGGCTATGCTTCTTCCAAGACAAATTTGTTCTTTTGGCAGTCCATAGTATATTGAATAATCTTCACCAACATCATAATTCAAAGGTGTCAATTTTTCTTCAGTCTTCCTTATTCATCATCCAGCTTTCCCATGCATATGAGGCGATTGAAAACACCATAACTTGGGGCAGGCTCACCTTAGTCTTCAAGGTGACATCTTTGCTTTTTAACACTTTAAAGAGGTCTTTTGCAGCAAATTTGTCCAATGCAATGCATTGTTTGATTTCTTGAATGCTGTTTCCATAGGTGTTGATTTTGGATCCAAGTAAAATGAAATCTTTGACAAGTTCAATCTTTTCTTCATTTATCACTATGTTGCTTACTGGCCCAGTTGTGAGGATTTTTGTTTTCTTTTGGTTGAGATGTAAACCATAGTGAAACCTGTGGTCTGTGATTTTCATCAGTAAGTGCTTCAAGTCCTCTTCAATTTCATGAAGCAAGGTTGTGTCATCTGCATAGCGCAGGTTGTTAATGAGTTTTCTTTGGCGTAGTGGTTAAGTGCTGTGGCTGCTAACCAAAAGGTCAGCAGTTCGAATCTGCCAGGCACTCCTTGGAAACTCTATGGGGCAGTTCTACTCTGTCCTATAGGGTCGCTTTGAGTCGGACTCGACTTGACGGCAGTGGGTTGGTTTGGGTTTTGGTTTTCTTATCCTGGTACCACATTCTTCTTCATATAGTCTCACTTCTCAGATAATTTGCTCATCATACAGATTGAATAAGTATGGTGAAAGGATACAATCATGACACACACTTTTCCTGACTTTAACAACACAGTATGCCCTTGTTTTGTTTCAACAATTGCCTCTCACCCTATATACAGGTCCCTCATGAGCACAATTCCCATTCTTTGCAATGTTATCCATAATTTGTTATGATCCACACAGTCTAATGCCTTTGCATAGTCAAGAAAACACAGGTAAACATATTTCTGGTATTCTCTGCTTTCAGCCAGGATTCATCTAACATCAGCAATGATATCCCTCACTCCACTTCCTCTTCTGAATCTGACTTGAATTTCTGACAGTTCCCTGTTGATGTACTGCAGTCACTTTGGAAATATCTTCAGGAAAATTTTACTTGCATGTGATACTAATGATATTGTTCAATAATTTCTACAATCATTTGAATCACCTTTCTTTCAAATAGGGATAAATATGTGTCTCTTCCAGTTGGTTGGCCAGGTAGCTGCCTTCCAAATTTTTTGCCATAGACCGGTGAGCACGTCTAGCACTGCATCCATTTGTTAAAACATCTCAATTGGTATTCCATCAATTACTGGAGGTTTGCCTTTTTCCAATGCCTTCAGTGCAGCTTGGAACTCTTAGTTTAGTACCATTGGTTTCTGGTCATATACACCTCCTGAAATGGCTGAAGATTTTTACCAACTTCTGCAGTCTGAAATTGAGCAAACACACAATCAGAATGTATTGATAATTACTGGTGGTTGGAATGCAAAAGTTGGAAATAAAAAAGAAGGATAAGTAGTTGGAAAATACAGCCTTGGTGACAGAAAGAATGCTGCAGATCGCATGACAGAATTTTGCCAGACCAACAACTTCTTCATTACAAATACCTTTTTTCAACAGCATAAACTGCAACTATACATGGGACTTACCAGATGAAGTGCACAGGAATCAAAATGACTATATCTTTGGAAAGAGAAGATGGAAAATCTCAATATCATCAGTTAGAGCAAAGCCGAAGTGGAACAGACCATCAATTGCTCATATGCAAGTTCGAGTGGAAGTGGAAGAAAATTAGAACAAGTCTACAAGAGCCAAAGTACGGCCTTGAGTATATTCCACCTGAATTTATAGACCATCTGAAGAATAGATTTGATGCATTGGACACTAATGACCAAAGAAGAGATGAGTTGTGGAATGACATTAAGGACATCATACATGAAGAAAGCAAGTGGTCATTAAAAAGACAAGAAAGAGAAGACCAAAAGGGATGGTGGAAACTAAATAACACATTTCTCAACAACCAACAGGTGAAAGAAGAAATCAGGAGAGAAGTAAAAAAATACTTAGGGTCAGAGGTGAATAAAACCTCAATATTCCAAAACTTATGTGATGAAGCAAAAGCAGTACTAAGAAGGAAATTTATAGTAATAAATAGCTATATTAAAAAGTAGCAAAGATCCCAAATCAATGACTTAATTTTACAACTCGAGGAAATAGAGGAGGAAGAGAAAACCTATTGCTACCAGAAGAAATAAAATAATAAAGATCTGATCAGAAATAAATGAAGTAGAGAATAGAAAAACAACAGAGAAAATCTATGAAGCCAGAAGCTGGTTTTTGGAAAAGATCAACAAAATTGACTAATCTTGGACTAGACTGACAATGGAAAAGAAAGAAAATGCAAATATCTAAAATGAGAAATGAAAGTGGGAATATAACAACTGACCCTATATAAATCAAAATGATTGTAAGGGAATTCTAGGAATAATTGTACACCAAAAAGTTAGATGACTTAGAAGAAAAGGACAAATTTCTTGAAGCATAAACTCTCTACATTGACTCAGGAGGAAAGTATGGATCTCAGTAGACCCATAATAAGTAATGGAATTGGATCAGTAGTTAAAAGACTCTCAAAAAACAAAAAAGAAAAAAATGTCCTAAAGCAGATGGTTCACTGAGGAATTCTATCAAATAGAAAAAGTGACCCTGATTCTAATTAAACTTATCCAAAAAATAGAAGAGGAAGCACATCTTAACTCATTCTATGAGACAAGCATTATCCTGATATCAGAGTCAGGCTGGGACACCACAAGAAAACTACCAATATATATTCTTAATGAATGTAGACCCAAAAATACTTAACAAAAGGCTAACAAACCAAATTCAAAAACATATTAAAAAGATTATTCACCATGATCAAGTGGGATTTATCCCAGAAATGCAAGGGTGGTTCAACATTAGAAGCTCAATTGATATAATACACCACATTAGTAGAATATGGGAAAAGAACCATAAGATTATCTCAATTGATGTAGAAAAGGCGTTTGACAAAATCAAACCCTTTCATCATAAAAGCACTTAACAAGATAGAAATCAATGTACTAAAGGGCATTTATGACAAGCTCACAGCTAATACCATACTCAAAGGAGACAGACAGAAAGCCTTCTTATTAAGATCGAGAAAAAGTCAGGGGTGCCTATTGCTACCACTGCTATTTAACATTGTTCTGGAAGTCCTAGCCAGAACAATTAGTCTAGGAAAAAAAAAAAAAGTATACAAATTGGGAAGAAGGAAGTAAAACAACCCCTTCATATGTATAGAAAAACACAAAAATTGTACAAGAAAGCAATTAGAACTAATAAATGAATTCAGCAGATTGTCAGTGTACAAAGTTAACAGTCAGCCTTCTGTATGTCAGCAATGAGCAATCAGAAAAGGAAATTAAGGAAACATTACCATTTACAATAGCATCTGCTCTGGATTGAATTGTGTCCACCAAAAATGTGTCAACTTGGCTAGGTCATGATTCCTGGTATTTTGTGGTTGTCCACCATTTTGTGATCTGGTGTGATTATTCTGTTCTGTAAGATTATTCTGTAAATCCTAACCTCTGTGATGTTAATGAAGCAGGGTTAGAGGCAGTTTTGTTAATAAGGCAAGACTCAGTCTACCAGATTATGTTGTATCTTGTCTCAATCCCTTTTGAGGTACAAAAGAGAGAACCAAGCAGAGAGGAAGGGGACCTCATATCACCAAAAAAGGAGTCCTGGAAGCACAATGTGTCCTTTGGACCTGGGGACCCTGTGCTGAGAAGTTCCTAGACCAGGAAAACATTGATGACAAGGACCTTCCCCCAGAACTGATACAGGAAGCATTCTCTGGGAGTTGGTGCCTTCTAGACTGTGAGAAAACAAGTTTCTGTTTGCTAAAGCCATTCACTTGTGGTGTTTCTGTTACAGCAACATTAGGTAACTAAGACAGAATTTGGTACTGGAAGGGCGGAGCCCTACTCTAACAGATACCTACAATGTAGAAGCAGTTTTGGAAATGAGTAATGTGTAGAGGCTGGAAGAGCCCTGGTGGCGTAGTGGTTAAGTGCTACGGCTGCTAACCAAAGGGTCGGCAGTTCAAATCTGCCAAGTGCTCCTTGGAAACTCTATGGGGCAGTTCTACTCTGTCCTACAGAGTCTCTACAAGTCAGAATCGACTCGATGGCACTGGGTTTTGTTTTGTTAGTAGAAGCCTAGATTGCCTTGAGAACACCGTTGGTGGAATTATAAACATCAAAGACAACTCTGGTGTGGACTCAGGAGGAAGTGAGGAGAGTTGTAACACTGCAGAAAGCACAGAAAGATAAGCAGTGGTAGAGAAACAGCAGCAGCAGAACCAGATGGCACCACAGCTGACCGGTTGAGGGAGACAGCTGAAAGCCTTTGGACAGGAGACTTCTTGGTGAAGTGAGGTACCTCTGGGAACTTATTGGTGAAGCTAGGCTTGCCAATCCATGGAGCAAGAGATCAGAGTGCCCTCTGGCTGAGGTTTACTGGTATAGTGGGTTGCCTCCAGGTGCTTATCGTTAGAGTTAAGAGTTTTGAAACACTTGCCCAAGCAGGGCAAATGATGGGCCTGCCCAAGAGGTCAAAGATGCAGATGCTGAAGAGACAAGGAACCCAAGAAGAAAAGCTGTCTCAGTCTCTAAGGGTAGAGCCATGATCTCTGGATTCTCAAAGTGTGGAGCCACGGCCTCTGGGGTTCGAAAGGATGGGGCCACAGCCTCCTAGGTTTCTAATAGTCAGATCTTCACCAACTTGGTTCTGAAGTGTGAGCCTAAAATTCATGGGTGCCAGGGTGATGGGGTCAGATTTGCTGCCCCAAGCTGAGGGGGTGAGGTAGCCATGCCCAAGGGACAGAATAACGGGGCCTGCCAGGGCTAAGGAATAGGGTCACCACTCAGATGGACTAGGAGAATGGGCTGCCCAAAGCTGAGGGAACAAAGTTGACATTCCAGGGGGCCTGGAAGGTGGAAGCTGAAGCCCAGGGCTGAGGGGCCTCCACCCAGTATCTGGAGAGTGTGGCCAACATCAAGAATCTTGAGGGCAGGGCCATTGTACAAATGATCTCAGAGAACACAGGATTATTTTCAAACCTGGAGAGCTAAGGTAATGTGTTCTGATGACTTTCTTGGTACCTGTTATTCCTTCTTTCCCTCCAATTTCTCCCATACAAATGTCTACCTTGTGCCTGTTCCACCATTGTGGAACACATAAAGAGAAATTTTGCCCCAGAGTAGAATTTGGAGTTGGAGTTGATTTAAGACTTTTGCTATGATATGATGGGGTGAATGTTTTTAACAGGTGGCAAGGACATGAATTTTGAAGGGCCAAAGCATGGAATGTTGTGAATTTAATTGTGTCCCCCAAAATGTGTGTTGACTTTGCCAGGCCCTGTTTTCCCAGTATTGTGTGGTTGTCCATCTTTTTGTGATCTGATGTGATTATCCTAAGTGTTGTAAATCTTAACCTCTCTGATGTTAATGAGGCAGTTATATTAATAAAGCAGGAGTCAATCTAACAGATTGGGCTGTATATTGAGTCAGTCTCTTTTGAGGTTAAAAGAGAGAATTGAGCAGAGATGAGGGGAACCTCATATCACCAAGAGGAAAGCACTGGGAGTACAGCAAGGCCTTTGGGCCTGGGGTCCCTGCACTGAAAATCTCCTGTATCAGGGGTTATGTGGGTTATGTAGATTTTAGAAGGAGCAACCAACACAGCCTCAGTCCTCAGGCCAGGCTCCTGGGGAAGGCATCTTGAAAGGCAGAAAGAATTTAGCCAGGGTGAGAGTAACAGGAATAAAGCAGGTAGAAAAAGAGATAAACTTGCAAAGTCATGGAAGTATAAGAGGAAACAAATGCTTAGAGAAAAACCTACACAGACAACGGCCAAGCTGCAAAGGTGCTGAAATGAAGTTTATTTTTGTCCCAAAATTTATGAAGGGCCACTGGATAATTTTAAGAAGGAAATTAATGATGAGATTTGTATTTTATAGGTGTTACTGCTTTAGGTAAATAAAAGCTTTTGGAGTGAAGAGAGGTGTGGCCTGAAGATAGGGGAAACTGTGATGAAATTAGATCAGTAAATGAAGAGAAAAATGGAGTTGAATGTCCTGAAGAAGTGCACTAGTCTGGAGTCTCTATGGAACGTTTGTGCTATTTCACTTGCTAATCAAATACCCAAATATATTAAAGGTTCTGTATGTTTGTTTACATTTTGTTTTGACCTAAGTATTCGATAAAACATATAAGAAATGAGGTAAACATATTACACTCAGTTGAGAAGGAAGACTGACAGATTCATTTTACTTTGTAATAACTAATCCCTGCTTGAACTGTAACCTTATCTTCTATTTTGTAAATATTTAGCTTCATTATTAGCTCTTTATTTCCTAAAGAAAAGTAGGTTTCTAAATGTACATCAACAGACAAATGTATAAGCTAAACATGGTACATATATACAATGGAATATTATTCAGCAATAAAAATGAATGAAGTACTGATACATGCTATGACATGGATGAACCTTGAAAACATCATGCTGAATGAAATAAGGCAATCACAAAAGGACAAATACTGTGTAATTTAATTCATACGAAATATCTAGAATAGGGAAATGCATAAGAACAAAGTTTATTACTAGTTACCAGGGGCAGACAGGAGTGGGGAAGTGGACAGTATTGCTTAGGAAACACTGAGTTTCTGGTGGAAACCCTGGTGGCATAGTGGTTAAGAGCTATGGCTGCTAACCAAAAGGTTGACTGTTCAAATCCACCAGGCACTACTTGGAAACCATATGGGGCAGTTTTACTCTCTCCTATCTGGTTGCTATGAGTCAGAATTGACTGGATGGCAAATGGTTGTTTACGGAGTTTCTGGTTGTGATGATGGAAAACCTGGCAATGGATATTGGTGACGGTTACGCACCATGATTAATGTAATTAGTGTCACTAAATTGTACATGTGAAAAATCTTAAAATGACAAATATATGTCTTTACAACTATAAAGACAGAAAAATGGATTGATTATGCTATGAAAGTATCAAAGTTAAAAGGTAATAACTGTAGTAATAATAATTTCAGAAAAGAAAAGTAAGCTATAGAAGCCGTCATTAGTGACTCTATAACAAGGAAAGAATGACAAATTTGACAAAATTAAACAGAGTCTTGGAAATCCATGTGGGTTTTACTTCCTAGAATAGGTGCTAAAAGAGGGCATACTTTTGTGTAATTGAAGTCAAGGGACTGAACTCTCTACGGAGGCAAAGAATTCAAGATCCATTATATGGTGAGGTTAAGCGGTCTCTGAAAATGTATGTGGGTCCTTTGTGCCATCTGAGTTGCTGACACTGCATTTTTGCTGAAAGAGACAGCAGGAAAGTTTGAGGCATAGTCAGAGCCAGAGAGTGACTATAGTTTTCCTGAGTATAGAGAATCTAAAACTTATTCAGTGAATCTATGCCTTGACTACCACTGGTGAGTATGACTAGAATGACGGTCTTCTTTTGTGAGAGTTTGTTACCTTACACGGCTTTGGTGAGACAATGTAATACAATGTACTTGAAAAAGTTTTCAGAATGCTGTATTGGATTATAGTTTTAAACCTTCCTCAGGATAGTTATTAAAACTATTATTTTGTAAATTCAGCATTAAAAAAAAAGAACTGCCATTAAGTCGAGTCCAACTCATAGTGCCCCTATAGAGCAGAGAAGAACTGCCAAGGATGTAAGTATTTACACAAGCAGACAGCCACATCTTTCTCCTGCAGAGTGGCTGGTGGGTTCGAAACACTGACCCTTCAGTTAGCAGCCAGGAAATTTCTAACAATATCCTGAGGGTGCCGTCATTCCCCCTGACAGCTTGTTTTCTCTTTCTTCTTCATGCTGAAAATGAGGATGATTAGAAAAAAAAAAAGGACATGCTCTCCTTAATCATGTTATCCATTAATTTATAAAAACATTCATGGAGCTTTTATAATAAAGTGTCTTCCAACTGGTAGATATACACCTCAAATATGGCTTCACATAATCAACCACCTACCAAGTAGCTTCAATACATTAGTACATTTAAGAAAACTTAGATCTGAAAATTTCCTTAGATGCTCATTTTCAGTTTACAAATTATTGGCAGAGTGATTTCCTGCCAATTAATATACCAGCTAATAAAATTGTCAGAGTCAGCGTCATGAAGCAGAAGAATTCCGAGGGGTGTGATGTAGTTAACTCACATAGTGTGTAAAGCTCTCAAGGTATTCTCCATTTTCCATTAACAATTGACATAAAATCATATAGAAGAACCAAATTGCTCTAGCTTATAATGAGGGGATTTTACAACTTTATATTGAAATTGTGACACAATGCTGTTTTAAAAATATAGTAACAAAGAAAGCCTGCCAATTCTTTATTTTGACTACCTTGTGAGTAGGACTATCTTTGACATTATTTAGATTATTGTAAATATTTTTCTGTATTTTTTTAAATTGTGCTTTAGGTGAAAGTTTACAAAGCAAAGTAGTTTATCATTCAACAATTTATACACAAATTGTTCGTGACATTGGTTGCAATTCCCACAGTGTGTCAACACTGTCCCCTTCCCCACCCTGGGTTTCCCGTTTCCTTTTGCCCAGTTTTCTGGTCCCTTCCTGCCTTCTCATCATTGCTTTTGGAAGGGTGTTGCCTATTTGGCCTCGAAGACATGATTGAACTAATAAGCACATCCCTCACGTATGTTATTTTTTGTTTTATAGACCTGTCTAATCTTTGGCTAAATGGCGAACTTTGGGAGCAGCTTCAATTTTGAGTTAAAGGGGTGCTGGGGTCCATATCTCAGGGGTTCCTCAAGTCTCTGTCAGATCAGTAAGCTTGGTCTTTTATTTATTTTATTTGTGAATTTGAATTTTGTTCTATAGTTTTCTCCTGCTGTTTCCAGGACCCCCTATTGTGATCCCTGGCAGAACAACTGGTGGGAGTGGCCAGTAGTAGCCAAGAATCATCTAGTTGTCCTGGGTTAAGGCTGGAGGGGTGATGGTACTTGTGGTGCGTTAGTCCTTTGGAAGAGTATTTCCCTTGTGTTTTCTTCATTCTCCCTTGCTCTAGATAGGATGAGACCAATGGAATATCTTAGATGGCCACTCACAAGCTTTTAAGACCCCAGATGCTATTCACCAAGTACAATGTAGAACATTTTCTTTATAAACTATGCTATGCCAATTGAGCTAGATGTTTCCCAAAACCATGGCTCCCATGCCCCTCAGCCCAGTGATTCTGTCCCTCAGGGAGTTTGGATGTGGATAATGAGCTTCCATGACCTTGCCTTGGGCAAGTTGTGCTGCCTTCCCGAGTATTGTGTGCTGCCTTACCCTTCACCAAAGTTATTACTTATCTATTGTCTATTTAGTGTTTTTCCATCCCCACCCCTCACCCCCTCATAAAACTATCAAAGATTTTTTTCTTTTATGTATAAACCTTTTCATGAGTTTTTATAGTAGTGGTCTCATACAGTATTTGTCCTTCTGTGGTTGGCTTATTTTATTCAGCATAATGCCCTCCAGATTCATCCATGTTGTGAGATGTTTCGCAGATTCAACATTGTTCTTTATGGTTGTGTAGTATTCCATTGTGTGCATGTACCATAATTTGTTTATCCATCCATCTGCTGATGGGCAGTTAGGTTGTTTCCATCTTTTTGCTGTTGTGAACAATGTTGCAGTGAACATGGGTGCACATATGTCTATTTATGTGATGGCTCTTATTTCTCTGGGATGCATTCCTAGGAGCAAGATTGCTGGATTATATAGTATTTCTATTTCTAGTTTTTTAAGGGAGTACCGTATTGTTTTCCACAGTGGGTGTACCATCTTGCATTCCCACCAACAGTGTATAAGAGCTCCAATCACCCTGTAACCTCTCCAACATTTGTTATTTCCTTCTTTTTTTTTTTAATTGTCAGTAATGTCAGGGTGAGATGGTATCTCAGCACAGTTTTGATTTGTGTTTCTCTAGTGCTGGGTTGGGTTTAATGATTAATGATAGTGAGATTTTCCTCATGTGTCTGTTAGCCACCTGAATGTGTTCTTTGGTGAAGTGTATGTTCATATCCTTTGCCCATTTCTAAATTGTGTTATTTGTCTTTTTGTTGTTAAGATGTTGCAGTATCTTATAGATTTTAGAGGTTAAACACTTATCAGATATGTTGTTGTAAATAAAAATTTTTTCCCATTCTGTAGGTTCTCTTTTTTACTTTTTTGGTAAAGTCTTTTGATGAGCATAAGTGTTTAATTATTAGAAACTCCCAGTTATCTAGTTTATCTTCTGGTGTTCGTCCATTGTTAGTCACGATTTGTATCCCATTTATGCTGTATATTAGGGCCCCAAGTGTTATCCCTATTTTTTTCTTGTGTTATCTTTATCATTTGCGTTTTATATTAGGTCTTTGATCCATTTTGAATTAGTTTTTGCACATGGTGTGAGGTATGGGTCCTCTTTCACTTTTTTGACAGATGGACATACAGTTTTGCCAGGACCATTTGTTGAAGAGACTGTCTTCTCCCCCATTTAATGGACTTTGGTCTTTTGTCAAAGATTAGCTCACCATAGGTGGATGGATTTCTATCTGGGTTCTCAATTCTGTTCCATTGGTCCATGTGTCTGTCATTGCACCAGTACCTAGCTGTTTTTTGACTACCACGATAGCGTGAGGCCTCCTACTTTGTTCTTCTTTTTCAATAGTTCTTTACTTATCTGTGGTCTCTTTCCTTTCCAGATAAAGTTAGTGATTAGTTTTTCCATTTCACTAAAGGATGCTTTTGGTATTTGGATTGGGTTTACGTTATATCTGTAGATCCTTTGGGGTAGAATTGACTTTTTCACAATGTTGAGACTTTCTATCCATGGGCATGGCATATTTTTTTCAATTACTTAGGTCTCTGTTGGTTTCTGGCAGTAATGTTTTGTAGTTTTATTTGTATAGGTCTTTTCCATCCCTAGTTAGATTTATTCCTGAATATTTTATCTTTTGGGGGGCTATTATAATGATATTGTTTTCCTGATTTCCTTTTTGAAGTTCTTTTTATTGGTGTAGAAGAATTCACCTGATTTGTGTGTGTTTGTGTTGCATCCTGCAACTCTGTTGGCTCTTTTCATTAGCTCTGGTAATTTTCTTGTGCAATCTTTGGAGTTTTCTATGTACAGGATCATATCATCTATGGATAGGGATAGTTTTACTTCTTCCTTTCCAATTTAGATGCCCGTTATTTCTTTATCTTGCATTATTGCTCTAGCAAGGACTTCCAGCACACTGTTAAATAGGAGCAGTGATAAAGGACACCCTGGTCTTATTCCCATTTTCAGGGTAACTGCTTTCAGCTTCTCACTGTTGAGAATGATGTTGGATGTTGATTTTGTATAGATGTCAGACAGAGTATGGTATGTGCTTGTTTCCCACCATTCAGCAGTTAGTCAAGTGGTGGTGGGGGGGGTGCAGGCCTCTTAGAGCCAGGGGCCTAAACACTGGGGATGCTCTATTTGTGGCAGTACATCGGGGGCTTGTGGAAAGGGAGGGGTAGCATACAGGGCTGGGGGGGAGATACATAAAAGAAATAGAGAGAAAGAAAAAAAAGTAGCTGGCCAATGGGTGGGGGCAGGGTGGACCTGGGTGCCAGTAGGAAAGGAGACAAGGTGGCATAGGAAGCTAGATGGGAGGTAGAAAGAAAAGAAAAAATAAGTAAGTGGCAGTGTGGTGTGGGCTAGGCGGATCTGGGGAGGGGAGGGCTGGTGGCTCTCTAGCCAAAGCAGCACAGTAGGTTGAAGGGGTTGGGCAGAAGGTGTCGTACAGGATTAGGCCAGAGGGAGAAGGAAAAGTGAAAAAAAAAAAAGGAAAAAACTAAAAAATATATTAAAAGAAAAACTGACAGTGCAGTGGGGGCCGCCAAGTGCGGGAAAGGTAGACTTGTGCACTGGTTGGAAGGGAGGGGATTTGATGTACAGAGCTAGGTAGAAGGGAGAAATAAGAGAAAGAAACAAAAGCAAAAAACAAGCAAGTTAGTGGGGCAGGGCACACATGGGGTGGCAGTCAGCGGGTGCCTCTCCAGTTAAGCTGAGAGGCACAGCCTTTCAGGAAGGTATGGAAGTGGTGTTTAAGGCTAGGCAAGAGGGAGAAAGAAAAGGAAAAAAGGGAAAGATTTTAAAAAATGGTCCAGTGGAAGGTAACTGGTGGGGGCTGTGGGGACGGGGGCAGTAGGAGCTGGGGCAGTGGAGTGCTAATGTCTTTCTGATGGAGCGGCTCAGCATTGCCCATTGGGAAGTGGTGGGGGGAACATATGGGGCAAAAAGGTGAGCAGTGGGAAAGCCTGTGCCTCTAGTTACCAAAAGTTCTGTCTCCTGTTGCAAACTCCATGCCTTCCTATACTACCTGTCAGGGTCATTGCTGGCTGTGCTCCAAGATGGCAATGCTGGCAGGTGACCTGCACTCTGTAACTCTCCTCCTTCTTTGTAACTCTCCTCCTTCTCTGTTCTCCCTCTGTTTCTTCTTCCATTTGGTGCTTGATCTAATTCTTTATCACTTTATTTAATGCTTATGGTTCTAGGATTGATATATGTATTTTTTTTTTTTTAATTTTTCAGGTCTCTGTTGCACAGAGAGCACGGTGCACCTCTCTATAGCACCATGTTGTCTTCGCCTCTTTTTGTATATTCCTTTTTTAAAAAAATAATATTTATTGTGATTTAAGTGAAAGTTTACAAATCAAGTCAGTCTCTCACACAAAAACCCATATACTCCTTGCTACACACTCCCAATTACTCTCCCCTAATGAGACAATGAGACAGCCCGCTCTCTCCCTCCACTCTCTCTTTTCATGTCCTTTTCACCAGCTTCTAACCCCTCCAGCCTCTCATCTCCCCTCCAGGCAGGAGATGCCAACATAGCCTCAAGTGCCCACCTGATCCAAGAAGCTCACTCCTCACCAGCATCCCTCGCCAACCCATTGTCCAGTCCAATCCATGTCTGAAGAGTTGGCTTCGGGAATGGTTCCTGTCCTGGGCCAACAGAAGGTCTGGGAGCCATGACCACCAGGGTCCTTCCAGTCTCAGTCAGACCATTAAGTCTGGTCTTATGAGAATTTGGGGTCTGCATCCCACTGCTCTCCTGCTCCCTCAGGGGTTCTTTGTTGTGTTCCCTGTCAGGGCAGTCATCGGTTGTAGCTGGACACCATCTAGTTCTTCTGGTCTCAGGATGATGTAGTCTCTGGTTCATGTGGCCCTTTCTGTTTCTTAGGCTCGTAATCACCTTGTGTCCTTGGTGTTCTTCATTCTCCTTTGATCCAGGTGGGTTGAGACTAATTAATGCAACTTAGATGGCTGCTTGCTAGCATTTAAGACCCCAGATGCCACTCTTCAAAGTGAGATGCAGAATGTTTTCTTAATAGATTTTATTATGCCACTTGACTTAGATGTCCCCTGAAACCATGGTCCCAGACCCCTGCCCCTGCTACGCTGGCCTTCGAAGCATTCAGTTTATTCAGGAAACTTCTTTGCTTTTGGTTTAGTCCAATTGTGCTGACCTCCCCTGTACTGTGTGCTGTCTTTCCCTTCACCTAAAGTAGTTCTTATCTACTATCTAATTAGTGAATACCCCTCTCCCACCCTCCTTCCCTCTCCACTCTCGTAACCACAAAAGAATGTTTTCTCCTCAGTTTAAACTATTTCTTAAGTTCTTATAATAGTGGTCTTATGCAATATTTATCCTTTTGCAACTGACTAATTTCACTCAGCATAATGCCTTCCAGGTTCCTCCATGTTATGAAATGTTTCACAGATTCCTCACTGTTCTTCATCGATGTGTAGTATTCCATTGTGTGAATATACCATAATTTATTTATCCATTCATCCATTGATGGGCACCTTGGTTGCTTCCATGTTTTTGCTATTGTAAACAGTATTGCTATAAACATGGGTGTGCATACATCTGTTCGTGTAAAGGCTCTTATTTCTCTAGGGTATATTCCGAGGAGTGGGATGGCTGGATCCTATGGTAGTTCTATTTCTAGCTTTTTAAGGAAGCACCAAATCGATTTCCAAAGTGGTTGTACCATTTGACATTCCCACCAGCAGTGTATAAGTGTTCCAATCTCTCCACAGCCTCTCCAACATTTATTATTTTGTGCTTTTTGGATTAATGCCAGCCTTGTTGGAATGAGATGAAATCTCATTTTAGTTTTGATCTGCATTTCTCTAATGGCTAATGATCATGAACATTTCCTCATATATCTGTTAGCTACCTGAATGTCTTCTTTAGTGAAGTGTCTATGCATATCTTTTGCCCATTTTTTAATTGGGTTATTTGCCTTTTTGCAGTTGAGTTTTTGCAGTGTTATGTAGATTTTAGAGATCAGGCGCTGATCAGAAATGTCATAGCTAAAAACTATCTCCCAGTCTGTAGGGAGTCTTTTTACTCTTTTGGTGAAGTTTTTGGATGAGCATAAGTGTTTGATATTTACGATCTCCCAGTTGTCTAGTTTTTTTACGTTCTTTATAATGTTTTCTTTACTGTTTATGCCATATATTCGGGCTCTTAATGTTGTCCCTATTTTTTCTTCCATGATCTTTATAGTTTTAGATTTTATATTAAGGTCTTTGTTCCATTTTGAGTTAGTTTCTGTGCATGGAGTGAGGTGTGGGCCTTGTTTCATTTTTTTTTGCAGATGGATATCCAGTTATGCCAGCAGCATTTGTTAAAAAGATGGTCTTTTCCCCACTTAACTCTTTTCCGGCCTTTGTCAAATATCAGCTGCTCATATGTGGATGGATTTATGTCTGGATTCTCAATTCTGTTCCATTGGTCCACGTATCTGTTGTTCTACCAGTACCAGGCTGTTTCGACTACTGTGGCGGTATAATAGGCTCTAAAATCAGGTAAAGTAAGGCCTCTCACTTTGTTCTTTTTCAAGAATGCCTTATTTATCCGGGGCCTGTTTCCCTTCCATATGAAATTGGTGATTTGTTTCTCCATCTCATTGAAGAATGTCATTGGGATTTGGATCGGAGTTGCTTTTTAAATGTATAGACCGCTTTTTTGGTAGAATTTTTTTTTGGTAGAATAGACATATTTATAATGTTAATTCTTCCTATCAACGAGCAAGGTATGTTCTTTCACTTATGTAAGTCTCTTTTGGTTTCTTGCAGAAGCGTACTCTAGTTTTCTTTGTATAAGTCTTTTATATCTCTGGTAAGATTTATTCCTAAGTATTTTATCTTCTTGGGGGCTACTGTAAATGGCATTGATTTGGTGATTTCCTCTTCGATGTTCTTTTTGTTGGTGTAGAGGAATCCAACTGATTTTTGTATGTTTATCTTGTATCACGATACTCTGCTGAACTCTTCTATCAGTATCAGTAGTTTTCTAGAGGATTCCTTAGGGTTTTTTGTGTATAAGATCATGTTACCTGCAAATAGAGATACTTTGGCTTCTTCCTTGCCAATCTGGATGCTCTTTATGTCTTTATCTAGCCTAATTGCTCTGGCTAGGACTTCCAGCACAATGTTGAATAAGGGTGGTGATAAAGGGCGTCCTTGCCTGGTTCCCGACCTCAGTGGGAATGTTTGCAGGCTCTCTTCATTTAAGGTGATGTTGGCTATTGGCTTTGTATAAATGCCCTTTATTGTGTTGAGAAATTTTCCTTCTATTCCTATTTTGCTGAGAGTTTTTATCATGAATTACTGTTGAACTTTGTCAAATGCCTTTTCTGTATCAATTGATAAAGTCATGTGATTCTTGTCTTTTGTTTTATGTATGTGGTGGATTACATTAATTGTTTTTCTAATGTTGAACCATCCCTGCATACCTGGTATGAATTCCACTTGGTCATGGTGAATTCTTTTTTTGATATGTTGTTGAATTCTATTGGCTAGAATTGTGTTGCAGATTTTTGCATCTACTTTCATTGGGAATGTAGGTCTCTAACTTTCTTTTCTTGTGGTGTCTTTACCTGGTTTTGGTATCAGGGATATGGTGGCTTCATAGAATGAATTTGGTAGTATTCCATCCTTTTCTATGCTATGAAATACCTTTATTAGTAGTGGTGTTAACTCTTCTCTGAAAGTTCGGTAGAACTCTGCAGTGAAGCCATCCGGACCAGGGATTTTTTCTTTTGGGGAGTTTTTTGATTAACTTTTCAATCTCTTCTTTTGTTATGGGTCTTTTTAGTTGTTCTACCTCTAGTTGTGTTAGTTTAGGTAGGTAATGTGTTTCTAGGAATTCATCCATTTCTTCTACGTTTTCAAATTTGAGTATAGTTTTTCATAGTAATCTGATATGATTCTTTTAATTTCAGTTGGGTCTGTTGTAATACCGCCCATCTCATTTCTTATTTGGGTTATTTGCTTCTTCTCCTGTTTTTCTTTTGTCAGTTTGGCCAGTGGTTTATCAATTTTGTTGAGTTTTTTTTTTTTTTTAAAAAAACAGCGTTTGGTCTCGTTAATTCTTTCAATTGTTTTTTCTGATTTCTATTTCATTTAGTTCAGCTCTAATTTTTATTATTTGTTTTCTTCTCGTGTATGTGGGTTACTTTTGTTGCTCTCTTTCTATTTGTTCCAGTTGAAGGGATAATTCTTTGATTTTGGCCCTTTCTTCTTTTTGGATGTGTGCATTTATTGATATAAATTGGCCTCTGAGCACTGCTTTTGCTGTGTCCCAAAGGTTCTGATAGAAGTGTTTTCATCCTTATTGGATTCTATGAATTTCTTTATTCCATCCTTAATGTCTTCTATAATCCAGTCTTTTTTGAGCAAATTGTTGTTCAGTTTCCAAGTGTTTGATTTCTTTTCCCTGCTTTTTGTGTTATTGTTTTCTACTCTTATGGCCTTATGGTCAGAGAAGATGCTTTGTAATATTTCAACGTTTTGGATTCTGCTAAGGCTTGCTTTATGACCTAATATGTGGTCTATTCTAGAGAATGTTCCATGTGCACTAGAAAAGAAAGTATAGCTGTTTGCTGTTGGATGGAGTGTTCTGTATATATCTACGAGGTCAAGTTGGTTGATTGTGGCATTTAGATCTTCCATGTCTTTATTGAGCTTCTTTCTGGATCGCCTGTCCTTCACCGAAAGTGGTGTGTTGAAGTCTCTTACTACTACTGTGGAGCTGTCTATCTCACTTTTCAATGCTGATAGAGTTTTGTTTTATTTATCTTGCAGGACTGTCATTTGGTGCATAAATATTTAATATGGTTGTATCTTTTTGGTATATTGTCCCTTTAATCATTATATAGTGTCCTTCCTTATCCTTTCTGATGGATTTAACTTTAAAATCTATTTGTCAGAAATTAATATTGCCACTCTTACTCTTTTTTGATTGTTGTTTGCTTGATTTTTTTTTCCATCCTTTGAGTTTTAGTTTGTGTCTCTAAGAGTAAGGAGTGTCTTTGGAAGGCAACGTATAGACGGATCTTGTTTTTTAATCCATTCTGCCACTCTCTGTCTCTTTATTGGTGCATTTAGTCCATTTACATTCAGGGTAATTATGGATAGGTATGAATTTAATGCTATCATTTTGATGTCTTTTTGTGTGTGTTGGCAGCTTCTTTTTCCCACTTGATTTTATGTGCTGAATAGATTTTCTTTATATATTGTCCTTTCCTCATATTTGTTGTTGATTTTGTTTCTGCTGAGTCTGTATTTTTCCCTTGTATTTTATTTTGATGAGTAGGATAGTTTGTCTCCTTTGTGGTTACCTTATTATTTACCCTTATTTTTCTAAATTTATAACTAACTTTTATTTCTTTGTACCACCGTATCTTCCTCTCCATGTGGAAGGCGTATGATTACATTTCTTAGTCCCTCTTTTTTATTTTAATGTTGTCTTCTTTTATATTGTAACATTGCTATTACCCTGTGTTGGGCTTTTTTTTTTTTTAATTTTTATTTTTAATCTTGCTTTGTTTATTTAATTATCTATTTTTTAATTTCCCTGTCTGGGTTGACATCTGGCTTCTTTGCCCAGCGTTCTAGTCTTGGGTCGATACTTGATATTATTGATTTTCTAACCAAAGAACTCCCTTTAGTATTTCTTGTAGTTTTGGTTTGGTTTTTACTAATTCCCTCAACTTTTGTTTATCTGGAAATGTCTTAATTTCACCTTCATATTTAAGAGACATTTCTGCTGGATATATGATTCTTGGCAGGCAATTTTTTTCCTTCAATTTCTTAAATATGTCATAACATTGCCTTCTTGCCTGCGTGGTTTCTGCCGAGTAGTCCGAGCTTATTCTTATTGGCTCTCCTTTGTAGGTGACTTTTCTTTTATCCCTCGCTGCTCTTATAATTGTCTCCTTATCTTTGGTTTTGGCAAGCTTGCTTATAATATGTCTTGGTGACTTTCTTTTAAGATCTACCTTATGTGGAGTTCGATGAGCATCTTGGATAGATATCTTCTCATCTTTCACAATATCAGGGAAGTTTTCTGCCAACAAATCTTCAACAGTTTTCTCTGTATTTTCTGTTATCTCTCCCTGTTCTGGTACTCCAATCACTCATAGGTTATTTGTCTTGATAGAGTCCCACATGATTCTTAAGGTTTCTTCACTTTTTAAATTCTTTTATCTGATTTTTCTTCAAATATATTAGTGCCAAGTGATTTATCTTTGAGTTCAGAAATTGTAGCTTCTACTTGCTCAATTCTGCTCCTCTGACTTTCTATCGAGTTAACTAATTCTGTAATTTTATTGTTAATCTTCTGAATTTCTGATTGCTCTCTGTTTATGGATTTTTCCAGCTTCTTAAACTTTTCATTATGTTCCTGAATAGTCTTTCCGATTTCTTCAGTTGCTTGCTTATGCTTGCTTAATGTGTCATAACTGCTTGCCTTGTTTTGTTTTGGTATACCCCTGTGGATTGCTTGAGTGAGCTAGCTTGATTATTTTCACCTTTGGAGCTCTGGTGTCCTGTCCCCAGCTGGCTAGAGCAGTTATCAGGTATATCAGTCTAGGAGTCCATTCAGTTTTCTTGTATGAATTCAGCTCAGGTTTCCAGGTAGCTGATATCAAGTGTGTGGTACAGGCTCTGTCCTACAGTCTTAGAGGGGCAGGGGTGATTGGCGTATATACTCGTATCTGATTGCAGCAGGGGGTCACGGTCTGAACAAGGCAGGTAGCTGAGAACTGACCCCCAAGTGTCTCTGAGGAAAACGCATCTCTGTTCCCTAGAGCATGCTGGTGGGTGGGCTCTGCAGAGGGACAATGGGCACCCAAAGATTTTGTTCTAAGGATTGGGAGGTACCAGTTATCCCGGGCCTCTGTCGAGGGTGGCTGGGCGACCCAAGTGGAGCCACCAGTCCTTAGGTCCCTGTTGTGGGTAGGTGAGGACCTTGTTTAATAGGCAAAGCAATGTCAAACGTCAAACACCCACCTCTCCACCGCACTGCTGAAATGGTTGGAGTTTGCCAACAAGGGTCTATTCTCCCAAAATAGGCCCACACAGCTCCATGCAGAAGGGAAAGATGCTCAAGGTCCACAGACGGTTTATGCCTGGACAGGAGCCGCTTCTGTCCTGAGCTCCCCCAGTTAATGGAGCTAGCAAATTATCTTTTCCTCCCAGTTGGAATTTTTTTCCTTCCCCAAGGCCGGGAGGATGGCTCCAGGTGCTCACCAGGGTATATCTCAGGCCTAGGGATTCAGCCGCTGAAGCTGGTTTGGGGGGGGGGGGCAGTAAAATATACACAAGTACTTAGATTTTGCCAAGAGAGCCCTTCTGCTCAGTTTCTGGAGGTGTGAGTGGGCTGTGTGGCTGGCTGCTTCTCCCTGACGAAGCTGCCGCCGAACGCTAGGACCAGCCCACCGCTGCCACTGCCGCCGCCGCCGCAGCCACTCCAGGAATGGTGCCTGAGGGGTCCCCGCGATTCAGATCCAGCAATTCCTTTCCGCTTCTGAACACTCTCTTCCTTCCCCTACCCCTCAGTTCATTGTCTAAGCTTGCCTTTGATGCTCAGGGCTCCTAGCTTGTCACAAATATACTCGTTTCACTTGTTTTTTCGGGTCTTTGTTGTAAAGAGGGCTGGACTGAGGCGCCTGTCTATTCCACCATCTTGGCTCCGCCTCCTCCTTGTCTATGTTCGTATTGCCTGGAATTTCATTGTCTCACCACATAAGTAGAATTAAAATATGTGAAAGTAACTTGACAATTCTCCAGTTTCAATATTTCTTATAAATTACCCATTAAGGCACTCTTTTATGCCTCAAAATCTGTGAAGGAACATTGGATAATTTTAAGTAGGAAATTAGTGATGGGATTTCAGCTATCTGGGAATGTACATTTTCTCTTGGAATACTGGCATAGCTTCTTAATTCTATGAGAGAGATCAAAAGCCATGTCTTTGCTTTGCGTCATTAAAGCAAACAAAAAGTCACTATTATTTTGTTTGCCTACTTTGAAAAGAGTTATACTATTATGTAAGTTAACACAGGTTTATCTAGCATAGAAAAATGATTTCAAGCTAATTTTTAAATCATTAATAGGGTTGTGATAGGTAGATACACAAAGCATTAAGGTGTAGTTTGAAGACCATGTCTCAGAAATCTACTCTGTCCTTGGGGGGAGTATCAAACACTGCTAACTTGCTGATATTACGTAGAAAAAGGTTGTTATACCTCAATTAATGCCACGCACCACAGGGGTGTCCAGGAGAAAAAAGAAAGTGTCGAATTTCTTAGTTTAATTCTATTAAACAGAATATATTTAAAAACTTCTACCTGCTGTGTATTTTTTGTTTTAATGTGATGAAGGATATAGATCAGGAATAAAGACTCAAAATGATAAATGATTCTCAGTCAATAGGTATTCTGTATCAAAATGCATGATCTGGGTATGACAAATCATAGATTTTAAACAGCTAAATAAAAAGAAAAAAAAAACACCTTGAGAAAATAAGAACAAAAATATTAGAGAATCTCAAGCATTCAAGTCTAGGACTCTGGAAGAATTTTGGTGGTAGTGATATATACCAGGAAGAAAAATGTGGATCTCTGCTTTGTATCGACTTTTATTTGGATAAACTTAAAATGAGGCTCTGGAGAACAGTCTATATAATATAGTATTTTAGAGGCAGGGTTAAAAAAAAAATCAAGGCCAGAGACAATAGCTGATAACTTGAAAGAGGTATGATTGCTGATTTTGTTTCTATCCAGTCCTCTCTTTCCTCCACTATCATGCCTGGGCTTTACCCAGGCTCCCCTGGATCGCTGAAGGTACCTCTTCTTTTGTCTTCATGCTGGCAGATGTTACCCATTCAATTTATCAATTCATTTAGTGTCCGAGAGAACACCTCAAATGCAAATTAGATTCACGGCACTCTACAACTTCACTTCACAGCTTAAACCACAACAATAGTTGAAGTACACTATTCTGGCTTTCTATGATATGCTTCAGTGTACTTCTGGTTTATTTCTCCCAGTACTTTCAACCCCACACAAGTACATCCAGGGTGCTGAGCATCGTGACTGTGATAGGCTGAGTGATTCATACAATTGTGCTTTTGCTCACTATGAAACAACATGCTTCACCAGTTCACGAAATAACACATTGTAGTGAAGCTTTTAATGACCATAAAAGGGATTCTGTTTTGTCCCCTAGATGTTTATCCCATCTACTCATAACATTTTACTGTAGCAGGGAGAAAATAATTCTCTACCTCCCTCAAAAAAAAATAAGACTGCTGCCTTCCCTACACAGATTGAGAGAAGCAAAGTTCTCAGAGAACAGGATGCCCTATTTTTTTCTAATGGGTATTTTGATTAGATGACGTAAGACTCAGGAGCTTGGTCTGAGTTGGAGAGGTTAAAATGCGAGATATTAAAACCTTTTCTGGAGGTCGGTGGTTTGAGTCCACCCAGAGGCACCTTGGAAGAAAGAACTGAAGATCTACTTTCAAAAAGCCAGACATTGAAAACTCTGTGGAACACAATTCTACTCTGACATACATGGGGGAATCTCCAGGAGTCAGAATAGACTCAATAGCAACTGGTTGTAGTTTTAAACACTTCTCTGAATTAAGGTGTACAGGTGCCCACATGGGGGCAATGGTGTTTATTCCCTACAGTTTTTCACTGGCTGGTGAGACATAAATAGAAGGGAGTGGGGACTGAAGAAATGATGAGAACAGAAATTCTATAGTTATTAAGGAAAGCATCAACCTGGAGACATACTGTGAGAAAATGGTCAATGAAGAAATTACCTATAATCAAGGATGGTCATAAAATTTAGTAACAGATATGTACATTTTTTTTTCCCCTTAGGCCCTCTATAGAATATATAATGATGGCTAAGCCAGTAAGTTCTTATAAATGTCTGTTTTCTGGTCTGTAAAATAAAGAAAACACTTACTGAAGTTGTTCTCTATGGAGGCTGAATGAGGAAGAAAACATGAAAGCACTAGATCCAATCACATAACTTAATGTGACTAGATAGACCACACAAAGGATTAAGAGAAAATTTTCATCAATTTTATTGTCCTTGGAGGGATTGTCAAACACTGCTGACTTGCTGATATTAAATTGAAAAGGCTTGATATACCTCTTAGATATATATCCCTTATATGCCTCCTAGGTTGGGGAGAATGTCTCATGCATTAATTATGCACATGTCTAGTGCCATGGTCTTGCCATGATACACCTTCAAAACCAGTTTGCTTAATAAATGAGCTTGTACCTTCTTTGCGACTTGCAGATAAGGCAAAATAACCACCATGGGGTGGGGAAATGAGAGCTTCCACTTCGAATTCATCCTTCTTGGAATTTTTGATCACAGCCCCACCCATACCTTTCTCTTCTCTCTGGTCCTGGCCATCTCCACAGTGGCATTCATGGAAAACACTGCAATGGTTCTTATAATCTACTTGGACCCCCAGCTTCACACCCCCATGTACTTCCTCCTCAGCCAACTCTCTCTCATGGACCTAATGCTCGTTTGCACCACGGTACCCAAGATGGCCTTCAACTACTTATCTGGCAGGAAATTTATCTCTCTGGAAGGCTGTGGAACTCAGATACTCTTCTATGTGTCCCTTCTTGGAGCTGAATGCTTCCTACTGGCTGTCATGGCCTATGACCGCTATGTGGCTATATGCCACCCTCTTCGATACACCATCCTCATGAATCAGAAACTCTGCATGCTCTTGACTGTTGCTTCCTGGATTCTAGGCTCTCTTGATGGCATCATTGTGCTTGCAGCTGCCCTGTCTTTCCCTTACTGTCACTCTCTGGAAATCCATCACTTTTTCTGTGATGTTGCTGCCCTTCTGCCACTATCTTGTACAGACACCTCCTCATTTGAAAGACTTCTTTTCATCTGCTGTGTAGTGATGCTAATCTTGCCGGTTTCAGTTATCATCATTTCCTATTCCTGTGTCCTCCAAGCTGTCATCCACATGGGCTCTGGGGAAAGTCGCCACAAGTCTTTCACCACCTGCTCCTCTCACCTGTCTGTGGTTGGACTCCACTATGGTGCCATCATGTTCATGTACATGAGACCAGCACCCAACCATACACCAAACCAGAATAAGATGGTGTCAGCCTTCTACACCATCCTCACTCCCATGCTGAACCCCCTCATTTACAGCCTCCGCAACAAAGAGGTATCCCGGGGACTTAAGAAGTTATGGGTGAAAGGAAACTTAACATAACTTTTCAAACATCTTTTAAGTACCTGCTCTGGTCAACATTCCAGAAACTGAAATTACTTGCATCATTCTATTCCTGCTAGTTTATCTTTTTTCTCCACTTTTTCAAGTTTAAAATATCTTTATTTAGTATAATGCTATAGAAACGACAAGTGTAAAGTGAGCTGGTTTTGGACATCAGCACTGGCTGCTCCACTTCTGGGAATTTCTCTTATGTCATTAGCTGTTAGCTATGAGTGCAACCTGGTCTTAGGATGCTTGCTTTCAAGTCAGGTTTAACTCTGAGAATTCTTTGCTGCATCCAAGAATAAGGGTTGGAGTCGATTCACTCCTTTCGGTGAGAATCCTCTTTGTTCATTAATTGCTTACTTGCCAGTAAAACCAAAAAAACGAAACGCACTGCTATTGAGTTGATTCCAACTCATAGTGACCCTATAGGACAGGGTGGAAATGTCCTATAGAGTTTCCAAGGAGCACCTGGTGGATTTGAACTGCTAACTTCTTGGTTAGCAGCTGTAGCACTTAACCTCTATACCAACAGCGTTACTAGTAAAAAAAAAAACTAGTACTTACCTTTAATTTTCACCTTTCCTTGCACAGGATATTGACTGCTTTATCCCTGACTCTTGTTGACTTAATTCCCAAGCATTTAGAAGTTGAGAATTCAGTGTCAGCTTATTATTCCAACAAGTCTTACATGAATATAAATAGGTCTTGAAATCCGTATTTTTTTTGCTTCTGTATAAAGTAATTGGTTTGGCGGTGCAATCTTCATCTTCATCATGATTGCTTTTATTCCTCACTCATCATTATCATAACAACCAGAGTCCATTTGAATAGAGAACTATCATTTCCTGGGATTGTTAACCATGATTATTGCCATAACACTGAAAAAACAATTCCCCAAAAATTATCCTGAAAAAAATTTTAACATTTACATTCTAAACTGGCAGTTGTTTTCCTGAAGAGATTTTATGGTTTCTAAATCTACCCACACCAGTTGCTCTATTGCACTTGGAGCACACTCTTTGCTTATCTCTCTGCTATAATTGAACTGTTATAATTTGCACTTTGTATTTCTATATCCTCTGCACCCTTGAAAACTGAAGAAAATGCTTGCCTGCTCCATTGAAACTGCCTTGATTTTTCTACACATATTTTTATTGCAATTAATTGTTATTATGTAATATTTTATTGCTGTATACTTGCTTTTTTTTTTTTTTTACAAAAACTAAATTTTATGCTTTAAGGACATGCTTTAAGAACACATCTTAGATAAATTTTGCATACAATAAAATTTACCCTTTAAAGTGTACACACCAGTGGATTTTATTATATTCACAGAAATGTGCAATCATCACCACTGTATAATTTCCGAACATCCACATGATTGTGTAACCTGACCCTATGAATGCCAATAAATTTCCTTTAGTCCTTAAACTAGCCCAAGCCAAATTTGTCCCACTTTGCATTTGCAGAAGGGCCAGCTGTGACCTCAACAGAGGACTCAGCAACAGGAGGAAAGAATCAGAAGGAAAATCATCACCTGGACCCTATTCTGAAGTGAGAGGTTCAACAGGAATCACATCACCTCCTGTTTCCTGGTTGCTTTCTAGAATTTTCCCTCCCACATATGCCTGTGCTGCTACCATCTTCCTGCATGGCTGCCATCTTACTGCCCAAATCATATAGAAGCCCTGTTTTCCTGTAGCTCAGGAGCTGGATCTGAGTAACTTCCTCCTGCTTCCTAGCTCTGCACATTGCAAAAAAGTTACTTTCTCTAAGACCTATGTCCAGAAAATTGGCAAGTCTGAGCACACCAGACAGGGACCTACCTTCTAGAGTTCAGTAAAAATTTTGGTGCCCAAAGTGAGGCCAGAGTGTCACACAGACCCTCCTTCTGGAGGTTGGTATCCCCTTGACCATGAGCAAAACCTCCATCGACCTTCAGTGTGAGCACCAAGCCTCTAGTTTGGGAGGATCTGGTGAGTCTCCAAACCATGACTGAGGTGGCCACTGGCTCAAGGTGCTTTTACTTTAAAAATTAGAAACTAATTCAGGTATAGACGTCCACTATGTGAAGCCAGAGGAATTTCCCTTTTTAACGAGACAGATAAGGTTGACTGTGCAGGTGGCTGAACAAAAGAGATGTTAAAAGATTACCGTCTAGAAGTTGGGTAAACAGGAACCCACCCTGTCAACATGAGATAAGATTGAAACAACCCAGGAATTACTGTCTCCATTTTTTTTTTTTCTTAGTGTTTTCCTAGTCCCCTCCTCCTTTACAGGCTCTGCATGTGCAGAAGAACAATTGCCAAAAATGGCAATGTAGTGCTGAAGATCAAGTGCACTTGTGCTATATCCCATAAGTGATGCCAAGGGCTGCAGAGAGTACTCCATCTTGAATATCAGCGGTTTCCATCTTAGATTCCAGATACCGTGCAACCTAATTAGCATACACTGCCATTCTTAGAAGTACCTGCCCCTTGAAAGAAGCTCACAAAATATTCATTACTCTATTGTCTCCACCGAACTCATATAAGCCCTAGACTTGCTTCCCTTTTCAAGTCAGTCTTTTGGAGAGACTTAGATCCCTGCTGGTTCCTTTTGCTTGATTCAAGCAAAATAAAGCTTGCTGAAGATAAAATTTGTCTTTCATGTGTATTCTTACTCGGGAAAAGACAAGGACCCTTTGTGTCAGATTGGCAGTTGGTAACATCAAGTTTAAGTGCTTGGGATTGTAGGTGGGGTGATGTCTGGACAATTGAAGTAGGACTAAGACATCCCCATTAGGGGGGATTGAAGCCCTACTAAGATTATCCCCTTTAACCCACCACTCCTAGCTGACAGCAGTTGACTTCAGCTAGGTTCTGGTTCTGTTTGTTACTGAGTGTATTAGTGAAATATGGGAAACCAACCTAGTGTACCTTCACTGGTGCTCTTTATTTTTTCATGTGGGTTCTAATTACTGATGGGGCTACTTTGCTACCATCTTACAGTTAGATCTGTTTTGCAAAAGAGAAGGAAGATGGGATGAAATCCCCTACATACAAACCTTTATGTCTCTCTGGCAAAATATTTTAAAAGAAGACCTTTGCCATCAAGTCAATTCCAACTCATAGAGGCCATATAGGACAGGGTAGAACTGCCCCACAGGGTTTCCAGGGAGTACCTGGTGTATTTGAACTGCTGATCTTTTGGTTAACAGCCATAGCTCTTAACCACTACACCACCAGTGTTTCCTCTTGCAAGATTAAAACCTACAAAAACACTTCAATACTATGCATCGATAAAGAACAGTGATGAATCTGTGAAACATTTCATAACATGGAGGAACCTGGAAGGCATTATGCTGAGCGAAATCAGTCAGAGGCAAAAGGACAAATATTGTATAAGACCACTATTATAAGATCTTGAGAAATAGTATAAACTGAGAAGAACACATACTTTTGTGGTTACGAGGGGGGGAGGGAGGGAGGGAGAGGGTTTTTTTTTTACTGATTAATTAGCTGAAAAGAACTGCTTTAGGTGAAGGGAAAGACAACACCCAATACATGGAAGGTCAGCTCAACTGGACTGGACTGGACCAAAAGCAAAGAAGCTTCCAGGATAAACTGAATACTTCAAAGGTCAGCGGAGCAAGGGCGGGGGTTTGGGAACCATGGTTTAAGGGGACTTCTAAGTCAATTGGCAAAATAATTCTATTATGAAAACATTCTGCATCCCACTTTGAAATGTGGCGTCTGGGGTCTTAAAAGCTAACAAGCAGCCATCTAAGATGCGTCAACTGGTCTCAACTCACCTGGAGCAAAGGAGAATGAAGAACACCAAGGTTACACGACAACTAAGAGCCCAAGAGACAGAGAGGGCCACATGAACCAGAGACCTACATTATCCTGAGAACAGAAGAACTAGTTGGTGCCCGGCCACAATCGATGACTGCCCTCACAGGGAGCACAATAGAGAACCCCTGAGGGAGCAGGAAATAAGGGGGATGCAGACCCCAAATTCTCATAAAAAGACCATACTTAATGGTCTGGATGTGACTAGAGGAATCCCGGCGGTCACGGTCCCCAAACCTTCTGTTGGCACAGGACGGGAACCATCCCCGAAGACAATTCATCAGACATGAAAGGGACTGGACAGTGGGTGGGAGAGAGATGCTGATGAAGAGTGAGCTAATATCAGGTGGACCCTTGAGACTGTGTTGGCATCTCCTGTCTGGAGGGGGGATGGGAGGATAGAGAGAGTTGGAGGCTGCCAAAGTTTTCACGAAAGGAGAGACTGGAAGGGCTGACTCATTAGGGGGAGAGCAAGTGGGAGTAAGGAGTAAGATGTATATTAACTTATATATGACAGACTGACTTGAGTTGTAAACGTTCAGTTGAAGCTCAATAAAAGTTAATTAAAAAAAAAAAAAAAACACTTCAAGCTAATGGTACAGGGGGAAAAGGAAGGGCAGAAAGGCCCCACCTGGAGAGGCCTCGGGTCAAAGCCAGGCCAGATAAATGGGGTGATTGACAAGGGTCAAGGTTTTCTGGTTCCACCCAGCCAGAGACCCAAGGCCATATGCATATGAATAGGAAGATATTTAAGTAGAGCAGACTAAACTGGAATGTTTTAAAAGGGTTATGTGTTCAGGATTATGCATTTATCTGAATGTACTGTGGATGTTGAGTGTTTTTCCTACTTCATACCTAAATGTATGCTAGAAATGCATATTGGGTATTATAGATTACAGGGAGTATGCAACTCTGCCTTCAGTCAGTACTTACTTGGATATGCTAAAAGAAGAGCTAGGATTTGCCTGGGAGAAATACAGGCTTTTTGTTTTTAGAGTGGGGGCTTTGGTGGAAGCCCCACTCAAATTTTCATTTATCCATAGCCTTTCCACCTGAAGGTGTAGACCTGTTTCCCGGCTCGGCAGCCCCTACCCCTTCAGCAGAACCCTCTGCCACCCCTTCTGCAAATTGCTCACTGGTCCCAGATAAGTCAGAAACTCTCAGTCCTGCCCAGGGTATAGTCTCCTCAGCACACACCCGTACTGGGGTGCGATTTGGCCAGAGATTTGCCCAAATCTTCCCAGGGCAATTTCCACTGAGACAAATGCCTGCTGGACTGGATCACAACAGCCAGCCTAAAGGGTTTATCTGGGTCCATACACTGTTCCCCACCTAACTCTAGAGGAATGAAAGATGGTCTTAGAAAAAGCATGTCAAGAGGCCTACAGGTTGCATAACCTCAACCCTCAAAATAATATTAGGCTCCTGGAAGCCCAGACTGCACCTGCCATAGATATCGGCTGGGGGAAGGACAGCTAGAACATTACAAAAACTAATTGACAGTAAGGGCCTCAAAAATAGAAGAGCCTCAGGAAAGTTCAGGATATACAAAAAGACCCCAAGAAAAATGCCTCCAGGTTCCCAGAATGCTTGTACGAAGCATAGCAGCAGTTTAGTGCTGTAAACCCTGAAGACCTAGAGAATGCCAGGTAAATAAATATGATCTTCATTGTTCCTGCAATTTCACGAGTTAAAGCCTCCTGCCGCAAATAACCAATTCTTGAGACAGGGGTGAGGTTGGTAGCAGAGCCTTATTAGATATACCAGTATATGGAGACAGAGGAGAATGATCTCTTCGTAAAGTGGTCTGTCTCACCAGACTAAAAATCAGCTCAGGTTTTTAAGGGAAAAAGGAGCCATAAGTTTTTGGGACTGGTGGAATGTGCACTCTCTTCTGTTTGGTTTTCGATGGTTGTACCTCAAACATGTTGATCTTTTCCTGCCATTATCCCAGCAGCTCAGGGGGTAGCTGGAGCCATCCCTCGCCTTATTTGACAGGCTTAGATCAATATCACTTGTTTTCCACAGTCTTGGAGGAAACACTGGTTAACACTTAATCATTTGGGGAGCTAACCTCAGGATCTTACTTGGAGGCAGGGATGGAGTGGGGGAGGGAAAGAAGAGAAAGAAGAAAGAAGAAAAAAATGGCTCAGGTACTGTTCAAGATATGGCTGAGCAGCCTGTTTCAACCCCACCTTTTTGTTGTAGGTTTCTCAATCTTGGGAAGCAGAGCGCCGTGTCTCTCTCTAGCTACTTCCTGTTGGATGGGGGTGTCGGATGGGGAGAAAAACCTGACATCTACTAGGGGTCATATATAGCTTGCAGTTTGGAAAGATGAAATTCGGCAATGTCTGGTTGGATTAAGTGATGCGTATCCCTGGAGTCTGGGAAAGGAGTAGTTCGGTCTACTAGGGCAAAGACCTCTCTGGCATTGAGGGTGTAGGTGGCACCCCTAGTAACCACTTTTATTAGACAGGAAGTGCAAATGCAGACCAAAGCGACTATTACTCCCAAAGTTATTAAAGGAGTCAACCAGGACCCCCAGGTGGGGAAAAGTTTAGTGAACCAATTCCACATGCTGTCTTGCCTAGGTGTTGGGACAGTCCATTTGGTTACCTTACGGATAGCATTTAGCACTACCTCCACCTCTCCGGTGGTGTTTATCCAGGCACAACAGGTTTTGTTAATCACAGCACACACTCCTCCTGATTTGGCTAAAAGAACCCTAAGACTATTCTATTATCTAGGACCACCTCTGATAAGGAGTTTAAAGAGGTTTGTTGTGGTCTAAGCGCCTTTTTGGTTCCTAGGGCTAGCAGGTAGATAGTGTCTGACAAGTTTCTAATGGCCGCCTCCATGTGGTACATTCCTAAACCTGGAATAATTGTTCTCAAGAACCACCACCCAAACCCATTTTCCTCTAGAACAGGTTAACTTTCTATCTCTGTCACTTCTAGGGATGTAGGATCTACTGAAAACACATCCCTTTTTTTGTGGGGGGATCTTCATGGTGTGTTGGGTAATGGCGGATGAACTTGGGTTGGGAAAGTCAAGAACCCCAGAGTACACTGTCCCACAAAGTAAACTCCTGTTAATCATTGAATGGCCCAGGTGTAAGGTGATGGCCTAGGGATGGGGACTTCACTGGTGGGGTAGGGTCTGCCTCCACGTAGGAAGGTGTATCCTGGTGGAGCTCACAAGGATAGATTCTTATTGGACCCACTGGGAATACTAAAATTGATGTGAATCAACTGGGGTACGGTCAAAGATTCGTTGCGGGATGAAAGAAGCTGGAAGTCTCAAAAAACCTGCCATGTGGCTTTGCGATTTTGTTTCCCATCTGGTTCCCAAGGGATGATTATAAAGATTAGCGAGGAGAAAACAAGGTATGGAAAATGGGTGCTGTACGAGCCGAGCTCAGATTGGGGCCTTGGGGGCATAGTGAGTCAAGGTACAGTTAAGGACATCTTTGTGATAGTTAAAAATTGGGGCTGCAATGGGGCTCAAAGATGCCCCTGATCGAGGAAGATGATGGCATATCAGCAGTTGCTGAGATTTCATCCCCTGGACACTGCTTGGGACATGGTGACTATGCCATTGGATGACCATTCCCACCCATCTGGAAGGTGGGCAGGCTGTCGATATTCTACAACAAATACCTGGATTCCTTCTCCCCTACTGATTTCAATATCTTTTGGCAACTCTTTTTTAAACTTCGCACAGTGATAAAACCCTGCATCAGACAAGGTTATATCTGAAATAATGATCGAAAAGTCTCCATTGTATGACTGAGTGGTGTCAGCCATGGGGGTCACTCGGGAGGAGCCAGCAATTTTAAAGTCTCACACAACCGTCTGTTCTTTCTCTGGGGTTACCAGTATTCATTTAATGGGGCCAACTGAAGTCAGAGACGATACGACACACGGAAGAGTCAGGGCACCTCCTCCTTGTAAGGTCAGGGTCCCTCTGGTTTGCAGAATCACAAGGGCCTGATTTGTTGCCACGGTGTGGCGTGCGCCTTGGAAGAAAAGGAAAACAAAGGTTAAAACTATAATTTTGTAATTTTTTTAAACCCGTACTTTAAACCTTGAACCGGTATGCAGGAATAAGATGACTCTTCAGTTCCTTCTTTTTCAAGCGGAGCTGTTTTTACTCTGGAATGATGCACCCATGCAGTCACTCCCACCAACTTTAAAGATGAGTGAGTAGTCAGGAGGACTTCAAAAGGCCCCTCCCATTTGGGAGTCAGCTGGTTTTCAGGGTGCTGGTGTCTCCAAGTCTTTAGTAATACCTGATCTCCTGGTCAGAGCCTGTGAAGAGGGGTATCAGAGGGAAAAGACAGATGGAGAGAGGCATATTGGTTAATAATGTTTACAACAGCTCCCAGAGAATGGATCCAGTCTCTTTTCTACCTCTGTCATTACCGAGGTGGGGAAGGTAGACTTTTTCAGGAATGGTCTCCCATATACTAATTCATAAGGGCTTAACTTAAGCTGGCTTTGAGGGGCCACTCAGATTCTAAGCAGTGCAATAGGCAGGACTTGTAACCACGTTAAGTTAGTCTCCTGACATATTTTTCCCAGAGCCTTTTTTAGGGTGTGATTCATCTTCTCAGTCTTTCCTGTTGACTGTGGCCTCCAGGCAGAATGTAGCCTCCAATTTATATCCAGGGCTTTGCTGACTTCTTGGGTTATTTGTGCCACAAAAGCTCCTCCACTGTCACTTTGAATTGAAATTGACAATCCGAACCTAGGGATAATCTCTTTGAGTAGTACCTTAGTTACTTCTCGAGCTTGTTTGGTTCGACAAGGGAAAGCCTCTACCCACCCTGACCAACAGATATCTGAAGTTTCCAGGTACCCGGGGCATCACTGTAAAATCTATGTGCCAATCATCTCCCATGTTAGTTCCTCGATGTTGGACTCCCAGTTCTGTTATATGGGGCAGAGTATTTGGATTGTTCTTTGCACAAAGGTGGCATCTTCCTGTGACTTCTTGAATGGCCTTGAGGAGATTTGGTCCTGCGACCACCTGTTGAACCACTCAAGACTGGCATTTCTCCCATAATGAGTTCTTTCATGTAAAGTCTATACTACACTATATACTTGGGCTTCTGGTAACAGTACTTTCCCTCCAGGGCTCACCAACCAGTTGGAATGGGGAGCTGGGTGAAAACCCCATTCTTCAGCTCTTTTTAAGTTTTGAGTGATGTAGGTAGGTACAGGAAGGTCAGCAGGGTCCAGGTGAGGGATCAGGGCCATTTCTTTCTCTATCTCATCTCCTCGCATCGCAGCCCTTTTGGCCTCTGCGTCTACTTTCTGGTTCCCTACAGGTTCAGGGGATTTTCCCTTCTGGTGTCTGGGGCAATACACCACTGCCACCTGGAGAGGGTCATTGACTGCTTCTGGGAGCTCAAGAATTTTTGGTACATGCTTTATCTCTTTGCCAGCAGATATAAGGAGACCCCTCTCCTTCCACAATGCCCTGTGAGAATGGAGCACAAGATGGGCATATCTGCTGTCAGCGTACACTGTTATACGGCTTCCTGTTCCCAGCAGTAGGGTCCATCCAAGGGCTATTAACTCAGCTTTTTGTGCTGAGGTGCCAGCAGGAAGTGGAGCACCCTCTAAAATTTCAGTCCGAGTCACCACCACTTAGCCTGCCCTTCGATGTCCTTTACACATGAAGCTGCTACCATTGGTGTACATTTCTAGCTCAGAGTCAGTTAAAGTGGTGTCTGACAGATCGAACCTGCTGGAATAAACCTCTTCTATAATCTCTAAACAGTCAAACATTGGCCTTTCTTCTGAAACGAGTAGTAGGGTTGCTGGGTTGAGAGCAAAGACGGCCTTTAAGATTACATTTCTGTTGTCTAATAGGATTGCTTGATATTTCCCTACGTATCCTGCTGTAAGCCAAAACCCCACTTTCTGTTCTAAGAGGGAAAGGACAGTGTGAGGCATGTGAACCATCACTTTTTGTCCTAGGGTAAATTTTTTTTAGCGTTTTGCTGTAAGTCACATGTTGCAGCCACAGCCCTGAGGCAAGGGGGTCAACCTTGAGCCACGTTGTCTAGCTGTTTGGAAAAATAGGCTACTGGCCTCTTGCATGGTTCCCAAGTCTGGGTCAACACTCCCAGAGCAACTTCCTGTCTCTCATGTACAAACAGTTCAAATGGTTTCTGGAGATCCGGTAACCCTAATGCTGGGGCCATCATTAATTTATATTTAATTTTTTCAAAGGCTTGTTGACATTCAGCAGTCCAAAACAGGGGTTCTTTATCCTCTCTCTTCGGGGCTTCATACAAGGGTTTTGCCATCAGTCCAAATTCTGGTATCCAGATTCGACGAAAACCTGCCATCCCGAGAAAACCTCTAAGTTGTCACTTGGAGGTAGGGGGCGCTACCCGCATAATAGCTTCTCGCCAGTCCTGGAGAAGGCTCCGCTGCTCCTGTGATATTTCGAACCCCAGATATTTTACTTGTTGTCGTGATATTTGGGCCTTCTTTTTGGAAACTCAGTACCCACACCTAGCCAGATGGTTTAAGACTAAGACGGTATTTCGATCTGAGGTTTCTTGAGTTTCACTTGCCACTAAAATATCGTCCACATACTGTAAGACCATCCCCTTTTCTAGTTGCAAGGCCCTCGTGTCTTTAGCCAATGTCTCTCTGAAAATTGTGGGGTAGTTTTTGAACCCTTGGACCAGCACCTGCCATGTGAGGAGTCTTTTTGTCCCTGTTTCTAAATCGGTCCATTCAAATGCAAACAAAAGTTGAGACTCAGGATGTAAGGGAATTCAAAAGAAAGCATCTTTCAGATTTAATACTGAAAACCAAGCATATTTGCTGGGTATGGTTACTAGGAGAGTATATGGGTTGGGCACAACCAGGTGAATATCTTTTACTATTTGATTAATCTTTCTTAAGTCTTGCACAAACTGATATTCTCCTATCCGAGGCTTTAACACTGGCAGAATGGGGGTGTTATATGGGGACCAGTATGGTCTTAAAAGTCCAATCTCTATATATTGTTGGACTAGTGGAGCAATCCCTTCCAGAGCTTCTCTATGGAGCGGGTATTGTTTCTGATTTACAACAGGCAGTCCAGGCTTTAGGGCAATTTTGACTGGCTCAGAGAACCTGGCCCTTCCTGGCCTCCCTGACGCCCAGGCTTCCAGGTTCACTTCTTGTTGTATGTGGACAAGGATGTCGGTAGGGGCCGCTGGTTCCTCCGGCATCAAGGCTGCTTGCAAAGCTCATGCCTGTTCGGGAGGAATTTGCACCAAAATTCAAGACGGTCCAAAGGTGACTCGTGCCCCAAGTTTTGACAATAGATCCCTTCCAAGGAGGGGGGTGGGGCATTCTGGCATATAAAGGAATTCGTGGTATAAAAAGTCTTTTCCAATTTCACAATTCACGGGTTAGAGGAAAGGTCGGGTTGAAAGTTTTCCTGAAACCCCTACCACTGGGGCAGTTTGTGGACTAAGGGAAGATTCCATGGTGTTCAAAACCGAAAAGGTGGCACCCGTGTCCAGAATAAAGTCAATAGGGTGTCCTGCCGCCTTGAGAGTTACCTGGGCTCACGGTGGGAGAAAGCCAACGAGGTTTGAGCCCCTGGGCCCCGTCATTCGGAATCATCTAACCGTGCGGGCCCTTCCTGATAAGTCTGGAGAGTGGCAGATTTTGGTCTGTCTGGCCTTTCCATTTCTTCTGGGCACTCCTGCTTCCAGTGGCCCTGTCTTTTACAGAAGGCACACTGGTCAGTTTCTAAAGGTCTCCCTCCTTGCCACGGAGTGATCCTTGTTATGGCTCTTATCTCCCTTCCCCCTTGTTCATTCAGGGAGGGGGCTAAGGTTGCTGATACTAAGGCCACCTTTTGTTTCATCTTCTGTTTTTCTTTCTGTTCTGCTACCTGGTCCCAATTATTGAACGCCTTAAAAGCTACTTCAAGTAGCTGCCCTATTGGCATCCCAAGTCCTCCTTCTAATTTTTGTAATTTTTTTCAACTATCAGGGGCACTCTGCGAAATGAAAGTCATGTTTATAAGCCAGGCATCGTTGGGATCTTCGGGGTTGATATCAGTGCACTGGTGAAATGTGTCTGTCACCCTTTCTAAGAAAGTGGATGGGTCTTCCTTTTCTCCCTGGATAATTTCTCTAACCTTTTGTAATCTCTTGGGTTTGGGGGTCTGGTTTCTCAACCCAACGATTAGGCAGTCCTGATAGAACTGAAGGCTACTCGCCCCTTCTTCACGATTGTCATTCCAGGCTGGATCTCTAGTAGGCGTGGCTTCTGTCCCAGGGGGTCAGGCTCCATTACTAGGGTCTAAGTTATGGAGCCTATCAGCCTCTTTCCGAGCCTCCTCTGACACCATACGATATTCTTCTGAAGTTAACAGAGTGGTGAGGAGCGCCTGTATATCTCCCCGGGTAGGGCAGTGAGTAGAGAAAATAGAAAGAAACAGTTCAGCCATTCAGTTTGGGTCACTCCAGTAGGGGGGATTATGGCTCTTCCAGTTATATAGATCAGAGGTGGAAAATGGAGTACGTACCAGCATTGTCCCCTGTGGCTGTCCTTTATCATCCACTCCAGCAGGAACTTCTCTCAGTGGGTATTGCTCTGCCTGGGCTCCTGAGGCACCCTCACCAAAAATGGTACCCTGACGGGTATGAGAAGGGGAGACCATACCTGAAGTAGCCGGACCTTCACTATCTGATCCTCCTCCTCCATCCGCCTTTGGTGTGCTAGCCAAGCTAGAATCAGGCTCGGCCATTCTGTTTGTAGACCTTGTTGTCGTTTCATGGTCCTACCCCTCGGCTTTTACCACACCTCCCCTATACAGGGGAGGGGGAGCCGAAATGGTGGCCAGAGCCCATCCCTCTAGGAGGGGGTCCTCTGATGAGGATTCATTTTCCCTGGAAGAAAACCTGATTAGAGGGGTGCAAGGGCTGGTAAAGAGACATGAAGGCTTGAACATAAGGGACTTCTTCCCACTTTTTAGTTCTTCTGCAGAACAAATCCAATTGAAGTATTGTATTATAACATAAAGACCCCTCTGGGGGCCACTGTTCCTGGTCCCCCAGCTGGTATTGGGGCCATATGCTGTTACACAGGTGAATCATCCACTTTTTGGTCATGGGCTTATAATTATATCTTTTCCAATTGGCCAAAACGCAGCTCAGCAGGGATTCGGCTGAAATAGATGGGCCTGCTCCCATGCTAGTATCTCTTTTGTTTGAACTCTCCTTTTCCTGCCTTAGGCAGTATCAACCTTGCTTGACAAAAGGGAGAGTTTGAGCCTCTGGAGCACAATGCTTAATCTATCTCTTCTATAATTAGGTTTAATTCTTTCAGGATTTCTTGGGTTCCTAACTTTTTTTTTTTTTTTATCTTAGGACCCTAACTTCTTTGGGGACACTCTTCTAAAATAGTCTGTATACGGTGGGCTTTCTCAGACTGATGAAACTAATTGTCAATCTCAAGAAACTTAGGTTAAGACTGTTCTAGAGCCTGGTGAGGGGTTTTGTATGATTAGGGATTTACGAGATGACAACACTGGAAAAAAACCTCACAAGGACAAGTAATCATACATAAGACAAACAGACAGGCCTACAAAAGCAACAGAGATAATCTTGCAGTCTCAACCTCCCAGACAGAGAGACGGGTTGTACATAAGATGAACCTAACAGAGAAAGACACTCAGACCAGAAAAGCCAGAAAGGAAAGGGGGAACGAGGATAATCTTAGTGAGGTCTAACACATTACTAGGAATGTCTGAATCTCTGCTTCAATGCTCCAGATACCTCCTATCCTAAAAGCCAGACAGGGCGGCTTCAATCTCCCAATCTAAACCAATAGAGATGTCTATACCCGCTCCCTAAAACCAGGGTGCACCAACCAGAGACAAACAACAATCCAAACACAAAAACCCATGGCCGATACACACTCATACGCCTGCCCAGCTCTAGAGTCACCAAGAGTCCCTCCTTGTGATCCTACTCACAGGAACGGTCATCCAAGGCACCACTCGCCTTAGAAACCAAAGGCCCAGGTTCAGTTCTGGAAGCCACTCTGGCCTGCCCTATCTGCTCCGGCACTAAGAACAACAGGGAGAGGGTCACAGACTCACCTCAGGATCCTGGTTAAGTCTTGCCTTCACCCACCTCTTTGGCATGGTTGGGGATTGGTGACCCCTCAAGGAAGCCCGGATCCCGGGACAGCCTTCCGGGGACAAACAGAGTTCCCAGCAGCTGCTTGGTAGGAGAACTGTCGATCAGGCCCGGGCCCTGCCGCGGGGCCACTGCGTCTCAAAAGGCTGGAGTCCCCATACGGGCCACCAAATTGTTACCACAATTTTGTAAGTTAGAGCCAAGTGGCGCAAATAGCCAATTCTTAAGACAGGGGTGAGGTGGGTAGCAAGAGCTTTATTAGATATACTGGTATATGGAGACAGAGGGGGATGAGCTCCTCCTAAAGTCATCTGTCTCACCACACTACCAACTGGCACAGGTTTTTAAGGGAAAAAGGGGCCATAAGTTTTTAGGACTTGTGGAATGTGCACTCTCTTTCTTCTGTTTGTTTTGGGTGGTTGTATCTCAAACATGTTGATCTTTTCCTGCCATTATCCCATCAGCTCAGGGGGTAGCTGGTGCCATCCTTCCTCTTATTTGACAGGCTTAGATCAATATCACCTGTTTCCCACAGCCCTAGAGGAAACATTGGTTAACAGCTAACCATTTGGGGAGCTAACATTAGGATCTTACTTGGAGGCAGAGATGGAGTGGGGGAGGGAAAGAAGAGAAAGAAGAAAGAAGAAAAAAATGGCTCAGGCCACTATTATAAGAACTTGGGAAATAGTTTAAACTGAGAAGAAAACATTCTTTTGTGGTTATGAGAGGGGGAGGGAGGGTGGGAGAGGGACATTCACTAGTAAGATAGTAGATAAGAACTACTTTAGGTGAAGGGAAAGACAGCACACAATACAGGGGAGGTCAGCACAATTGGACTAAACCAAAAGCCGTTTCCTGAATAAACTGAACACTTCGAAGGCCAGCGTAGCAGGGGCAGGGGTCTGGGGACCATGGTTTCAGGGGACATCTAAGTCAATTTGCATAATAAAGTCTATTAAGAAAACATTCTGCATTCCACTTTGAAGAGTGGCATCTGGGGTCTTAAAAGCTAGCAAGCAGCCATCTAAGATGCATCAATTGGTCTCAACCCACTTGGACCAAAGGAGAATGAAGAACACCAAGGAAACAAGGCAATTGCAAGCCCAAGAGACAGAAAGGGACACATGAACCAGAGACTACATCACCCTGAGACCAGAAGAACTAGAGGGTGCTCGGCTACAACCGATGACTGCCCTGACAGGGAACACAACAAAGAACCCCTGAGGGAGCAGGAGAGCAGTGGGATGCAGACCCCAAAGTCTTGTAAAAAGACCAGACTTAATGGTCTGACTGAGACTAGAAGGACCCCAGTGGTCATGGCCCCCAGAACTTCTGTTGGCCCAGGACAGGAACCATTCCCAGAGCAACTCTTCAGACATGGATTGGACTGGACAATGGGTTGGAGAGGGATGCTGGTGAGGACTGAGCTTCTTGGATCAGGTGGGCACTTGAGGCTATGTTGGCATCTCCTGCCTGGAGGGGAGATGAGAGGGTGGAGGGGGTTAGAAGCTGGCGAAATGGACACAAAAAGAGAGAGTAGATGGAGAGAGCATGCTGTCTCATTAAGGGGAGAGTAATTGGGAGTGTGTAGCAAGGTGTATATGGGTTTTTGTGTGAGAGACTGAGTTGATTTGTAAACTTTCATTTAAAGCACAATAAAAATTGTATAAAAAAAATGGCTCAGGTACTGTTCAAGATATCACTGAGCAGCCTGTTTCATCATCAGCCAGAGTGCCCCCAACATCAGGCAGAAAATTCAGAGGTTAGGAGGAGGTCTAGGAATGAATGAATATTTCACAACTTGTTGCCCTTAAGGTCTTCAATAATTGGGACCAGGTACAAGGGAAAAAGCCTGCGCTCCTGGCATCAGCTCTCAGAGATAACCCACCGCCCTGGCAGACCTCGTGTGGAGCAAGTCCTCATGGGACTTAAAAGGGCAAACCCAAGGCCCCCTAAAGCTAGGCCCCAGACCGTCTGCCTACTGGAAACAAGAAGGCCACTGAAAACAAGACTGCCCCTTGTAGCCAGCCCTGCCTGAGCAAGAAAACCATAACACATCTGCAGCTGTTGCCGATGACTCAGACTGATGGGGCCCAGGGACTCCCTTGCAATACAAGAGGAGCCCCGGGTTGCAATAACAGTGGGAGGAAAACTTGCTGACACAACAGACCAGAGAGCTGGAGAACATGGCCTCCACTGCTGTCCCAGGCACACAGGGAACACTCCAGCTGCCCTAGGCAGGGACAAGTCTACAGTCCCAGCCTTCAGCCAGCTTCACCGGCAGGATGGAGAGCTGCCAAACACAGGCAGAAGCAGCACACAGCTTCAGGGCCTGGTGAGATGGTCACCATCCTTAAACCAAAAAAACCCACTGTTTTACCTCACCCCAAATCCCGACAGGCCCGTGACAGCAAAGAGCATCTTGGCTAGTGGGATTAGAGGAAAGAAAGCCTAATAGAGGTGTCTTTTTTGAATAAAGTACTATGGTCAACAGTTATCCACCTCCCTAGGTACCAGAAGGGAGAGTCCCACATAATTAAAGGATCAGGCAGCCAAACAAGCCAGTAGAACAAAAACCCCTGTCACTTGTTTTAATTTCTAGTTTTCAGCTACCAGAAAACTCCCAGTGCACAGAGTGTGATATAAACAGAGCTTGTGAATGGGGCTTTGACCTTAACAACAGAGCAGAAGATTGGGCGGCTGCACAATTCTCAAGGACTGGCATTAATACCAGAACACCTGATGCATCCACTAATAAAGGCAGCTTATGAGAGAACTCATTTCAGTCAGAATGCTATGTTTCAACAATATGTCACGTGTGCAAAGAACAAACCAAAACCTGGCCCACCACCCCTTGTGCCTGAGGTACAAGCTTGTGGGACTGGACGCAGAGAAAACTGGCAAGTAGATGTAACAATTATGCCAAAAGCTACAGGAAGTTTCAAGTATCTTCTAGTGTTTGTAGATACCTTTACCAGAGGGGTAGAAGCCTCCACCTTTGAAGAGAAAAGGCATCCGAGGTATGCGAAGCTCTCCTCAATGCCTAGATTTGGCCTATCTTATTCAATTTAAGGAAATCCTGGTGGCATAGTGGTTAAGAGCTATGTCTGCTAACCAAAAGGTTGGCAGTTTGAATCCACCCAGTGCTCCTTGGAAACTCTATGAGGCAATTCTACTCTGCCCTATAGGGTTGCTATGAGTTGGAATAGACTCGATGGCAAAGGGTTTTCTTAATTCAATTTAAAGAGATAATTGAGGAACCTTCATATCCAACATTAGGATATTTAGGGATTCTGTGGAAGCTGCCTGCGCCATGAAGACCACAGTCTTTGTGTGATTAAAAGGTCTAATTAGAAACCTAAACTACTGTGGGCAATGTGGGTGACCAACATGCCCTGCATCAAGCTGCTACATGGCACTGTGTAGAGTCTGGGTGTCCCCTAGAAGCAGGTTCCAATTAAGTGCCTAAGGAATGCTGTGTGGGAGAACTTTCCTTAAGGCAGCCTAGGGATGTAGTGCTTCAGATGATCCTTAAGCAGTCCCGGAACTTAGTCACTGTATGTAACTCTGAAAGCTACTAACCATTATGCTTCCAGTTGTAAGCTCCAAATTTGTCTGCTACGGGGATAATAGCTCTCCCGTTCCCTGCTCCATTTACAGTGTTTATGGGGAGGTTGTTAATTGGATTGAAAGGAAAACCTCTGAGTGTATGAAAAGGCCTAGCAGCAGCAGAAAGGCAGTAAAGCTTCTGGTGGCACTATAACAAAAGGGTCCTGGAGATATCTGCCTGGCTTCAAATCTTGGCTCTGCTATTTTTTGATTTTGGGTCAAGGGGCTTCACTGCATGTGGCTAAGATAAACAGCCAGCTGAGTCACTGACACTTATCCCTTAAGATTAGGAATTGCTACTACTCAAGGAGGGGTTGTAACCTGACCCTACGAATGCCAGTGAATTTCCATTAGTCCTTAAACTAGCCCAAGCCAGATTTGGCCTACCTTGCATGAGCAGAAGGGTCAGCTGTGACCACTAAATGACCTTAGCAGAGAATGCAGCAACAGAAGGAATGAATCATAAGGAAAATCATCACGCAGATCGTATTCTGAAGCAAGAGGTCTGACCATGTTACCTCCTGTTTCCTGGCCATCTTTTAGAATTTTCCCTCCCCCGTACACCTGTGTGGCTGCCATCTTCCTGCGCGGCCACCAGGCCACCAACTTGCTGCCCAAATCACATATAACTCCTGCTTCCCTGTAGTTTAGGGAGCTGGATCTGAGGAACTTCCTCCTGGCTCCTTGCTCTGTGCATTGCAATAAGGTTATTTTCTCTTCCTCTAAGACCAATAATTGGCAAGTCTGAGTGCTCTGGATAAAGACCCACCTTCTAAGATTCAGTAACAATTCCAAAAGAAACCCTTATACCCATTAACAGTCACTGCCCATTTCCTCCAGCCTCAGATTCTGACAAGACAATCAGTTTATTTTTTATCATTATGAATTTGCCTCTTCTGGAAATTTCATATAAATGTGATCATACAATACGTAATGTTACCTGATTAGGGTCCGTGCCCTGGAGCAGTCAAGCTAATGAAACATACCCCAAGTCAGAAAGAGTAAGAAAGTTTATTAAGGAGATGTATACATTTTTATACATCATGGTATACATCACTGGGGACCCAGCACCCACACCACTATCTCTATGGAGTCCCAAAGAGCAATTTTACATTAGAATCTTACAAGGGTTAGAAATGTCTTTGCAGTCTGCAGATGGCCTGGCCAGAGGAGCTATTCATTACAAGATAGTGACAAAAAACCCTTTATCAGACCAAAGAGATACATGTCAGATACCTGGCCTCTGATCTTCCTGTGGGGGGTTGTTAGTCTGACAGAACAAAACAAATTTATCTGCATCAGATTAAAACAAAGAACAAAGCCATTAACATTAGGTCAAAACATAGTCATTAACAGAGGTATGTGAAGGAGGCAGGCAGAGGAAGAACAACTTAAATATTCATTATGGGGTTAGTTATGTCTAGCTCTCAGTTGCCCATTTTGAAAAAGGAGAAAACATGCTGGGGAGTATTGGGATCACATGTAACATTTTGTTACTGGTTTTCTTTCACTTAGCATAAGGTTCATCCAAGTTGAAGCATGCATCAGTACTTCCTTTATATGGTTGAATAATATTTCACTCTACAGTTGTATCACATTTTATTTACCCATTCATCTGGATGGACACTTAGGTTGTTTCCTTCTTTTGGCTGCTGTGAATAACGCTGCTATGAACACTGGTGTATAAGTATTTGTTTCAGTTCCTTTTTTCAAGTCTTTTGGGATATATACACCTAGGAGTAGCATTGCTGAGTCACATGGAAACTCTATATTTAACTTTTTAAGGAACTGTCAAAATGTTTTCAAGTTGGCTGCATAATTTTGCATTTCCACCAGCAGCATATGATGGTTCTGACTTCTCCACATACTCCCTATTAAAACAAGTTCTCCTTTAAAAAAAAAAATATTATTATAACCATCCTACTAGGAGTAAAATGGCATATCATTTTGGTTTTGAATTGCATTTCCCTAATGACTAATGATGCTGAATATCCTTTCATCTGCTTGTTAGCCATTTAGAAGAATGCATACTAAAATATTTCACTTATTTTTAAACTGGATCTTTTGTCTTATTAGTGTTGAGTTATAAGTGTTCTTTATATATTCGGGATACTAAAGCCTTTATTAGTTATACGATTTGCAAATATATTTCTTTCTCCAATTTATGAGTTATCTTTTCACTTTATTGATAATATCCTTGGAATCACAAATGTTTTTATTTTGATATTCTCAAGTCGGTCTGTTTTTTCTCTCATTGTTTATGCTTTTGCTTTTCATGGTATTTGTCAGAAATCATTACACTATCCAGGGTCACAAAGCTATATGTCTATGTTTTCTTCTAAGAGTTTTATAATTTTAGTTCTTATATTTAAGTCTTTGATCCATTTTGAGTTAATTTTTGTGTGTTGTGACGTAATTTTATTCCTTTGCATGTTTTGATGTCCAGTTGTTCAAGTATTATTTATTTAAAAGATTTATTTCCTATTGAATTAGTATCCTTGTCATAAATCTATTGACCATAAATGTGTGTGTTTATTTCTGGACCCTTAATTCTAGCCCCTTCATCTATACGTCTATCCTTATGTTAGTACTACACTGGTTTGATTACTGTATTTTATAGGAAGTTTTGAAATTGGGAAGTGTGAGTCACCTAACTTTGTTCTTTTTCAATATTTTTTGACTATTCTTGGACTCTTAAATTTCCTTATGAGTTTTAGGATCAGTTTGTCTGTTTCTGCCTAGGGAAGGTTATTAGAGACTCATCACTCAAAATTTTTACTGAAGGCTGCTCATAAAAGTATCTCTGCCTCACACATATCAAAATTCAAGACTCGGAGGCGGGGCCAAGATGGCGGACTAGGTGGACGCTACCGCGGATCCCTCTTGCAACAAAGACTCGGAAAAACAAGGGAATCGATCACATACATAACAATCTACGAACTCTGAACAACAAGCACAGACTTAGAGACGGAAAACGAACAAATACGGGCAGACAGCGACCGTTTTCAGAACCAGGAGCCAGCGTACCAGCCGACTACCTGGAAAATCTAGTTTCCCGGTGATGGCTCGGAGACAGCAGTCCATACCAAACCACATAAAGAAACAGACCATGACAGCTTCTCCAACCGCCCAAACAAAAGAATCAAAATCTTTCCCAAATGAAGATACAATCCTGGAATTATCAGATACAGAATATAAAAAACTAATTTACAGAATGCTTAAAGATATCACAAATGAAATTAGGATAAATGCAGAAAAAGCCAAGGAACACACTGATAAAACTGTTGAAGAACTCAAAAAGATTATTCAAGAACATAGTGGAAAAATTAACAAGTTGCAAGAATCCATAGAGAGATAGCATGTAGAAATCCAAAAGATTAACAATAAAATTACAGCATTTGACAACGCAATAGAAAGTCAGAGGAGCAGACTCGAGCAATTAGAATGTAGACTGGGACTTCTGGAGGACCAGGGAATCAACACCAACATAGTTGAAAAAAAATCAGATAAAAGAATTAAAAAAAATGAAGAAACCCTAAGAATCATGTGGGACTCTATCAAGAAGGATAACTTGCGAGTGATTGGAGTCCCAGAACAGGGAGGGGGGACAGAAAACACAGAGAAAATAGTTGAAGAAATCCTGACACAAAACTTCCCTGACATCATGAAAGACGAAAGGATATCTATCCAAGATGCTCATCGAACCCCATTTAAGATTGATCCAAAAAGAAAAACACCAAGACATATTATCATCAAACTTGCCAAAACCAAAGACAAACAGAAAATTTTAAAAGCAGCCAGGGAGAAAAGAAAGGTTTCCTTCAAGGGAGAATCAATAAGAATAAGTTCAGACTACTCAGCAGAAACCATGCAGGCAAGAAGGGAATGGGACGACGTATACAGAGCACTGAAGGAGAAAAACTGCCAACCAAGGATCATATATCCAGCAAAACTCTCTGAAATATGAAGGAGAAATTAAGATATTTACAGAAAAACACAAGTTTAGAGAATTTGCAAAAACTAAACCAAGACTGCAAGAAATGCTAAAGGAGATTGGCCGGATGACCAATAATATCAGGTACCAGCACAATACAAGGTCACAAAACAGAACGTCCTGATATCAACGAAACTCAAATAGGGAAAGCACAAAAACAAACAAATTAAGACTAATTCTAATAAATAAATAAATAAATAAAATAATACACACAACAGGAAATCATGGAAATCAATAGATAAACGATCACAATAATCAAAAAGAGGGACTAAATACAGGAGGCATTGAACTGCCAGATGGAGAGTGATACAAGGCAGTATAGAAGGATACAAGTTAGGTTTTTACTTAGAAAAATAGGGGTAAATAAAAAGGTAACCACAAAAAGGAATATCAATTCCATAACTCAAGAAAAAAGCCAAGAAAAACATAACGACTCAACAAACACAAAGTTAAACATTATGAAAATGAGGATCTCACAAGCTACTAAGAAAAACATCTCAGCACAAAAAAGCATGTGGAAAAATGAAATGGCCAACAACACACATGAAAAGGCATCAAAATGACAGCACTAAAAACTTATTTATCTATGATTACGCTGAATGTAAATGGACTAAATGCACCAATAAAGAGACAGAGAGTCACGGACTGGATAAAAAAACACGATCCATCTATATGCTGCCTACAAGAGACACACCTTAGACTTAGAGACACAAACAAACTAAAACTCAAAGGTTGGAAAAAAATATATCAAGCAAACAATAAGCAAAAAAGAAGAGGAGTAGCAATATTAATTTCTGACAAAATAGACTTTAGACTTAAATCCGCCATAAAGGATAAAGAAGGACACTATATAATGATAAAAGGGACAATTGATCAGGAAGACATAACCATATTAAATATTTACGCACCTAATGACAGGGCTGCAAGATACATAAATCAAATTTTAACAGAATTGAAAAGTGAGATAGACACCTCCACATATATAGTAGGAGACTTCAACACACCACTTTCGGAGAAGGACAGGACATCCAGTAAGAAACTCAATAGAGACACGGAAGACCTACTTACAACAATCAACCAACTTGACCTCATTGACTTATACAGAACTCTCCACCCAACTGCTGCAAAATATACTTTTTTTTCTAGTGCACACGGAACATTCTCAAGAATAGACCATATATTAGGTCATAAAACAAATCTTTGCAGAATCCAAAACATCGAAATATTACAAAGCATCTTCTCAGACCACAAGGCAATGAAGCTAGAAATCAATAACAGAAAAACTAGGGAAAAGAAATCAAATACTTGGAAAATGAACAATACCCTCTGAAAAAAGACTGGGTTATAGAAGACATCAAGGAGGGAATAAGGAAATTCTTAGAAAGCAACGAGAATGAAAATACTTCCTATCAAAACCTCTGGGACACAGCAAAAGCAGTGCTCAGAGGCCAATTTATATCGATAAATGCACACATACAAAAAAGAAGAAAGAGCCAAAATCAGAGAACTGTCCCGACAACTTGAACAAAAAGAAAATGAGCAACAAAAGAACCCATCAGCCACCAGAAGAAAACAAATAATAAAAATTAGAGCTGAACTAAATGAATTAGAGAACAGAAAAACAATTGAAAGAATTAACAAAGCCAAAAGCTGGTTCTTTGAAAAAATTAACAAAATTGATAAACCACTGGCTAGACTGACTAAAGAAAAACAGGAAAGGAAACAAATAACCCGAATAAGAAACGAGAAGGACCACATCACAACAGAACCAAATGAAATCAAAAGAATCATATCAGATTACTACATAAAATTGTACTCTAACAAATTTGAAAACCTAGAAGAAATGGATAAATTCTTGGAACAATACTACCTACCTAAACTAACACATTCAGAAATAGAACAACTAAATAGACCCATAACAAAAAAAGAGATTGAAACGGTAATCAAAAAACTTCCAACAAAAAAAAGTCCTGGCCCAGATGGCTTCACTGCAGAGTTCTACCAAACCTTCAGAGAAGACTTAACACCATTACTATTGAAGGTATTTCAAAGTATAGAAAAAGACGGAATACTACCCAACTCATTCTATGAAGCTACCATCTCCCTGATACCAAAACCAGGTAAAGACATTACAAAAAAAGAAAATTTTAGACCCATATCCCTCATGAACATAGATGCAAAAATCCTCAACAAAATTCTAGCCAATAGAATCCAACAACACATCAAAAAAATAATACACCCTGATCAAGTGGGATTTATACCAGGTATGCAAGGCTGGTTTAATATCAGAAAAACCATTAATGTAATCCATCACATAAATAAAACAAAAGATAAAAACCACATGATCTTATCAATAGATGCAGAAAAGGCATTTGACAAAGTTCAACACCCATTTATGATAAAAACTCTAACCAAAATAGGAATTGAAGGAAAATTCCTCAACATAATAAAGGGCATCTATTTTTTTTTATGCAAAGCCAACAGCCAATATCACTCTAAATGGAGAGAACCTGAAAGCATTTCCTTTGAGAACGGGAACCAGACAAGGATGCCCTTTTTCACCTCTCTTATTCAACATCGTACTTGAAGTCCTAGCCAGGGCAATTAGGCTAGACAAAGAAATAAAGGGTATCCAGATTGGTAAGGAGGAAGTAAAGCTATCACTATTTGCAGATGACATGATCGTATACATGGAAAACCCTAAGGAATCCTCCAGAAAACTACTGAAACTAATAGAAGAGTTTGGAAGAGTCTCAGGATATAAAATAAACATACAAAAATCATTTGGATTCCTCTACATCAACAAAAAGAACACCGAAGAAGAAATAACCAAATCAATACCATTCACAGTAGCCCCCAAGAAGATAAAATAGTTAGGAATAAATCTTACCAAAGATGTAAAAGACCTATACAAAGAAAACTATAAAACTCTGCTACAAGAAATTCAAAAGGACATACTTAAGTGGAAAAACATACCCTGCTCATGGATAGGAAGACTTAACATAGTAAAAATGTCTATTCTACCAAAAGCCATTTATACATATAACACACTTCCAATCCAAATACCAATGTCATACTTTAAGGGGATAGGGAAACAAATCACTAATTTCATATGGAAAGGAAAGAACCCCCGGATAAGCAAAACATTACTGAAAAAGAAGAAGAAAGTGGGAGGCCTCACCCTACCTGATTTCAGAACCTATTATATAGCTACAGTAGTCAAAACAGCCTGGTACTGGTACAACAACAGGCACATAGACCAATGGAACAGAATTGAGAATCCAGATATAAATCCATCCGCATATGAGCAGCTGATATTTGACAAAGGACCAGTGTCAGTCAATTGGGGAAATAATAGTCTTTTTAACAAATGGTGCTGGCATAACTGGATATCCATTTGCAAAAGAATGAAACAGGACCCATACCTCACACCATGCACAAAAACTAACTCCAAGTGGATCAAAGACATAAACATAAAGACTAAAATGATAAAAATCATGGAAGAAAAAATAGGATCTACCCTAGGAGCCCTAATACAGGGCATAAACAGAATACAAAACATTACCAAAAATGATGAAGAGAAACCCGATAACTGGGAGCTCCTAAAAATCAAACACCTATGCTCATCTAAAGACTTCACCAAAAGAGTAAAAAGACCACCTACAGACTGGGAAAGAATATTCAGCTATGACATCTCAGACCAGCGCCTGATCTCTAAAATCTGCATGATTCTGTCAAAACTCAACCACAAAAAGACAAACAACCCAATCAAGAAGTGGGCAAAGGATATGAACACACATTTCACTAAGGAAGATATTCAGGCAGCTAACAGATACATGAGAAAATGCTCTCTATCATTAGCCATTAGAGAAATGCAAATTAAAACTACGATGAGATTCCATCTCACACCAACTAGACTGGCATTAATTCAAAAAACACAAAATAATAAATGTTGGAGAGGCTGTGGAGAGATTGGAACTCTCATACACTGCTGGTGGGATTGTAAAATGGTACAACCACTTTGGAAATCCATCTGGCGTTATCTTAAACAGTTAGAAATAGAACTACCATATGACCCAGAAATCCCACTCCTCGGAATATACCCTAAAGATACAAGACCCTTCACACAAACAGATATATGCACACCCATGTTTATTGCAGCTCTGTTTACAATAGCAAAAACTGGAAGCAACCAAGATGTCCATCAACGGACGAATGGGTAAATAAATTGTGGTATATTCACACAATGGACTACTACGCATCGATAAAGAACAGTGACGAATCTCTGAAACATTTCATAACATGGAGGAACCTGGAAGGCATTATGCTGAGCGAAATGAGTCAGTTGCAAAAGGACAAATATTGTATAAGACCACTATTATAAGATCTTGAGAAATAGAAAAAACGGAGAAGAACACATACTTATGTGGTTACAAAGGGGGGAGGGAGGGAGGGAGGGAGAGGGCTTTTTATTGATCAATCTGTAGATAAGAACTGCTTTGGGTGAAGGGAAAGACAACACTCAAAACAAGGAAGGTCAGCCTAATTGGACTGGATTAAAAGTAAAGAGGTTTCCGGGATAAAATGAAAGCTTCAAAGGTCAGCGGAGTAGGGGCTGAGGTCTGGGGAACTTGGTTTGAGGGGACTTCTAAGTCAAGGGGCAAAACAATTCTATTATGAAAACACTCTGCATCCCACTTTGAATTGTGGCGCCTGGGGTCCTAAATGCCAAGAAGCGGCCATCTAAAATACATTAATTGGTCTCAACCCACCTGGAGCAAAGGCAAAGGAAGAACACCAAGGTCACATGACAACTAAGAACCCAAGAGACAGAAAGGGCCACATGAACCAGAGACCTACATTATCCTGAGACCAGAAGAACTAGCTGGTGCCCGGCCACAATTGATGTCTGTCCTGTCAGGGAACACAACAGACAACTCCTGAGGGAGCAGGAGACCAATGGGATACAGAACCCAAATTCTCATTAAAAGACCACACCTAATGGTATGATTGCGACTAGAGGAATCCCAGAGACAATGCTCCCCAGAACTTCTGATGGCACAGGACAGGAACCATCCCCGAAGACAAATCATCAGGCATGAAAAGGACTGGTCATTGGGGGGAGAGAGATGCTGATGAAGAGTGAGCTAATTAAATCAGGTGGACACGGGAGAATGTGTTGGCAACTCTTGACTGGAGGGGGGATGGGAAGATTGAGAGAGAGGGAAGATGGCAAAATTGGCACGAAACGAGAGACTGTAAGGGCTGACTCAACAGGGGGAGAGCAAGTGGGAGAAGGGAGTAAGATGTATGTAAACCTACATGTGACAGACTGATTGGAATGGTAAATGTTCACTTGAAGCTTAATAAAAATTAAAAAAAAAAAAAAATTCAAGACTCTGGGAAGGAAATAAGGTATTCGTCCTAAACCATTTTTTTTCTATGAACAAACAAAGATGGCCCAACTTGCTATTTGAATGTGAAGTAGAGAAAATACATTTTCTGTAGTGTTTTAGTATTAAAATAAGAGAGAATATATTTTCTAGTTTCGCTGTATAAGCTGTGATAAAAATCTTTAGTGTTTGAAAATGTCAGTTATTTGCTCTGGATTCTGTCTCACGATTGTGCCATTGTAGAAAAACAAATTCCATTGTAGAAAAACAAGGTAATCCAGATTTTTATTGTTGGTTAAACCATGTTTCTCTCCGAGGTGACAAAAACAATGAGCGATACCATCAGGACCCAAGATAATTGAGCAAAACCCGGACCCATCTTGTGATCAAAACCAGGATGGTGTAAAGAGGCCTGCAAGACGTCAACAATAAGTCACTTCGTCATTACATCCCCCTCAAAGAAGAATTAACATTCCTGGAAATTTCTAAACCCTGACCCTCTCCCTGTAAACCCCTCGTGTAGCCCTCTTGGGGCAGACAGAATCTGGGGGAAACTTTGCCCCCTCTGTCTCTTGAACACAGTGTTGAATAAAGCCCTCTTCCTGCTTACCTCCTCCTGTCTCTCTATTGGCTTGTGGCAGGCGGCTCGAATCCGCAATTCTCAGTAACAAATGTCTCCTAGAAACATGAAAATCTGGGCCTACATAAAGAACCAAAGAACAGTTGCAGGCAGAGTGTACCACTCTCACCAGTTAGGGAATGGTGGGAATGTTCTGAGAGTAAAGTTCTCAGACACCAGCCAAGGGCCAATAACACAAGCAGGCTCTTCTAAGGACAGCAGCCTCAGACATGTTATGTTAATGCGTTTCTGCAGTCTCCAACTTTAGCTCTTTGCTTTCAGTGCCATCCAAAAATTCTTCTACACGTCATTGGTCACATTCTATTTAAAACCCCAGAATAGTTATGTTAAGGTCACTACTATCCTCAGGACATGAACTATTGACACGCTGTCTAGATTCACTCTTCCTGAATGATTTGATGCACTTCTAGAAGTACTGTTAGCGGACAGCTTTCATCTGTCAGCCTGTACATTTTCAGGGATTGCTTCAGCTGCAGAGAGTTGCCTTACCTAGGAAGTCTCACATCCAATGACTGAGTAACGTAGAATCATAAAGACCAAATAATATTGGCCAATTTAGGCCAATGCAAAAGGACAAATCCAACTCCAGAGTTCCCCATTCAGTAAGCCAAAGCTTTCACTGGGGTGTCAGAGTTGGATCACTTGCCACCCAGAGGCGATGAGGACCCCATCACTGGATGTAAGTGGGGCATGAGAATCCCTGGCACTAGGTGGATGCCCAAGGTTTTTTAAAGAGTAGACAGTGGAGACTTGGGATCAGCTATGGAAAGAAAATCATTAGCTGACGTAACACGTCAGGCCTTTGAAAAAATATTTGGCCAATAGTGACTGTCCCTGAATTAGGATGGCTATTGCTAAGATCAATTGATGCTCTGGAAAAATAACCAAAAGGTATAAGTAATTAATTGACATTTGAAAGCTACGTGAAAGCCAGATGGATTGTTAGGAATACAGTATCTCCTACAGAGGGAGGACAAATTAAGCCACGGTCAAGACAGAAAACTTAATAGTGAGAGTAATGGAGCTTCAAAAAGTTTAAATTACCAACCAAGAGAGACATCTGATACATGAAATGGTGACATCCGTGTTTATGTCTCTGAATTTCATGAATTCCTATATTTCTTTAAACCCTCTGAATATGCTGAAGTCTCCCCTCTTCTTGGTAATAATCTAGCGAAAAGCAAGCCAGACAGTTTGCCGTCTAGTTTATTTTTGACTCATGTTGACACCATGTTCAATGTCCCCTTAATCAGAGGCTATACAGAGGCTTCTACCCCATAAGACAACATATACATCTTCTGGATACACCCTGATAGCCTCTCCTGGCCACAAGTCCTATAAATAGGATTAAGTTACAATCTAACAAAACAGAGGAAGTTCTGGGTCTGATAAAGCAGAGAAGGAACTGTACCACAAAGAGGTATAATATTTTACCAGTAGAGGCCAGTAGAGTTCAGGTGGCACTGGATGGAATTGAGGATAACAGATCAAACAGACCAAAACAGAGGTTAGTAAGGGAGAGTTTATCAACTCAGAAGCACTCACCTAGGACCAGATTTAACATCCTAACAGTAACCCATGAGATGGCCTGAACTTGCTATTTGAATGGCTCCTAGAAACATGAAAATCTGGGCCTACATAAAGAACCAAAGATCTCCTGAAATGGGCAAAATATTAGAGTGTTAGACAATTTTTTTTTTCTAATTTGAATCACTCTGAAATATAATTGTTTGCTTAAAGCACAGATAATAACAACATATTGTGAAGCTTATAATGCGAGTAAAACTAAATTGTGTTTAACAACAATGACACATTGAATGGGACAGATAAATTAGGTGTATATGATTGTAATGTTCTTATATGTAAAGTGGTATAATATTAGAAGACAGACTCTGATAAATTAAAGCTGTAATTGTAAACTCTATGGCAACCACTTAGAAAAAAAAGAAAAAGAAGTGTAACTGACAAGGTAATAGTGGAAATAAATTTACTAATAAAATTTTCTCATATAATCCAAAAGCAGACAGGAAAAAGGAACAAATGGAATAGAAAAAAATCTAGCAAGAAGGTAGGCATAAATCCAATCATATTGGTATTTACACTAAATATACACCATATAATTATTCCAATTAAATAAATATCAAGAATTACGTGAAGACAAAGGTCAGTTGTCCCAATACAAAGTGGGAATACCTTGCACAGTTTCTTGAACTGAGCCAGTTTTCCAAACTGGATCCATAGCCTGATGAGGAAGCTGGGTTCCCTGAAGAATCCTGCAACACCATAAAGAATGAACATAGCAACAGTTTTACCAGTCCAGGGACTAGTATGACTCATATAGCCATGTAATTCAATGACCGTGCTCCGTGGAAAGGAGAATATAAACCATTTTGAGGGCTATCAGACAGTGTTTGAATTAATTTTGATACTCAGAGTCCAGCAGCACTATCATGGCCTTACAGTAGAGTTGATACACGGAGTCAGGTAATAAATTTATTCTTGGCTAAGGCGCAACTTGGACTGTGTCAACTGATCCAGTGGGATAAGAGCTATCACAGCGGGGAAAGTCAAGTGGAAGCCTCTACAGCTGCTCTCCCACACTGGCTAAGGCAGTAAATCAAAACTAATACTGTACCACAGGTGAGACGGTAGCTATAGGGCCATTCTTAAAGAGGCAAAACTGCACTGTCCAATGTAGTATCAAATAGGCACGTCATTACCGAGCACTGGAAATGTGACAAATTGAGCTGATAAACTGAATTTTTAATTTATTTAATTTAACATAAACTGAAGTACTATCGACTATTTTGTTTTTTTCATCAAACACAATTTTATTGTTTTGGTACAGACATATTTTACTTTGACTGTTACATCAGTAAGGTCTTATTGTTGTTTTGCAGTCTTCATGTCAAGAGAATTACAGCCTTTTTTTTTTTTTTAATTTTTATTGTGCCTTAAGTGAAAGCTTACAAGTCAAGTCAGTCTCTCATACAAAAATTTATGTACACTTTGCTATATACTCCTAATTGCTCTTCCCGTAATGAGACAGCACACTCCTTCCCTCCACTCTCTCTTTTTGGGTCCATTTGGCCAGCTCCTGACCCCCCTCTGCCCTCTCATCTCCCCTCCAGAGAGGAGATGCCAAGAGTCTCATGCATCCACTTGATCCAAGAAGCTCGTTCTTCACCAGTATCATTTTCTATCCCATTGTCCAGTCCAATCCCTGTCTGAAGAGTCGGCTTTGGGAATGGTTACTTCCGATATTATATGTAAACACATCACTGATCTTGTCAGCATACTCAATTTTTTTTTTTTTAATTCATCAATGTAACACTTTAATGTCTTTCTTTTTATATTTTATGCAGACAACATGACCTACAGTGGTACCTGTGTTTACCATTATTGGCAATTAAACTAACAAATTAATTATTTTAAATATGATTATTTTCCAGTTTAAAAAAAGTATGGGCAATTAAAAAAATAAACTAAAGACATATTTTATCTTTCAAAAATAATTTCTGCAAAATATTAAAAAAATTAGCTTTTATTATGGCAAATGATACTCCAGCTATATTAGGTCAAAATTTTAGATTTACTGGAATTTTAAAAGAGATTAATGGTGATGGAAAATCTCATTTATTAAGGGTAGGAATGCACAGCCGATTACTATAATTGCTATCAAGAAGTTGTACACCTGTAAAGAGTTGAATTGGCAAAAGTTGTGTGATAGATATATTTACAACAGTGACAAAAAAAAGAGTAGCTGCTGAGGAGCCTGCTTATGAACAACCAAACTCCTCATGGGACTTGGTCCCTTGGTTTCAAGGTTTAGGGTCATGGTTTCAGAGGATATCCCAGTTAATTGGCCTAATAAAGTGTTCAGCACTTCTGTTTTACCTTCTAGTTTGTTGTGTAGTGCCTGGGGTCTTAAAATCTTGCAAGCAGCCGTCCAATGCACAAAAATTGGTCTGTGTTCACCTGGAACAACAGAGGAAGAAGGAAAGTCAGGAATAGGAGCAGGATAAGGAATGTGTGGCTAATTGCTTCCATGAACAACTGCCTCCTTTGCCATGAGACCAGAACTGGATGATGCCCGGCTACCAAGATTGAACATTTTGATCAAAGATTCCACAGAATTCTAGTCAAAAAGAGAAAAATGCAGAACAGAATTTCAGATTCTCATGGACTCTAGAATTTATGGAGCCATAGAGGCTAGATGAGCCACTAAAACTATTGCCCTGAGATAATCTTTAAACTTAAACCAGAAATGCCCCCCGACGTCTTAAAACCAAATAATAGTTTAGCTTAATTAGTAAAAAAGTCTGCCTTTAGCATTATGCTCTTTTAAGAACTATGTGTATGGGATCAAATTGACAACAGCGACTCGAAAGATTAGATAGGAAACTTAGGGGGAAGTGAGTTTATATTAATGGTGGAGAACAGCTAAGAAAAGGAGGATGAGAATGGTTGCACAACTCAAAGAATTTAATCAATGTTACTGAATTGAGCATGTAGAAACTGTTGAATTGGTGTGTTTTACTGTGCATATCTCAACAACACAAAATAAATACAATTAAAAAAAGAACATACTAATATTTCCCTGTTAGCTTCATTCCACTATGTTGAAGGTATTTATGGTTGGTTTTCTGAAGCACAATCTATATGTCATAGGTACAGTTGTGAAATTCACTCAATATATATGGACAAATGCTATGTCATTGATAGTTTATTCAACGGTTGGAAGAAATAGAAGACAATGAATTTAATAATTTGCTGTTCTTTGTCAGTGTTCACCGATCGAGTCATGGAAGAGTTTTACCATGATTTGTTCTGCTGTTTACTTCGATTTTCTTGGAAAAAGGAATGTGTGCCAAACATTCAATAATCCAGAAAACAAATGGTAGTGTGATTTATGTTTTATTACTGGTATCACACTGTTTATGTGATACAGCTAAATTTGAAGCTCTAACAGAAAAACTTATTTGTGATATAACTAAACAAGTATGAGAGATTATGTTGAAATGGAAAATTTTCTAAGATATGAATCAATAATAATGGCTTTACACAGTTTTCTAGCATATTGCAGAAGAGTTTGATTCTAACAACAGGGTTATATAAATTGTCTGTAAAATCCGCATGAAAAATTTGAAGAACACTTTTTTGGTTTTCAATTAATGTATTAGCTATTTGCGTTTTTTTATAATACTGAGTCAACAGGGAAGAATTAATTTAGGTAAGTTGAAAGTGGAAAGATTTAAAATGGATATGTTTTTTTGCTTCTAAGTAAAATCAATTTTAAAAAGGTGAATCAATTTCATCAGTGTGGATACAGATACTAAAGGAAAATAATTTTTGGTAAACAATTAAGTGACTAAAAAAATTTGTTTATTTTATTGTGCTTTAAGTGAAAGTTTACAGTTTAAGTCAGTTTCTCATATAAAAGCATGTACACATTGTTATATAACCCTAGTTGCTCTCCCTACAATGTAACAGCACACTCCTTCTCTCTACCATGTATTTCCTGAGTCCATTAAACAAGCTTCTGTCCCCCTCTGCCCTCTCATCTCCCCTCCAGACAGGAGCTGCCCATATTCTCTCACGTGTCTACTTGAGCTAAGAAGCACACCCCTCACCAGTATAATTTTATGTCGTATAAACCCAGTGCCGTCTTATAGTACAGTCTAATCTTTCTCTGCAGAGTTGGCTTCAGGAATGGTTTTAGTTTTGGGCTAACAGAGAGTCAGGGGGCCATGTCCTCTGGGGTCCCTCCAGTCTCAGTCAGACCATTAAGTCTGGTCTTTTTCTAGAATTTGAGGTTGGCATCCTACTTTTCTCCTGCTAGATCAGGGATTCTCTTGTGTTCCCTGTCAGGGCGGTCATTGATGGTAGCCGGGCAACATCTAGTTCTTCTGGTCTTGGGCTAATGGAGTCTCTGGATTATGTTGCTGTTTTTGCCTGTTGGGCTAATATTTTCCTTGTGTCTTTGGTGTTCTTCATTCTCCTTTATGCCACTGGGTTGAGACCAATTGATGCATCTTAAATGGCCACTTGCTAGCTTTTAAAACCCCAGGGGCTGCTCACCAAAGTGGGATGCAGAACGTTTTCTTAATATACTTTGTTATGCCAATTGACGTAGATGTCCCCTGGAACCATGGTTCCCAGATTCCCCACCCCTGCTACTCTGCCCCTTGAAGTGTTTGGTTGTATTCAAGGAACTTCTTAGTTTATGGTTTAGTCCGCTTTTGTTGACTTCCCCAAATTGTGTCTTGTCCTTCCCTTCACCTAAAATAATTCTTGTCCACAAAAAAAAAAAAAAAAATTTTTATCTAGTTAGTGAATACCCCTCTCCCTCCCTCCCTCCCCACCCTCATAACCATCAAATAATATTTTCTTCTGTGTTTAAACTTTTTCTTCAGTTCTTATAGTAGTGGTCTCACACAATATTTGTCCTTTTGCAACTGACTAATTTCGCTCAGCATAATGCCTTCTAGATTCCTCCACGTTACGAGATGTTTCACTGTTTAATCATTGTTCTTTGTCATTGTGTAGTATTCCATTGTGTGAATATACCATAATTTGCTTATCCATTCCTCCTTTGATGGGCACCTTTGTTGTTTCCATCTTTTTGCTATGGTAAACAGTGCTGCAATGAACACGGTTGTGCATATATCTATTCATGTGAGGGCTCTTATTTCTCTACGATATATTCCAAGGAGTGGGATCACTGGATTGTATGGTAGTTCTATTTCTAGCCTTTTAGGGAAGCGACAAATTGATTTCCAAAGGGTTTGTACCATTTTACATTCCTGATAGCAGTGTATAAGCGTTCCAATCTCTCCACAACCTCTCCAGCATTTATTATTTTGTGATTTTTGGATTAATGCCAGCCTTGTTGGGGTGAGATGGTATCTCGTAGTTTTGATTTGCATTTCTCTAATGGCTAATGATTGGGAGCATTTCCTCATATATTTGTTAGCTGCCTGAATGTCTTCTTTGGTGACATGTCTGTTCATATCCTTTGCCCATTTTTTCATTGGGTTATTAGTCTTTTTATTAAGGTTTTGCAGTATCTTATAGAATTTAGGGATTAGATGCAGATAGGATTTGTCATAGCTAAATTTTTTTTCCTAGTCTGTAGTTTGTCTTTTTGCTCTTTTCATGAAGTCTTTGGATGAGCATAAGTGTTTGACTTTTAGAAGCTCCCAGTTATCTAGTTTCACTTCTGGTGTTTATACATTGTTAGTAGTGTTTTCTATATTTTTTATGCAGTGTATTAGGTCTCCTAGCATTGTCCCTATTTTTTTCTTCTATGATTTTTATCATTTTAGATTTTACATTTAGGATGATCCACTTTGAGTTTGTCTTTGTGCATGATGTGAGGTATGGATCTTGATTCATTTTTTTGCAGATGGGTATCCAGTTTTGCCAGCACCATTTGTTAAAGAGAATGTCTTTTCACCAATTAATGGGCTTTGGGCCTTTGTCAAATGTCAGCTGCTCATAAGTGGATGAATTTACATCTGGATTCTCAATTCTGATCTATGTATCTATTGTTGTACCAGTACTAGGTTGTTTTGACTACCATGGCAGTATAATAGGTTCTAAAATCTGGTAGTGTGAGGCCTCCCACTTTGTTTTTCTTCAGTAATGTTTTACTTACCCAGGGCCTTTTCCCTTTCTTTATGACGTCGGTGATTTTTTTCCTCCATCTCATTAAAAAATGCTATTGGAATATGGATCAGAATTGCATTGTATCTCTAGATCACTTTGGGTAGAATAGACATTTTCACAATGTTGAGTCTTCCTATCTATGAGCAAGATATATTTTTCTACTTATGTAGGTGTCTTTTGGTTTCTTACAGTAGTGTCTTGTAGTTTTCTTTGTATAGGTCTTTTACATCTCTGGTAAGATTTATTCCCAAGTATTTTATCTTCTTGGCAGCTACTCTAAATGGTATTGATTTGGTGATTTCCTCTTCAATGTTCTTTTTGTTGGTGTCAAGGAATTCACCTGATTTTTGTATATTTATCTTGTATCGTGATACTCTCCTGAACTCTTTTATTAGTTTCAGTGGTTTTCTTATGGATTCTTTAGGGTTTTCTGTGTATAAGATCATATCATCTGCAAATAGAGATATCTTACCAATTCGGATGCTCTTTGTTTCTTTATCTAGCCTAATTGCTCTGGCTAGAACCTCTAGCACAATGTTGAATAAGAATGGTGATAAAAGGCATCCTTGTCTGGTTCCCGTTCTAAAGGGGAAATCTTTCAGACTCTCTCAGATTACGGTGATATTGGCTGTTGGCTTTATGTTGAGGAATTTCCCTTCTATTCCTATTTTCCTGGAAGTTTTTATCATCAATGGGTGTTGAACTTTGTCAAATGCCTTTTCTGCATCAATTGATAAGATCATGTGGTTCTTATTTTTTGTTATATTTATGTGATGGATTAGATTGATTGTTTTTCTAATGTTGAACCATCCTTGCATACCTGGTATGAATCCCACTTGGTTATTGTAAATTATTTATTTTTAGATATATTGTTGAATTCTATTGTGTAGGATTTTCTTGAAAATTTTGCATCTAAATTCATAAGCAATATTGGTCTGTAATTTTCTTTTTTTTATGGTGTCTTTACCTGGTTGGTGTATCCAGGTTATGCTGGCTTCGTAGAATAAGTTTGGGAGTATTCCTTCCTTTCCTATGCTCTGAAATACCTTAATAGTAGTAGTGTTAATTCTTCTCTGAAAGTTTGGTAGAATTCTCCAATGAAGCTGTCAGGGCCAGGACTATTTTTTCATTGGGGGGTTTTAAATTACTGTTTCAATCTCTTATTATAGGCTTCTTTAGTTGTTCTACCTCTGTTTGCATTAGCTTAGTTAGGTAGTGTGTTTCCAGAAATTTGTCCATTTCCTGTAGGTTTTCAAATTTGTTAGAGTGCAATTTTTCATGATATTCTGTTATGATTCTTTTAATTTCAGTTGGTTCTGTTGTGATATTGCCCATCTCATTTCTTATTTGGGTTATTTGCTTACTCTCCTGTGTTTCTTTTGTCAGTTGGGCCAATGGTTTACCGATTTTGTTGATCTTTTCAAAGAACAATCTTGTTAACTCTTTCAATTGTTTTTCTATTCTGCATTTAATTTAATTCTATTCGCATTTTTGTTATGTGCTTTCTTCTGGTGCTCAAGAGCTACTTTGGCAGTTCTCTTTCCATTTGTTTGAGGTCTTGTCTTAATTCTTTTATTTTGTCCCTTTCTTCTTTTTCGATGTGTGCTTTTATTGCTATAAATTGACCTCTGAACTCGCTTTTGCTGTGTCCCAAACGTTCTCCCAGGATGTGTTTTCATTCTCATTTGACTCTGTGAATTTATTTATTCTGTTCTTAATTTCTTCTATAACCCAGACATTTTTGAGCAATGTGTTATTCAGTTTCCATATGTTTGGTTTCTTTTCCTTTTTCTGTTATTGATTTCTACTTTTATGGCCTTATGGTCAGAGAAGATGCTTTGTAATATTTCGATGTTTTGGATTCTGTTAAGGCTTGCTTTATGGACTAATATGTGGCCTATTCTGGACAATGCTCCATGTGCATTGGAAAAGAAAGTATACTTGGCTGCTGTTAGGTGGAGTGTTCTGTATATATCCATGAGGTTAAGTTGGTTGATTGTGGCATTTAGATCTTCCTTGTCTTTATTGAGCTTCTTTCTGGATGTTCTGTCCTTCACCAAAAGTGGTGTGTTGAAGACTCCTACTATTGTTGTGCAGTTGTCTCTCTTTTCAGTGTTGTTACAGTTTGTTTCACGTATTTTGGAGCCCTGTTATTGGGTGCATAAATATTTATTATGGTTATGTTCTCCTGGTGAATTGACCCTGTTATCTTTATAAAGCATCCTTCCTTATCCTTTGTGGTGAATTTTACTTTAAAGTCTATTTTGTCTGAAATTAATATGCCACTACTGCTCTTTTTCAATTGTGTGCTTGATATATTTTTTTCCATCCTTTGAGTTTTAGTTTGTTTGTATCTTTAAGTCTAAGGTATGTCTTATAGGCAGCATATAGATGGATCATGTTCTCTAATTCATTCTGTCATTCTCTGGCTCTTTATTGGTTCATTTAGTCCATTTACATTCCGTGTAATTATGGATAGGTATGAGGTTAGTGCTGTCATTCTGATGTCTTTTTTGGGGTGTTGTTGACAGCTTCCGTTTTCCACTTAATTTTCTGTCCTGAGTCATTTTTCTTTATATTTTTGTTTTCCTCTTTTTATTGTTGTTGATTTTGTATTTGCTGAGTTTTTATGTTTTTTAAATTTTATTTTGATGTGTAGGATTGTTAGTTTCCTTTTGGTTACCTTAAAATTCACCTGTTTTTATAAATTTAAACCAATCTTTTATTTCTTTATATCACCTTGACTCCCCTCCATATAAAAGATCTATGACTACACTTTTTATCCCTCTTTTTTGTTTTGATGTTTTCATCCTTTACAAAATGACATCTCTGTTCCCTTGTTTTTTGTGTTTTAGCTTTGATTTATTTTTGTGATTTCCCTATCTGGGTTGATATCTGGTTGCCCTGTCCTGTGTCCTAGTCTTGGGTTGTTATCTGATGTTACAGACTTTCTAACTGAGGGACTCCCTTTAGTATTTCTTGTAATTTTGGTTTCATTTTTGCAAATTCCCTAAACTTTTGTTTATCTGGAAAAGTCCTGATTTTGCCATCATATTTGAAAGACAGTTTTGCTGGATATATAATTTTTGGCTAGCAGTGTTTTTTTTTTTTTTTTTTCTTCAAGGCTTTCTATATATTATCCCTTTGCCTTCTTGCCTGCATGTTTTCTGCCAAGCAGTCCAAGCTTATTCCTATTGACTCTTCTTTGTAGGTGACTTTTTGTTTATCCCTAGTTGCTCTTAAAACTTTCTCTTTATCTTTGGTTTTGGCAAGTTTGATTATAATATGTCTTGGGGACTTTTTGGGGGATCTGCCTTGTGTGGGTTCAATGAGCATCTTGGATAGATATCTTCTCATCTTTCATGATATCAGGGAAGTTTTCTGCCAGCAAACCTTGAACAATTCTCTGTATAGTTTCTGTTATCCCCTCCCTTTCTGGTACTCCAATCACTTGTAGGTTATTCTTGAAAGAGTCCCACCTAATTCTTAGAGTTTCTTCATTTTTTTAATTCTTTTACCTGATTTTTCCTCACATACATTTGTGCTAAGTACTATATCTTCAGTCTCACTAATTCCGACCCCATTGCCTCAATTCTGCTTCTATGACTTTCTACTGAGTTGTCTAATTCTGAAATTTTATTGTTAGTCTTCTGAATTTCTGCTTGCTGTCTCTCTATAAATTTTTTGAAACCTGTTATATTTGTCATTATGCTCTTCTTTAACTTTCTTGAGTTCCTCTCTTGCTTTGTCTGTGTGCTGCTTGGGTTTTCATGCATTTTGCCTGATCTCCTCCCTGATCTCTCAAAGTGTTCCGTATATTAAATTTTTGTATTCTACCTCCAGTATTTCACACTACCTCCAGTAATTCAGGAAGTTCTCTTCATCTGGAAGATTCTCCGTTTTGGGATTTGGCGAAGTCATCGTGGTCTGCTTCTATATGTGATTTGATACTGATTGTTGTCTCCAAACCATCAATAGGCTATTGTATTTATGTATTTAATATTTGCTTACATGTCCTAGTTTCTTGTTTTGTTTTGGCATGCAGAAATAGGCTGCTCAGTTGAGCTATTTTGATTATTGACACCTTTGACACTCTAACGCACTGTCACCACATTGTTAGAGCTGGTACTAGGTATGTGACCCCAGGAATATGTTCACTTTTCAGCTCAGGTGTCCAGGTAGTTGGTCAACAAGTGTGTGGTACAGGCTCTCAACTACAGTCCTAAATGAGAAGTGGTAATTGGTGTAGTCACAGGTATCTGGCTGCAGTAGAGGGTCATGCACTGAGCAAGGCAGAGGGCTGACCATCGCCCCTGAGTGAATGTGAAGAAAACTTTTCCCTATTCCCTAGAGTGCATAGTTTGGTGAGTTTTGCATCTGGGCTATAGGCACCCAGTGATGCTGGCTGTAACAAATGGAAGGTGTTTCTTATCCTTGGACCGCTGTCATGGGTGGCTAGGTGTCACGTGTGCACCCAGCTTCCAGTTCTCAGGCCCCTGATGTGGGTAGGTGAGGACCCTGCTGAACAGGCAGAGCAGTATTAAATGTCATGAACCTACCTTTCCACCATGCATCTGAAACAGTTGAAGTAAGAGTTCAGGTATATACCCTGTTGTACTGTGTGAATGAGGCATATGCTATTGAAATGTGCCACACAGTTCTATGCAGGGGTGAAAGGCATTCAAAGTCCATGGACCCCTTATGCCTATGCCTACACAAAGGAGCTGTTTCTGCCCTGAGTTCCTGGCTTAGGGGAACCAGCAGGTTATTTTTTCCCTGTTTGTTAATTTGTTCCCTTTCCAAGGCTAGGAGAATGGGTCAGGGTGAATTTCAGGTCCTACTTCCAGCCTATGGGATGCAATGGGCTGGGTCCCAGTGCGGATTGGGAAGATAAAGTTAAGTGGGAGAGAGGTATTTCCCAAAGGGATACTTTTTGATCCATACAGTAGGTTAAATTCAGGTACTTATCTTTTGCTGGTTGAGGGCCAATTTGCCCTTATTCTTAGGGTTGAGCAGACTCTCCTTTGTCCGGTCTCTCCCAATGTGGAAAATACATCCAGAATGCCACTGCTTGCCTCATCACACTAGCTCCACTGGAATTGGCCTGCAGGGTGCTGGTTCCCTCCTGGTCAGGCCTGGCAATTCCTCACTGCTTCTGGACCATTTCTCCCTCCCCTGCCACTCTGTCCGATTTCTCTATTTTGCCTTTGACGTTCAGGGCTCCCAGCTTGCCATGTTGTCATGTATAATCAATTCACTTTTGGGGGGGGTCTTCGTTTTAAAAGATGGCACAGGAAACATCTGAGTACTCTGCCATCTTGGCCCTGTCTCCTCTACGTGACTAAAAAACTTTTAAACATATTTGGAACAACTTGCCATCATGAATCTAATTTTTCAATTGCAAATTTTATTAAAATTAAATATAAGCCAGGTATTTTCAATAAAAATATGATGTTTAAATTGATATGAGCAGGAAATATAAAATGCACGCTTGATTTTAAAGACAGTACAAAAACATAAAACTCTCTCATTATTAATAGTGATTACATGTTCAGACAGTACTATTTTAGATACATTACCAAACACCAAACCCAAACTTGTTGCTATCAAGTCAATTCTGACTTATAGCAGCCCTATAGGACAGAGTAGAACTGCCTAACAGGGTTTCCAAGGAGCAGCTGGTAGATTCTAACTGCCAACATTTTGGTTAACAGGCAAACTCTTAACCACTGTGTCCCTAAATACATTAGGTTAAGTAATAATTATTTTATTTATATTTAATATTAAATATGCAAATATTGATGTTTACATTTTAAGTTTTAAATATAATATTTATTATAAATCTATTTTATATTTTCTATTAAGTAATTATTGTATTATTACAATTAATTTAACTTTTAATATGTAGTTACTAGAAAATTTAAAATTACCTGTTCATCTCACATAATATTTCTTTTGGTTTCAGAGGCAGCTGTTTGTATCATATTTCTATTTATTTAGTACTCTAACTTCTAGAAAAACCATACAGGTCCTCAAACACAACTAGGAACCCCTATGTCAGATGTGGCATCTTTACTGGAAAAGCTTAATAGCAAGCATAAGGAGCTCCTGGTGAAATGTCTGGAGATAGAGAAAATCATGGATGGATTTGACAGGACCATTAACCCAGGTGATGGAGGAGGCTTATAATCACAAGGAGCTTGCCAAAACCAAAATCCAGAAGGTTCTGAAAGAAAAAATTCAACTTATGCCAGACTTAAACTCCATGGATAAATCTCTCTCTGATCTTTACAAAGCATGTGAGAAAGAGGAGGATGTAATTGAAAGCTATCACAAGAATGAAAAATCACTGAAGGCGTGTATTAAAGATTAAAAAAAAAAATTTTTTTTTTTTAATTAAAGATTACATATTAAGAATTGAAAAGGGAGGCCAGAGATACTAAGCTTTCAAGGCTCCCACAGAAGAGAGGCACAGCTAGCAAAGGAGGAACTTGCCCAAGTCCAGAGGCAGGCCCAGGTAGAAAAACTCACCTTCCAGGTAAGCCTGATAAAGGAACAGATGGGGATCCACTTGCTGGAAAGACCCTGAAAAAGCTGACTGCAGAAAACAATGAACCAATCAGAATCTATAAGAACCTGATTTCACAGGTGGATAAATCTGGTGCAGAAGTCACAGACAGATGACCTTCTCTCCCTCCTTTTGTCTATGTCATGTGTTTATAAGCAAGTCTCCTGTACTTTCTACTCATTTTTTCTTTTAGTGCCGATCTAAGTGATCCTCAAAAAAAAAAAAAAAAATGAAATAGCTATACGAAATTAAGTATAAGATATTCTGACTTCTGAATGTTATGCTTTTTCATGCTCTATTTCACTTATTAAATGATGTTGCTAATTTTTCATTAGAAAGTGTTTATATTTTATCAGTTCTGTACTTTTCAGCTAGTATCTTGTAGGTTTTTTACTGCGAGAAAAACACGGCTATGAATTTATCAGACAATAGAACCACAATTGAATTTATTTTGTTTGAACATATGCACTGCAAAAGGCTGGTACATAAGTGGTCATGTTGAAGGGCTCAGTCTCCTTAAGAACTGCTAACTGACAATAATAAAATAATTGCTATAACCTATATTTAATCACACCCTGCAAAAACATAGTGGTTTTTACTATGGTTCTCAGGTATATAAATTGGTTTTTACTATGGTTCTCAGGTACATAAAAGGTAGTGGAAAAAATGGTAAATATCTCTTTTTCATTCTTATAAGAAAAAGTCTCAAGGACAGTTCCTATTCCCATGGTTAACACATTCTCCATGTCTCAAAGAAGACAAAATTATTCTGCAGTTAATGTCCATTGGTCTCTGTCATCAGCAATGCCTATGGTAGCACATGGTCAGGCTAATGAAGTTGTCAAGCTGGGAGGGATGTAGACGATGGATGGACCCACCAGCATGTACTCCCCTTATCAATGCTGATATTATGATGTCATGGAAGATTCACCTGAGAACATCAGGAACCAATGCTGAGTCATTGATAGGACACTATCTTCAAAATCAATTTGTCACATTATAGTGAATTGACTACATCAGACCATGGAAGATTGATAATTTACTCTGACAGGAATAAATGCATATTCTTTGTACGGGTTTTCTTTCTTCCTCTAAGAAGATCACCTACCACCATTTATTTTGAGTGTTTAGGAAATATTCTATACATTTGCACATCAGACAAGGAGGTTGACTTTACAGGAAAGAAGGTGGGGGAGTAGATCCATAGTGACAGGATTCAATGGCTGTATCAAGTACTGAACCACCAGGACTCTGATAGCTTCAAAGAGTATTGGAATTGCCAGTTAAAGGCACAACAGAAGCATCAGCTCTTAGGCAATACTCTAAAAGGATGGGCATTATCATTCAGGACACACTGTACCCTTTGAATCAGAAATTTCTTAAGGTGCTGTGTCCAGATTGGGAAGAGTACACGGATCTAAAAACCAAGGGCCTCCAATTGCCATTCCTCCCAATCAATGACTCTCTGAGGAACCTTGTGTTTCCTGCCCAGAAAAAAAAAAAAAAAACCTTTACATTTTTGATCAATTGATTTTCAACAAAGGTGCCAAGAAATTAAATGGGTTAAAAAAAACAAAACTTTTCAAAAAATGGTGCTGGGACAATACACAAAGAAACATACAATATACAAAGAAATGAACTTATATCCTTGCTTCACCATATATACAAAATTCAACACAAAATGGCTCATATACTTAGATAAGAGATAAATCTTTTAGAATAAAGCATGGGAAATATTTCTGGGATCGTAGGTTAGTAAGAGAGTTCTTAGATATGACACCAAAAATGTAATCCATAAATTTTTTACAAATAAAGATAAACCAAAAACCAAACCAAGCCTGTAGCCGTTGAGTTGATTCTGACTCTTAGTGACCCTGTAGGACAGAGTAGAACTACCCCATAGAGTTTCCAAGGAGCACCTGGTGGATTCAAACTGTAGCTCTTAACCACTACGCCGCCTGGGTTTCCAAAGATAAACTAGACTTCATCAAAACTAAAAACTTTTTTTCTCTCCAAAAGACATGTTTAGAATGAAAATACCGTACATAGATTGGAAAAAAATACTTGCAAATCATATATTTGATTAAAAAATGCATTCAGAATACATAAATAACTCATAACTAAATAATAAGAATTCAAACAACATAGTTAAAAACGGACAATAATGTGAACAGACATTTCAGCAAACAATGTATGCAAATGTCTAAAAAGCACATGAAGAGATGTTCCACTTAATTAGGGAAATGTAAATCAAAATTATAGCAAGATGGCACTTCATGCCCACTGGCATGGTTATAATCAAATGACTTATCAATATGAGAAAAGTTGCTCAATATCGTTAGTTGTAAAAGAAACAAAAATTGAAATACAAAGGAGATACCATCAGTAATCTACCAAGATAAAATTTCAAAAAAGAACTGACAGCACCAAGTGAAATCTATTTGTGAACACCTTGGCTGCTAACTAAAAAGATCAGCAATTCAAATTCACCAGCTGCTCCTTGGAAACCCTAAGGGGAAGTTCTACTCTGTCCTGTAGGGTTGTTATGAATAAGAATCGATTCAACAGCAACGGGTTTGGTTTGGTTGGCTTATTGAATTTAAACACATAACATCTTATGATTCTGTACATGCTACAGGAAACATGGACACAAGTGTTAACAGCACCATTTTTTATAATAACCTCAAACTGGAAACAACATAGATTTATCAATAATTGAGTGGATAAATAAATTGTGGTAGGTTAAAACAATAAAAAAGCCATTGATGTGAAGTTGATTTCAACTCATAGTTACCCTACAGAATTGCCCCAAAGAGCATACAAAAGTGTAAATCTTTGAAGCCGACTGTCACATCTCTCTTCCTTAATTGTGGCTGTGCGTTTGAATTGATGATCTTTCTATTAGCACTCAAGTGCTTAACCACTGTACCACCAGGGCTCCTTTTTATTAGAGCGATAGAATACCCATAACGGTAACACTGTCCAATACTGTAACAAGTCACAAGAAACTATTGAGCACTTGAATTGTGGCTAGTTAGAAATGTACCATGAATGAAAACTGCACAATGGATATAACGAGTGTAGTACGTAAAAAATTTTGCATTTAGTATATATTAAAAGAGTATTTTTGATCTATTATAATAAATAAAATGTATTATTAAAATTGACTTCATCGTTCCTTTTATTTGTTTTTTATTAAGAACAGAATTTTGTTTCCTTACAGTTCTGAAGGCTAGAAGCCTGAATTCAGGGCACCAATTCTAAGAGAAAGCTCTCTCTCTGTTGGCTCTGGGGCAATGTCCTTATTTCCTTCAGCTTCTGTAGCCTTGACATTCCTGGGTTCTTTGGCCATCCTTACATGACATCTATCTTCACCCCCTTTGTTTGATTGTCTTTGTGTCTATGCTGCTTCTTATAACTCAGAAGTGATTTGGTGATGACACATCTTAAATCGTTATGGCCTAATTAATGTAACAAAGAAACCGCTATTCCCAAACAGAATTACATCCACAGATATAGTAGTTCAATTCAAACACATATTTGGGGAACACAATTCAATCCATAACAAGCACTGATTAGATTCTGTTTCTCTGGTGACACTGACAACTTTTACATGAATCATGGTTGTTCTGCTCCATTGGGTCAATTCTGACTCATAGCTGCCCCATGTGACAGTCTTTTTATTTTTTAATGTGACCGCTAGAAAGTTCAAAATAATGCATTTGGCTAGCATTTGTGGCACTTGTAATTCTACTGGGTGGCACTGTGCTACAACAGTGGAAGCAATAGAACTGATTAAACTCAATGACTTAAAAATTAAATTCATAATCAGAGGGGGTGGAGCGAAGATGACGGAAAAGACAGACGCTTCTGGTGAACCCTCTTTACAACAAAGGCCCGAAAAAACGAGGGAAACAAGTATATTTGTGACAAGCTGGAAGGCAAGCTTAGACAATGGACCGAGGAGCATGGAGAAGAAGAGACGGTTCAGAAGCGGAGAGGAGTTACTGGACCTGAATCACGGGGAGCCCTCAGGCACTATTCCCAGAGCGGTGCTGGCGGGCTGGTACTAGTGTTCTGCTGCAGTTTCCTCAGGGAGAAACAGCCAGCCACACAGCCTACTACACCTCCGGAGCCTGAGGAGAATGGCGCTCTTGTCAAAAGCTAAGTACCCAGCGTAAATTTTACCGTGCCCCTCCACCCCTAAGCCGGCTTCAGATGCTGAATCCCTGGGCCTGAGGTAGACCTGGTGAGCACCTAGGGCCATCCTCCTGGACTTGGGGAAGGAAAAAATTTGAAACGGGGGGGAAAAATAATTTGCTAGCTCCATTAACTGGGGGAGCTCAGGACAGAAGCGGCTCCTGTCCAGGCATAAACCATCCATTGGCCTTGAGCACCTTTCCCTTCTGCATGGAGCTGTGTGGGCCTATTTCAGGAGAATAGGCCCTTGTTGGCAGACTCCAACCATTTCACCTGTGTGGTGGAGAGGTGGGTGTTTGACGTTTGACATTGCTTTGCCTATTAAACAAGGTCCTCACCTACCCACATCAGGGACCTGAGGACTGGTAGCTCCACTCAGGTCACCCAGCCACCTGCGACAGGGGTCCAAAGATAACTGGTACCTCCCAGTCCTGACAACCAAAAACTTTGGGTGCCCATGGTCCCTCTGCAGAACCCGCACACTGGCATGCTCTAGGGAACAGAGGCGCATTTTCTTCAGAGACAATTGGGGGTCAGTTCTCAGCTACTTGCCTTGTTCAAACCATGACCCCCTGCTGCACTCAGATATGGGTATATACGCCAATCACCCCTTCCCCTCTAAGACTGTAGTACAGAGCCTGTACCACACACTTGATGATCAGCTACCTGGAAACCTGAGCTGAATTCATACAAGAAAACTGAATGGACTCCTAAACTGATATACCTGATAACAGCTCTAGCCAGCTGGGGACAGGACACAAGAGCTCCAAAGGTGAAAATAATCAAGATAGCTCACTCAAGAAACCCATACGGGCATACCAAAACAAAACAAAGCAAGCAGCTATGACACAGTAAGCAAGCACAAACTAATACAATAACTTATAGATGGCTTGGAGACAACAGTCAATATCAAGTCACATAAAGAAACAGGCCATGATCACCTCAACAGGCTCTCAAAACAAAGAACCCAGGGATCTTCTAGATGAAAGTGCACTCCTGGAATTACCAGATGCAGAAAAGAAAAGTTTAATATACAGAACCCTTCAAGACATCAGGAAGGAATTGAGGCAATACATAGAACAAGCCATGGAACACACAGATTAAGCAACTGAAGAAATTAGAAAGATTATTCAGGAACACAATGAAAAGTTTAATAAGCTGGAAAAATCCGTAGAGAGACAGCAATCAGAACTTCAGAAGATTAACAATAAAATTGCAGAATTAGACAACTCAATAGAAAGTCAGAGAAGCAGAATTGAGCAAGTAGAAGCTACAATTTCTGAACTCGAAGATAAATCACTTGGCACTAATATATTTGGAGAAAAATCAGACAAAGGGTTAAAAAACATGAAGAAACTTTAAGAATCATGAGGGACTCTATCAAGAGAAATAACCTACGAGTGATTGGACTATCAGAACAGGGAGCGATAACAGAAAATACAGAGAAAATTGCTGAAGATTCGTTAGTAGAAAACTTCCCTGATATTGTGAAAGATGAGAAGATATCTATCCAAGATGCTCATCAAACTTCACATGAGGTAGATCTTAAAAGAAAGTCACCAAGACACATTATAATCAAACTTGCCAAAACTAAAGATAAAGAGAAAATTATAAGAGCAGCAAGGGGTAAACAAAAAGTCACCTACAAAGGAGAGTCAATAAGAATAAGCTTGGGGTCAGAATGTGGGAGGGGGCCAAGATGGCTGACTAGGTAGACGCTACCTTGGATCCCTCTTGCAACAAAGACTCGGAAAAACAAGTGAATCGATCACATACATGACAATCTACGAGCCCTGACCAACAAACACAGATTTAAAGAGTTGACCTGAGTGACAGAGACCATGAACGAACAACTACGGGGAAGCAGCGACTGTTTTCGGAGCCTGGAGCCAGCGTCCCAGTCAGGTAACCTTGGCGCCGGGCTCTGGACTGGGTGCACGGGAGCTGAGCACAACATCCTGTGATGGCAAAAACACGGGGTGCAGCCCTATCCCCCTGAACTGACCTCGGGAGGGGGCCCAGCCAGTCAGTGAGGGCAGCGTGACGACGCGGCTGGCGGGAGGAGAAGTCACCGGGAGGCAGTGACTGTTTTGGAGCCAAGAGTGCAGCGTTCCAGCTGGGGAACCTTGACGCTAGGCTTTGGATTGGCAGCGAAGGAACTGACTGTGGCTTCTGAGACAGTGCAAGCACGGGACGTGGGCCTGACCCTCGGAGGTAATCTCTACCCAGCCAGTGCACACAGGCGACGCGCCCCTCGGGAATCTCAGATAAAACAGTCATCCCAAGCAAGATAAGTAACTTTGTCTATATTCTGGGGTGCTAAGCTCTCCTGTTTTTCTGAACCCTCCCCTCCCCTTCCCAGGCGGCTTCATTAACATTGGAATTTCCTGAGCCAGAGGGAGAACTGCTCCGCGGCTTTTCTTTTCTTTTCTTTTTATTTTTTGGTCTTTTCCTAATCCATTCTTCTGGCCTGAGAGAAGCAACCACAAAAAACCCAAGGACCAAAAATCCTTCCCTAATTGGACTAAAAACACAGAACCAGCTCCAGCCAAACATAAGTGACCCACAGTCTCAGGGAACTACAGGGAACAAGGTGGCTATTATAATGCAAAGGCATTTCTGATAGGGATCTGACGGCATTTTTTTTTTAGCGGATTTACTGGAAAGACAATTTTCCCAGGTCTGATATCTCTGTGTATTCAACAGAGCCCTCACTGACCCACAACATTGAACTGAGGGCTGAAGCTCCCCCCAGACCACCTAGCCTCCTGCCTTAGGGGTCTAAGGAGGGTGACACCTACCAATCTGTAGAGGTACTTGCACTGGGGGCCTAAGATACAGCTGCAGAGCCCACCCACCAAAGTGCTTTAAGAATAGAGACACACCTACCTCACTGACACTTGGGGGAAGCCTGTCAGCATCCTGCCCCCCCTGGAGTGTGAACCCCAGCTGCTACTAGAATCTGGTACACACAACTATCACCGCTACTTCTCAAGGTGGATAGGTGATAGGGTGCATCACACACTTGATGACCCAAAATCAGACTCTACTCAACAATAGTGAATGGACTTAGGCATACATATCTGGTAACAGCCCAAAACAGCTGGTAATAGGTCATAAGTAAGTCAAGGGCTACAACAATCAAGACAGTGCAATCTAGTAGCCCATCCATGTATATGGAAAGAAAACAAAACAAGATAAGACTCAGTGAGCAAATAGAGAATAAATCACTACAGTATCTTAGTGATGGCTCGGAGACAGCAGTCGATATCAAACCACATAAGAAGCAGACCATGACTGCTTCTACAACCTCCCAAAAAAAGAATCAAAATCTTTCCCAAATGAAGATACAATCCTGGAATTATCAGATACAGAATATAAAAAACTAATTTACAGAATGCTTCAAGACATCAGGGATGACCTCAGAAATTAAATAAGGCAAGCTACAGAAAAAGCCAAGGAACACACTGATAAAACAGTTGAAGAACTCAAAAAGATTATTCAAGAACATAGTGGAAAAGTTAATAAGTTGCAAGAATCCATAAAGAGACAGCATGCAGAAATCCAAAAGATTAACAATAAAATTACAGAATTAGACAATGCAATAGGAAGTCAGAGGAGCAGACTCGAGCAATTAGAAGGCAGGGTGGGAAATCTGGAGGACCAGGGAATCAACACCAACGTAGCTGAAAAAAAATCAGATAAAGGAATTAAAAAAAATGAAGAAACCCTAAGAATCATGTGGGACTCTATCAAGAAGGATAACTTGCGTGTGATTGGAGTCCCAGAACAGGGAGGGAGGACAGAAAACACAGAGAGAATAGTTAAAGATCTGCTGACAGAAAACTTCCCTGACATCATGAAAGACGAAAGGATATCTATCCAAGATGCTCATCGAAACACATTTAAGATTGATCCAAAAAGAAAAACACCAAGACATATTATCATCAAACTTGCCAAAACCAAAGGTAAAGAGAAAATTTTAAAAGCAGCCAGGGATAAAAGAAAGGTCTCCTACAAGGGAGAATCAACAACAATAAGTTCACACTACTCAACAGAAACCATGAAGTCAAGAAGGCAATGGGATGACATACACAGAGCACTGAAGGAGAAAAACTGCCAGCCAAGGATCATATATCCAGCAAAACTCTCTCTGAAATACGAAGGTGAAATTAAGATATTTACTGATAAATACAAGCTTAGAGAATTTGCAAAAACCATACCAAAGTTCCAAGAAATAGTAAAGGAAATTGGTCAGAAAACCAATAATATCAGATACCAGCACAACACAAGGTCACAGAACAGAACATCCTGATATCAACTCAAACAGGGAAATCACAAAAACAAATTAAGATTAATAAAAAAAAAAAAATGCTCAAAACAGGGAATCATTGAAGTCAATATGTAAAAGATCACAATAATCAAAAAGAAGGACTAAATGCAGGTGGCATAGAACTGCCATGTGGAGAGGGATACAAGGCGATATAGGACAATACAAGTTAGGTTTTTACTTAGAAAAATAGGGGTAAATGTTAAGGTAACCACAAAGAGGTATAACAACTCCATAACTCAAAATAAAAACCAAGAAAAACTTAATGACTCAGCAAACATAAAGTCAAATACTATGAAAATGAGGAACACACAATTTTCAAAGAAAAAAGTCTCAGCACAAAAAAGTAAGTGGAAAAATGAAATTGTCAACAACACACATGAAAAGGCATCAAAATGACAACACTAAACACATACTTATCTATAATTACGCTGAATGTAAATGGACTAAATGCACCAATAAAGAGACAGAGAGTCACAGACTGGATAAAGAAACATGATCCGTCTATATGCTGCCTACAAGAGACACACCTTAGACTTAGAGACACAAACTAAAACTCAAAGGATGGAAAAAAATATATCAAGCAAACAATAAGCAAAAAAGAAGAGGAGTAGCAATATTAATTTCTGACAAAATAGACTTTAAAGTTAAATCCACCACAAAGGATAAAGAAGGACACTACATAATGATAAAAGGGACAATTGACCAGGAAGATATAATCATATTTAATATTTGTGCACCCAATGACAGGGCTGCAAGATACATAAATCCAATTTTAACTGAACTGAAAAGTGAGATAGACACCTCCACAATTATAGTAGGAGATTTCAACACACCACTTTCGGAGAAGGACAGGACATTCAGTAAGAAGCTCAATAGAGACACGGAAGACCTACTTACAACAATCAACCAACTTGACCTCATTGACTTATACAGAACTCTCCACCCAACTGCTGCAAAATATACTTTTTTTTCTAGCGCACATGGAACATTCTCTAGAATAGATCACATATTAGGTCATAAAGCAAGACTTAGCAGAATCCAAAACTTTGAAATATTACAAAGCATCTTTTGTGATCATAAGACCATAAAAGTAGAAATCAATAACAGAAAAAGTGAGAAAAAAAAAAAATCAAACACATGGAAACTGAACAATACTTTGCTCAAAAACTAATGGGTTATAGAAGAAATTAAGGACAGAATAAAGAAATTCATAGAATCAAATGAGAATCAAAACACATCCTACCAGAAACTTTGAGACACAGCAAAAGCAGTGCTCGGGGGTCAATTTATAGCAATAAATGCACACATGCAAAAACAAGAAAGGGCTAAAATCGAAGAATTAACCCTACAACTCAAACAAAAGAGAACAGCAAAAGAAGCCCTCAGACACCAGAAAAAAAGCAAATAATAAAAATTAGAGCAGAATTAAGCAAAATACAGAATAGAAAAACATATGAGTAAGTAGACTAAAAGCTGGTTCTTTGAAAAGATGAATAAAATCGATAAACCATTGGCCAAACTGACAAAAGAAAAACAGGAGAGGAAGCAAATAACCCAAATAAGAAATGAGACATCACAACATATCCTACAGAAATTAAAAGACTCATAACACACTATGATGAAAAATTGTATTCTAACGAATTCAAAAACCTAGAGGAAATAGCCAAATTTCTAGAAACACACTACCTACTTAAACTAACACAGAGGTAGAACAACTAAATAAATGCATAGGAAAAGAAGAGTTTTAAAAGGTATTTTAAAAACTTTCAAAAAAAAAAAAAAAAGCCTTGGCCCTGACGGCTTCACTGGAGAATTCTACCAAGCTTTCAGAAAGGAATTAACGCCACTAATTCTAAAGGTATTGAAAAGCATAGAAAAGAATGGCATACTCCCAAACCCCTTCTATGAAGCCAGCATAACTCTGATACCAAAACCAGATAAAGACACCACAAAAAAAAAGAAAATTGCAGACTTATGGCCCTCATGAGCTTAGATGCAAAAAACCTCAGCAAAATTCTAGCCAATAGAATTCAACAACATACCAAAAAAATAATTCACCATGACCAGGTGGGATTCATACCAGGTGTGCAGGGATGGGTCAACATTAGAAAAACAATCAATATAATCCACAACATAAATAAAACAAAAGACAAGAACCACACAGTCTTATCAATGATGCAGAAATGGTATTTGACAAAGTCCAACAACCATTCATGATAAAAACTCTCAGCAAAATAGGAACAGAAAGAAAATTCCTCAACATAAAAAAGGGCATTTATTCAAAGCCAACAGTCAACTTCATCCTAAATGGAGAGAGCCTGAAAGCATTCCCTTTGAGAACAGTAACCAGACAAGCATGTCCTTTATCACCACTCTCATCAACATTGTGTTGGAGGCCCTAGCCAGAGAAATTAGGCTAGAAAAAGAAATAAAGGGCATCCAAATTGGAAGGAAGAAGTAAAAGTATCCCTATTTGCAGATGATGTGATCTTACCCACAGAAAACCCTAAAAAATCCTCAAGAAAACTACTGGAACTAATAAAGGTTTCAGCAAAGTATCAGCATAGAAGATAAACATACAAAAAATCAGTTTGGTTCCTCTGCAGTAACAAAGAGAATATCAAAGAGGAAATCACCAAATCAATACCATTTACAATAGCTCCCAAGAGGATAAAATACTTAGGAATAAATCTAACCGGAGACTTAAAAGACCTGTACAAAGAAAACTAAAGGCACTACTGCAAGAAACCAAAAGAGACCTACTTAAGTGGAAAAATATACTTTGCTCATGGATAAGGAGACTCAACATTGTAAAAATGTCTATTCTACCCAAAGCAATCTACAGATACAATGAAATTCCTATCCAAATTCCAGTGGAATTTTTTAATGAGATGGAAAAAAAATCGCCACGTGCATATGCAAAGAAAAGACACCCCAGATAAGTAAAGCATTACTGAAAAAGAACAAAGTAGGAGGCCTCACACTACCTGATTTTAGAATCTATTATACTGCCAAAGTAGTCAAAGCAGTCTGGTACTGGTACAACAAATATATAGACCAATGGAGCATCCACTTATAAGCACCTGACATTTGACAAAGGCCCAAAGCCCATTAACAGGAAAAGACAGCCTCTTTAATAAATGATGCTGGCATAACTGGATATCCAACTGCAAAAAAAATGTAACAAGACCCATATGTCACACCATGCACAAAAAACAAACTCAAAATGGATCAAAGACCTAAATACAAAATCTAAAACAATAAAAGTCATAGAAGAAAAAATAGGGACAATGCTAGGAGCCCTAATACAAGGCATAAACAGTACAGAAAACACTACTAACAATGCACAAATACCAGAAGAGAAACTAGAAAACTGGAAGCTCCTAAAAATCAAACACTTTTGTTCATCCAAAGACTTCACCAAAAGAGTAACAAGACAACCTACAGACTGTGAAAGAAATTTTGGCTATGAAAAATCCAATCCGTGTCAAATCTCTAAAATCTACTAGATACTGTAAAACCTCAACAACAAAAAGACAAATAACCCAAGTAAAAAATGGGCAAAGGATATGAACAGGCACTTCACTAAAGAACACATTCAGGCAGCTAATAGATACGTGAGGAAATGCTCATGATCATCAGCCATTAAAGAAATGCAAATCAAAACTACAATGAGATACCACCTCACCTCAACAAGGCTGGTCTTAATCCAAACTACACAAAATAATAAATGTTGAAGAGGTTGTGGAGTGACTGGAACAATTACACACTGCTGGGGGGAATGTAAAATTTTATAACCACTTTGGAAATCAACTTGGCACTTCCTTAAAAAGCTAAAAATAGAACTACCATATGATCCAGCAACCCCACTCCTTGGAATATAACCTAGAGAAATAAGAGCTGTCACACAAATAGATATATGCACACCCATGTTCATTGCAGCACTATTTCTAATAGCAAAAAGGTGGAAACAACCAAGGTGCCCATCAACGGTTGACTGGATAAACAATTTATGGTATATTCACACAATGGAATACTTTGCAACAATAAAGAACAATGATGAATCCATGAAACATCTCATAACATGGATGAATCTGGAAGGCATTATGCTGAGTGAAATTAGTCAGTTGTAAAAGGACAAATATTGTATGAGACTACTATTATAAAAACTCAAGAAAAAGTTTAAACATAGAAGAAAATATGCTTTGGTGGTTACGAGGGTGGGGAGGGAGGGAGAGGGGTATTCACAAACTAGTACACAAGTACTATTTTAGGTGAAGGGAAAGACAACACATAATACAGGTGAGGTCAGCACAACTGGACTAAACCAAAAGCTAAGAAGTTTCGTGAATACAAGCAAACACTTCAAAGGCCAGAGTAGCAGAGATGGGGGTATAGCAACCATGGTTTCAGGGGACATCTAGGTCGACTGACATAACAAAATGTATTAAGAAAACGTTCTGCATCTCACTTTGGTGAATGGCATCTGGGGTCTTAAACACAAGCAAGTATCCATCTAAGATGCATCAGTTGGTCTCAACCCACCTGGAGGAAATAAGAATGAAGAACACCAAAGACAAGGAAAATATGACCCCAAGAGAATTAAAGGACCACATAAACCAGAGGCTCCATCAGCCTGATACTGGAAGAATAGATGGTGCCCAAAAAAGATGGTGCCCAGACACCACCAATTACTGCTCTAACGGAACAAAACAGAGCATCCCTGATGGAGCAGAAGGAAAGTGGGATGCAGGCCTCAAATTCTAGTAAAAAGACCAGACTTAATAGTCTGACTGAGACTGGTGAGACCCCGGAGGTCATGCCCCTGGACTCTCTGTAAGCCCAAAACTAAAACCATTCCCAAAGCCAACTCTTCAGACAAAGATTAGGCTGTACTATAAGGCCTAAAATGATAGTGATGAGGAGCGTGCTTCTTGGCTCGAGTAGACACATGAGACTATGTGGCAGCTCCTGTCTGGAGGTGAGATGAAAAGGCAGAGGAGATGGTAGCTGGTTGAATAGACACAGAAAATACAGAGTGGAGAGAAGGAGTGTGCTGTCACATTGTAGGGAGAGCAGCTAAGGTCACATAACAATGTGTGTGTAAGTTTTGTATGAGAAATTGACTTGAATTGTAAACTTTCCCTTAAAGCACAATAAATTTTTTTTTTAATGCATAAATTCACAGCCTTTGTGCACATAAAGGAGTGTAGACCTCTTTATTTCTGGGATGAGTAGTGCAACATGATTTCATCAAAAGCTTAAAAGACATCGTGATCTCTGAATTGTGGTGTAGAAAGTGTCTGGTCACAGGTGACTGTAGACAGAGAGATGGCGATGACACTTTTTCATCTGTAGGGTCTGATCTTGTAAATACTCTTCTGCTACAAAAGTTAGGTGGCAGACAGAGCCCCTCTCTTGCGTAGCCGTCTCATGAGCAGGTGGTCTCCAACATGAACATTCAGATTAGAACTGAAAAACACACAATAATATTAGCATCCTTGAGATGCCTATTTTAAGCACTGGAAATCGGGGAAATAAACAGTCTACTTTTTTTTTTTACCTAATTAAGGTTTTGTCAAATCTTGTTAATTAGCACTGTCTTCTATCTAGTATGTCCAGCTACTCTTTTATGTACTATTTGAAGTATCTTTCTCCTATTATTACCCTGGGTCCTTAACTCTTTGCCTGCAGATTTCCTCTGCCTCTATTATGTCTTCAGACAGATTCATCTTTTTGATATGAGAATGTGTGGACCAAAGAACACTGGATTTAGGATAAGAAGTCCTGCTTTAAGAATCAGTTCTGTCATTTTCTCTTTGTGGGCTAATTGAGAAGTTAGTTAATCCTTTTTTTTTTTGTTAAATTGGTACATATGTTTTAAATTATGAACAGATTCCTCAAAGAAGTAAAGGATATATTTTGTATGAAAAAGTTTTGAAATATTTTAGAAATCACTTTATATGTTCAAACATAATTTTTATTTTAAATTTTGTCAGCCTAGATCATATGTTGCCAGCTGTTTCCTACATAACAACCAGCTTAAAATTGATAGCATAAAATGCCAACGTGATCATTTGACTTAGTGAAACATTAAGATTTCACAATTTAAAATGGTCAACTTGTTTTAGAATTTGAACTGGCACAATACATAATAAAGGCAGCATCTTTGTGGTGCTGTTGAAGCCCTGGAAATCCGGAAAATAAACGCAGTCAACTTTACCTAATCAAGTCTTTGCGAATCTTTGTTAATTTGCGCCACCTTCTATCTTGTATGATGTTGTATCGCATGGGTAACAATCTAAATGGTTATTTTTTTTTTGAGAAATAAATATTCCAGAGCCATAGGTAGATCCGCAGATGGTTGAGATACACATACACACACATGTTTAATTAAACTATCATTACAATTTCAAGCCACAACTTTCTACTTTAAAGTGAAAAGTTAATAAAGAGGTAGATAGATAAATCTGTATAACCTCTGCTGCAAAAAATAATGTATTATATTGTATCAAGTTAGACTTCTCAACATATTATAACAGATCATTTCACAGAAACATTAGTTTAAATGTATTACTTAGTTCTTTCATGTATATAGGGCTAACGCAGCTTGAATATTTTCAAAGTTTTTTTTTTTAATAAAGCTGTTTTGTTTGCATTATGGATACATACCTGCATGTATTTGCTAAGTGAAACATTTAACCGTTAGTTAAAAGGCTACATATAAACTCAACATGTAAGAAAATATGAACAGATGCTCACACGTATTTCTTCTTTAGGTAAACTCGTGGACTGAATAACATGGAGCTGTTAAATTGGGTAGCTGGAATTGAATACTTAAAAAAAAGTAAAATATATATACGTGTGTGCGAGTGTGTGTGTATACATATGCTTTTTTTTTTTTTACAAATGGGAGAAATTTTCCCCTCCAGAAATAGGTGATGGATAGTTTTTAAGTGTACATGTATATATCCTTAAGAAAAAGAGGAAATTCTTTTTCATTGTCTTTAAAGTAATAGCATAACTTGCCCTGAATTTTTCCTTAATTATTCTAGGTCCTTTATTTAGAAAATATCTAAGCAATTTTGTTTCTATTAACCTCAAAGCCATGCTCTTTTTGATGAATTTAGGGAAACAGATGATTGTCCCCTTTTTCGTACTCACACTTACTTGCAAGCATAGGTAGAGAGCCATTGTCCTGGACTATTGGCATTCATTCCACACTCTCCTTTTTCCTTCTTTCTGCCATCCTGCCCTCCACAACCACAGTGTCTGTATGTCCACAAAATACCGAAATAACAAAAGCAATTTCTTGAAACAGCCTCCCTTCAGTGAAAAATTCTGCTGATACAAGCTCAATCATTTGACTGAATTGACTGCTTATTTAAGAAGGCTTTTTGGTCTGCTGACTCTGTGCAGACACAGCCCATTCTTACCCCTTCAGAACAGCATGTGGACAATAGGCAGACATTTGTGTTGTATCACTTGTGGATGGAATTTTACAGTGGTTACTCTGTAATTCAAAATTTACATGCAAAATACCAAAACCATAATAGATATCAATAGTTCAAAACGACATCCTAAAACAACGGAAGCACAATTTTTAACAAAAGTTGACACCCCAGTGGTGGGGAATCATAGTGAATGAGACATACATATGGCACTGAATCCTTCTGATAGGTTGACTGCACATGTTTTGCTTAATCCAGTGTTGAAGATACTGCTTTCTACCTATGGCTTCAGGTTATATTTAAAGTCCAATATGACCGCTGAAAGTTTCTTAAACCTACAAAATACCTTCCCTAGGGCAATGCCAGAGCCCTGGTGGTATAGTGGTTAACAGATGGACTGCTAACCAAAAGTTAGCAGTTCAAATCCACCAGTTGCTCCTTGGAAGCCCTATGGGGCAGTTCTACTCTATCCTATAGGGTTGCTATGAGTGACAATCAACTCAACGACAAGGATTTTTTTTTTTTTTTAGAGCAATGCCACTTTAAAAGGCAAATTGCATTTGACACGGGAATAAAAATTTAAATGTGTCTTAAAGTGTAATTGAATGCAGTGAACTAATTTACTGTCCAGGCTTTGATAAATGTTAAATCACCATTAGTGGGGAGGTGAAGAGATGGGGCATTGTTAAAGATAAGAAATACAAGAAAATGTTGGGATGGACAAAGGCAAAAACTGGTGTTCTGCTCCTTGATCCTCTTTTAACGGACCAAATGTGACTTAATTGTCTGAAATAAACAGATTGTTTATTTTTTGAGATTATGTGAGAACAAAAACGGTAGATTTTGTTTATCGTGCCTTTCAATATGCTAGTGAATAGGCTCAACATTTTACATGCATTATTTTATTTAATCTTCAGAACAGCCTTTTGATCTACGAGCTTCTACATTTTACAATAAACATTAGGAGCCCTGGTAGCGCAGTGGTTAAGAGCTCAGCTGATAACCAAAGGGTCAGCAATTTAAATCCACCAGCCACTCCTTGGAAACCCTATGAGGCAGTTCTACTCTGTCCTATAGTGTTGCTATGAGCCAGAATAGAATCAACTCATCAGCAATGGGTTTGGTGTTTAAACAAAATTAACAATTTTTTTTTATAACTTTTATTAAGCTTCAAGTGAACGTTTACAAATCCAATCAGTCTGTCACATATAAGTTTACATACATCTCACTCCCTACTCCCACTTGCTCTCCCCCTCTTGAGTCAGCCCTTTCAGTCTCTCCTTTCTTGACAATTTTGCCGGCTTCCCTCTCTCTCTATCCTCCCATCCCCCCTCCAGACAAGAGTTGCCAACACAATCTCAAGTGTCTACCTGATATAATTAGCTCACTCTTCATCAGCATCTCTCTCCCACCCGCTGACCAGTCCCTTTCATGTCTGATGAGTTGTCTTCGGGGATGGTTCCTGTCCTGTGCCAACAGAAGGTCTGGGGACCATGGCCGCCGGGATTCCTCTAGTCTCAGTCAGACCATTAAGTTTGGTCTTTTTATGAGAATTTGGGGTCTGCATCCCACTGATCTCCTGCTCCCTTAGGGGTCCTCTGCTGTGCTCTCTGTCAGGGCAGTCATCGATTGTGACCGGGCACCAACTAGTTCTTCTGGTCTCAGGATGATGTAGGTCTCTGGTTCATGTGTCCCTTTCTGTCTCTTGGGCTCTTAGTTGTCGTGTGGCCTTGGTGTTCTTTATTTTCCTTTGCTCCAGGTGGGTTGAGACCAATTGATGCATCTTAGATGGCCGCTTGTTAGCATTTAAGACCCCAGATGCCACATTTCAAAGTGGGATGCAGAATGATTTCATAATAGAATTATTTTGCCAATTAACTTAGAAGTCCCTGCAAACCATGTTCCCCAGACCCCCGCCCTTGCTCCCCTGACCTTTGAAGCATTCATTTTATCCCGGAAACTTCTTTGCTTTTGGTCCAGTCCAATTGAGCTGACCTTCCATGTATTGAGTGTTGTCTTTCCCTTCACCTAAAGCAGTTCTTATCTACTGATTAATCAATAAAAAACCCTCTCCCACCTTCCCTCCCTCCCCCCCTCGTAACCACAAAAGTATGTGTTCTTCTCAGGTTTACTATTTCTCAAGATTTTATAATAGTGGTCTTATACAATATTTGTCCTTTTGCCTCTGACTCATTTCGCTCAGCATAATGCCTTCCAGGTTCCTCCATGTTATGAAATGTTTCAGAGATTCGTCACTGTTCTTTAGCAATGCATAGTATTCCATTGTGTGAATATACCACAATTTATTTACCCATTCATCCATTGATGGACACCTTGGTTGCTTCCAACTTTTTGCTATTGTAAACAGAGCTGCAATAAACATGGTTGTGCATATATCTGTTTGTATGAAGGCTCTTGTATCTCTAGGGTATATTCCCAGGAGTGGGATTTCTGGGTTGTATGGTAGTTCTATTTCTAACTGTTTAAGATAACGACAGATAGATTTCCAAAGTGGTTGTACCATTTGACATTCCCACCAGCAGTGTATGAGAGTTCCAATCTCTCCACAGCCTCTCCAACATTTATTATTTTGTGTTTTTTGGATTAATGCCAGCCTTGCTGGTGTGAGATGAAATCTCATCGTAGTTTTAATTTGCATTTCTCTAATGGCTAATGATCGAGAGCATTTTCTCATGTATCCGTTGCCTGCCTGAATATCTTCTTTAGTGAAATGTGTGTTCATATCCTTTGCCCACTTCTTGATTGGGTTGTTTGTCTTTTTGTGGTTGAGTTTTGACAGAATCATGTAGATTTTAGAGATCAGGCGCTGGTCGGAGATGTCATAGCTGAAAATTCTTTCCCAATCTGTAGGTGGTCTTTTTACTCTTTTGGAGAAGTCTTTAGATGAGCATAGGTGTTTGATTTTTAGGAGCTCCCAGTTATCGGGTTTCTCTTCATCATTTTTGGTAATGTTTTGTATTCTGTTTATACCTTGTATTAGGGCTCCTAGGGTTGTCCCATTTTTTTCTTCCATGATCTTTATCGTTTTAGTCTTTATGTTTAGGTCTTTGATCCACTTGGAGTTAGTTTTTGTGCATGGTGTGAGGTATGGGTCCTGTTTCATTTTTTTGCAAATGGATATCCAGTTATGCCAGCACCATTTGTTAAAAAGGCTATCTTTTCCCCAATTAATTGACACTGGTCCTTTGTCAAATATCAGCTGCTCATACATGGATGGATCTATGTCTGGGTTCTCAATTCTGTTCCATTGGTCTATGTGCCTGTTGTTGTACCAGTACCAGGTTGTTTTGACTACTGTGGCTGTATAATAAGTTCTGAAGTCAGGTAAAGTGAGGCCTCCCACTTTCTTCTTCTCTTTCAGTAGTGCTTTGCTTATCCGGGGCTTCTTTCCCTTCCATATGAAATTGGTGATTTGTTTCTCTATCCCCTTAAAATATGACATTGGAATTTGGATCGGAAGTGCATTAAATGTATAGATGGCTTTTGGTAGAATAGACATTTTTACTATGTTAAGTCTTCCTATCCATGAGCAGGGTATGTTTTTCCACTTAAGTATGTCCTTTTGAATTTCTTGTAGTAGAGCTTTGTAGTTTTCTTTGTATACGTCTTTTACATCCTTGGTAAGATTTATTCCTAAGTATCTTATCTTCTTGGGGGCTACTGTGAATGGTATTGATTTGGTTATTTCCTCTTCGGTGTTCTTTTTGTTGATGTAGAGGAATCCAAGTGATTTTTGTATGTTTATTTTATAACCTGAGACTCTGCCAAACTCTTCTATTAGTTTCAGTAGTTTTCTGGAGGATTCCTTAGGGTTTTCTGTGTATATAACCATGTCATCTGCAAATAGTGATAACTTTACTTCTTCCTTCCCAATCCGGATACCTTTTATTTCTTTGTCTAGCCTAGTTGCCCTGGCTAGAACTTCCAGCACAATGTTGAATAAGAGCAGTGATAAAGGGCATCCTTGTCTGGTTCCCGTTCTCAAGGGAAATGCTTTCAGGTTCTCTCCATTTAGAGTGATATTGGCTATTGGCTTTGCATAGATGCCCTTTATTATGTTGAGGAATTTTCCTTCAATTCCTATTTTGGTAAGAGTTTTTATCATAAATGGGTGTTGGACTTTGTCAAATGCCTTTTCTGCATCAATTGATAAGATCATGTGGTTTTTGTCTTTTGTTTTATTTATGTGATGGATTACATTAATGGTTTTTCTGATATTAAACCAGCCTTGCATACCTGGTATAAATCCCACTTGATCAGGGTGAATTATTTTTTTGATGTGTTGTTGGATTCTATTGGCTAGAATTTTGTTGAGGATTTTTGCATCAATGTTCATGAGGGATATAGGTCTATAATTTTCTTTTTTTGTAATGTCTTTACCTGGTTTTGGTATCAGGGAGATGGTAGCTTCATGGAATGAGTTGGGTAGTATTCTGTCATTTTCTATGCTTTGGAATACCTTCAGAAGTAGTGGTGTTAACTCTTCTCTGAAAGTTTGGTAGAACTCTGCAGTGAAGCCGTCCGGGCCAGGGCTTTTTTTTGTTGGGAGTTTTTTGATTACCGTTTCAATCTCTTTTTTTTGTTATGGGTCTATTTAGTTCTTCTACTTCTGAATGTGTTAGTTTAGGTAGGTAGTGTTTTTCCAGGAATTCATCCATTTCTTCTAGGTTTTCAAATTTGTTAGAGTACAATTTTTCATAATAATCTGAAATGATTCTTTTAATTTCATTTGGTTCTGTTGTGATGTGGTCCTTCTCGTTTCTTATTCGGGTTATTTGTTTCCTTTCCTGTATTTCTTTAGTCAGTCTAGCCAATGGTTTATCAATTTTGTTAATTTTTTCAAAGAACCAGTTTTTGGCTTTGTTAATTCTTTCAATTGTTTTTCTGTTCTCTAATTCATTTAGTTCAGCTCTAATTTTTATTATTTGTTTTCTTCTGGAGCCTGATGGATTCTTTTGTTGCTCACTTTCTATTTGTTCAAGTTGTCGGGACAGTTCTCTGATTTTGGCTCTTTCTTCTTTTTGTATGTGTGCATTTATCGATATAAATCGGCTTCTGAGCACTGCTTTTGCTGTGTCCCAGAGGTTTTGATAGGAAGTATTTTCATTCTCATTGCTTTCTATGAATTTCCTTATTCCCTCCTTGATGTCTTCTATAACCCAGTCTTTTTTCAGGAGGGTATTGTTCAGTTTCCAAGTATTTGATTTCTTTTCCCTAGTTTTTCTGTTATTGATCTCTAGTTTTATTGCCTTGTGGTCTGAGAAGATGCTTTGTAATATTTTGATGTTTTGGACTCTGCAAAGGTTTGTTTTATGACATAATATGTGGTCTATTCTAGAGAATGTTCCATGTGCACTAGAAAAAAAAGTATATTTTGCAGCAGTTGGGTGGAGAGTTCTGTATAAGTCTATGAGGTCAAGTTGGTTGATTGTTGTAATTAGATCTTCCGTGTCTCTATTGAGCTTCTTACTGGATGTCCTGTCCTTCTCCAAAAGTGGTGTGTTGAAGTCTCCTACTATAATTGTGGAGGTGTCTATCTCTCTTTTCAATTCTGTTAAAATTTGATTTATGTATCTTGCAGCCCTGTCATTGGGTGCATATATATTTAACATGGTTATGTCTTCCTGATCAATTGTTCCTTTTATCATTATATAGTGTCCTTCTTTATCCTTTGTGGTGGATTTAAGTCTAAAGTCTATTTTGTCAGAAATTAATATTGCTACTCCTCTTCTTTTTTGCTTATTGTTTGCTTGATATACTTTTTTCCATCCTTTGAGTTTTAGTTTGTTTGTGTCTCTAAGTCTAAGGTGTGTCTCTTGTAGGCAGCATATAGATGGATCGTGTTTCTTTATCCAGTCTGTGACTCTCTGTCTCTTTATTGGTGCATTTAGTCCATTTACATTCGGGGTAATTATAGATAAATAAGTTTTTAGTGCTGTCATTTTGATGCCTTTTCATGTGTGTTGTTGACAATTTCATTTTTCCACATACTTTTTTGTGCTGAGGCGTTTTTCTTAGTAAATTGTGAGATCCTCATTTTCATAGTGTTTGACTTTATGTTAGTTGAGTCGTTACGTTTTTCTTGGCTTTTATCTTGAGTTATAGAGTTGTTATACCTTTTTGTGGTTACCTTATTATTTACCCCTATTTTTCTAAGTAAAAACCTAACTTGTATTGTTCTATATCGCCTTGTATCACTCTCCATCTGGCAGTTCAATGCCTCCTGTATTTAGTCCCTCTTTTTGATTATTGTGATCTTTTACCTATTGACTTCTATGATTCCCTGTTATGTGTATTTTTTTTAATTAATCTTAATTTGTTTGTTTTTGTGATTTCTCTATTTGAGTTGATATCAGGACGTTCTGTTTTGTGACCTTGTGTTGTGCTGATATCTGATATTATTGGTTCTCTGACCAAACAATATCCTTTAGTATTTCTTGTAGCTTTGGTTTGGTTTTTGCAAATTCTCTAAACTTGTGTTTGTCTGTAAATATCTTAATTTTGCCTTCATATTTCAGAGAGAGTTTTGCTGGATATATGATCCTTGGCTGGCAGTTTTTCTCCTTTAGTGTTCTGTATGTGTCGTCCCATTCCCTTCTTGCCTGCATGGTTTCTGCTGAGTAGTCTGAACTTATTCTTATTGATTCTCCCTTGAAGGAAACCTTTCTTTTCTCCCTGGCTGCTTTTAAAATTTTCTGTTTATCTTTGGTTTTGGCGAGTTTGATGATAATATGTCTTGGTGTTTTTCTTTTTGGATCAATCTTAAATGGGGTTCGATGAGCATCTTGGATAGATATCCTTTCGTCTTTCATGATGTCAGGGAAGTTTTCTGTCAGGAGTTCTTCAACTATTTTCTCTGTGTTTTCTGTCTCCCCTCTCTGTTCTGGGACTCCAATCACCCGCAGGTTATCCTTCTTGATAGAGTCCCACATTATTCTTAGGGTTTCTTCATTTTTTTTAATTCTTTTATCTGATTTTTTTTCAGCTATGTTGGTGTTGATTCCCTGGTCCTCCAGATGTCCCAGTCTGCATTCTAATTGCTCGAGTCTGCTCCTCTGACTTCCTAGTGCGTTGTCTAATTCTGTAATTTTATTGTTAATCTTTTGGATTTCTACATGCTGTCTCTCTATGGATTCTTGCAATTTATTAATTTTTCCACTATGTTCTTGAATAATTTTTTTGAGTTCTTCAACAGTTTTATCGGTGTGTTCCTTGGCTTTTTCTGCAGTTATCCTAATTTCATTTGTGATATCTTTAAGCATTCTGTAAATTAGTTTTTTATATTCTGTATCTGATAATTCCAGGATTGTATCTTCATTTGGGAAAGATTTTGATTCTTTTGTTTGGGGGGTTGGAGAAGCTGTCATGGTCTGCTTCTTTAAGTGGTTTGATATGGATTGTTGTCTCCGAGCCATCACTGGGAAACTAGTTTTTCCAGAAAATCCGCTAAAAAAAAAATGCAGTCAGATCCCTATCAGAGTTCTCCCTCTGGCTCAGGCTATTCGGATGTTAATGAAGCCGCCTGGGGAGGGTGGGGGAGGGAACAGAGAGATAGGAGAGTAGCACCTCAGAATATAGCCAGAGTTGCTTGTCTTGCTTGGAATGACTATTATATCTGAGATTCCCGTGGGCGCGTCACCTATGTGAGCTGGCTGTGTGGAGATTGCCCCCGGGGGGTCTGGCCCGCTGGAGTCACAGTCAGATCCTCTGCTTCCAGCTCCACACACAGCGTCAAGGGTCCCCTACTGGGACAGTGCACTCTCGACTCCAAAATCAGTCGCTACCTCCCTGGGACTTCTCGTCCCTCCAGCCACTTGGCCGTGCCACCCCCGAGAACCAGGTGGGTCTCCTCCCGGGGTTAGTTCAAGTGGGTGGAGCAGCTCCCCGTGCTTGTGCCGTGACTGAGTGTCCTGGCTGGGACGCTGTTCTCCCCACTCCAATACCAGTCGCTGCCTCCCGGGGGCTTCTCCTATCGGCTGCGTCCCACGCCGCCCGCCCGACCCGGCTGGGCCCCTTCCCGGGGTTAGTTCAGGGGGGTGGAGCAGCTCTCCGTGTTTATGCCATACCTGCGTCCAGTCAAATCCCGGCGGGATGGTTCCCCGGCTGGGACGCTGCTCTTCCTGCTCCAAGACCAGTCACTGCCTCCCTGGGACTTCTCCTACTGGCTGCGTCCCACTTCGCCCACGGAACTGGCTGGTCCCCCTCCCGGGGTTAGTTCAGGGGGGTGGAGCAGCTCTCTGTGCTTGTGCCGTACCTGACTGGTATGCTGGCTCCAGGCTCTGGAAACAATCGCTGCTTCCCCGTATTAGTTCGTTCTCCGTCTCTAAATCTGTGTTTGTTGTTCAGGGTTCGTAGGTTGTTATGTATGTGATCGATTCACTTGTTTTTCCGTGTCTTTGTTGTAAAAGGGATCCGAGGTAGCATCTGCCTAGTCCGCCATCTTGGCTCCGCCTCCCCAAAATTAACAATTTTAAGAAGCATGCCTATGTTTAATCATTCTGAGATAAGACTTTTAACATTTAAATCATCATCCATTTGTGGGTCTTAAAGTGTAAGGAACACCTGAATCACCCAGGAGCCTTGTTAAATACAGATGCAGGGAGGGCCCATCTCAGTTTCTGATTCAGTAGGTCTGGGCTGGGGTCTGAGAATCTTCATTTCCAATAAGATCCCAGGTGGTGCTGATGCTGCCCATTCAGATATTACACTTTGAGAACAACGGCCTTACAGAAGCCACCTAAAGGTGAATTTGGGCTCTATCCTATATTGAATTTCAATGTTCTGATAACCTGTAAACTAAATGATTCCTAATTCTGGGCAGCTATACTTTGGTTTTTATTTTCCCACGTATTTTACCCTTTACCCATTCTGTGATTCACTATTATCAATGACTTTCATAAAGGAATGAAATATGCATAATAAAATTAGTCACTTTCACAGATAAACCATAGTGGCCAAATTTAATAGTGGTTACCAGAGGCTGGGGGAAGAGGGAAAGAAGGAAATTATTGCTTAAGGGGTCCTGAATTTACATTAAGGAAGAGCAGTGAAAAATTTGTAAATGGATAATGGTGATGGTTGTACAACATGGTGAACATGATTCATGTTGCAGGATTCTACATGTAAAAAAGTTGAAATGGTTAATATGTTATATATATAGCCTCAATAAATAATGCCAAATTACAAGAATAGTTAAAATGGCAAAATTTGTGTTATATAATCAAAACTAAAAATGAATTTAAAAAATTGAGGGTACAAGAAAGTGTCCACATTAAGGAATATATATATATGTACTTTTTTTTTTAAACCAAACTAAGTTGAAACAAAACAAAAAAACTGTACTTGAAATCAGATGATTTTGATTCCAATTCCAATCCAGTAGCTGTGTCTTTGGACAAGTCCTGTAATCTGTTTAAGCTTAAATTTTTCAGTTAAAAAAGATTTAACAATCTCCTAAAATTGACAACCTCACAGCATAGTCAACCTCAAAAGACAGTCTGCCCTAAAAAAAAATAAAAATAAACATTCTTTAACTACATAATCTAGGATCTGCATTGCTTTCCTGGAATATTGTTTTTAATATTGAAGCCCCAAGTCCTGAATCTATTAAAGAGACTGGAAACCCAGGTTTATTCTCTCTCAGTTATATAGGTTTGGTTAGGGCCTGGCAGTTTGGAATTACAAAATTCCCTGTTTGGCTAGGTGTGTCCTATAGTGATCACAGCTCATGGGCTAATCAGCTCTGGCTATAACCAGCCTTTCCTGTTTTCCTCCAGTCCTCTACAAATCATACCTTACAACTTGTGCAGTGACCAGACCACAGTGAGAGACCTGACTTCTTGAACCTCACTGATGCTCTGTCCTTGTACCAGGTACTTTTTTTTTTTTAATTTTTAAAGTTTATGAAGAAATTTATTGTGGTAAAATACATATAACATAAAATTTACCATTTTAACTATTTTTAAAAAATTTTTTTATTGTGCTTTAAGTGAAAGTTTACAAATCAAGTCAGTCTCTCATATGAAAATATGTAATAGTGGGCTCATACAATATTTGCCCTTTTGCAACTGACTAATTTCATTCAGCATAATGCCTTCCAGGTTCCTCCATGTTATGAAATGTTTCACGGATTATTCGTTGTTCTTCATCAATGTGTACTATTCCATTCTGTGAATATACCATACTTTATCCATTCATCTGTTGATGGGCACCTTGGTTGCTTCCATCTTTTTGCTATTGTAAACAGTGCTGCAATGAACATGGGTGTACATATATCTGTTCATGTAAAGGCTATTATTTCTCTATGACATATTCCAAGGAGTGGGATTACTTGATCGTATGGTAGTTCTATTTCTAGATTTTTAAGGAAGTGCCAAATCAATTTCCAAAGTGGTTGTACCATTTTACATTCCCACCAGCAGTGTCTAAGTGTTCCAGTCTCTCCAACATTTATTATTCTGTGTTTTTCGGATTAATTCCAGCCTTGTTGGAGTGAGATGGAATCTCGTTGTAGTTTCAATTTGCATTTCTCTAATGGTTAATGATAGTGAGCATTTCCTCATGTATCTGTTAGCTACCTGAATGTCCTTCTTTAGTGAAATGTCTGATCATATCCTTTGCCCATTTTTTACTTGGGTTATTTGTCTTTTTGTAATTGAGCTTTTGCAGTATCGTGTACATTATAGAGATCAGACGCTGATTGGAAATGTCATGGTTAAAAACTTTTTCCCAGTCTGTAGGTAATCTTTTTACTCTTTTGGTGAAGTCTTTGGATGAGCATGGGTGTTTGATTTTTAGGAGCTCCCAGTTATCTAGTTTCTCTTCTGCATTGTTAGAAACATTTTGTATACTGTTTATGCCATGTATTAGGGTTCCTAACATTGCCCCTATTTTTTTTTCCATGATCTTTATCATTTTAGATTTTATATTTAGGTCTTTGATCCATTTTGAGTTAGTTTTTGTGCATAGTGTGAGGTATGGGTCTTGTTTAATTTTTTTTTTTTTTTTTTTTTTGCAGATGGATATCCAGTTATGCCAGCACCATTTGTTAAAAAGACTGTTTTTCCCCATTTAATGGACTTTGGGACTTTTTCAAATATCAGCTGCTCATATGTGGATGGATTTATCTCTGGATTCTCAATTCTGTTCCATTGGTCTATATATCTGTTGTTGTACAAGTACCAGGCTGTTTTGACTACTGTGGCAGTATAATAGGTTGCAAAACCCAGTAGAGTGAGGCCTCTCACTTTGTTCTTCTTTTCTAATAATGCTTTAATTATCTGGGCCTCTTTCCTTTCCACATGAAGTTGGTGATTTGTTTCCATCTCATCAAAAAATGTCGTTAGATTTTGCATCAGAATTACATCATACCTATAGATCACTTTTGGTAGAATAGACATTTTTACAGTGCTAAGTCTTCTTATCCATGAGCACGTTATGTTTTTCCTCTTATGTAGGCCTCTTTTTGTTTCTTGCAGTACTATCTTGTAGTTTTCTTTGTATAGGTCTTTTAAGTCTCTGGTAAGATTTATTCCTAAGTATTTTATCTTCTTGGGGGCTACTGTAAATTGTACCAGGTACTTTTTTGGGTTAAAAATAGAACACTCACAGGGGTCCAGGCAGACATTTGTAGCCCTGATGCTACTGGCCAGAGGCAGAGCTGTGGTGTCCTTTGGAGCCATTGAAGCCTATTGATGGACACAAAAATCTTTGCAGCTAGTGGCAGCTATGCTGAGCTTGGATGACACAAGGCTATAGTATTCTTGAGTTTCCCATAGAAATTCTGGTATGCATTTCTTTGATTGTTCCTACAGTAAAAATTCAATATATTTTGAGGGAAAAATAAATAGCCTGGTAACTTTCTTACCAAGTTGAAGAGTATCATAAAAACCAGGAGACGATTAAACAGATCACAGAAGCCTTAAAAGCCTTTGTGACATGTGTGGTGATGACCAGGCCTGTGAACTTACAGAATCTGTGTTTGACAGCACTGAATAAAGGTGAAAATAGGTCCATCTCTTCTCTTCTCTGTGGGATATAATGGACCTTTTTCACAGAGAACTGAAAAGTAGGTACCCTCAACATTTATTTCACAGTGATCATGGCTCCTCATGAAGGACAGACATAGTCGATGGAAAAAGCATCAAAATGCCTCCAATCTCAAGTGGCTGAAGACAAAAATATCTTAAAGGCATCTCAGAAGAATACAGAACAAATTCAGAGGGAAATGTTGATGGTTTAGATGACAACATTGAGCTTCAGGAAAGCTTGAACTACTTGTCCAATAAGGTGCTGAATGGGAGGGAAATCAGTCACTGCAGAAACAGAGAAAAAAAAAAAAAAAGATGCTAGTAAATTTCAGCACAATGAAGGAGATTTCGGAAACCCTGAAGGCTTAGTGGTTAAATCCTATGGCTGCTAATCAAAAGGTCAGCAGTTCAAATCCAACAGGTGCTCCTTGGAAACCCTGTGGGGCAGTTTTACTCTGTCCTGTAGGGTCACTATGAGTTAGAATTGACTCGACGGTAACGGGTCTGGTTTTCGTAAGGAGCTTTCAGTTCTAATTCAAAGTCTTCTAGCAGGTCAAGCATCTTTACAGTGTGACCTTGCACACATGAAATTTTCAGCTGAAACAGAGATATAGTATGAACTACACAAAGAATATGAAATGTAACCTCAAAGAAAACCAATGGAGGAAGGAAGTTATCACTTATAAATAGAGAAGATATATCCCAAAGTGTATGAAAAATCAGCCTTACCTCAATACTTTGACTCCTACATAAACATGGCTGAAGACTTGGAGAAGCAATTGGGAAGCCCCATATCCTTCCATCAAAGGTAGATCAGCCATTGTGAGAAAAGCACTCAAGAAATTTGGTTGGTAATTGTGCTGAACAAGAGAAACCTCAATGATTTAAAGAAAAGAAAATGGTTACAAGAGGCAAAAATTGGTAGAATTAGAGTTTGAAATCCTAAGTTTTCCAAGTGGTCCCTTTGCACCTGCTGCTCCACAGACAGGTCATGACAGTGGTCAAGAGGTTCAGGGCATCCCCTGCATCCTTAGGTACCCAGGGGAGCAGGAAGGATGAGCTTTGAGGGCACAAGAATTCAGGGAAGTGGCAGCTTCAATTCAGGTTTACAGCAGCCGACTCCTGAACATCCACACACACACCAGGACTTCTGATTTGTTTTTCTCTTTAGTCTTAATTGATCCTTTTTTAGTTTAACTTAACTAATGCTGCATCTATTTTTCAAGATGTTTTTCATTGGTAAAAATACTAGTGTTTTGAGAACATAGTTTTAATATAATTCTTAAATATGTGCATACTATATAGTTATCTAAACTATCTATATTATATATATATATATTTATATATATATATATTATTTATCTCTCCCACGTGTCTGTCAGTTTGTTGTACTCTGGGGGCTTGTGTGTTGCTGTGATGCTGGAAGCTATACCACCGGTATTCAGGTACCAGCAGGGTCACCCATGGAGGACAGGTTTCAGCTGAGCTTCCAGACTAAGACAGACTAGGAAGAAGGGCCAGCAGTCTACTTCTGAAAAACATTAGCCGGTGAAAATCTTATGAGCAGCAGCGGAACATTGTCTAATATAGTGCTGGAAGTTGAGCCCCCCAGGTTGGAAGGCACTCAAAAGATGACTGGGGAAGAGCTGCCTCCTCAAAGCAGAGTCAACCTTAATGACATGGATGGAGTAAATCTTTCGGTACCTTCATTTGCTGATGTGGCACAACTCAAAATGAGAAGAAACAGCTGCAAGCATTCCATTAATAATCAGAACCTGGAATGTACGAAGTATGAATCTAGGAAAATTGGAAATTGTGAAAAATGAAATGGAACACATAAGCATCGATATCCTAGGCATCAGTGAGCTGAATGGACTGGTACTGGCCATTTTGAATCGCACAATCATATAGTCTACTATGCTGGGAATGACAACTCGAAGAGGAATGGTGTTGCATTCATCATCAAAAAGAAAGTTTCAAGACGTATCCTGAAGTACAATGCTGTCAGTGATAGCATAACATTCATACGCCTACAAGGGAAACCAGTTAATATGACCATTATTCAAATTTATGCACCAGCCACTAGGGTCAAAGATGAAGAAATAGAAGATTTTTAAGAGCTGCTGCAGTCTGAAATTGATCGAACATGCAATAAAGATGCATTGATAATTACTGGAGATTAGAATGCGAAAGTTGGAAACAAAGAAGAAGGATCAGTAGTTGGAAAATATGGCCTTGGTGATAGAAACAATGCCGGAGATTGAATGATAGAATTTTGCAAGACCAACGACTTCTTCATTGCAAATACCTTCTTTCACCAACATAAATGGCAACTATACACATAGACCTCGCCAGATGGAACACACAGAAATCAAATTGACTACATCTGTGGAAAGAGACGATGGAAAAGCTCAATATCATCAGTCAGAACAAGGCCAGGGTCCAACTGTGGAACAGACCATCAATTGCTCATATGCACGTTCAAGCTGAAAGTGAAGAAAATCAGAGAAAGTCCACAAGAGCCAAAATATGACTTTGAATATATCCCACCTGAATTTAGAGGCCATATGAAGAATAGATTTGATGCATTGAATAGTGGTGACCAAAGACCAGATGAGTTGGGGAATGACGTTAAGGACATCATACATGAAGAAAGTAAGAGGTCACTGAAAAGACAGGAAGAAAGAAAAGACCAAGATGGATGTCAGAGGAGACTCTGAAACTTGCTTTCAAACATCAAGCAGCTAAAGTAAAAGGGAGAATTGATGAAGTAAAAGAACTGGAGATTTCAAAGGGCCTCTCGAGAAGACAAAGTAAAGTATTATAATGACATGTGCAAAGAGCTGGAGATTGAAAACCAAAAGGGAATAACACACTCGGTGTTTCTCAAGCTGAAAGAACTGAAGAAAATATTCAAGCCTCGAGTTGCAATAGTGAAGGATTCCATGGGGAAAATATTAAACGATGCAGGAAGCATCATAGAAAATGGAAGGAATACACAGAGTCATTATACCAGAAAGAATTAGTCGATATTCAACCATTTCAAGAGGTGGCATATAATCAGGAACCGATGGTACTGAAGGAAGAAGTCCAAGCTGCTCTGAAGGCATTGGCGAAAAACAAGGCTCCAGGAACTGATGGAATATCAACTGAGATGTTTCAACAAACAGATGCAGCACTGGAGGTGCTCACTCATCTATGCCAAGAAATATGGAAGACAGCTTCCTGGCCAACTGACTGGAAGAGATCCATATTTATGCCTATTCCCAAGAAAGGTGAACCAAGCAAATGTGGAAGTTATAGAACAATATCATTAATATCACATGCAAGCAAAATTTTGCTGAAGATCATTCAAAAACGGCTGCAGCAGTATATGGACAGGGAACTGCCAGAAATTCAGGCTGGTTTCAGAAGAGGACACGGAACCGGGGATATCATTGCTGATGTCAGATGGATCCTGGCTGAAAGCAGAGAATACCAGAAGGATGTTTACCTGTGTTTTATTGACTGTGCAAAGGCACTCAACTGTGTGGATCCTAACAAAGTATGGATAACACTGCAAAGAATGGGAATTCCAGAACACTTAATTGTGCTTGTGAGGAACATTTACATAGATCAAGAGGCAGTTGTTTGGACAGAACAAGGGGATGCTGTTTAAAGTCAGGAAAGGTGTATGTAAAAGAGTTGTATCCTTTCACCATATCTCTTCAAACTGTATGCTAAGCAAATAATCTTAGAAGCTGGTCTATATGAAGAAGAACGGGGCTTCAGGATTAGAGGAAGACTCATTAACAACCTGTGTTATGCAGATGACACAACCTTGCTTGCTGAAAGTGAAGAGGACCGGAAGCACTTACTAATGAAGATCAAAGACCAAAGCCTTCAGTATGGATTACACCTCAACATAAAGAAAACAAAACTACTCACAATTGGACCAATGAGCAACATCATGATAGACAGAGAAAAGACTAAATTTGTCAAGGATTTCATTTTACTTGGATCCATAATCAACAGCCATGGAAGCAGCAGTCAAGAAATCAAAAGACTCATTACATTGGGCAAATCTGCTGCAGAGGACCTCTTCAAAGTGTTGAAGAGCAAAGATGTCACCCTGAAGACTAAGGTGCGCCTGACCCAAGCCATGGTATTTTCAATCACATCATATGCATGTGAAAGCTGGACAATGAATAAAGAAAACCGAAGAAGAGCTGACGCTTTTGAATTGTGAAGAAGAGCTGACACTTTTGAATTGTGGTGTTGGCGAAGAATATTGAATATATACCATGGTCTGCCAAAAGAATGAACAAATCTGTCTTGGAAGAAGTATGGCCAGAATGCTCCTTAGAGGCAAGGATGGCGAGACTGCGTCTTACATACTTTGGACATGTTTTCAGGAGGATCAGTCCCTGGAGAAGGACATCATGCTTGGCAGAGTACAGGGTCAGTGGAAAAGAGGAAGACCCTCAACGAGGTGGATTGACACAGTGGCTGGAACAATGAGCTCAAGCATAACAACGATTGTAAGGACGGCGCAGGACCGCGGAGTGTTTCATTCTGTTGTGCATAGGGTCGCTATGACTTGGAACCGACTCAACGGCGCCTAACAACAACAAGTACATAACCACTAAAATAAAAATTAAAAGAAATAAACCTAACATTCATTTACTTTCAATTACACCCTTCCATTCTAAAATATTTATTGTCCTGTTGTCCTAATTTATTCATACTGGAAAATTAATTAAATATAGTAGACCTGTATGCTGAATCTTAACCTCAAGTTAGGCAATTTCTATTTCTATTTTCTAATTCTAATAAAATCTTACTTTTGGAAAATATATTTCTTTCACATTGATTGAAAAATAACTACAAAAAAAGTAAAAATTGTAGCTTGGGAACATTCTTTTTTGTGTGTGTGTCAAATGCCAGTTTTTGAATCCTCTAAATTTGGTCCTTCAGGTCTTGAGTATTTTTATAGTGGCTATGCACTTTTATGCACTACTGAGCCGACGTGCACCTATAGGTTGAGTACTAATGCAGAAATTTTTGTCTATGCTTTCACAAAGACAATTCTCTGAATGATTCTCCTTAGGGCCGCCATCACCTCCTTGTTCCTCAGGCTGTAGATAATGGGGTTGAGCGTAGAGGTGATGATGGTGTAGAAAACAGCCAGAACCTTGTCTTCTGTAGGAGATCGGAAAGCTCTTGGGCATAGGTAAGTGTAAACAAAGGGTGCATAGTAGAAGGTCACCACAGTGAGGTGGGTACTGCAGGTCGAATAGGCCTTCTTCCTCCCTTCTGATGAGGGCATGTGGTAGACAGCAAGGAGAATCTGGCCATAAGAACAACTAATGCCAATGAAAGGGAACACGAGGAACAAGGTGGTGCTCACAAACACTGTGTACTCATAGACCCAGGTGTCCATGCAAGCCAAAGTCAACATGGCTGGAACATCACAGAAAAAATGATTGATGGCCCTAGATTGGCAATAGGGCATATGGAGTGCATATGCAGTGTGGGCACAGGAGTTGATAGACCCCATTATCCAAGATCCTGTTATCATCAGCACACACACTTTTTTGCTCATACGAATGGGATAATGGAGAGGAAAGCAAATGGCCATGTAACGGTCATAGGCCATAGATGTCAAGAGAAGTGTTTCTGCACCTGCCAAAGTCAAGAAGAAGAAACTCTGAACTCCACATCCAATGAAGGAGATTGACTTGATTCCAAACAGGAAGTTGGAAGCCATCTTGGGGACAATGGTGGAGATGTTATTCAGGTCCACGAGAGAGAGTTGACTAAGTAGGAAATACATGGGTGTATGGAGATGGGTGTCCAAGAAAATGAGGAGAGTCATGGATAGGTTGCCAATCAGAGCCATTATGAAAATTAGAATGATGAGAATGAAGAGGAATACGCCAATTTTTGATGGTGGGAACAACCCTAATAAGATGAAATCAGTTGATGTTTGGTTATAATTTTCCATCAGGCATTCATGTGGTTTTTCTAAAAGCAAACAGAGGAGTAAATCAGTTAGGTAAGTTTTTTTTTAACTCCTTAGTTTTCTCAGACCGCAAATTATTCATGAGATTTACTTCTCTTAAATAAAGGACTAAGCTACTTTGACAAAGAAACCTCATTTTCTGACCTCTAGATCAAATTAGCAGAGGCATACATTTCTGACCAAAATATGTCATAAGAAACCTAAGAAGTTAAAAAAAAGAAAATTTCCTATAATGATTCAGTAGGAATGGATGTTTTATTGTACCACATAAAATTAGGGATCATTAAGAGGTTAGATCTCACACTAAATCATATACATTGAAAATCTATTACAGACTCATACTACAAATAAATTTTTATGACCTTCAGGGGAAGATGTCTTTCTTCTAAATTTATATCCTGAGATTTACTGCAGTGGTGTATCAGCTCATGTTGAGGAGCTGTATTTCTTTCTTGAGCACTCTTTGCATAGTAATGCCAAATCAAACTCCCTTGAAGTCAAGTATCATTTTTTGGCTCATCTGTTAAGAAATGTATGACAAATTATCATCGCCAAGTACCATTTACACAAAGTCGTATTAATTCATATATATCTTTTCATTTTCAGTTTTCTCTGCTTTGTATTCCCTTCTGCTGCCTCACTCAATTTCCAAGTTTCTAGTTAAAGCAGACAATTTATTGGAGTGTCTATATGCCATGGTCATTGTAGCTTCCTGATTCTGCTCAAGGTCTCCCCAAAGAGAAAGCGCATTCTGTCACTGTTTCCCTGATGCTTAGCTAACATAACACATTGCACAGTGGCACATTCTCTTATTCATTCCTTTTTTTCTAATGTTTTCTTGTATTTGAAACCAAAGTTATATGATGATTAATAGATATATTATAAATTTAAGAAGAAAAAGTTTAGAGAGATTAAGAATGAGAGCAGGAGATAAGACATCGAAAGATGAAAAATTTCATGGACTTTGAAATAAGGAATTTGGATAAAGGACTGGTCTCTCACTCAAATGTAAAAAAGAATAGCATCTTGAAAATTTTCTAGGTAAGGGTGGGTGGGAGAATTCTCCAGAATGAAGACCACAAATGTACAATCTCTGTATGTTATGTCCAAAAAGAGTTGTAGTGTTTTGTTCTAAAGTATTATGATAAAGATAAATTCACCAAATTTTTGATAAGGTCTCCAAAATGAAAGAGGAGATCCATACACACGAGGACTGGGTGCCCAATAAGTAAGGTATGCATAGGCTTCCTTGTGCTTGCTTACTAATCTGTAATGCTCAATTTCATCTGTTTTTCATCACATCAAATATGTGGGGAAACTCATGTGAAATTTTGCACTACAGATTAGTAAGTAAACATAAGTAAGTCAATGCATACCTTGCTTACTCTTTAAGTCCATGTACACCTTGCTTACTGGTTAATCTGCCCTTCACACATGTGTTCATACACACAGGTACACACACATTTATATAAAGTGAGTTAAAAATGATCAAGAAAATATACATGAAGAGAAAAAAAAATTCTAAAAACCATTTCGAATCTTCAGAAAAGAATGAGAATTTATTAAATCAACAATACAGAATATTGTACTACATAAAAGAAAATTCCAGGTAACAGGAAAGGGCTCCTGGAAACTAAAAATGTCATAATATGTATAAGTGATTCAATTAAAATTTTGAAAGATATAGGGGAGAAAATCTTGCAGAAAAAAAGAAGATAAACGACAAAACATTAAATGGTTGACTTTTAGAAGGTAAGAGAATTAGAGATTTTAATATAGGAGGACCCTACATACATTTATGGGCATTCCTGGAAATGCATATAGCAAAATAATTATGGAGTTAATATTACCAAAGGAAAACATTCTCTCAGAACTTAACTATATGAGCCACCATATTCAAACAGCATGCAAAGCACATAGAAAAAGAAATGAGAAATATTTTATTGGAAAGTATTTTCTTGAAAATTCTAAATATCTTCTGGAAAATATTTTTTTGAAAAGTCTCAATACCAGCTACAAAGAGAAGATTCTGTAAGTTTCTTGAAAGAAACAATAGTGATAATAATAAAAAGAAATATGTACAGGAACGACAAAGTAACCTTGGGTTTTGCAATAACGTTAAAGTTTTATATATTAGCAACAAATTCTAGAAGCTAGAACAATGCCGTTAACCTCTCTTCCCAAGACATTGAGTGTGATGTAACTACGTTGGGAGAATGGAAGAAAGGAGAGAGGTGTGGAGGGGCATGTGGGGAGGGCAGCACCTCATACACAATGACCTGAGGCATGAGACAGTATTTGGGATTTAGGAATCAAGCTTTAGAAGACATACATATTGTTTGCAAAATATGATGGTAAGCATAGAAGAAAGAGTAAAATAAGTTGAAGTTATTGTCTCGGGGTGAGGATGAGTGAGTTATAAGGCCATTACTTAACTATCTCAGCTATTGATACCGTGTTCATTCATTCCTTGAATAAAATATATAAAAACCAAAAAAAACCAAACCCATTGCCATTGGGTCGATTCCCACTCACAGGTTTAAAAATTATGTCACTGATAATAATTGAAAAGTACTTCAATTATTACATATTTAAATCTCCAAGCAAATTGTAAGAAAGCTAACAGCAGGGTCCTAATCCTGGGTGAAAAATGTGATTCCTTGATTATTGTATGATTCCTTGATTATTGTATAACCCCTGATAACTTCTGAAAGAAAAATTGGGAAAGCATATTTTTATAAGTATCATTTGGATTCAACAAGATACCTAAATATTAGATTGGTATCACAGTATGTAATTATTTTAGTAGTTTAAATTATTGACAAGATAGAGAAGGCATAATTTGAAATTATCAATGAAATTACCATTGTGATAACTTCTGTCATTTATAAATAGGGCTGTCTAGGACAAAGCCTCTATATGAAAGTTAATGTTATCTCTGTTTAAAGATGAAGAAAAAGAAGTACAGTACAGAAATAATGAATGGCACGTAAGATCTATTATTTGGCCACATATATCTTGTGACTACCAATGCAATATCTTTTTGATTACTCATGTTCCCCTGTTCTTACGTGCTAATATCTTGTCCTGTGATATCATTTAAGGGAACTGTTTGCCTGACAGGGAGCCCTGGTGGCTAAATTACATACCTTCATGAAATTCCACAATGGTCAGTCATCAGCATTAATCATAGATGAATCGAGAAGTAGGCAAACAGATATTCTAAAAGACGGAAACTGATTACTAGAATATACCCCAAAACCGAACCCATTGCTGTCAAGACATTTCTGACTCATAATGTCCCTATAGGACAGGGTAGACTGCCCATAGCGTTTCTAAGGAGCAGCTCTTGAATTCAAACTGCAGACCTTTTGGTTAGCAATCGAGCTCTTAACCACAGCACTGCCCGGGCTCCTACTAGAGTATAGCCTTCACATTTTGGTTTGGAACAGGGGTGGGTTTATCTGCTTCATTGCACAACTACAGAGAGTTTGCGTCAAAACTAGATCTAATTCTTGCTCTACTACATACTAGAAATGTAAACATGGGTTAGTGAATTTAACTGTTTAACCCCGTAGTTGATATATGGAGCAGATATTAAAACAAGACAAATATAGATCATTGCAAACTGTATATAAGATAACACACAGTGAATACTGAGTGTCACCCTGAGAATAAGACATCATTGAACAGTTATTGTCACCTTTATTCTCTTCATCATCACCATTGTCATTGCTATCAACATAATTATTATCATTTTCATTCAAATACTTGTCACCTACATTTGCATAGTGTTATAGTTTTCAAATTGCTTACATTCACTACTCCATTCCTCACAAAAGCTCTGTCAAGTTGTTAATAAAAATGGTAGCACTACTTCATTGGAAGTTTAGTTTTTTGTAAAGGAGGTAAAATATATAAATAAACACATAGTCAAAATCATAAAGCACTACAATGTGGCACAGTATGTATTTAAAATTAAAACCTGGATTAAAAAAAAAATTTTTTAACCATAGCATATCCACTAATCCTTGAATCTAGATGATGTCCACGAAATTTAGAAAGTATTTTATTTTCCAGTAGATAGTAATTTTAGACATTCTTATTTTACCTTTAGTGTAACTTCCATTTTATATTTTCATATAAAATCTAGATAAATAATCTCCAGATACTTAATTACAAAGAGTGGATTACATAAGGTAGAACAGCAAATAAGACACAGCAGTAGCCAGTCTTCACTCATGGGCAAAGAAAGAAGTAAATGCAAGAAATAGGAAACGCTGCCTTCATAATTGTTACGGAGAATCTGGGCTCTTAAGAGTTAGCTTTATTAGTCGTGTTTCATGTGGGCGCATCAAAAGTTTACTCCACAGGACATGACTTACCATTCTCCTTTCCAGTGACTCTTATCTCCCTTCTAATACAGACAACATATTTATGAGTTAGATTCAAAACGACTTTCTGTTGTCTGTTCATGCTCTAGGATTTTTTTTTTTTAACAATGTGGTAAAGAATGGAGCCAATACCTTACCTCCAGCTCTATTTTGAATCTTCTAATTCTGAAATTGACCAACTCTTATATGAATTTTGCCGCTCAATTCCTAAACCTATTACTGTAAGTCCAGAATCATTTTTGTTTAGACATTAATACACACTACCAAAAGAATTATTACAAGGGACTTAACACCTATGTGATCTCATGATGTACTAGCATGAAAACACCTCTACTTATGGAGAATATAATTCATGTGACTAGCACCATATTAAAGCATTCTAAACTTGGCTGAACTCTGCAAAGTTTCCATCACAGGCTCTACATGTTACGCATTTTCCCCTCCTTAATAAATCCAATTTATCCTTCAAACTTCCCCTTAAATATAATTTGTTTTATAAATCTATTTGCTCAGTTACAGACAAATTCTTCTTACATTTAAGGTTCCATTTTAGGCCATGTAAATTTTTATGATATATTTTGTCACACAGAATCATAATTATTTTGGTATTTTTGAGGATAAGCCTGAGTATATTCATCATAAATTGTGGAGCAAGTTTCACAGATAATGAAAACCCCAATCACACCCCTTACCCCTTGTCTCTGTCTAACCACAAGCTTGTTTTGAGCAACATTTTTCAGGAGGTCTCAGCAGATAGTGGCTCCATCCACTGAACTAACCCGAGCTACACCTTGAAGCATGAGCAGATGGAAGAAATTACATCCTTCAACCGACCCCCGGACCAGATTGTCACCGGAAGGAATGATATCTCCCAGCCCATTATTTTACCCGATTCCATTTTAGAAGCGAGGGGGTCCCACTACATGCACATCTGACGGAAGATGGTTTAATATCCGGACCCCAAAATATGGGCATGGGAGGGCTAAGGGCGGAAAGTTCCTGGTACCTAACCCAACCCCCCACACCATTGGAAACAAAAAGCTCCCCAGCCCCCTTAGACAGCGAGCACGTGGCCTTATGGTTGGTAGACCCCAGGCGCTCCTTGTATGTGCAGAGATAAACTTACCACTTTCTGACTCCCTTGCAATTAGTGTCCATCTTATTTCAATGGGCTAATAAGATAGGACAAGAACCCGAACGGCGATCAGTTACAATAATACCAACCATTTAGTGTATATTCAATTCACTATGTTTCACCTTCAATTCACGGTGGTGTTGTTCTGTGTTGTAGATTCCACTCCAATCACAGTGACCCTCTAGGAGAGAGTAGAAGTACCCTGTAGGGTTTCCAAAGCTGTATTTCTTTATGGGGAACCCCAGTGGTGAACTGGAAATTCTGGTAGCACAGTAGTTAAGAGCTATGACTGCTAACCAAAAGTCGGCAGTTCAAATCCACCAGCCACATCTTGGAAACCCCATGGGGCAGTTCTACCCTGTCCTGTGGGGTCACTATACGTCAGAATCAACTCGACTGCAATGGGTTTGTTTGTTTTGCTAATACTTATAAATGACAGTACTTAATTAATTCTAACCAAAGTTCTTTAATAGTTTTAGAAGAGTTCCTGTTCATATATGATGAATAAAAACAAAATTTGGAATACTATCTTTTTTTTAACCTTCTCACTTTCACAAACTCATTGGCTTGGTCAGCTGGCAGTGGGCCTACAGTCATCAGATGAATAAAGTCATTTTTCTGAATAAACTTCTTTGAATACATTTGAAACAAAAGTGCATATTCATCTCTCTTCCCTGAACATAACATTTTAGGTAACTCAAAGAAGACTTACCAAAAATCATGACTCTAGGCCTTCTTGGCTTGGTTATTGATTCTAATACTTGTTTTGTTTGTATTCACTTGGGAATGTCCACTGAGACTTGGACAATGTGGGGCAAGTCACTAATAACATAGCATGGCCCTAGGCCAAGGTTGGCAAAGGAGTTCTGATAATTTTTCTGGATGTTTTCACAGATGTACTAAATGTCAATTCAGAGGTGAAAGAAATAAAAACATTTTGTCGGGTCATTTCAATATTACGTTATTAAAGTTTTATAGAAGCATCAGTTTTATACACTGTTATTCACTCAGTGTATAGCAATGTCTCTACACTTTAATTTTCCAGTTTTGATTATATTGGCCAACAAATTTAATAAATTAAAATGAAATGCAATTAATTTAATAAAAATTTATAAATGCTTATAAAATCACTCAGTTTTGTAGTGATCTTTATTTTATCTTAGGCATTATGTATTTTCAAATTGTTTTATTCTGTTGGAAAGGTCTGTTAAAGTTTATGTATTCTTCTAAGTCTTTTGTCATTGTTTTAACAATGTTCACAGCATCTTCACCAGGAATAGATTCCATTTTAAGAAACCACTTCCTTTGCTTATCCATAAGAAGCAACTTCTTATCCACTAAAATTTTATTATGAGATTGCAGCAATTCAGTCACATGTTAAAGGTCTGCTTCTAATTCTAGTTCTCGTTTCTTCCACCACATCTGCAATTACTTCCTCCACTGAAGTTTTGAACCCCTCAAAGTCATTCATGAGGGCTGGAATTAACTTCTTCCAAGCTCTTGTTTAGGTTGAGGTTTTAATTTCCTGCTATGAATCAAGAATGTGTTTAATGGCATCCAGACAGGCAAATCCTTTCCAGAAGGTTTTCAATTTATTTTGCCCAGATCGATCAGAGGAATCACTGTCTATGACAGCTATACCCCAAAAACCAAACCCAGTGCTGTTGAGTCGATTCTGACTCATAGCGACCCTATAGGGCAGAGTAACACTGCCCCATAGAGCTTCCAATGAGCGCCTGGTGTATTCGAACTGCCGACCCTTTGGTTAGCAGCCGTAGCACTTAACCACTATGCCACCAGGGCTTCCATGACAGCTATAGGCTTACAAAATTTATTTCTTAACTAATAAGACTTGAAAGTCAAAATTACTCCTTGATCCATGGGCTCCAGAATGGATCTTGTGTTACCAGGCATGAAAACCACATTAACTTCCTGACACATCTCCGTTAGAGTTCTCGGGTGACCAGGTACACTGTCAATGAGCAGTAATATTTTAAAAGGAATCTTTTTTTTCAGAACAGTAGGTCTCAACAGTGAGCTCAAAATATTCAGTAAACCATGTTGTAAACAGATGTGCTGTCATCCAGGATTTGGTGCTCCATTTACAGAGCATAGATAGATTTGGCATAATTTTTAAGTGCCCTGAGATATTCAGAATGGTAAATGTGCTTTGGCTTCAGCTTAAAATCTCCAGCTGCTTTACCTAGCGCTAGCAAGAGAGTCAGCCTGTCCTCTGAAATGTTAAAGCCAGGTAGTGACTTCTCTCTGGCTATGAAAGTCCTACATGGCATCTTCTTTCAATATAAGGCTGTTTCATCTACATTGAAAATCTGTGGTTTAGCGTAGCCGCCTTCATCAATTATCTGAGCATAATTGGATAGCTTGCTGCAGCTTCTACATCAGCACTTGCTGCTTCACCTTGCATTTTTATGTTATGGGGATAGATTCTTTCCTTAAACCTCATGAACCAACCTCTTCTAACTTCATACTTTTCGTTTGCATCTTACCCATCTCTCTCAGCCTTCACAGAATTGAAGAGAGTTAGGGCCTTGCTCTGAGTTAGAGAGTTAGACTTTGGCTTAAGGGAACGTTGTGGCTGGGTTGATCTAGCCAAACCACTAAAACTTTCTCCGTATCAGCAATAAAACTGTTTCACCTTCTTTTTATTCGTACGTTCACTGGAATAAAAATACCCCTTGCTGATGAGTTGATTTTGACTCATAGCTACCCTATAGGACAGAGTAGAACTGCCCCATAGGGTTTCCAAGGAGTAGCTGGTGAATTTGAACTGCCGAGCTGTTGATTAGCAGTTGAGGTCTTATCATTGTGCAGTAGGGTTTAATCCAGAATTTCCACTACAACCTTTCCACCACAGGTCATGCTGCCCGTATTTCAAATACTGTTGACATAGTTTCCAGCAACACAGCAACAGGCCAGCCATCATTGCATGACAAAATGACAGACAGGTGATAGCCAGTACCTAATATAGAACTCAGATACTCACTTTCCCACCCACCTTACAGCTATGGCCAACACATACATCCTAGACTCTGCATTATGACACCAGACATTGACTCGGGAGCTGGTCACTCAAAGGAGTAGGGCATGAGCATAGCAACTAAGGAAACTTGGAAGAGGCAGCAGTAAATCAACCCAGCTTCCAGAAGTGCCAATCATATAGTTCTGGGGGCTATGAATGGCTTCCAAGAGAGTCAACAGTGTTGTCATCACACAATTCATTCTCAGGCACACATTGGGCTTTGCTCATGATCTTTAAGCCTGACTCATCTATATTTTTTCTGATTGAGTGGGACTGAACTTATTTCTGTGCTTTCAGTTAAGAACTCCCTAGCTAATAGTAGCAGACTCCAAATTCTATTTGGATTCAGTTGGAATACCTTACCAGAAAAGAGTCTAGGAAAGAGAGGAAGAAGATCTGGGGTAAGGCAGTGATTTCAGGATTGAGAAAGAGAGAAGATGCTTGAATATGCTCAATAATTAAGAATATTTTATGATAGAGTAGGTTTTTTGAATGAAAGGAAACAAACAAAAACTTAGGTTAACTCCCTATTATCAAACTGACTCACCATTTCTTGTGAAATGGAACTATTTATTTCCCCTCAAATTTATTAAGTGCTCAGTAGGTATTTGATATTTGGTTATTGGTCTAGAGTAGCAATTTTTTTTTCCTCCAACAAATGTGAGATTCAAGTAAGCTATGTGAGACTAGGTAAATGTTTCGTTAGTAACCAAACTACTACCTTTTTCCACTGTAGTGTTTAGATATCATACAGTTCCTAGTGATGAGAAATTTTCAGTTCATTTAAATTAGGAGACAAAAAAGCCATACTAATTTGCCATTGCATAAATCATGCTTCTAATTATTAGTGGAGAGAACTCTAAATGCTTACTGGGAATCAGTATAAAGACATCTAAATTCTTATCATTTCTTCAAAATGTGGATCTCCTAATCCAGAAAAATTATAATTTCCAACACTAAGATGTTAGTTTTCCATGGCTGTGTTGACTTAGTTAATCAAGGGCTTTTCTCAAATGTTCATTCTAGCTTCCTCTTTTCATCTGTCCTCAGAAAATGAATAGCATATCAGCATTATTCTCTCCTGGACAGCAAGCAATTCCTCTTCACCCAGAATATACACCTAAGCTAATAAATTTTTTTACTGGAAATAATGATGGGACTTTCGGCACAGGATGAAGAGGCGTATCAAATTAAAGCACTGGAACGGGGAATTTGATTCCCTCACTCCTACCCTTAAAACATCTCAATAGAATTGCAAGTCTAACAAGTGGAGAAATGGATCATGCATAACATAAATTGTCTTAGACAAGTGTACCAGTGGCTACTTCAGATGCAAAATTTGAGTCTGTGCTGGGGAATCATTTAGGAGTGGCTAAGATTTTTTTTTTTTTTAAGATAGTATAACCTGTACTCATTAGGCTGTAACTTCCATTAATCCTCTTATAAAGTGGGCTCTCCTTCTCTTACAGCTCAGTTAGCATCTCTCCAACCTTAATTTCTGATCCTGTTAATAAATCACTTTCCTAGGATTCATATGGTTAAATCCAGGGCCCTTCTCCTGGAAAACATAAACTGGTCATATTTCCTCTACAATTCTATAAAACTTTCAAAATCCCTATAACAGTCATTTCCCCTGAAATTGGGGGAAAAAAATAGAAACACTAAACACCTATTAAGAGTAAATTAATGGGAAAAATATTTTACTTTTGATTAGATTCAATCACACTAAAATATTTATTGCTCTGTTCTAGTTTTTTTAGTTTAGTCATATTAAGAGATAAATTAAGTATAGTAGAATGATATCTTCATGTTAGCCAATTTCGTTTTTTATTTCTACATATTAATAAAACCTTATTTCTGAAATTTGGTGAAATATACGTGCCTTTTATATTGATAAAAAATCATCTCAGGAATAAACAAAAATTATGACTAAGTAACATACAATTATTTTGTCAAACTTGAACTTTTAAAAACCTTCTAATATAACTTAAGACCCTATCTTCATCCTTAAGTAATATTTTTCTTAGTGACTATTCTCTGCAGAATAGACAGACACCTGCAGCTTGAGGAGTGATGATGAAATCTTATTTACATTTTCACAGAACAAAATCTCTGAATAGCTCTTCTCAGGGCCCCCATCACCTCCTTCTTTCTCAGGCTGTAGGTGACAGGGTTGAGCACGGGGGTAAGCACGGTATAAAAATGGCCACAACCTTGCCTTCTGTTGGGGATTGGAAGGATCTTGGGCATAGATAAGTGTAAGCAAAGGGTGCATAGTAGAAGGTCACCACAGTAAGGTGGGTACTGCAGGCCGAATAGGCCTTCTTCCTCCCTTCTGATGAGGGCATGTGGTAGACAGCAAGGAGAATCTGGCCATAGGAACAAGTAATGCCAATGAAAGAAAACATGAGGAACAAGGTGGCACTCACAAACACTGTGTACTCATAGACCCAGGTGTCCATGCAAGCCAAAGTCAACATGGCTGGGATATCACAGAAAAAAATGATTGATGGCCCTGGATTGGCAATAGAGGATATGGAGTGCATATGCAGTGTGGGCACAAGAGTTGACAGACCCCATTATCCATGACCCTGTTATCATCAGTACATACACTTTTTTGCTCATATGAATGGGATAATGGAGAGGAAACCTAATGGCCAAATAATGATTATAAGCCATAGATGTCAAGAGAAGTGCTTCTGCACCTACCAAAGTCAAGAAGAAGAAACTCTGAACTCCACATCCAATGAAGGAGATTGACTTGATTCCAAACAGGAAGTTGGAAGCCATCTTGGGGATAATGGTGGAGATGCAATTCAGGTCCATGAGGGAGAGCTGACTAAGTAGGAAATACATGGCTATGTGGAGATGGGCGTCCAAGAAAATTAGAAGGATCGTGGACAGATTGCTAATTAGAGCCATTAAGAAAATGAGAACAATGAGAATGAAGAGGAACAGGCCAATTCTTGTTTGTGGGAACAGCCCTAATAAAATGAAATCAGTTGATGTTTCTTTATAATTCTCCATTGAATATTCATTGGCTTTCCCTAAAGTAAGAGACAAGAGTACAGAATGTAAATAAAAAGCAGTGTGCTGTTTTTTTTTTTTTTTTTTATAATATCTGTGATTGATCTAACTATAAATTTTTCAGGAAATTATATAGTTGCTTAACTAAATGGCCAGTTTTACCTTTTTTTTAACAAGAAACACCATTCCTTTATACAAAGATACAATGTAAGGCATCATGCATATATATTCAAAATCTATTATAAAATATCCATGAAAAAATAAAAGAAAAATATGCCATACCTATTTCAATAGGATAACGATGATATAGTTCTTAATAAATTCACATATCAGGAAGAACATACATTATAGTTAAACATAAGGAGAGTGTACAAAAAAATTGAAAATAAGTAGAAATGAAAGTGATTGAGTTGTTAAATGAGCAAATTTAGTGAAGTAAACATGATTTATTTTGCCTTTTTGAGGTTGTAGTCTTTGCTTATCCCCTAAGACACTCATTAGTAACTTCAACAATTTCTTTTTTTTTTATTGAGAAGATAGACTTACTTCTTGAAGTCTCTCTGCCCAACATGACTTCCTAAATGGTAGTTCTCAGTGTTTGGCTTTGGCTCAGAAATACACAAGTGATTTTTTTCTAATACCATCAACTACACAGTTATAATCTTGTTGTTGAAATTCCTTTATTAATTGTTCTTTTCAGTCTCCTAACTCAATGGCTAGCTAGACAGTATAGAATAGACTCTTCACTGGACCTTCTATTATCTACCACTCTGCTTACTAATAAACAAACAAATCTGTCTTGGAAGAAGTACAATGAGAATGCTCCTTAGAAGCAAAGATGATGAGACTATGTCTCACATACTTTGGACATGTTGTCAGGAGGGATCTGTCCCTGGAAAAGTGCATTATGTTTGGTAAAGCAGGGGGCCAGTCAAAAAGAGGAATACCCTCAATTACGTGGATTGACACAGTAGCTGCAGCAATGGGCTTGAGCATGGCAACGATTGTGATGATGGCACAGGACTAGGCAGTGTTTCATTTGTTGTACGTAGGGTAGTTATGAGTTGGAACAGACTCGATGGCACCTAAGAACAACAGCAACTGCTTGCTAAAAACCAAACCAAAATGTGTTGCCATTGAGTCAATTCTGACTCATAGCAACCCTATAGGACAGAGTAGAACTGCCCCAGAGGGTTTCCAAGGAGTGGCTGGTGATTCAAACTGTGGACTTTTTAGTTAGACATCCCCAAATATCAGAGTAAAATTTTTAAATATTTTAAGACCCCTTTCCTGCTTCTCCCTCTCTCTTTCTTTGGCTATATATTAAACAAACAAAACCTTACATTGAAAGCTTGTGCCAGTCAAAGGTAAAAGTGATAGTGTGATCCAAAAAAAATTATCTCTTCTCTTTCTTAAAATACAATTAAAATCATGAAAATGGAATGAAATGTTGTTACTTGTTATCTCAAGAGAAGAAAAAGAAAAAAAAAAAAAGCTGGAAAAGAAAGAAATGCCAGAAAAAAGACTGCAGCACATTTTTGACCTTGGAATTTCAATAGAAAGATGATTATTCTCTTCATCTTTCAATAAGAAATTTGAGGAAGGTCACAGGAATATTAGATTGCACATTGGACCTGGTGCTTGATCCCAATGAGACAACTCTTTAATTGTACAATTTACACTGTTTTTTTTCTTTATGTTATATAATATGACTTCACTAAAGTCAAAGATTTTCCTAACGAGGATTCAATCGTATCCACAAAATATTTGTTTTATGTTGAAAGAGAAGAAAAATTTTTAAATGTATAAAGAAGCTCCCTTTAGCTTATTTGTGTCCTTTTCCTTCTGGATGTAGCCACTGACATAACAATAACTAAGCTACAAAATACTTTACCTGTAGTGATCATTTTCAATCTCCCAAAAATCTTTGCAAAATACCTCTTTAAATTATTAAAAAGCATAGATGTCACTTTGAGGAAACCCTGATGGCATAGTGGTTAAGAGCTACAGATGCTAACCAAAAGGTTGGCAGTTTGAATCCACCAGGCACTCCTTGGAAACCCTATGGGACAGTTCTACTCTGCCCTATACGGTTGCTAAGAGTCAGAATTGACTTGATGGCAGTGGGTTTGGTTTTTTGGTTTTTGGTTATAAGCATGCAAAAGATGGACAGTGAATAAGGAAGACTGAAGAAGAATTGTAAATTTTGAATTATGACATCTACAAAGAATATTGAATACACCATGGACTGCCAGAAGAACAAACAAATCTGTCTTTGAAGAAGTAACGGCCAGAATGCTCCTTAGAAGTGAGGATGGTGCTGAGACTTTATCTCAAGTACTTTGGACATGCTGTAAAAATGGATGAGTCCCTGGAGAAGGACATCATGCTTGGTAAATTAGAGGATCAGCAAAAAAGAGGAAGACCCTCAATGAGGATGGATTGACACAGTGGCTACAATAATGGACTCAAACATAGAAAAGGTTGTGAAAATGGCACTGGATCAGGCTGTATTTCATCTTGTTGTACATAGGGTTGCTGTGAGGTGGAACATGATCAAGGACATCTAATGACAAAAACAAAAACTGTGAGAGTTTTGCATCAGTATTAATTTCACTGTATAAAGGAGAAAATCCATAACAGCAATGTATCTGTCCAAAGTTACATAGTGGATTGGAGAAAAAGCATTAACCTTGCCCCTGGTCCCTTTCTGTATGTGGAAGGTGAAGATACAGGCATAAACTTTCATTGACCATCTTTAACCAGCATCCAGGGCATGTGGCAAAAACTGTGCCACACCAAGAACAAGCTTCTGAGGATATCCGCTTTTGGTAGATGAAAAACTGGCATTCATAGAATTTATGTGGGGATCCCTGTATCACAAGCTAAAAAAATAGCCTTGTTACTCGCATCGTGAGAGATAATGAATCAGAAGTAAGGGTGGTTCACTTCTTAGCCGTCCAAAACTTCCCTTAAAATAGCTATTTAAAGATGAATTCTTTACTAATGGTAGGTAGTACGTGGTGGAAAATGTATTTGAAAAGTTATTTTATGCCCGAATTGTTTTAGTATTTAAAGTTTACATATTTTAACATCTTCTCTTTAGAGGGAAACCCTGGTGGCGTATTGGTTAAATGATACAGCTGCTAACCAAAGGGTTGGCAGTTCAAATCCACCAGGCACTCCTTGGAAACTCTATGGGGGCAGTTCTACCCTGTCCTATAGGGTCGCTACGAGTCGGAATCGACTCGATGGCACTGGGTTTGGTTTGGTTTGGTTTTGGTCTCTTTAGAGACACGTTTCCTCATGTCTCCAAGATTTAATGATTTTTCCTTGTTTTCCCAAAACAACCCAATACTTCCCAATCCAGTCCCTAAGGAGCAGAGGAAGAGAGGCTCACATCATAACTCACAAATCCGAATGCAGTCTAAATCACGTGCTGTTTGCAATCACAACCCATCTCTACCTAGAAAGATGTGCTTACAAAAGAATGCCTATATTATCTCTGTAAGTCAGGTTGCAGATGCCTGCACTGTGTCATAAAAAGAAAAATCCTCCACTTGCTGCTCCAGTTTGGAAGTGACTGCCATGTTACCACTTCTGTAACTACTTTCCTTGCATACGCACATCTTCCCTACCCCCCTCTTTAGACATTTGAAATTAAATACTGAGATAACTTGATTCAGTTTTAGAATTCATGAATTTCATTTTGATACAGATATTTAAAACACATTCCCATTATTACACAGAGGAAAAACAAAAAATCAAAGATTTGAAGTCATTTATTTGAGACCACACAGTGCCCTGTTGACAGAGATGGGGTGAATTCATGTTTTCTGATTCCCAATGCAGAACTGTGTCCTCCAGCCAAAACTGTTCCAAAACTCTGCTTCCATTCTTTTCTTCAGTGACCTTTCAGACTAACAATAATCCTTACGAGGAAACATGAAACTGAGGCAGAAATAAATTTTGTATGGCAATCCTTTAGATGTTTTAGCATTTCTAACCAAACAAGGCTCAGATGTAGGTGCTGAATAGCCTACCTCTCTTGCCTTGTCATTCTTATGCATCCATGCATATAATCCTGTAGGGGATCTATCATTTCACCAAAGCTTTCCTTAACCAATACCAAGACAGGAGAGATGAAAGAGAGCCTTATATTGTGCTTTAGTTGAGTGATTTAAATGTTTAATTATTTTATTTTATATTTAAACGAATTGCTTTTTGGCTTACTGGGATACAAGGTAAGAATTTGTATTTGTAATTGAGTTAATCAGTTTCCATAAAATAGAATCATAGCATGTGTGTATATATATATATATATATATATATATATATATATATATATACACATACGCACACACATACACAAACATATATATATATATATGCACGTATGTATAATGCACATGGCTCTTGTGGATTTGTTCTACTTTTCTTCAGTTTCAACTTGAACTTGATTCGAATAATTGATGGTCTGATCCGCAGTCAGCCCCTGCTCTTGTTCTGACTGATGATATAGAGCTCTTTCATTATCTCTCTCCACAACTGTAGTCAATTTGATTCCTGTGTATTCCATCTGGCAAGGCTTATCTGTACAGTCACTGTTTATGTTGGTGAAAAAAGGTATTTTCAATGAAGAAGTCATTGGTTTTACAAAATTCAATCGTGCAATCTTCAGCATTATTTCTATCACCAAGACCATATTTTCCAACTAGCAATCCTTCTTTGTTTCCAACTTTCACATTCCAATCACCAGTAATTATCAGGACATCTTTTCTTTTTTTCTTTCTTTAAATAATTTTTATTGTGCTTTAAATGAAAGTTTACAAATCAAGTCAGTCTGTCACGTATAAACTTATATACACCTTACTACATACTCCCATTTACTCTCCCCCTAATGAGTCAGCCCGCTCCCTCCTTCCAGTCTCTCATTTTGTGACTGTTTTGCCAGTTTCTAACCCTCTCCACCCTCCCAACTCCCCTCCAGACAGGAGATGCCAACACAGTCTCAAGTGTCCACCTGATACAAGCAGCTCACTCTTCATCAGCATCTCTCTCCAGCTCATTGTCCAGTCCCTTCCATGTCTGATGAGTTGTCTTCAGGAACGGTTCCTGTCCCGGGCCAACAGAAGGTCTGGGGACCATGACCACCAGGATTCTTCTAGTCTCAGTCAGACCATTAAGTCTGGTCATTTTATGAGAATTTGGGGCCTGCATCCCACTGTTTTTCTGCTCCCTCAGGGGTTCTCTGTTGTGCTCCCTGTCAGGGCAGTCATCGGTTGTGGCTGGGCACCATCTAGTTCTTCTGGTCTCAGGATGATGTAAGTCTCTACTTCATGTGGCCCATTCTGTCTCTTGGGATCATAGTTATTGTGTGACCTTGGTGTTCTTCATTCTCCTTTGATCCTGGTGGGTTGACGCCAATTGATGCATCTTAGATGGCCGCTTATTAGCATTTAAGACCCCAGGCGCCACACTTCAAAGTGGGATGCAGAACGTTTTCTTAATAGAATTTATTTTGCCAACTGACTTAGAAGTCCCCTTAAGCCATAGTCCCCAAACCCCTGCCTTTGCTCAGCTGACCTTCGAAGCATTCAGTTTATCCCGGAAACTTCTTTGCTTTTGGTCCAGTCCAGTTGATCTGACCCTCCGTGTATTGAGTATTGTCCTTCCCTTCACCTAAAGTAGTTCTTATCTACTATCTAATCAGTAAATAACCCCCTCCCACCCTCTCTCCCTCCCCCTTCTTGTAACCACAAAAGAATGTGTTCCTCTCAGTTTCTACTATTTCTCAAGATCTTATAATAGTGGTCTTATACAGTATTTGTCCTTTTGCATCTGACTAATTACACTCAGCATAATGCCTACCAGGTTCCTCCATGTTATGAAATGTTTCACAGATACGTCGCTGTTCTTTGTCGATGCATAGTATTCCATTGTGTGAATATACCATAATTTATTTAACCATTCATCTGTTGATGGACACCTTGGTTGCTTCAGCTTTTTGCTATTGTAAACAGTGCTGCAATAAACATGGGTGTGCATATATCTGTTCGTGTAAAGGCTCTTATTTCTCTAGGGTATATTCCGAGGAGTGGGATTTCTGGGTTGTATGGTAGTTCTATTTCTAACTTTTTAAGAAAATGCCAGATAGATTTCCAAAGTGGTTGTACCATTTTACATTCCCACCAGCAGTGTATAAGAGTTCCAATCTCTCCACAGCCTCTCCAACATTTATTATTTTGTGTTTTTTGGATTAATGCCAGCCTTGTTGGAGTGAGATGGAATCTCATTGTATTTTTAACTAGCATTTCTCTAATGGCTAATGATCAAGAGCATTTTCTCATGTATCTGTTAGCTGCCCGAATATCTTCTTTAGTGAAGTGCAATCAATACATCTTGATTGCATGTTTGATCAATTTCAGACTGCAGAAGTTAGTAAAAATCTTTAATTTCTTCATTTTTGGCCTTAGTGATTGGTGTGTAAATTTGAATAATAGCCATATTAACTGGTCTTCCTTGTAAGAGCATGGATAGTACACTATCACGGCATTGTGCTTTAAGCTAGATCTTGAAATGTTCTTTTTAATGATGAATGCAACACCATTCCTCTTTGAGTTGTCATTCCCAGCATAGTAGACCATGTGACTACCCGATTCAAAATGACCAACACCAGTATGTTTCAGCGCACTAACACCTAGGATATTGATCATTTGCAAGTTCAAGTTGAAACTGAAGAAAATTAGAACAAGCCCACAGCAGCAAAAGTACAACCTTGGGTATATCCCACCTGAATTTAGAGTACATCTCAAGAATGGGTTTGACATGTTGAACACTAATGACCAAACCAGATAGGTTGTGGAATGACATCAAGGACATCACACATGAAGAAAGCATGAGGTCATTAAAAAGACAGGAGAGAAAGAAAAGACCAAAATGGGTGCCAGAAGAGACTCTGAAACTTGATATTGAACGTTGAATAGCTAAAGCAGAAGAAAAAAAATGATGAAGTAAAAGAGGTGAACAGAAGATTTCAAAGGGTGGCTCGAGAAGGCAAAGTATTATGATGACATGTGCAAAGACCTGGAAATAGAAAACCAAAAAGGAAGAATGCACTCAGCATTTCTCAAGCTGAAAGAACTGAAGAAAAATTCAAGCTTCGAGTTCCAATACTAAAGGATTCTATGGGAAAAATATTAAATGACACAGGAAGCATCAAAAGAAGATGGAAGGACTACACAGAGTCACTATACCAAAAAGAATTCGTCAATGTTCAACCATTTCAGGAGGTAACATATGGTCAGAAACCAATGGTACTGAAGGAAGAAGTCTAAGCTGCACTGAAGGCACTCGCAAAAATTAAGCTCCAGGAATTGAGATGTTTCAACAAACGAATGCAGTGCTAGATGTCCTCACAAGTCTATGCCAAGAAATTTGGAAGACAGCTACCTGGCCAACCAACTGGAAGAGATCCATATTTATGCCTATTCCCAAGAAAGGCAATCCCACCAAATGTGGACATTATCGAGCAATATCATTAACATTACCTGCAAGCAAAATTTTGCTGAAGATCATTCAAAAGCGGCTACAGCAGTATATAGACAGGGAACTGCCAGAAATTCAAGTTGGATTTAGAAGAGGATGTGGAACCTTACATATCATTGCTAATGTCACATGGATCCTGGCTGAAAGCTGAGAATACCGGTAAGATGTTTACCTGTGTTTTATTGACTATGCTAAGGTATTCGACTGTGTGTATCATAACAAATTATGGATAACATTGTGGAGAATGGGAATTTTGGAACACTTAACTGTGCTCATGAGGAATCTGTATATGGATCAAGAGGCAGTGGTTTGAACAGAACAAGGGAATACTGCATGGTTTAAAGTTCGGAAAGGGTTGTATCTTTTCTCCATACCTATTTGATCTGTATGCTGAGCAAATAATCTGAGAATCTGGACTATATGAAGGAGAACGGGACGTCAGGATTGGAGGAAGACTCGTTAACAACCTGCATTATGCAGATGACACAGCATTGCTTGATGAAAGTGAGGAAGACTTGAAGCACTTACTAATGAAGATCAAAGACCACAGCCTTCAGTATGGATTAATCTCAACATAAAGAAAACAAAAATCCTCACAACTGGACAAATAAGCTACATCATGATAAATGGAGAAAAGATTGAAGTTGTCAAGGATTTCATTTTACTTGGATCCACAATCAACACCAACAGAAGCAGCAGTCAAGATAACAAAAGACACAGTGCACTGGGCAAATCAGCTACAAGCGATCTCTTTAAAGTTTTAAAAAGGAAAGGTCCACCTGACCCAAGCGAATGTGTTTTCAATCACCTCATATGCATGTGAAAGCTGGACAACGAATAAGAAAGACTGAAGAAAAATTGAGGCCTCTGATTTGCGGTGTTTGTGAAAAATACTGATATACCATGGACTGCCAAAAGAACAAACAAATCGGTCTTGGAAGAAGTACAACCAGAATTCTCCTTAGAAGCAAGGATGGTGAGACTTCGTGTCACATATTTTGGATATGTTGTCAGGAGGGACCAGTCTCTGGAGAAAGTCACCATGCTTGGTAAAGTAGAGAGTCAGTGAAAAAGAGGAAGACCCTCGAAGAGATGGACTGACACAGTGGCTGCAACAAAGTGCTCAAACATTGTGAGGGTGGTGCAGGACCGGGCAACATTTCATTTTGTTGTGCACAGGGTCACTATGAATTGGAACTGACTTGAGGGCATCTAACAACAACATAACACACATATGTGTGTATATAGAGAGAAAGAGAAAGGAAGAGAGAGAGGGATTACTAGAGTGCATCCTTTGAATTTTGTGTCAGGATGGAGATGTGTTGTCACATTTCACAAATACACTGTTCAGAATTTGGTATCAAATCTTAGATTGAAGTCTAGAACTACTACTTATTAGGACTGTGACCTTGGTCTAGTACCATTTCAAGAGGTACCATATGACCAGGAACCGATGGTACTGAAGGAAGAAGTCCAAGATGCTCTGAAGGTATTGGTGAAAAACAAGGCTCCAGGAATTGATGGCATATCAATTGAGATGCTTCAACAAACAGATGTAGCACTGGAGGTGCTCACTCGTCTATGCCAAGAAATATGGAAGACAGCTTCCTGGCCAACTGTCTGGATGAGATCCATATTTGTGCCTATTCCCAAAAAAGGTGATCCAACTGAATGTGGAAATTACAGAACAATATCATTAATATCACACGCAAGCAAATTTTGCTGAAGATCATTCAAAACAGCTGCAGCAGTATATCGACACGAAACTGCCAGAAATTCAGGCCGGTTTCAGAAGAGGACATGAAACCAGGGATATCATTGCTAATGTCAGAGGGATCCTGGCTGAAAGCAGAGAATACAAGAAGGATGTTTACCTGTGTTTTAGTGACTATGCAAAGGCATTCTATTGTGTGTATCATAACAAATTATGGATAATATTGCGAAGAATGGGAATTCCAGAACACTTAATTGTGCTCATGAGGAACCTTTACATAGATCAAGAGGCAGTTGTTCAGACAGAACAAGGGGATGCTGATTGGTTTAAAGTCAGGAAAGGTGTATGTCAGAGTTGTATCCTTTCACCATATCTACTCAGCCTGTATGCTGAGCAAATAATACGAGAAGCTGGTCTATATGAAGAAGAACGGGGCATTAGGATTAGAGGAAGACTCATTAACAACCTGCGTTATGCAGATGACAGAACCTTCGTTGCTGAAAATGAAGAGGACTTGAAGCACTTACTAATGAAGATCAAAGACCACAGCCTTCTGTATGGATTGCACCTCAACATAAAGAAAACAAAAATTCTCACAACTGGACCAATGAGCAGCATCATGATAAATGGAGAAAAGATCGAAGTTGTCAAGGATTTCATTTTACTTGGATCCGCAATCAACAGCCATGGAAGCAGCAGTCAAGAAATTAAAAGACGCATTGGGTAAATCTGCTGCAAAGGACCTCTTTATAGTGTTGAAGAGCAAAGATGTCAACTTGAAGACTAAGGTGCACCTGACCCAAGCCATGGTATTTTCAATCACATCATATGCGTATGAAAGCTGGACAGTGAATAAGGAAGACCAAAGAAGAATTGACACTTTTGAATTGTGGTGTTGGCAAAGAATATTGAACATACCAGGACTGCCAAAAGAACGGACAAATGTGTCTTAGAAGTATAACCAGAATGCCCCTTAGAAGCAAGGATGGAGAGACTGCATCTTACTTACTTTGGACATGTTGTCGGGAGGGATCAGTCCCTGGAGAAGGATATCATGCTTGGCAAAGTACAGAGTCAGTGGAAAAGAGGAAGACCCTCAACAAGGTGGATTGACACAGTGGCTGCAACAATGACCTCAAGCATAACAATGGTTGTAAGGATGGCTCAGGACCACGCAGTGTTTCATTCTGTTGTGCATAGGGTCGCTATGAGTCAGAACCCACTCGACGGCACCTAACAACAACAACAACAACTTGATGTAGTGATAACATTTTGAGCTTGTATCTAATACATTATACAGGTAGAAGGAATTCACTAATGTAGTGGATATCAACTTGGAGGTGATTCCCCTACCCAGGGAAATATTCAAAGACATTTTTCTTGTCACAGATGGGCAGAGTGCTGCTGGTACATATTTGGAAGAGGCCAGGGATGCCACTAAATATTCTACAATGCACCAAGCAGCCCCTCACAGAGCCAAGAACTATCAGGCCTAAAATGTCAATTTTGTTAAGGTGGAAAAAAGAGCTCTGGATTTATGATAGTTTTGATCTTTTTTTCATCTTCATCTTCTTATTTTACAAACTTATTATTTACTAAGATTATACAGTGATAAAAATCTTTCTAGTTTTCTTCTGTACTCTTCTACCATTTGATCTTCACAAGAATGCTGTTGTCCGGAAAAATATTATTTCAATTCCACAGCAAATTTACTTAGCATACAAGGCAAAACAACAGCAGAGACAGCAATGTGATAAAGCCTTGTGCAGCATGTAACCACTTCTTCCTTCACTGGCAAAGGAATGCACAGGAAACAGCAGCTTTCATGATCTTTATCAGAGACTTGATTCTGCCTGTTGTCTTTATTCTCAGTGTCTCCTGCACATTCCAGTTTTCTGCATCTCTCACATGGATAGACTCTGCATGAAACACTTTCACTCATTCTCAGACTGACCTCTCTCTCCCAACTCAGACATCATGTTTGCAAATTAGCTTAAAAAACAAACAAAACACAATACCAAACTCTCTGTTGTCTGCACTGCTATTCCAGAGATATTGCTGAACAGTGTTGTATCAAAAACAGCCCTCTCCTCCTACCCACTTCTAATCTAATTCTGAATTCTACTTCTCTTCTAATTAATCACCTCGACTACAGCATCATTGCCTTCCAGATAGTTAATTACACTGTCAAAGAGCAACTGAATATAGAATAAAAGATATATAATCTTATAAGGCAGCTGCATGTAAACATCTCCAAGACCTAGAGAGTATAACTCCTTATAACTAATGGCACATTACCAACATTTTCAACTTTGTTGTCACCTCCAGCTTTGTTTCAGTGATATTACTGCAGGTTCCAGACACAGCATACTACTGTCTGCTCTTCTAAACAGCCCTTTGCCCCTAGTCCTGGTATTTGCTTCCCAGCATTGTACAATGTGTTAAAGACTATTTATCTTTTAATCTTCCTCTAAAATACACTCCTGCTAAGTAAATTTCTTTGGTCAGCTTAGGCCAAATAAATTCTTCCCGCTATTCATGGTTTTTTATAAGTTCACACATACTTTTATTTTGGCAGTTATCACCAACTATCATCTGTCTTGTTTCAAAGTCTCTGTTTTATAAATGTGGCAACCTTCAGAGTGAAGCTCTGTCTTATTCGCCATAATTCAGTTAAGAAGCTCATACATAAGTAACCACTGAAGTATCTTTAATTTCACCTTTATCCAAAAATAGATATGTGCGATCACAAATATTATTCCTCGAATTGAAGAGAACTTTTGTTTTAGGCACAAAGAGAATGTTATGTCTTACAAAGTACCCCACAGTTCTCTTTGTGCCTAAAACATAAGTTCTCTTCAATTCTTGGAATAACTTTTGTGATCAGATATAATGTATTCTGGAATAAAGGTGAAAAGTGCTGGTTAAAGATACTTCATTGGTTGAATCTCACCCTCACAACTGCCACATTTATGAAGCTTAGACATCTGAAACATATCTGAGCTTCTATGGAGTCCCTGGGTGGTGCGAGTGGTTAAGCATTCAATAGCCAAAAGTTTGGCAGTTTGAACCCTCCAAGAGGCACCTTGAAAGATAGGCATGGTGATCTGCTTTTGAAAGGTCATAGTCTTGAAAGTCCTATCGAGCAGTTCTACTCTGCCCACATGGCATCTCAATGAGTTGGAATCAACTCAGGGGCAACTAACAATAATAAAAACTGAGCTTCTGTTAATAGTGATGGTATAATTTGGGAACAGATAAGGAAGATGGTTGAACATGCTGAGGGTAACTAATGCCACTGAATTATATATGTGAAGATTGTTAAAATGTCATTTTTTTTTACATTTATATTTACCATAGTAAAAAGAAAAAGATTTAAAAAAAAGAAAGAAAGAAAATGTGCACAAGTGGTTACCTAATGTCTTTTTATTTTTTTTTATTTTTATTTTTTAAATAACTATATTTGGTAATTTTATACCCATTACAGCCAAATAAAATTTCCTTATTGAAGTCCCCTGGTTATTGAGATGTGGAATTGGTCAATCACTTACACTAGTACTTAACAAAGGGTGATAATTATTTGTATTCAAATTCTTCTAAAACATTTATATGATTCTCAGTGAAAGAAAACTTAGAGTGAGTACCTTTCTTTATCTTCCCACCTTCATGGTAGTCTCGTATGCATTACCAGAGCAAACTTCAATGAATACTTTCTATAGGAAAGTACACACTCACCTCTCTGTACTGTCCTTGACACCTCACATAAATCTGTGGAGATACTTCTGCAACTATCTCTCTGGGCTTCTTTACTAGGATGTTCATCATGATATTGTTCTGTTTGTGTTTGCGTAGCAATGCCCCTGAGACTAGGTCAGTGGAGGGTGATTCACAAACAATATAGGATGGCCTTTGGCCAGGAGTGTGTGTGTTGGGAGGTGTGATAAATTTTCCAGATGTTTTTATAGTTTTAATTACCTTAATTCAGTAAAGAATGAGCCAAAATCCTATCTACTTAGATTGCTAAAACATTTCACAAAGTTTTCTTTTTTTTTTTGCATGTACTATGTACTAATATTCAGTATGTATGTATTTCATAACAATATTTAAAAAACGAGCCTATGCCATGTTTTCAGAGTGTTTTACAAAGTTAGCTGTGTAAAGCTTCATGTTCACAACAAGCCCTCTTAAACACACAATGTAAATATTTCCATGCACAAGAGAGTTGTAAGCATACTTATTCAGAATATGTTTGTAGAGTTTCACATTCAGAAAATACATACCTAAAAAACTTTAAAATTCCTGTCTATATATAGTGTTCAGTACACTCCATTTTACATGCAAATTTTGTAAGACAACAAACACACAAAAAATCACTAAAGTTTGTATTTGAATTACCAACATATCTAATAAATTAAAATAAGACAATATCAATTTAATTAAAAAGATATATATATGGATACGTGTATACAGGAAATGGAAACCCTGGTGGTGTAATGGTTAAGAACTATGGCTGCTAACCAAAAGGTCAGCATTTCAAATCCACCAGGCACTCCTTGAAAACAATATGGAGCATTTCTACTCTGTCCTATAGGGTCGCTATATGTTGGAATCAACTTGATGACAATGGGATTTTTATACAGTAAATACAAATGTACAATAAATATAAAATATACGTACGGTATATAGATACACAGTACATGTGATTTTTATTAAATTAATCTGGTTATTAAATATATTTTATTACATACAAATTGATTTGGATGTCATTTTAATCTTTCACACAATTTGTGTCTTTTAAAATGTTTAAGTACAAGGTAATATACATTTTATGTTTTTTTTATTTTATTAAAAATACCAGATAAAATAAAAGTGTGTATCATTACCACAGGTGTAGTATTATTCACTATAGTTTGTGATATTTTAAAATATGCACTAATGCATTTTTTTCCAGATAATACCTAATTGTCATTAGTGTACAGATGTCTCCTATTATGTAATTAATGGTTATAGGGATTCAGTGGGAAAGGTTTAAAAAAGAAAATGTTTAAAAATTCCTGACAAAGGCAATTATCTGAAAGTCAAAGTGTGTTAAATTTGCAACACCAAGATACTTACAAAAAAAGTGTTCTTTTGTGAAGATTAAACTCATGATTTTGCAAATACAAAGAGAACCTTAAAGACACAGTGTTTATATCATCTTCTTTAGGGGACTCTGAAAGGTTGTGGTGCCAGAAGAGGCATGAGAGACCTTGTTTGGCATGGGGAAGGAAGTTAGAGAAGAATTCTACAGGGAAGTAAGGCATTTTAGATTCAGCCTCAAAACAAGCCACTTAGGGTCTCAACATAGTTATGGGAGATGTGGGATAGAAACACCCAATGAATTTGGGAACTGGAAATCCAGGAAGCCAGTGATTGGAACTCAGAGCAGAATCATCCTTGGGTTCACTAGCGCATGGAGCAATCACAGGAGAATAGACAGATCTGGATGGCTTTGTGTCCTCAGGAGACATCACAGCACCAAGTATGGCATGAACATGGGGATGTCATCATGGGCATGAAAAAATTGGATATGGGAAAGCATGAAATGCCAGCTGAAACTTTGAATGGATTGAGGATGTAGCTCAGATTAGAGTGCCTTTGGTTTCAGTGGAAGCCAGTGTAGAGGCCAAGCAAGCATATGGGGAGAGAATGCCAAGACTCTACCCCATATTTTGTGTTTGGAGGGCAAACTGGGTGTTACATGAGAACAAGACAGGGATGCATCAAAGTCAGACTCATGCCTACAGTTTTAGAAGAAATATGCCTATGGGGAGGATAATGAGACCAGGAGTAGATCTCAAAACCAGAAACAGTTGCCCCATGTTTATAATTTGATAGTCATGAGAACTTAACCTGGCCATCCTGGCTCCTAACTTAGTCCCAGTGAGAAAGAGGAAGTAGGGAAGGCAGAAAAATCTTTATCTAGTAGAGTCTAAATTTTTTTTTTAAACCTTGGAATGACAAATTGTAAACCCACAAGTGATTCAGGCACCAGGCAGGAACAAGCTTATTATTTTTATTTTTTCTTCAGTGAATGAAAATAGAGTCTCATGAAAGTAGGTAAGTTCAATAATAGAGAAATAAACTAATATTTTAGCATACAAGACTGATAAAATATAAGAAGAAAAATGTAAATGAAGTCACAGTGAGTGTGATGGTTAATATTGTGTGTCAACTTGACTGGGTCATGATTCTCAGTGTTTATATGTGAGCACTGCCATGATGGAATTTGCTGTGAGTAGCCAATCAGTTGAAAGGGACTTTCTTTGGGGGTGTAACCTGCATCCGCATGTAAGCACATGTTCTGGCTTTTTGCTCACTCTGAATCCTGCAGCTGCCTCCTGTTCAACTGAGCTCCGGCTCTTGGGACTTGAGCTATTAGCTTATCTGCAGATCTTGGGATTCATTGATCTTTACGCCCTGAGAGAGGGAACCCTGCCCTCTGACATCCTGATCGTACGTTCACCAGCCCCTGCGGCTACATGAATCAAGAGAAGCCTCTATCCTGATCCATGGACTTGGGACATTCCAGCCTCTACAATCATATAAGCCATTTTTTTTTTTTTTTTTGACATAAATCTCTTTATATATTTATATGCTTTACTGGTTTTGCTTCTCTAGAGAACCCAGCCTAAGACATTTGGTACTAAGAGTGTTTCTAGAAAAACAAAATTGTAAGGATGAGTTTTCTAAATTTGTTCTCAAGTCTGGCTAGTCTTAAAGATGTTGTTGATTCTGCTTCTAGCAGTAAAGAGGGCACTGCTAATCCATGACGTGAGGTGGTGATACAGTTGTGCAAAATATCACCACCAGTAGATCAGGTATTTGTAAAAGGTGAGGCTCTGGGTGAACACAAGTGTGATATCATTCTACTGCTTTATCAGAATGAGAAGTACAAGGAAGCTGTTGGTTGGTCCTGCTTTCACTAGAGAAACTGGTGAAAGAAAGAGATGCACTCAGGGCTTCAGAGTCAAAGCTCAAGTGCCACATAAATGACCTTGAGGCTTCCATTTGTGCTTTGAAAGAAAGCCTTATTTCTTGTAGTAACAGCTGAAATTGCAGAAAATGAAACCCAGAGCCTTATTGTATGAGTTGCTGAATTTCAAAGCCAGCTCAACTGCCATCCTTGAGAGGTACCTGAAGTTAAAGTAGGGGCATTCATTGGTAAAAAAAGGGATCCTTCAACTTGGTATGGGGACTTATAAGCACATAATCAGGAAGTTGGAGACACTGAGCCCCTAAATTCCATTGAATCATTCCAGCCAACAGAACCACTCCAATCTGAAAAGGTTACTTCATGTTTGTCTGCTAAACCACCCTGCCCAGGAAAACCATTATCCCCTCCATCCCATCTAATGAGATTAGCTACAGCCCAGCTGCCTCTGAAGAGCTCTTGCCTAAATCATTGCCTGGGGCATTGTCTAGGCAGATGCTTTACAATACAATACTGAATGTTCTCAAAACAATTCCATACTACCAATTCTGTCTTCTAGACCTATAACTAGACTAAGTCCCAGGAAGCCCCAAAAGGTGAAGTACAAAGTGTGACCCAGGAGGAGGTACATTACGCTTCAGAAGAACTGCTTGAATTTTCTAACACATACAAACAGAAACCTGGGGAGTATGTGTGGGAATGGCTTTTAAGGGTGTGGCAAATCACAGTGCAGACCCTTAGGATTTTGGAGCAAAGCCCTGCCATCCTCTGCAGATAACTACTCTCTGTTTGAGAAACAGCTTTTAGCTTGTTACTGGGCCTTAGTAGAGACTGAACACCTAACCATGGGCCACCAAGTCACCATGCAGACTGATCTGCCCATCATGAACTGGGTGTTGTCTAACTCAGAGAGCCATAAAGTTAGATGTGAACAGAAGCACTCCACCATTAAATGGAAGTGGTATATAAGAGATGGGGCTGGAGCAGGACCTGAAGACACAAGTAAGTTGCATGAAGAAGTGGCTTAAATGCTTGTGTTCTCCACTCCTGTCACATTACCTTCTATCTCCCAGTATGCACCTATGGCTTCATGGGGAGCTCCTTATGATCAACTGAGGAAGAGAACACTTGTGCCTGTTTTACAGATGGTTCTGTATGATATGCAGACACCACTTGAAAATGGACAGTGGCAGCACTACAGCTCCTTTCTGGGAATACCTGAAGTACAGTGGTGAAGGGTGGCCCTCCCAATAACCATAACTTCGAACAGTGTACCTAGTTGTTCATTTTTATTAGAAGGAGAAATGGCCAGGTGTGTGATTGTATTCTGATTCACAGGCTGTGGCCAATCATTTGGCTGGATGTATGGAAACTTGGAAGGAACATGATTGAAAAAGTGGAGGCAAGGAGGTATGGGGAAGAAGTACATGGATAGACCTCTCTGAATGGGCTAAAGAAATGAAGATATTTGTGTCTTTTGTGAATGTTCAACAAAGGGTGACCTCAGCAAAGGAGGATTTTAACAATCAAGTGGATCGAATGACATATTCTGTGGAAAACATTCATCTTCTTTCCCTAGCCACTTCTGCCATTGTTGAATGGGCTTATGAACAAAGTGGCCATGCTTGCATGGATGGAGGTTATGTATGGGCTCATCAACATTGACTTCCACTCACCAGGGCTGACTGGGCTGCAGACACTGCTGAGTTCCCAATCTGCGAGCTACGGAGACCAACACTTAGTCCCTGATATGGTACCATCCCTTGAGGTAATCAGCCAGCAACCTGGTGGAAGGTTGAACGCATTGGACTACTTCCATCATGGAAAGGACAGTGATTTTTTCTTACTGGAGTAGACACTTCCTCTGGATACAAAATTGCCTTCCCTGGACACAATGCTTCTGTCAAAACTACCATTTGTGGACTTACAAAATGTCTTATCCACTCTCATGATATTCCACACAACAACTTCAAGCAAATGAAGTTCTTTAATGGGCCCATGCTCATAGAATTCACTGGTCTTACCATGTCCCCCATTATCCTGAAATAGTTGGCTTGATAGTACAATGAAATGACCTTCTAAATGCACTATTACAGTGCCAGCTAGGTGACAATACCTTGCAGAGTTGGGGTGATGTTCTCTGGGAGGCTGTATATGCTCTAAAACAGCATCCAATATATGGTGCTGTTTCTCCCATAACCAGGATTCATCAGTACAGGAATCAAGGAGTGAAAATAAGAGTGGTATCACTCACTAATAGCCCTAGTGACCCACTTGCAAAATTTTTGTTTCCTGTACCCACAACTCTATGATCTGCAAGTATAGGGGTCTTAGCTCCAAAGGAAGGAATACTCCCACCGGAAGACAGAACACAGATTCCACTGAACTGGAAGTTAAGTATGCCACTTGATCATTTTGAGTTGCTTATGCTTCTGGATCAACAGGCAAAGAAGGGAGTAACTGTATTGGCTGGTGTGATTGATCCTGACTACCAAGAGGAAACCAGATTGATATTACATAATGGAGGCAAAGAAGAATATATCTGAAATGCAGGAGATCCCTTAGGACATCTCCTTGTACCACCATGACTTTTGATTAATGTCAATGGAAAACTATAGCAACCCAATTCTGACATGACTACTAATGGCCCAGACTCTTCATGAATGAAAGTTTGGGTCACCCCACAAGGCAAAGAACTACAACCAGCTGAGGTGCTTGCTGAAGGCAAAGGAAATACAGAAGGGGTGGTAGAAGAAGGTAGTTCTAAATACCAGTTATGGCCACTTGACCAGTTGCAGAAACAAAGATTGCAATTATTGTATTTCTTCCTTGTATATGTACATCAAATATTTTTGTTCACTTATAAAATATAAGCTGTAAACAGGACTAGTACATTTTCGGTTGTACATGTGTTAATTGTACCATGTTAGGGACAAGCATGACTTTATAATTGTCTTTATTCAGAGATTATGTACAGTTTAAGGAGATGTGAAAAGGTGTCAAGGTGACTGGGGGTGAACTGTGATTGTTAAGGTTTTGTGTCAACTTGGCTGGGCCATGAAATTTAGTGGTTTGGCAGTTATGATCTAGTTTGGCAGTCATATAATCATGTAATCACTTTATGATGAGATCTGATATAATGTGATCACCTCCATGATGGGATCTGCTGTGAGTTGATAATCAGTTGAAAGACAGCTTCCTTGAGGGTGTGGTCTACATCCAACATGGGTGTCCTTTCTGGCAAGACTCATGGACTTTTGCTCATTTTGAATCCTGCAGCTGACTCCTGTTCATCTGACCTCCAGGTCTTGGGACTTAAACTGGAAGCTTACCTGCTGTTTTGACTGCCCATCTTGGGATTAGTCAGTCACTGCAGCATGTGAGCCAGGAACCTGCTGTCTGACCTGCTTATCTTCGATGCACCAGCCCCTGCAGCTACGTGCGTCAAGAGGAGCCTCAGTCTGGCCTACGGACATAGGATTTTCCAGCCTCCACAACCACATGAGCCATTTCCTTGATATAAATCTCTCTAGGGAGGCAGTGATGGTGGAGTAGTCAGATTCTTCCTGTGGTACCTTTTACACAAGTGAATCGATTATATATGACAATTTAGGAGCCCTGAACATCAAAGGCAAAGTTGAGGAATCCGACTGAGTGGCAGGGGAGGGAGAGATGGTTCAGAAGCAGCAAGGAGTTGCCAGACCAGACCCAGGGGAAATAGGCATCCCACATGCCAGATCTGCTGGCACGAGTGAGTTCAAGCAAGCAGTAGCATTTGGGATGTGTTTTCCACATCTGGAGAGACTGAGCAGCAGAGACTTCACTCGAGCCTTCAGAATCAGCAAAACACAGTGCTCAATCAGTAAAAGATAAGTATATGCATCTATTCTACCATGCAGATTAAAAAACACCCCTTTGGGGGAGAACTCTCTCACAATTACCTGAACCCTCCCTGCTCTGCACTGAGTCCTGAGCTGGCCTCAGCCACTTTCCCTGAGCTGGAAGTAGGACCTGTCGTGCATCCTGAGTCATTCCCCAGGCCTTGGAGAGGGAACAAATTAACAAACAGGGAAAAAAATAACCTGCCCACTCCCCTAATCTGGATACTCAGGGCAGCTCATTTGCCTAGGCACAGGCATAAGGGGTCCATGGATTCTGAATGCCCTTCACCTCTGCATAAACCTGTGTGGGCCCATTTCATCAGCATAGGCCCTCATTAGCACAGTACAACAGGGTATATACCTGAAGTCTAACTTCAACTGTTTCAGCTATATGGTGGAGAGGCAGGTTCATGAAGTTTGACACTGCTCTGCCTATAAAGCAGGATCCTCACCTACCCAAATCAGGGACCTGAGGACTGGTGGCTCCACCCACAACACCTAGCCACCCATGACAGGGGTCCAAGGATAAAGGATGCCTCCCTGTCCTTACAGATAATGGCATTGGGTGCCCATAGTTCAGATGCAAAACCCAAGTATGCGCTCTAGGGAACAGGAACACATTTTCCTCATAGACACTCAGGGGTGGCTGTCAGCCCCCTGTCTTGCTTAGCGTGTGACCCCTATTGCAGCCAGATACCTGTGCCTGCACCAAGCACCCCTGCTAATCTAAGACTGTAGGTGAGACCATGAACTACACACTTTGTGACTGACAAACTGGACACCTGGGCTGAATCCATACAAGAAAAGTAAACAGACTCCTGGGTTCATATACCTAGTAACAGATCTAACCACCTGGTAACAGGATGTTAGAGCTTCAAAGGAGCCAATAATCAAACTCGCTCACTCAAGTAGCCTATCTGGCCGTATCAAAACAAAACAAGAAACTAGGATACAGTAAGCAAACATAAAATAAATAAATATAATTACTTATCGATGGCTCAGAGACAACAGTCAATATCAAATCATATAAAGAAGCAGGTCATGATGGCTTTAGCAACCTCCCAAAACAAAGAACCAAGAAATCTTCCAGATGAAGATAATTTCTAGGAATTACAACAGGCAAAATACAAAAGATTAATATACAGAACTCTTCAAGAAAACAGGAAGATCAGGCAAAATGCAAAACAAGCCAAAAACCACATAGTTAAAGTATTAGAAGAACTTAAGAAGATTAGAGAAGAGCATAGTGACAAATTTAATAGGCTGAAAGAATTCGCAGAGAAACAACAAACAGAAATCCAGAAGATTAACAATAAAATTTCAGAATTATAGAATAGAAAGTCATAGGAGCAGAAATGAGGAAATAGAAGCATGAATTAGTGAGATTGAAGATAAAACACTTGACACAAACATATTTGAGGAAAAATCAGATAAAATAACAAAGCAAAATGAAGAAACCCTAAGAATTATGTGTGACTCTATCAAGAGGAATAACCTACGAGTGTTTGGAGTACCAGAACAAGGGTGAGGGGGAGTATAACAGAAAATGCAGAGAATTGTTGAAGATCTGTTGGCAAAAACTTCCATGATCTTGTAAAAGTGCGAAGATATCTATCCAAGATTCTCATTAAACCCAACAGAAGGTAGATTTCAAAGGAAAGTCACCAAGACATATATATCAAACTTGCAAAAACGAAAATAAAAAGAAAATTTTAAGAGCAGCTAGTGATAAATGAAAAGTCGCCTACAAAAGAGAGTCAGTAAGATTAAGCTTGGACCACTCAGCATAAACCATCCAGGCAAGATGGCAATAGGATGATATAAATAAAGCCCTGGGGAGAAAAAAAAAAAATGCTAGCCAAGACTCATATATCTAGCAAAACCATGTCTCAAATATGAAAGCAAAATTAGGACACTTCCATATAAACAGAAGTTTAGGGAATTTGCAAAATAAAACCAAAATTACAAGAAATATTAAAGGGAGTCCTCTAGTTAGAAAATCAATAACATCAGATAACAACCCAAGACTAGAACAGAGGACACAGTACCCAGATATCAACCCATATATGGAAATCACAAAAATAAATCAAAAAGTTAAAATTCTCAAACCAGGGAAAAAGGGATATCATTATGTAAAAGATGACAACATTAAAACAAAAAAGGGGGATTAAAAAATATAGTCACAAATCTTTCATATGGAGAAGTCAAGGCGATATAAAGAAATGAAATATTGGTTTAGATTCAGAAAAGCAGGGGTAAATATTAAGGTAACCACAAAGGAAAAGAACAGTCTTAGACATCAAAATAAAAAACAAGAAAAACATAACGAGTTGGCAAGTATAAAAGCAACAACAATGAAAAACAGAAAAAGACAATATATGAAGAAAAATGACAGCACAGAAAATTAAGTGGAACAAAGAAACTGTCAACAACACACACACACAAAAAGACCTAAAAATGGTAGCACTAAACTCATATCTGTCCATAATTATGCTGAACGTAAATGGACTAAATGCACCAATAAGGAGACAGAGAATGGTAGAATGGATAAAACAGCAGGATTTGCCTATATGCTGCCTACAAGAGACACACCTTAGACTTAAAGACACAAAGAAACTAAAACTCACAGGATGAAAAAATACATATATTAAAGACACAACAATCAAAAAAGAGCAAGAGTGTCAATACTAATTTCTGACAAAATAGACATTAAGGTTAAATCCACCACAAAGGATAAAGAAGGGCACTGTATGATGATTAAAGGGCCAATATACCAGGAGGATATAACCATAATATTTACCCACCCAATGACACGGCTCCAAAATACATAAAACAAACTATAACAGTGTTGCAAGGTGAGATAGACTGCTCCACAATAATAGTAGGAGAATTCAACAAAACACTTTTGGTGAAGGACAGAACATCCAGAAAGAAACTCAGTAAAGACACCGAAGATCTAAATGCCACAATCAACCAACTTGAGCTCATGGACATATGCAGAACACCCCACCCAAAGCAGCCAAGTATACTCCCTTTTCCAACACACATGGAACATTCTCCAGAATAGAGCACATATTAGGCTATAAAGCCAGCCTTAACAGAATCCAAAACACCCAAATATTACAACATATCTTCTCTGATCATAAAGCCATAAAAGTAGAAATCAATAACAGAAAAAGCGAGGGAAAAAAATCAAACACGTGGAAACTGAACAACACCTTGTTCAACTTCATATGGAAAGGGAAGAGGCCCCAGAGAAGTATAGCATTCCTGAAAAACAAGATTAAAGTGGGAGGCCTCACACTACCTACAAGACCCAAACCTCACACCATGCACAAAAACTAACTCAAAATGGATCAAAGACCTAAATATAAAATCTAAAACGATAAAGATCATGGAAGAAAAAATAGGGACAATGCTAGGAGCCCTAATACATGGCATAAACAGTATACAAAACGTTACTAACAATGCACAAACACCAGAAGAGAAACTAGATATTGGGTAGCTCCTAAAAATCAAACACTTATGCTCATCCAAGACTTCACCAAAAGAGTAAAAAGACAACCTACAGACTGGGAAAAAAATTTTGGCTAGGACAAATCTGATCAGCATCTAATCTCTAAAATCTACCAAAAAAAAAAAAAAATGCTGTCGATTCCAAATCATAGTGACCCATATGGTTTCCAAGGAGTGCCTGGTGAATTTGAACTGCCAACCTTTTGGTTAGCAACTGTAACTCTTAAATACTATGCCACCAGGATTTCCCTAAGATCTACAAGCTACTGCAAATCCTCATCAAAAAAGGACAAATAACCCCATTAAAAAAAAGGGCAAGGTATACGAACAGGTACTTCATCAAAGAAGACATTCAGGCAGCTAACAGATACATGAGGAAATGCTCCTGATCATTAGCCATTACAGAAATGCAAATCAAAACTATAATGAGATATCATTTCACACCAACAAGGCTAGTATTAATCCAAAAAACACACAATAAATGTTGGAGAGGTTGTAGAGAGACTGGAACACTGGTGGGAATATAAAATGCTACAACCACTTTGGAAATTGATTTGGTGCTTTCTTAAAAAGCTAGAAATAGAACTACCATACAATCCAGCAATCTCACTCCCTGGAATATATCCTAGAGAAATAAAAGCCCTCACATAAATAGATGTACGCACACCAATGTTCACTGCAGGGCTGTTTACAATAGCAAAAAGAGGGAAACAACACAGGAGCCCTTCAACAGATGAATGGATAAATGAATTGTGGTATATTCACACCATGGAATACTGCACAATGGTAAAGAACGAGGATGAATCTGTGAAACATTTCATAACATGGATGAACCTGGAAGGCATCATGCTGAGTGAAATTAGTCAGTTGCAAAAGGGCAAATATTGCATGAGACCACTATTATAAGAGCTCAAGAAAGGTTTAAACACAGAAGAAAATATTCTTTGATGGTTACAGGGTGGGGACGGAGGGAGGGAGAGGCATATTCATTAATTAGATAGTGGACAAGAATTATTTTAGGTGAAGGGAAGGACAACACACAATACAGTGGAATTCAGCACAAGTGGACTAAACCAAAAGCTAAGAAGTTTCCTGAATACAACCAAACACTTTGAGGGACAGAGTAGCAGGGCAGGGGTCTGGGGACCATGGTTTCAGGGGACATCTAGGTCAATTGGCATAAGAAAGTATATTAGGAGAACGTTCTACATCCAACTTTGGTGAGTGGCGTATGCGGTCTTAAAAGGTAGCAAGCAGCCATCTAAGACATCTAATTGGTCTCAACCCACTTGGAGCAAAGATGAATGAAGAACACCAAAGACACAAGGAAAATACGAGCCCAAGAGACAGAAATGTCCACATAAACCAGAGACTCCATCAGCTTGAGACTGGAAGAACTAGATGGTGCCCGGCTACCACCAATGACTGCCCTGACAGGGAACACAAGAGAGTACCTCTGTTGGAGCAGGAGAAAACTGGAATGGAGAACTCAAATTCTAGTAAAAAGACCAGACTTACTGGTCTGACTGAGACTGGAGGGACCCAGAGGGCATGGTTCCCAGACCCTCTGTTAGCCTAAAACTAAAACTATTCCCAAAGCCAAGTCTTCAGACAAAGATTAGATTGGATTATAAAACATAAAATGATACTGGTAAGGGGTGTGCTTCTTATCTCAAGTAGATATATGAGACTGTTGGCAGCTCCTGTCTGGAGGCAAGATGAGAAGGCAAAGGGGGACAGGAGCTGGTTGAATGGATGTGGGAAATACAGGGTGGAGAGAAGTGTGCTGTCACATTGTAGGGAGAGCAACTAGGGTCATGTAACAATGTGTGTATAAGTTTTTGTATGAGAAACGGACTTGAATTGTAAACTTTCATTTAAATCACAATAAAAAAAGAAAAAAAAATCTCTCCCTCTCTATATATTTATACTATTTCCTGGTTTTGCTTCTCTAGAGAACACAGCCTAAGATAATTTAGATGATTGAAACAGACAAAAATAAATAAAAATACCATCAAGCAGCAGAGTAAGTCATAAGATATCTATTATGATGAAAAATACAAACAGAAAACAAAAAATAAAAATAACTGCAAGAGAGGTTACCAGCATTATGTAAAATAGCTGAGCACCTGGACACTGAAATAAAATAGGTACATGCTGCTTACTGCATATCCAACAGCTTATCCCTTTAGCAGGTATTGAGATTTCTGATTTATTGGAATTAGAATAGTTGTCTATATCATTCAAGTAATATTTTCATGTAATAATTCATTTTACAAGTCTCATGCTGTAGGAACAATACCTAAATATATAAATATAGCTTTGCTTATAATTCTTCCCATTCTGAACCCATCACTTTTCCCCATTTTATCACTTCCTAAATAGCTATGAAACCCACCCACCGCCCCGCCCCCCCCCCCCCCCCCCCCCGCAAAGCTGTAAGCCCAAGTTTTAGTCCTACCATCCCTTTAGGTCATACTGAAAATTCCATGCTCTTGTTAAGTCGTTTTATTTACATTCTATAGCACTATGGTGACTATCATTACTGTGACTCTCATCATGTTTATTGTCTTATTACACTTTATGCCTGTTGGTGAAGCCTTTTTTTTTTTTTTAATGTCCTCCTTATTTCTCTTAACACTTAAAATGGTATGCTTACGTTGTTGTTGTTTACCATATTTCTTCTTGTTCATTCATCGAGTTTAAACGTGATTAAACACTTCTGTGGAGGATTTAGAGTCAAGATTCAAGTACCTGGGTTTTATTTCCTTCTTTGACTAGCTGTATGTCCTGGGCTAAACATCAGTTTCATCTTTTTGGAAGTAGGTTACAATCTATTTGCTATTTTTTTTGATATACTTTTTCTAAGTTTTAAAATATAAATTGATCAAAAGTAGTATTAACATTCAAATCTTTTGGCAATAAGTCAGATAAATTGATAAGTTTATATTCCATCTATAATTTTAGCTCATGAAATGTGTCAAATGGTATCATGTAATTTTTAAAATTTTAGAATGTAAATTGATCAAAAATGATAACAATTTTCAAATTTTTATTGTAATAAGTCAGATAAAACAACTAGCTCCAATCTAACTACCTCTAGATCTAACCAGTTGGTGCTTGTGTTTTTACCCATTGTAAATACATGAACTTCACATCTATCTCTGAATAGCCATTACGATGCTAACACAGTAAACGGTCAGGAGCAGATGGGCTACTATTTTCACATAAATTATCTTTGCTCTCTAGTATTTCTTATCTCTTACTTTTGGGGAATGAAGTCAAATGTTCACGTCATATTAGGTACTTTACTTCTCAGGGTGTTTGTAGTGTTCAATACTTTAAATTTCTCATCACTCTCATCATTCTCTTTTATATAGGAAACCTGGGAATCAAGCAGATATCATGTACTGTCCAGCAACACTTACACTGTAAGCACAAAGTGGGAGCCAGTATAATGGTAAGAAAAATATCACTGACAGACACAATTTTGGCTTAGTTACACAGATTTGTATTTGTAATATCACTCTACACCTTTTGGGATGACAACTTTAGGTAAGATTCTTTGCTTTCTGTAGCCTTGCTTTACTCACCCACAAATGGGATGATGACTGTCATTGACTCTCATTTGGAAATATGTGTAGATATATACACATACATATATATATGTATATACATATATATATATATGTACACACACACATAGGAAACCCTGGTGACGTAGTGTTTAAGTGCTACAAAAGGGTCGGCAGTTTGAATCCGCCAGGTGCTCCTTGGAAACTCTGTGAGGCAGTTCTACTTTGTCCTATAGGGTCGCTATGAGTTGGAATCGACTCGACGGCACTGGGTTTGGTTTATACATATATATATATATAAACTTATTTAGGACAATAGATGAAACAAAGTCGATACTAACAAATATTGATATTCCTCCTACCTGCCTTCTTTATTCGCTCCAACCTTCTAGACAGCTTGATCAGTATTTTTTCCTTTCTTCTTTCCTGCTTTCCTTCTATCCTAGCCCCTTTTCTCTCACCTCTCCATTCCACTGTGACTTCACAAATGTTAGGCTAAGTTCCAAAGCTTATATGTTATCAGGGATATGCTTCTAAGTAAGGAAATTAACATTTCTGAATTTGGAATAGAGATAATTCCTACACTGTCTGCCTCACATGGCATATGAAAGTTATTTAAAATAATAAGACAATAAAAATATGTTACTTATTCCTTCATCTATTGAATTCATAATGGCTACTTTACCTGTCATGTTGAAGTAATAAATTTATAAATACAGATGTTACTATTTTGTTATTAATGTAAGAAGAGTAAGGCAGAAACAACAGGTGGGGATTTCAAAAGGATTGGGTCTCAAAAGGATAGGACTAGGAAAAAAAAATCAAGCAAAATGTTAAGTATGTTTATAGCAGGAAACTCTAGTAGGTTGCTTCCACAATGGTGTTTGAGATAGAATAATGTATATTTGATTAAATAATGACATGGGAATTACTAGGTTTAAATAATAATAATAATCACATTCCTTACTGTTCTTTTACAGCCAAGATTCTATTACCTTATCATTATCTTGTAGAAAACACCCATTTGTAACTAAAATTTAAAAAGCCTAAAAGTCAAGTAAAACATTGGAAATAGGATTAAATTCCTTCTTTCACTGACGTTGTGGTAATATAATTAAAATTATTATTTTGATAGCCAGTAGTTAAAAACTACGGCTGCTAACCAAAAGTCAGCACTTTGAACACACCAGCTGCTCCTTGGAAGCCCAATGGGACAGTTCTACTCTGTGCTATAGGGTCATTATGAGTTGGAATCGACTCCATAGCAACAAGTTTTTTTTTTTTTTTTTTTTGGAGATACAGCCATGCTTTGTTGGTGAAAGAAAATCATCCTTACCTGCAAGATCTTAGAAGCAGCATAAAGACTAGGAAAATAAACAAATGCAAATTTGGCTCCCTTGACTGGGTCCCAAAGAAGAATCTTTAAGCTAAAAAAAGGAATAGAAAGAACTTAAATAAACAATATCTTCTATGTGCAACTGCTTGCCTATGGTATCAGGAGAATAAATGCTAATCAAAGTAATTTAATTCCCAGGAGAATAAAATCTCATGGGGGGGGGGGACAAACGAGAATTTTATTCTTCCTTGATAATTATATGATCTAGAATCATCTCAAGTGAGATTTTTATCATAAAAGAAGGATTCATAGAAGGGAAATGCCTGACTGGAGCCAGCTGTGGAATATTTCTAACTGCCTCTCCACCCTCACCTTCCCAAAGGGGTTTAATATGACTCAAGTAAAGCATGAGAAAATGTTTACAAATGTCAACACAACTATTTTCAAAATACCTAGATATGTGTTAAGTCATTTTGTGAGAAATGAAGTGACATTAATCAGACTTAAGTGGTTTGACTAATATTCTAACATATCAAGCAAATAAGTTGATAGAAGTTGTATATAAAAGTCATCAAAATCACTTAGTAGGATCATTCCAAAAACTCTGAAAAAAGTTAGCAAAAGAAATTTGAAATATTGTGCCAACTATGAATTAACCAGAATCATAGTGACTTCAATTAAATCGGAGTAAAGAAGGACTGAAGGAATAATTTTCAAATATATCTCTCCCCCTTTATCTTATCATTCATAAAGACCAGCTCTGAAAGTATGTAAATATTCACTTGAAAGGATTAAATATATAGTATTCAAGTAGGCAATTATAGAGACCTGATTTGTTTAGGCTCTGACAAAACCAATACACCTATTGTTCATAGGAGACAGCTGTGATATCTCATTGGTCTCAAGTCATGCTTGTAGAGTAAGTCAACATTTCACGTGAGTATTTTTTTTTTATTAATTATATCAAATACATATAGAATGGGATGCGTGTATATCATTATCATTATCATCATCAGCAGCAGCAGTGGCAGGACTTATTTGCATTATCATTGAATCGGTTAAAATTTCTTTGTGTACCAAAAAAAAAAAAACCTTCAATTCAAACTTGTATAATAATTACAGGTTAATGTTTGGTATTCTGAATGTAAGGTATTTTTCAGACATGGTCTTATTGAGGAGGTCAAAGATATAATTAATTAATTTCCCATATTTTTCCTTTGCTTTAGACAGTGTCAGTTACATTCTAAGTGTGATTCCTTTGGCTGGAAAAGAAAATGAAAACAACTATCCCAGGCTTCACACAGTGGACACTGCCAGCCACAGTGCCCATAAGAAGCTACTCAGGTGATTATAAGAATAATATGGGCAATTCTTCATCAGAATCCATTCCCAGAAAAAAATAAAACCCAAACAAAACCAAACCCATTGCCCTTGAGTCAATACCAATTCATAGCAAACCTATAGGAAAGAGTAGAACTGCGCCACAGTGTTTCCAAGGAGCAGCTTTTGGATTCAAAACTGCTAACCTTTTGGTTAACAGCCACAGTGTTTCCAAGGAGCAGCTTTTGGATTCAAACTGCTAACCTTTTGGTTAACAGCCGAGCTTTTAACCACTGCACCACCAGGCCTCCAGAACAAATAAACTTTGATCTAATTAGACAGCATCTTGTTGAAATCATGCTTCTCAAATAATCATGACACAGGGTATCACTGTTACTGGTGAAACTCTTAGGTTACACTCCTGGAACTGGGCTTGAACTGTATACTAGTTGGTTAATAACCTACAAGTCCCAGTGACTTAAAGAGTGAGGATATTTCTTATTTATAGTATGTCTTGGATGTGAGTGAAATGCAACTCTGATCTGTATTATCTTCTTTCTTATTTCATGGCTAGTGAGGAGCTCCTCTATTAACCGCTTCGATAGCGAATGCAAAGAACAGTGATGGAATCGGGTAATTACACACTTAACCTTTCTGTTTGGATGTGGAATCCTTCACTTTCACTCATATTCAGTTTGCCAGAACAAGTCGTATGATAAATTCTGACATGCAAGAGATGACAAATACCCCACTACATGGGGTTCATCAAGAATATCCTCTCCTTGTTTCCAGGTAAAGCGAATCATTCATATATTTCATGTGTAATTAGGTCTGTATTTGGCTTTCATATTATGTTCCTATATTAGTCTGATTTTACTACAGTAATGATGCAAAAAAGACAACCACAAAATCTTAGCAGCTTGTAATAAAAAGTGTTTCACACAACTGTATGGGTTGTGAGTTCAGGTTGATCCCATGAGTCTCTTAATCTCCTTTGACAAGCTGACTGGCAGCAGCTACTTGATGAATGTTCATCTCATGGTGGAACTTGAAGATCTCAGGGGCAAAACCTCTTACAGATTAGGCTGGGAGCCGTTACACTCACACTTATATCCACATCCTATTAACCAAGTCACGTGGCTAAGACAAGTGTCAATGGGTCAGAGAAATATGCTCCTCCCATGGAGACAGTATAGGTCTATGTGTGTGGGGGATAACAGGGGAATTAATACATTCAAAAATATATATGAAAGAAAATACTAGGGGAGGGAACCACGGTGCAAAGGCCTGAAGGCCATGGGACAAAACAAGGAGGATTCATAGCAAAAAATCAAGGGAACGAGGGGAACTCTGCGGTGAGGTGAGAGATGTGTCATGGCAGTTTAAAGGACTTGGATTTATTTAAAATCTCTGGGGGGATTTGGTCAGAAAGTCATGTTATATGAGTAATGTTTTAAGAGCTTCCCTTCGTTGTTGCATGATTAGTTTCAAAAGGGACAAAAAAGTAGGTTAGGAGAGCAGTGAGGAGGTCCTCACAGTATCCAAGACAGTTGTAATGGCAGCTAGGCCCAGGGTGTAGGCAAGCGAGTAATTGACAAGTGCGCCAATACGGAATCTATTTCAAAGATACAACCAACAGGAATTGTTGCATGTAAGATGTTAGAGAAAAAGAGAAGTCAGTGTTGATTCTAAATTAGAGAAAAGCTGTGATACCACACCATTAGAGGATAAACATTTTTGTAAAAGAACAGAAATTCCCACAGATCACCAAAAGCAAACTACACACTAAAATTTTTCATAGTCTAGAAGAGACAGAAAAAAAACTGTAATATGATAAAATCTGTAGATAGGTTAAATCGAAAACAATACAGCTAATATTTTCCATTAATGTCACAATCAAACATTAAATATCAATACCCAACTTTTTTTTTTTTTTTTTTGGAAATATCAACCCTGGATATCATGGCAACACCAGAACCAAAAATATTTCACTTTTGAAAAGCAAGCAAATATTAATGTTATTTATACATGATATAATCAATCTGGAACATTATTAGACTCAACTAAAAAACCATATGAACTAAAAAGAATGCTCAGGAAGTGTAATGACACCCCATCAAAATAGAAAAAGAAGAGCCCTGAAGTTACAAATTCTATTTTCTAATAAAATCACAAATGCCACAAAATTTCTATACTTCCTAAACAGAAATCATTAAGACTCCTGTGATATTTATATAAAACATTTTTTCCCTGAACTTCACTTAAGAGGAAATAAATAGATGTATCATGTTTCTAGATTACAAAGCAGAATACAGCAAAGATTATAGTTCTTCCCCAAACACTCTATGTACATAGTGGATTTCTGAGCCAACATCATAGATTCCTTTAGGAGGAATTAATTGAAGCATGACATGTTGTATTGGGAAGAATAAAAGGAAAAGAATAGCTCAAAATTATTTAAAATGTTATGAACAGTTGTATTTCATATAAAAGTGAGGGGATATTACAATGAAACCTCATGAATATATATCTCATGGCTTCAATAATTATCACTATGAGGCAGATATTGCTGCACATACCCCGCTCACCTCTCCATCCACTGTGTATTTTAAAGCAAATCCCATACATCGCATCCATTCACCTGTTAATCTTTCAGTATATATCTTCACCAGCATGGGCCTTTTTAAACATAATTACTATGCCATTATCAGATCTAAATCTATTGACAACTCTTCCTTAATATCATAAAATATTTTGTGTTAAAATCTTAGTCATTTTCATATCTTGTTGTTAGTTGCTGCCAGGTCGATTTTGACTCATGATGAGCTTGTGTGAGCACAGCAGAACTGCTTCTTAAGGTTTTCAAGTCTGTGACCTTCCAGAAGCAGATTGCCAGACCTTACTTTCTCTAGGTGTGTTTGAACAGCCAACCTTATAGTTAGTGATCAAGCACTTATCAGTTTGGTGCTGCCCAGGGACTTATATTACCATAAGCATATGTTTAAAAATCAGAATCCCAAAGTGGCTCACCTATTTAATTTGGTTAACAAGTCTATTGGGTTTCTTATAATCTATATGATCCCATTCCTTTAAAACTATATTTATTTGTTGGAGAAGTTGAGTCATTTGCCTTATAGAATACTTCATATTCTGCGTCCTATTGATTTCATCTGCGTTATCAAGGAACATGCTCCTCTCTTCCCTGTTTTTTTCTGTAAATTATTACAAATACTTTAAGAAGAAAAACACCCACATGCTCTTATTGTTAGATGTCAAAATGCACTATGAGATACTCACATGAATAAAACAGTATGGCACTTATGTATGAAAAAAAGAAAACAGAGAAGAGGATCAGAATGCAGAGAGCTAGAACTGATGTACGTGAGTTTAGTATAAAAGAAAGAAGGGTTGCAAAAAATGATGATAAAATGTGTTATTAACAACATACCCAGGACAATTAGCCAGGCAATTGCGATGTAAAAGAAATCAGATTCTACAGCTCACATCAAACTCCAAATATAATACCAACTGCATTAAATATTGAAATGCATATAACTAAACAAGATTTAAAAAAAAAAAAAAAAAAACTAAATCCATTGCAGTCAAGTAGATTCCTACTCAACGTGACCTTACAGAACAGAGTAGAACCGCCCCATAGCATTTTCAAGGCTTTATCCTTTAGTGAAGCAGACTGCCGCATCTTTCCTCTGATGAGCAGCTGGTGGGTTCCAGCTGCCAACCATTTTGGTTATCAGCCTGAGCTCTTGACCACTGTGCCATCAGGACTCCATAATAAATATAGAACTCCTCACATCAACATAAAAGTATAAAAATGGGCAAAATGCATGTCAGGAGTTTCCAGTAGAAGATAAGACAGGAAAGTTATCTAATTTCACTTAAAACTACATTAAAATTAAAATGACTGTCAGAATTCGTCATTTTTCCAAATGATTTAGCAAATATCAGAAGAATTTTAAAAACAGTGATAGTAATGATCCAATGGAACGCAGGTGTTTTGAACCATTGGTGGAAATACCGATTATGAAACTTTATGATGATATATTTTGGAATTTTGTATATTCATTTTTGTGATAGGAAAAATCCAAGTTAGGAATTTATAAAATAGAAATATGAGATTTTACATATTTTTGTTCAACATATTTTATAACAGCATTCTATGAAGCAAAAGAAAAAAAAAAAACAGAAAGAATTCCAATGACATTAAATATCCACCAATCAGGCATTATAAGTTGATGTCTATTTTGAAAGAATGAGGAACACCTGTATTTACTAACCTAGAAAAATATAAAATGTAGCTAGACAAGAAGAATGCATCAATTTTCAGTTCATATTTTCAGCACTTTATTATCTCATTTATACAAAAGAAGGGGATTGTTATTTCCACCTATTCATTTCTTAATTACATAAATATTTTTAAATGTTTTTTAATCAGAAATAAGAATAAAATTTTAAAATTTGAAGTGTTTTTCACCATAATTTAAATCAATAGAAGAGAATAAGTAAGTATATTATCACTATGGAATATTTTCTATTACATTAATGTCCATGTTTGCATAGTTAGAAATGACTGATTTTCTACTTCTTTATTTTACCTTTTTTCAAATTGAAGGGGACAACAGCCTTTTCTACACATTGAAATAATAATTTTGATTCATCATGAGTAACTTCCTCTTCTTGAATTTCATTTTATCCTACAATATTTTACAAAAAGAAGTACACATATGTATGAACAATCTAGTGGCAAAACAGGTAGGTACAACCTAAGTTAAACATAATTAAAAAAAAACACACCATTTTGCAGCTTTTCTGCTTGAATCACATTATTTTCATGAATATATTTTTCCAGGTCATGTATATGTAAAATCCTGATATTCAAAGCAGGAAGGAGGGCATATAGATGGAAGATAGTCATAATTCATTCCATTACACTAGGTGATATGGCCCTGGGATTATTTGCACTACTCTCTAAATCAATACAAAGTGTTACCCAAAGTTTTGCATAATTAGTTGTTTATTTAGGCCAGGGGAAAGTCATCAATAGAGAATGTCATGCTTTGTTGTGTGATGATTTGCCATACAAATATAAACAGCATATGCAGCAGCAGTCTGCTATAACAGGCTGATCAACGATCATGTACCAAATGTAGATGTAGACCTGAACTCCCACCGTTGTGAATGCACTTCTTTATATTGTGAATTACAGTAATTTAAAACTTTGGGGTCTGTGGGATAAGCTTAAAATGCATCATTTTCCATTTCCGCTTACATCCAAGTATTTCTTACGCTCCAAAGGTTTCACTTTTTTTCTTTAAATTTTATTTATTTAGTTGCTGTTGAGAATATGCACAGCAAAACATACACGAATTCAACAGTTTCTACATATACAACTTAGTGACGTTTATTACAGACTGTACTGGCTTCCCCAGTATTGTGTACTGTCTTACCCTTCACCAAAGTTACTGTTTATCTATTGCCTGTCAAGAGTCTTTCCACCCCCACTCCTCCAACCCTCCTAACATCAAAGATTGTTTCTTTCTCTATGTAAATCTTTTCATGAGTTTTTACAGTAGTGGTTTCATACAATATTTGTCTTTTTGTGATTGACTTATTTCACTCAGCATAATGTTCTCCAGAATGAATCCATGTCCTGTGATGATTTACAGATTCATCATTGTTCTTTAGCATTGTGTAATATTCCATTGTGTGTATGTACCACAGTTAGTTTATCCATTCATCTATAGATGGGCATCTTGGTTGTTTCCCTTTTTTTGCTATTGTGAACAATGCTGCAATGAACTTGGGTGTACATATATCTATTCATGTGACAACACTTATTTCTCTAGGATATATTCCTAAAAGTGGGGTTCCTGGATCATGTGGTATTTCTACTTCTAGCTTTCTAAGGAAGTGCCATACTATTTTACAAAATGGTTGTATCGTTTTGCATTCCCACCAGCAGTGCATAATAGTGCCAATCTCCCAGCAGCCTCTCCAACATTTGTTATTTTCTGTTATTGATTCATGCCAGTTGCCAGGGTGAGATCTGCATCCCACTTTGGTGAGTGGCATCTGGGTTCTTAAAAGCTAGCAAGCAGAAGTGGAGCCAAGATGGAGGAGTAGTCATACACTTCTGATGGTCCCTCTTACAAAAAAGACCCCCCAAAACAAGTGAATTGATTATATATATGAAAAGCTAGGAGACCTGAACATAAAAGGCAAATTTAGGAAATTGGGCCAAGAGGCAAGGGGATGGAGAGACAGTTAAGAAGCAGCAAGCAGTTGCTGTGCCTGACTCAGCAGCAACTGGTGCCCCTCAACCCCGATCCCCAGGCACGACCACAGCTGGGCTGACCTTTTGGGACACAGTTTCCTCAGCAAAAAAAAGAGCGAGTGGCACAGGACCAATTCACTGGTGGGACTGCGGCAGGGCTGGCAGTAGTTTTCAGGATGTGGTTTCCTTAGCCACAGAGAGCCAGTGGCACAGAATTTATTCATGTTTCAGGAATCAGCAAAGAACAGCATTCTTGGCAAAAGATAAGTGCTTTCATCTAATTTACCACATGGATCACATAGCACTCCTTTCAAAAGAACTCTCTCCCATTTATCTCATCCTTCCTCCCTCTGCCCCAGGCCCCAAACTCTCTTCAGTGACAGTCAATTTCTCTAGGCCTGCGATAGGTTCTGCTGCACAGACTGAGCCATTCTCCCAGCTTTGGAGAAGGAACAAGTTAACAAATGGGGAAAAAATAATGTGCCAGCTCCCCTAAGCTGGGAACTCAGGGCAGAAATGGCTCCTGTACAGGCACAAGTGATCCATGGGCTTTGAATGCCTTTCACCCCTGGATGGATGCATGTGGGCCCATTTCAGCACTAGACACTTGTTGTCACTGTGCAAGGGTGCATATCCCTGAGGTCTGACTTTAACTGTTTCAGCCGTGCAGTGGAGAGGTGGGTTTTTGACGTTTGACAACACTCTGCCTATTAAGCAGGGTCCTCACCTACCCAAATCGGGGCTTGAGTACTGATGGCTTCACCCACGCCACCTAGCCACCCTCGACAGGGGTCCAAGGATAAGTGGTGCCTCCCAGTCCTTATAGCTAAAAGCATTGGTTGCTTTTGGTACAGCTGCAGAGCCCACCCACTTCTCTGCGCTACAGAACAGGGACACATCTTTCTCACACACTGGAGGGACAGTGGTCAGTGACCTGCCTTGCTCAGAGGGTGGCCCCCTGCTGCCATCAGAAACCTGTGCATACTCCAATCACCCCTTCTCCTCTAAGACCACATGTGAGAGCCTGCACCACACACTTGGTGATTGACTACCTGAACACTTGAGCTGAATCCATATAAGAAAAGTGATTGGTCTCCTAAGCTCTTATACTTGTCTAGCTATCTGGCAACAGGACATTAGAGCTTCAAAGGCTCTGATAATCAAGCTAGTTCACTTGAACAGCCTATTTGGGTACATCAAAACAAAACAAAGCAAGACGCTAGGACACAGTAATCAAAAATAAAATAACTTAAAACAATAACTTATAGATGGCTCGGACCACAGTCAATATCGAATCACATAAAGGGAGACTATGATTGCTTCAACAAGCTCCCAAAACAAAGAATAAAGGAATCTTCTGGATGAAGATATCTTCCTGGAATTATCACAGGTAGAAAACAAAAGATTAATATAAAGGACTCTTCAAGAGATGAGGAAGGAGATCAGGCAAAACACAGAAGAAGCCATGGAACACACATATAAAGCAGCTGAGGAAATTAAGAAGGTTATTCAAGAGCATAATGACAAATTTAATAAGCTGCAAGAATTCATAGAGTGACAGCAATGAGAAATCCAAAAAGATTAATACAATTACAGAATTAGACAACTCAATAGAAAGTCAGAGGAGCAAAATTGAGGAAATGGCAGTCAGAATTAGTGAGATTGCAGATAAAACACTTGACACCAATATATTCAAAGAAAGGCCAGATAAAAGAATATTAAAAAGTGAAGAAACCCTAACAATCATGTGGGACTTTATCAAGAGAAATAACTTATGAGTGATTGGAGTAGCAGAACAGGGAGGAAAAACAGAATATACAGAGAGAATTGTTGAAGATTTGTTGACAGAAAACTTCCCTGATATGAAAGATGAGAAGATAATCTATACAAGATGCTCATTGAACCCCACACAAGGTAGGTCCAAAAAGAAAGTCACCAAGACATATTATAGTCAAACTTGCCAAAACAAAGGTTATGAGAGAATTTTAAGAGCTGCTAGGAATAAATGAAAAGTTGCCTACATAGGAGAGTCACTAAGAATAAACTCGGAGTACTCAGCAGAAACCATGAAGGCAAGAAGGCAATGGAATGACACATATAAAGCCATGAAGGGGTAAAAAAAAAAATACCAGCCAAGAATAGTATATCCAGCAAAACTCTCTTTCAAATATGAAGGCAAAATTAGGACAATCTCAGATAAACAGAAGTTTAGAGAATTTACAAAAATCAAAACAAAACTATAAGAAATACTAAAGGAAGTCTTCTAGTTAGAAAATCAATAACATCAGATAAAAACCCAAGACTACAATGCAGGACAGAGCAACCAGACATCAACCCAAATGGGGAAATCACAAAAATAGATGAAGATAAAAAACTCTGAAAACAGGGAAAGAGAGATGTAATTATGTAAAAGACAGCAACATTAAATCAATAAATTGGGACCAAAAATGTAGTTATAGAACTTTCACATGGAGAGGAAGTCAAGGCAATATAGAGAGATAAAGATTTGGTTTAAACTTAGAAAAATAGGAGTAAATGATTAGGTAACCACAAAGGAGACAATCCTACACGTCAAAATAAAATACAAGAAAAATATAAAGACTCAGGGAAAACAAAATCAACAACAATGAAGAAAAGGAAAGGCAATTTATAAGGAAAAACTACTTGGCACAAAAAATTAAGGTAAAAAAGAACCTGAGAACAACATGCAAGAAAAGACATCAAAATCAAGCACTAAACTCATGCCTACCCAAAATTATACTGAATATAAATCGACTAAATGCACCAGTAAAGAGACAGAAAGTGGCAGAATGGATTTAAAAAAAAAGACCTGTCCATATTCTGCCTACAAGGGACACATCTTAGACTTAAAGACACAAACAAACTAAACCTCAAAGGATGGAAAAAAATACATCAAGCAAACAAACGTCAAAAAAGAGCAGGAGTGGCAATATTAATCTCTAACAAAATAGTCTGTAAAGTAAAATCTACCACAAAGGAAAAGGAATGGCAGTACACAATGATTAAAGGGACAATACACCAGGAGGATATAACCATATCAAATATTTACGCACCCAGTGTTGGGGCTTCAAGATGCATAAAACAAACTCTAACAGCATTGAAAAGCAAGATAGACTGTTCGACAATAATAACAGGAGACTTAAACACACGATTTTTGGTGAAGGACAGAACATCCAGAGAGAATCTCAATAAAGACACGGAAGATCTAAATGTCACAACCAACCAACTTGACCTCAAAGAGGTATACAGAACATAAACAGGTATATTTTCTTTTCCAATGGCCATGCAACATTCTCTATTAGGTCACATATTAGGTCATAAAGCAAGACTTAACAGAATCCAAAATATCAAAATATTACGAAGCATCTTCTCTGACCATAAAGCCATAAAAGTAGAAATCAATAACACAAAAAGCAGGGAAAAGAAATCAAACACATGGAACCTGATTCAGAAACAACTCGATTAAATAAGAAATTAAATACAGAATAAAGAAACTAAGAGAATCAAAGGAGAATGAAAACACTTCCTATCAGAACCTTTGGGACACAGCTAAGGCAACCCTCAGAGGTCAATTTATAGCATTAAGTGCACAAATCCCAAAAGAAGATAGGGCCAAAATCAAAGAGTTATTCCTACAATTTGAACAAATAGAAAGAGGGCAACAAAAGAAACCCTTGGGCACCAGAAAAAGGCAAATAATAAAAACTAGAGCAGAATTCAATGAAATAGAGAACAGAAAAACAATCAAAAGTCTTAACAAGACCATAAGTTGGTTCTGGGAAAAGTTTAAAAAAAAATCAATAAACCATTGGCCAGACTGACAAAAGAAAACCAGGAGAGGAAGCAAATAAACTGAATAAGAAATGAGGTGGGCAATATCACAAAGCACCCAAGTGAAATTCAAAGAATTATATCAGATTACTATGAAAAATTGTACTACAACAAATTTGAAAACCTAGGAGAAATGGACAAATTTCTAGAAACACACTACCTACCTTCAGTAACACAAACAGAGGTAGAAGAAATAAATAAACCCATAACAAAAGAAGAGATTGAAAAGGTATTTTAAAAACTACTCCTGCAAAATAATAATAATAATAATAACCTGGCCCTCATATCTCACTGGATAATTCTACCAAAGTTTCAGAGAAGAGTCAACAGCCCACTACTAAAGATATTTTAGAGCATAGAAAAGATGGAATACTTCCAAATTCATTCTATGAAGCCAGCCTTTCCCTGATACCAAAACCAGGAAAAGACACCCCTCCCCGCAAAAAAAAATTACAAACATATATCCCTCATAAATTTGGATGCAGAAATCCTCAACAAAATTCTAGCCAACAGAATTCAAAAACATATAAAAAAAAATAATAATTCACATGACCAAGTGGGATCCATACCAGGTATGCAGGGATGGTTCAACATTAGAAAAACAATTAATGGAATCCATCATATAAATAAAACAAAAGACAAGAACCACATGATCTTATCAATTGGTGCAGAAAAGTCATTTAACAAAGTCCAACACACATTCATGATAAAAATTCTCAGCAAAATAGGAATAGAAGGGAAATTTCTCAACATAATAAATAGCACTTAGACAAAGCCAAAAGACAACATCATCCTTAATGGAGAGAGTCTGAAAACATTCCCATTCAGATCTGGAACCAGACAAGGATGCCCTTTACCACCACTCTTATTCGACATTGTGTTGGAGGTCCTAGCCAGAGCAATTAGGCTAGAAAAAGAAATAAAGGACATCCAAATTGGTAAAGAAGAAGTAAAAATACTTGCAGATGATATGATCTTACACAAAGAAAACCCTAAATAATCCACAGGAAAACTACTGGAACGAATAGATGATTTCAGCAAAGTATCAGGATACAAGATAAACATACAAAAATCCGTTGGATTCCTCTATGCCAACAAAGAGAAGGTCGAAGAGGAAAATACCAAATCAATACCACTTACAGTAGCACCCAAGAAGATAAAATACTTATGAATAAATCTAACCAGAGATATAAAAGACCTGTACAAAGAAAACTAGAAGACACTGCTGCAAGAAACCAAGTGACCTACAGAAGTGGAAAAACATACCTTGCTCATGGATAGGAAGAATCAACATTGTAAAAATGTCTATTTTACTCAAAGCAATCTGCAGGTACAATGCAATTCCGATCCAAACACCAAGAACATTTTTCCACGAGATGGAGAAACAAATCACCAACTTCACATGGAAGGGAAAGAGGTCCTGGATAAGCAAAGCATTACTAAAATAAATAAATAAATAAATAAGTGGGAGGCCTCACATTACCAGATTTTAGAACTTTTTATACTGCCACAGTAGTCAAAACAGCCTGGTACTGGTACAACAACAGATACATAGACCAATGGAACAGAATTGAGAATTCAAACATAAATCCATCCACACGTGAGCAGCTGATACTTGCCAAAGGCCCAAAATCTGTTAAATGGGGAAAAGATAGTCTCTTTAACAAACAGTGCTGGCATAACTGGATATCCATCTGCAAAAAAAATGAAAGAAGACCCATACCTCATACCAGGCACACAAAAAAAAAAAAGCTTGAAATGGACCAGAGACCTTAATATAAAATCTAAAATAATAAAGATCATAGAAGAAAAAATAGGGGCAATGCTGGCAACCCTAATACATGGCATAAACAGTATACAAAACATTACTAACAATGCACAAACGCCAGAAGATAAACTAGATAACTGGGAGCTCCTAAAAATCAAACACTTATGCTCATCCAAAGACTTCACCAAATGAGTAAAAAGGTTACCTACAGACTGGGAAAATGTTTTTGGCTGTGACAAATCTGATGAGCAGTGTCTGATCTCTAAAATCTACATGATACTGCAAAAACTCAATAACAAAAAGACAACACAGTCAAAAGTGAGCAAGGGGTATGAACAGGCATATCACCAGAGAAGTCTTTCGGACAGCTAACAGATACTTGAGGAAATCCTTATGATCATTAGCCATTAGAGAAATGCAAATCAAAACCATCTCACCCCAACAAGGCTGGCATTAATCAAAAAAACACAAAATAATAAATGTTGGAGACGTTGTGGAGAGACTGGAACATTATACAGTGCTCGTGGGAATGTAAAATGCTACAACCACTTTGGAAATCAATTTGGCACTTCCTTAAAAAGCTAGGAAAAAAAAGAAAACTACCATAGATCTAGCAATCCCACTCCTTGGAATATATCCTAGAGAAATAAGAGCCCTCACACAAACAGATATGTGCACAACCATGTTCGTTGCAGCACTGTTTACAATAGGAAAAAGTTGGAAGCAAACAAGGTGCCCATCAATGGATAAACGGATAAGTAAATCACAGTATGTTCGCGTTATGGAATACTACACAACAATTGAGAACAACGATGAACCTGTGAACCATCTCATAAGATGGAGGAATCTGGAAGGCATTATGCTGAGTGAAATTATTCAGCTGCAAAAGGAGCAATATTGTAGGAAACTACTATTATAAGAACTTGAGAAAAAGTTTAAACACAGAAGAAATTATTCTTAGATGGTTATGACAGTGGGAAGCTAGGGAGAGGGGTATTCTTTAATTAGATAGTAGATAAGAACTATTTTAAGTGAAGGAAAAGACAATACACAATGCAGGGGAGGTCAGCACAACTGGACTAAACCAAAAACAAAGAAGTTTCCTGAAAAAGACCAAATGCTCCCAAGGCCAGGGTAGCAGGGATGAGAGGTTGTGGACCATGGTTTCAGTGGACAGTTAGATCAATTGGCAAAACAAAATGTATTAAGAAATCGTTCTGCATCCCACTTTGTGAATGGCGTCTAGGGTCTTAAATGCTAGCAAGTGGCTATCTTAAATGCATCTATCGGTCTCAACCAAACTGGAGCAAAGGAGAATGAAGAACACCAAAGATGGGTAAAGATGGGCCCAAGAGACAGAAAGGTCCAGCCTGAGACCAGAACTAGATGGTGCCAGGCTACCACCAATGACTGCCATGACATGGAACACAACAGAGAATCCCTGATAGAGCAGGAGAACAGTGGGATGCAGATCTCAAATCCTCATAAAAAGACCAGATTTAGTGGTCTGACTAAGAGTAGAGGGACCCCTGAGGTCATGGTTCTCAGAGCCTTTGTTGGCCCAAGACTGGAACCATTCTGGAAGCCAACTCTTCAGAGAGGGATTGGACTGGACTATACGAAGAAAATGATACTGATAAGGAGTGAACTTCTTGGCTCAAGTAGACAAATGGGACTATGTGGGCAACTCCCATCTGTAGGCAAGATGAAAAGGCAGATGGGGACAGGAGCTGGTTGAATGGACAGGGGGAATATAGGGTGGAGAGGAGGAGTGTGCTGTCTCATTAGGGGGTGTCATGGTTTGAACTATATCCCCCCAAAAATGTATGTATCAACTTGATTAGGCCATGATTCCCAGTATTGTATGGTTGTCCTCCATTTTGTGATTGAATTTATGTTGAAAGGATTAGGGTGGGATTGTAACACAACCCTTACTCAGGTCCAATGTAAAGGGAGTTTCCTGGGGAGTGGCCTACACCACCTTTTATCTCTCAAGAGATAAAAGGAAAGAGAAGCAAGCAATGAATTGGGGACCTCATACCACCAAGAAAGCACCAGGAGCAGAGTGCATCCTTTGGACCTGGGGTCCCTGCTCCTGAGAAGTTCCTCGACCATGGGAAGATTGGGGACAAGGACCTTCTTCCAGAGCCGACAGAGAAAGAAAGCCTTCCCCTGGAGGTGATGCCTTGAATTTGGACTTTTAGCCTACTTTACCGTGATGAAATAAATTTCTCTTTGTTAAAGCCATCCACTTGTGGTATTTCTGTTATGGCAGTACTAGATGACTAAGACAGGGGGAGAGCAGCTATGAATACATAGCAAGATGGGTATAAGTTTTTGTATTAGAGACTGACTTGATTTGTAAACTTCCACTTAAAGCAAAATAAATTTTTAAAAAAAGCTAGCAAGTGCTATGTGAGATGCGTCAATTGGTCTCAACTCACCTGGAGCAAAGGAGAATGAATAACACTAACGACACCTGGAAAATATTAGCACAAGAAAAAGTTAGGGCCACATAAATCAGAGGTTCCATCAGCCTGAGACTGGAAGAACTAGATGGTGCCTGGCTGCCACCAATGACTTCCCTGACAGGGAAAACAACAGAGAATCCCTGATGGAGCAGAAGAAAAGTGGGATTCGGACATCAAATTCTAGTAAAAAGACCAGACTTAATGGTCTGACTGAGACTGGAGGGACCCTCAGAGGGCATGGCCCCCAGACTCTCTGTTAGCCCAGACCTAAAACCATTCTCTAAGCCAACTCTTCAGACAAAGATTAGACTAGCCTTTAAGACATAAAATGATAGTGGTGAGGGGTGTCCTTCTTAGTTCAAGCAGACACAGGAGACTATGTGGGCAGCTCCTGTCTGGAGGCCAGATGGGAAGGAAGGCGGGGATAGTTGCTGGTTGAATGGATACGGGAAATACAGGGTAGAGAGGAGCGTGCTGTCATATTGTAGGGAGAGCAACTAGGGTCACATAACATCGTGTGTACAAGTTCTTGTAGGAGAAACTGACCTGAATTGTAAACTTTCCTTTAAAGCACTATATATATATATGTATATATATAAAGTTTGAAAAGGAGAAAAAGAATGAAGAGGAAATGTTTGTCAAATGTCAATACCTGAAATTTAGGATAAACTAATAAACATACTAACAACTTCAGCTGGGAATGTGGCTGTCATTGACTTGTTTTTTTGCTTTGTTGTTTTTGTAACAAATCAACATTTATTGAGGTAAGTATAAAGTTACTTGTACAAATTTCCTATTCACCTTCAAGCATATAGACGAGCAGTGTTTTGAATTTGCTTTGTCGAACATGACTGAACTAAGCCTAACCAGTTTGAAGAATGATATCTAATGTTTCAAATGTCTCCACTTAGTGATGTTGAACTTCAAATATGTTTTAAGTAATAGGGGACCAATTAGTTAAATCAAAATGTAATGCTTAAATGATCTAATTCTAGAAGTTCACTGTAAGAGATAAATAAGAACTATATATATGTATATATATACTTAGGAATTATGTTAAAACTATGTTTTATAAACAGTAGTAATAGTACTTTTTTAAAACTTCTTGAAGAACAGATGCAGCATCAATTAAGTTAAACTAAAAAGATATCAGTCAGGACTAAAGAGCAAAAACAAATCAGATGTCCTGCTGTGTATATGGATGTTCAGGAGCTGGCTGCTATAAACTCAAATCAAACCAGCCATCCCCCTGGATTCTCGCACCCTCGAAGCTCACCCCTTCTGCTCCCCTGGGCATATAAGGATGCAGGGGATGCCCTGACCCTCTTGACCACTACCCTAAGCTGCATGTGGAACACCAGGTACAAAGGGACAATTTGGAAAACCTTGGATTTCAAACGCTAATTATAACAACTTTTTTTCTTTTTTAGGTGGTTGAAGTTTCTGTTGGTCAGAACAATTACCAACCAACTTTCTTGAGTGCTTTTCTCACAATGGCTGATCTACCTTTGATGGAAGGATATGGTGCTTCCCAATTGCTTCTCCAGGTCTTCAGCCATATTCAGGTAGGACCAAAAGTGCTGATGTGTAAGGCTGATTTTTCATACAGTTTTGGATGTATCTTCTCTGTTTATAAGTGATAACCCTTCTCCTTCACTGATTTTCTTAGTGGTTACATCCTCATACTCTTTGTATAGTTCAGGCAATATCTGCAGTTTTATCTGAAACTTTCACCCTGTGCAAGGTCACACTGTAAAGATTTGCTCTACATGGAGACTTTTAATCAGAACTGAAAGCACCTCGGTCATGTGGAAGTTTTCAAGCACTGTCTTCTATTCTTTCAGCCCCTGACCCATCTCTCCCACTCACTATCTTCTTGGACAAGTAGTTTCAGCTTTCCTGAAGCTCAATATTGTCATCCAATTCATTAACTATTTCCTCTGAATTGTTCTATGTTCTCCTGAGATGGCTTTAAGATATTTTTGGCCTCAGTCACTTGATTGGAGGATTGTGATGCCTCTTTAGTGACTGTGTCTGTCCTTCTTGAGGAGCCATCATCTCTGTGAAATAAAAGTTGAGGGTACCTACTTGTCAGCTCTCTGTGAAGAAGGTCTACTGTACCCCACAGAGAAGAGGTGGATCTGTTCTCATCTTTATTCAGTGCTGTCGAACACAGACTCTGTATGTTTAGAAGACTGACCTGCACCACAGGTGTCACAAAGGCTTTTAAGGATTCTGTTTAATTTTCTCTTGGAGTTTATGATACTTTTCAACTTGGAGAAAAATTCACTTGGTTATTTATCTCTCCTTCAGAATGCTTTGGCTTTTTACTGTTGTAACAATCAAAGCAACACATACCAGAATTTCCATGGGAAACTCAAGCACACTGCAGCCTTGTGCCATCCAAGCACAGCATAACTGCTGCAGTACTAGCTGCAAAGATTTTTGAGGCCATCAGCAGACCTCAGAGACTCCAAAGGGCACTACAGCTTTGTCTCTGGCCAGTAGTTTCAGGGCTACAACTCCCTGCCTGAAACCCTGTGAGTGTCCTAAACTTAACCTCAAAAAAGTACCTGGTACCAGGCCAGACCATCAGTGAGGCTGAAGAGATAGGACCTCTCTAACTGTGCTCTGGTCACTGCACAAGTTATAAAGGTTATAATCTGTACAGGACATTGGGGAAAGTGGAGAGGCTGATTACTGACAGGGCCAACTAGCCTATGAGCTGTGATCACTCCAGGCCAGACATAGTCTCACAGGGAACCAGGTGGATACAAGCAGTGCCAGGCCCTAAACAAACCTCTACAAAGGAGAGTGAATAGCCTGGATTTCCAAACCTGGTCCTGTCTCTTTAATAGCTTCTTAAATGGGGCTCCAACATTATAAACAATATCTTAGGAAAGCATTGCAGATTCTAAATCATGTTCCTAAACAGTGTTTTTTTTTAGGATGGACTATCCTATGAGAGGGAATCTTCATGGTGTAGTGGTTAAGAGTTCAGCTGCTAACCCACAGGTCAGCAGTTTGAGTCAACCAGGTGCTCCTTGGAAACCCTATGGAGCAGTTCTACTCTGTCCTATAAGTCGCTATGAGTCGGAATCCACTCGATGACAATGGCTTTTTTTTTTATTCTATGAGATTGACTATCCCATGAGGTTGTCAGTTTTATGAGGTTTTTAATCACTTTTAACTGTTAAAGTTAAGCTCTGACAGATTATAGGGCTTTTATAAGGACACAATCTGACTCGAAGTAAGGGTTTTTTTTTTTTTTTTTCTTGCTTTATTTTGGTAAAAAATCTAAATTCCTAATGTGGACACTTTCTTTTCTCCTCAATTTTTAATATTTCTTTTTAGTTTTGATTATATAACACAAAAATTCACTATTTTAACCATTTTATTGGACATTATTTATTGAGACAATATATATAAATAACAATATATTAGCTATTTCAACCTTTTTTACATGTAAAATTCAGTGACATTAATCATGTTCACCACGTTGTGCAATCATCACCATTATCCATTTCCAAAATTTTTTACTGCCCTTTCTTAATGGAAATTCAGAACCCCCTAAGCAATAATTTCCCTGTTCCACTCTTCCCCCAGCCCCTGGTAACCACTAATAAACTCGGTCACTATGCATTTGCCTATGAAAGTCAGTAATTTTATTGTGCATACTTTATAAGAGGAACATGAAAATCACTGATAATGGTTATTCATAGAATGAGTAAAGAGTAAAACAGGCTAAAAACAAAGTGTAATTGCCAAAAATTAGGACTCAGTTAGTTTACAGCTTATCAGAGCACTGAAATTTAATACAGGATAGACCAAATTTCACTTTTAGGTGATTTATTTAAGGCAGAGCCAAATTTCACTTTTCAGTGGCTTATTTAAGGCAGTTATTCTCAAAGTGTAATACCTAGAGGAGCAGCATCAGTGCCACCTGGGATCTTATTGGTAATGAACATTCTCAGGCCCCACCCCATAGCTACTGATCAGAAACTGGGATGAGCCCAGCATCTGTATTAACATTCCTTCTGGGAGTTTCAGATGTTCCATAATGTTTGAAAACCACAGATGTAATGCTATTTAATCATTAAAATTCTACTACGATATCTCAGAATGGCTAAATATAAGCATGTTTCCTAGGATCCTTAATGTTGTTTACTTTACCATAAACTGTACAAGTTCATAGGTCAAGGGTCTGTTTACATGTATCACACAATTATTTCCAACATATAATTTCAAAAAAAATAAACAATCTGTTTATTTCAGGTATTTAATTCACATTTGGTCAGTTCAAGGAGGATCTCTGAGCAGAACACCAGTTTTTGCCTTTGTCCATTCCAGCCTCTTTTGCATTCCTCGTCTTTAACTATGCCCCATCTCTTCATCCCTCTACTCATGGTGCTTTAACTGTTATAAAAGCCTGGAAAGTAAATTGGTTCATTGAATTCATTTACCACTTAACACACATTTTAACCTGTGTTCCCTTGCCAAAGGTGATTTGTCATTTAAAGTGGCATTGCTCTAGGGAAGGTATTTTTAGATGTAGGAAAATTTCAGTGGTCATATAGGACCTTTAATTAAATATGGCATGAAGCCAAGGGTGGAAAGCAGTACCTTCAACACTGATGTAAGCAAACAGGTGCAGTCAACCTATCAAAAGGATTTGGTACCATATATATGTCTCCTTGACTATGATTCCCCACTATGGAGGTGAGTTTACTTTTGTCAAGAATTATGATTCTATTATTTTAGGTTATCCTTTCAAATTACTGGTATCTATTATGGTTTTGGAATCTTGCATGTGAAGTTTGAATTATAGGATAACCTCTGTAAAATCCCATCCACAAGTGATACAACACAAAAGCTCCCTTTTGTCCACATGATATTCCGAAGATGTAAGACATGGACTATGTCTACACAGTCAGCAGGCCAAAACTCTTGTTAAATAAGAAGTCAGTTCAGTCAAACGATTGAGCTCATATTAGCAGAATTTTTCACTGAAGAGAGGCCTTTTCCAGAAATTAACCTTGTTATTTCAGTATTTTGTGGACATAGAGACACTGTGGTTGTGGAGGGCAGGATGGCAGAAGGAAGGAAAAAGGAGAGTGTGGAATGAAACGCCTGTAGTTCAGGACAATGGTTCTCTACCTGTGCTTACAAGTAAGTGTGAGTACAGAAAAGGGGACAATCATCTGTTTCCTTACACTCATCACAAAGGGCATAGCTTGAGGTTAATAGACACAAAATTGTTTAGATAGTTCTCAAATAATAGACATAGAATAAATAAGAAAAAACCAGGCAAGTAAAACTATTACTTTAAACATAATGAAAAGAAATTTCCATATCTCTGAAGGATATATACATGAAGAATTTGAAAAATTATACATAACCTATTCCAGGAGGGGGAAGATTTCTTCCACTTGGGGGGGGGGGAATATGTGTGTGTGTATATATATGTATATATATATATATATATACTTAAGCTAAATACATTTTACGTGCAGTATGTATTTAGTTTTAAAAAATTCAATTCCAACTATCCTGTTTAACAGCTTATTTTAATTCACTTTATAAGTTTACCTACAGGAGAAATACTATTAAGCATCTGTTCAATTTTCCTTAAATGCTGAATTTATATATAGCTTTTAAACTATGGGCTAAATATTTCATTTAATAAGTAAATGCAGCTATATATCCATAAATTAAAAGAAAAAAAATTAAACATCCTTCATATGTATTTGATGAAAAAAAATCAAACTTCCTTAGCCTTATATGTATGAGAGTTTTAAGAAGTATATTTAAACTGATGGCTGTATTAGATTATCTGACTGATACAATGTGTTGAGAAGTCTAATTTGATACAATATTATACAGCATAGCTTTTCACAGCACAGAATAATACAGATTTTTTATCAGTCTATCTATCTACCTTCTTATTTATTAATTTTTCATTTTAAAGTAAAAAGTCATGGCTCCAATTGAAATGACATTTTAATTAGACATGAAAGTGTATGTGTATCTTCATCATCTATGTATCTCCTTATGCCTATAGAATATTTATTACTGAAACTGATAACTGTTTAGATTATCTTAACCATACAATACAATATCATACAAGATAGAAGGTGGTGTAAATCAACAAGGATTGACTTGATTTGGTAAAGTCCACTCAATTTTCCCAATTTCCAGGGCTGAAACAGCCATCTCTCTCTCTCTATTTTTTAAACTCAATATATTTTATGTAAAATATATATAGTTTTTAAAAAAATTCAATTGAAGCTATCCTGTTTAACAGCTTACTTTTAATTTGCTTTATAAGTTTACCTATAGAAGAAATAGTATTAAGCATCTGTTCACTTTTCCTTAAATGCTGAGTTTATGTATAGCTCAAAGATACTGCCTGTATTATGTATTGTACCAGATCAAATTCTAAAACAGGATGGCCACTTAGATTTAGAAATCTTAGAGTTTTTCATTCATATTTGCAACATTGGGTCAATTGGTGTTTTATGCTATGACTTTCAAGCTGCTTCTTATGTGGAAAAAATTGCAACATATGCTCTAGGTTGGCAAATTAAAATAAAGAAAAAATACGTTTGAATAGTTGAACTAGTATTTTAGAAAAAAAGTTCTTTTTTAAAAGTATTTTAAAATTATTTCAAATCTATTTCATACACAAAGTAGTTTTTAATTCTTATAGCAACCTTCTTAGAAGGTTTATGATTTAAAAGTTATGAGTCTTTTTAAGGAAAAAGAAAGCAATTAACTTCTCCCTCATTCCATAGGGAAAAAAAACGACAGAAATGAATCTTAAACCAGGACTTCTTATCCTGAGTACAGTGTTCTTTTGTCCATGCATCCCCACATCAATAGGATGAATCTTTTTGAAGACATAATTGAGGCAGGGAAACCTGCAGTCAAGGAGTTAGGGACCTAGGGTAGTTATAGGAGAAAGGTGCTGAGCTGGATATACTAGAGACAATGGTGCTAATTAACAAGGATTGGCAAAATCTTGATTAGGTAGAGTAGACTGTTTGTTCCCCTGGTTTTCAGAGCTTAAACAGCCATCTCAAAGATACTGGTGTTATTATGTGTTGTGTTGATTCAAGCCTGGGTATGCATGTCAGAGACCACCCGCTCATGAGATGGCTGTGCAAGAGAAGGACTCTGACTGCCACCTAATTTTTGTAGCAGTAGTGTATTTACGAGATCAGACCCTACAGATTAAAAATGTCATCCCCATTTCTGTGTCTGCACTCATCTACGATCAGAAAAGCACTAGATCAAAGATTTGGATGAAATCAGTGTGGTTGGTTCATACCAGAAATAAAGAAGTCTACATCCTCTATATGCACCAAGGCACTACATAGACGTCATCTCTGTTAAGGAAAGAGAGGATTAGCTTATTTTGGCCTTCCTCAATTTATGAGTTTACAAGTCTTGTTCTTAGTATAAACTTAAAGAATTGGAACACTCGAAAACCTTTCTTGTACTCAGTGTATGACAGCTCCCAACTGCAACCATTTCAGAAAGAAGTTATATGCATATCTGTAGGTTCAATCATTTCAATTGTGTCTACAAGAAAAGAATGTTGCTCTAAAAAAAAAAAAGCAGTTTTTTTTTTAATTTAAAATATTAGCATAGCTGCAAACAAATGTAAAAATGTAACAGGTGAGTATTTTTTGTGTAAAAACACTATGTATATTAAAATCTAAAACTATCTTGGAAAGACAGAGCATAAACCTAAATTGGGAATTTTTAAAAATGAATTAACCAGTGTGTTTTCTTCTCCAAATCTACTTAATACTTTCCCTGTGACTGATAATTATGCTCTATGGAAATCATTTAAATTTTTTTTTTTTAATTATTTCTTGTCCTTTTAATCACCTCCCTGCTTTTTATAGACATTGCTCTTATTATCATACCAAAACTCCTGTCATGATTGCCCTTGGACATTGAGCCTGGCCCCTCTAACTCTCATCTAACTGCATGGTTTGAAATTGTATATGAGCCATGCCAGCAAGTTCTTGAAGTCTGAGGAAAGAATGTTGATTTTATTCCAAGCATAATGGGTGTATACCAAAGATTCAAGGCAGGGAGTGGTTAACTAGAATAAAAACTGTTACTTTATGAGAGAAACAAAATAATGTTTTCATCCATTATTTTTGAGATAATTATTTTTCTTCAAATGAGATATTTAATTTAATTCTCAATCATATCTTCCATTTTATGATCTTTGTAACCCACCATAAATCAACTCTAAATTTTTATTTTAAAAACAGTGAGTATGTTTATAATTTCAAGAGTTGGATGTAAATTATCTGTGATTGAGAAAAATCTAAATAGACTTCTATCTGAGACTTTCTTTTCTCAAATGGTTAATTTTGATATCAGTATTTTTATATATATATAGTAAAAACCCAAAATAATTACAATATTTGTAATTGAAAAGGCCAATGGGAACTATTTAACATTCTTTAGTCCTTAACAATTGAGAGCATACTTTTCTCCTAGTACCTAATTTGATCTGTTCTGATCTATTATCAAACTTGGCCAATACACTATGGTGTGAAGGGGTATATTGACCCCAATTGATACCTTAAAGAGTTGAGCTATTGAGAAGTAGAATGATAGGCTATGATGAAACATTTCAACTGGGAGGTTAGGGCTTTGAATCAGGACACTGGATTCCCAATACAGTACATATCTAGAAAGTTATACAGTCAAACTAAGATTTTTAGATAACAGAACTCCTCTTCTTGTCTTAACTTTCTGTAGGCAGTGTTACTCCAGTAGAAATCATGGAGAAGAGAAATGCCACTTCAGATTTTATTCTCTTGGGACTCTTCCAGCACACTAGCTTCCACCTCTTCCTCTTCATCGTGGTGCTGATAGTAGCCATTGCTTCCCTGGTGGGCAATGCCCTCACAATCCTCCTGATTCACTGGGACCACCGGCTTCACACACCCATGTACTTACTGCTGAGCCAACTCTCCTTCATGGACACAATGCTGGTTATCACCACTGTGCCCCAAATGACATCTGGTTTTCTGACAGGCAAGAAGTCCATCTCCCCTGCTGAATGTGGGTTACAGATCTTTGCCTACCCCACCTTGGGTGGTGGAGAGTGCTTCCTCTTAGCAGCCATGTCCTATGACCGCTATGTGGCAGTGTGTCATCCACTACGATATAACATTCTCATGAACTGGCAGCTGTGCCTGAGAATGACCTTAGGGTCTTGGTTTCTGGGGGCAGCTGATGGTCTCGTGCAGGCAGTGGCTACCCTGAGCTTCCCTTTCTGCAGTGCTCATGAGATTGATCATTTCTTCTGTGAGGCCCCCTCACTGCTGCGTTTGGCTTGTGCTGACAGTTCAGTCTTCGAAAATGTCATGTACATCTGTTGTGTGGTAATGCTCCTTGTGCCTTTATTTCTCATCCTGATATCCTACAGTCTCATCCTAGCTGCAGTTCTCCACATGCCTTCTACAGAAGCCCGCAAGAAGGCCTTTGCCACGTGCTCGTCACACTTGACTGTGGTGGGACTGTTTTATGGGGCTGCCATTTTTACCTATATGAGACCAAAGTCCTACAGATCAGCTAACCATGATAAGGTTGTGTCAGCTTTCTATACCATCTTCACACCTGCATTGAACCCCCTCATTTATAGTCTGAGGAACAATGAGGTGAAAGGAGCCTTGAAAAGGTGGCTTGGGAAATGCACTAACTTAAAACATCAATAAAACAGTCCCACGGTTTAGAGTTAGACAACCTCAAACTTGTGTTGCTGTTGCTAAGTGTTTTCAAGTAGTTTTTGACTCAGAGCATCCCTATATAAAAATGTACAAAACTCTGTCCAGTCCTACATCATTCCTCACGACAGGTGCTATGTTTGAGTCCAGCGTTGCAGCCACTATGTCTATCCAACTCATTGAGGTCTTCCTCTTTTTCACTGACCCTCTCGTTTACCAAGAATGATGTCCTTTTCCAGGGACTGGCCCCTCCTGAAAACATGTCCAAAAAAAGTCTCATCATACTCCCTTCTAAGAATCATTGTGGCTGTACTTCTTCCAGGAAAAATTTGTTTGCTCTTCTGCAGTCCACAGTATGCTCAATATTCTTCTCCAACAAAAACATCAATTCTTCTGTCATCCTTATTCATTGTCCAGCTTTTGCATGCATATGAGATGACTGAAAACACCATTATTTGGATCAGGCACACCTCAATCCTAAAGAGACATCTTTGCTTTTTAACACTTGAAAGAGGTCTTTTGTAACAGATTTGCCCAACAGAATATCTTGTTTGATTTCTTGACTGCTGCTTCTATGGATGTTAATTGTAGATCCAAGTAAAAGGAAATCCTTGAAAACTTCAGTATTTTCTTCATTTGTCATAATCTTACTTATTGGTTCAGTTGTAAGTATTTTTGTTCTTTTTTTTTTTAATATATACTGAAGGCTTTAGTCTTTGCTCTTGATCAGTAAAATTCTTCACTTTCAGCAATAAAATTTGTTGTCATCTGCATATGGTAGGTTGTTAATGAGTCTTCATCCAATTCTATAGTCCTGCTTCTCTGATTATTTGCTTAGCATACAGATTGAATAAATTATGGTGAAAGGATATAACCCTCATGCATACCTTTCCTGATTTTAAACCATGTAGTATCTCCTTTTTCTGTTCAAAGGACTGCATCTTAGTCTATGTAGCTTCCACATGAGTACAAGTAAGTGTTTCAGAATTCCCTTTCTTCACAATGTTATCCATAACTTGTTATGATCCACACAGTTGAACACCTTATTAGAGTCAATAAAACACAAGTGAACACCTTCCTGGTATTCTCCATTTCAACCAAGATCCATGTGACATAAACAATGATATTCCTCATTTCACATCCTCTCTTGAATCCTGCTTGAATTTCTGTCAGTACCCTTTCGATCTTGCAACACTCTTTGAATTATCTTTAGCAAAATTTTATTTGCATGTGATATTAATAATATTGTGTAAGTTCCTAAAATTATTGCTATTTCACACATTTTGTAAAAACTATCTCCTCTTTTTAAAATTGATAAAATCCATCTTTGTGTTCATTTACTCACATGTCATAATTAAACAGACTTCTGAATTATCTTAAAAATCTATGTATCTCAAAATTATACTACGTCATTGCTCACAAAATAGAAATATTCTTAGATATGCCAGTAAAAGCACAAGCAAAAAAAAAAAAAAAAGACAAAAGACAAAAGATACAAATGATACTTTAACAAAATAAAAAAATAATAAAAAAAACAACTTTTGTACATTGAAGGGCTTTATTGGCAAAGTGAAGAGACAACTACAGATTAGGAAAAATTATGGGGAAATATATATTGAATAAGGGTTTAAAAACCAGGATATATTAATACTCCTAAAACTGAAAACAAAAAGACAAACAACTAAATTGAAAGATGGGCAAAGGACTGGAATAGACGTTTCATCAATTAGAAATACAAATGTCCAACATCATATAAAAAGATACTCAAGGAGGTGGATCCAAGATGTCGGAATAGACAGACATTTCTGATGAGCACTCTTTACAACAAAGACCCCCCCAAAAAAGTGAAATGAGTATACTTATGACAAGCTAGGAGCCCTGAACATCAAAGGCAAGCTTAGAAAATGAACTGAGGGGCAGGGAGAGGAAGAGACAGTTCAGAAGTGGAGAGGAGTTATTGGACATGAATTGCAGGGAGCACTCAGGCACCATTCCTGGAGTGATGGCAGTGGGCTGGTGCTAGCATTCGGGCACAGTTTTCTCAAGGAGAAGCAGCCAGCCACGTAGCCTACTCACACTTCCGGAACCGCAGAAGAATGGCGCTCTCGGTAAAAGCTAAGTGCTTGTGTATATTTTACCACACCCCGATGCCCCCAAGCCAGCTTCAGCAGCTTAATTCCCTGGGCCTGAGACAGGCACTGTTGAGTGCCTAGAGCCATCCTCCCAGACTTGGAAAAGGAAAAAATTTGCAATTGGGGAAAAGATAATTTGCCAGCTCCACTAACAAGGGGTGCTCAGGACAGAAGCAGATCCTGTCCAGGCATAAACAGTCCATGGACTTTGAGCATCTTTCCCCTCTGCATGGACCTGTGTGTACCTATTTCAGAATAGGCCCTTGTTGGCAGACTACAACCTTTTCAGCTATGCAGAAGAGAGGTGGGTGTTTGATATTTGACACTGCTTTGCCTATTAAACAGCATTCTCACCTGCCCACATCGGGGGCCTAAGGACTGGTCACATAGCCACCCACAACAGGAGTCCAAGGATAACTGGTACCCCCCAGTCATTACAACCAAAAACATTGGGGTGCCTGTGGTTCATCTGCAGAACACACCCATATGCATGGTGTAGGGAACAGAGACACGCTTTCCTCAGAGACACTTGGGGATCGGTTTTCAGCCCCCTGCCTTGTTCAGAGAGTGGCTCCCTGCTGCAGTCAGATACCGGTACATACACCAATCATCCCTGCCCCTCTAAGACTGTAGGACAGAGCCTGTACCACACACTTGATGAACAGCTACCTGGACACCTGAGCTGAATTCATACAAGAAAAGTGAATAGACTTCTAGGCTGATATCTAGCCTTCTGGGGACAGGATGTCAGAGCTCCAGAGGCAAAAATAATCAAGCTAGCTCACTCAAGCAACCCATTTGGGCATAACAAAATAAAAAGCAAGAAACTATGACACAGGAAGCAAACATAAACCAATACAATATCTTATAGATGGCTCAGAGACAACAGTCAATATCAAGTCACAGAAAGAAACAGACCATGATCACCTCAAAAGGCTCTCAAAACAAAGAATCCAGGGATCTTCTAGATGAAAGTGCATTCCTGGAATTACCAGATGTAGAATACAAAAGTTTAGTATATAGAACCCTTCAAGACATCAGGAAGGAAATGAGGCAATACACAGAACAAGCCAAGGAACACACAGATTAAACAATTGAAGAAATTAGAAACTCTTTTCAGGAACATAATGAAAAATTTAAGAAGCTGGAAAAATCCATAGACAGACAGCAATCAGAAATTCAGAAGTTTAACAATAAAATTACAGAACTAGACAACTCGATAGAAAGTCAGAGGAGCAGAATTGAGCAAGTAGAATCCAGAATTTCTGAACTTGAAGATAAATTACTTGGCACTAATATATTTGAAGAAAAATCAGATAAAAGAATTAAAAAAAAAAAAGAAAGAAAGAAAAAGAAACCTTAAGAATCATGTGGGACGCTATCAAGAGAACTAACCTACGAGTGATTGGAGTACCAGAACAGGGAGGGACAATAGAAAATACAGAAAGAATTGTTGAAGATTTTTTGGCAGAAAACTTCCCTGATATCATGAAAGATGAGAATATATTTATCCAAGATGCTCAGTGAACTCCACATAAGGTAAATGTTAAAAGAAAGTCACGGAGGCGGGGCCAAGATGGCGGACTAGGTGGACGCTAACGCAGATCCCTCTTGCAACAAAGACTCGGAAAAACAAGTGAATCGATCACATACATAACAAGCTACGAACTCTGAACAACAAGCACAGACTTAGAGATGGAAAATGAACAAATACAGGCAGACAGCGACTGTTTTCAGAACTAGGAGCCAGCGTACCAGGCAGGAGACCTTCGGAGCCCGATCTGGGGTAGAGCCCAGGGGGGCAGACAGCACAGACAAGGGGCCCAGCCCTACCCCCCCCGAACCCATCCCGGGAGAGACTCTAGCTGGTTGGTGTGGGCGGCGTAGCGGCGCAGCCGGAGGGAGAAGCACCCAGGAGGCAGTGACTGATCTTGGAGCGGGGAGAGCAGCGTCCCAGGCGGGAGCCATCCTGCCGGGAGTTTGGCGGGAAGCGGGGGGGGGTGTCAGCTATATTTCTCTAAAGCGACCCGGGGGCGGGACCCACACGTTTGTGCGGGGGGACGCCCACCCAGTTTGCGCATGTGGCGCGGCGCACTGGAGGGAGAAGTCCCCGGGAGGAAGTGACTGGTCTTGGAGCGGGGAGCGGGCAGGGCGTGAGAGCAGGGTCCAATTATATTCCCCTGAATTGACCCAGGGGGCGGGCCCACCTGGTCATGCGGGTGATGCCCACCCAGTTCGCGCGAGCGGTGCCGCGCACCGGAGGGAGAAGTCCCCGGGAGGAAGTGACAAGTCTCGGAGTGGGGAGAGTAGCATCCCAACCGGGGAGCCGTCCCGCACGGATTTTGGCGGACGGGGGCGGAGCGTGAAAGCGGTGATCAGCTCTATATTCTGTGGTGCTACACTCCTAGCTCTCTGATCCCTCCCCCACCCTCCCCAGACGGCTCCATTAACATCCGAATACCTGGAGCTAGGAGGAGAATTCAGATAGGGATTTGACTGCACTTTTTTTAGCTGATTACCGGGAAAATCTAGTTTCCCAGTGATGGCTCGGAGACAGCAGTCCATATCAAACCACATAAAGAAACAGACCATGACAGCTTCTCCAACCCCCCAAACAAAAGAATCAAAATCTTTCCCAAATGAAGATACAATCCTGGAATTATCAGATACAGAATATAAAAAACTAATTTACAGAATGCTTCAAGACATCACAAATGAAATTAGGCTAACTGCAGAAAAAGCCAAGGAACACACTGATAAAACTGTTGAAGAACTCAAAAAGATTATTCAAGAACATAGTGGAAAAATTAATAAGTTGCAAGAATCCATAGAGAGACAGCATGTAGAAATCCAAAAGATTAAAAATAAAATTACAGAATTAGACAACGCAATAGAAAGTCAGAGGAGCAGACTCAAGCAATTAGAATGCAGACTGGGACATCTGGAGGACCAGGGAATCAACACCAACATAGCTGAAAAAAAATCAGATAAAAGAATTTAAAAAAATGAAGAAAACCTAAGAATCATGTGGGACTCTATCAAGAAGGATAACTTGCGTGTGATTGGAGTCCCAGAACAGGGAGGGGGGACAGAAAACACAGAGAAAATAGTTGAAGAACTCCTGACACAAAACTTCCCTGACATCATGAAAGACGAAAGGATATCTATCCAAGATGCTCATCGAACCCCATTTAAGATTGATCCAAAAAGAAAAACACCAAGACATATTATCATCAAACTTGCCAAAACCAAAGACAAACAGAAAATTTTAAAAGTAGTCAGGGATAAAAGAAAGGTTTCCTTCAAGGGAGAATCGATAAGAATAAGTTCAGACTACTCAGCAGAAACCATGCAGGCAAGAAGGGAATGGGACGACATATACAGAGCACTGAAGGAGAAAAACTGCCAACCAAGGATCATATATCCAGCAAAACTCTCTCTGAAATATGAAGGAGAAATTAAGATATTTACAGATAAACAAAAGTTTAGAGAATTTGCAAAAACTAAACCAAGACTGCAAGAAATGCTAAAGGAGATTGTTTGGCCTGATGACCAATAATATCAGGTACCAGCACAATACAAGGTCACAAAACAGAACGTCCTGATATCAACGCAACTCAAATAGGGAAAGCACAAAAACAAACAAATTAAGACTAATTCTAAAAAATAAATAAATAAACAAAATAATACACATAACAGGAAATCATGGAAATCAATAGATAAATGATCACAATAATCAAAAAGAGGGACTAAATATAGGAGGCATTGAACTACCAGATGGAGAGGGATACAAGGTGATATAGAAGGATACAAGTTAGGTTTTTACTTAGAAAAATAGGGGTAAATAATAAGGTAACCACAAAAAGGAATATCAATTCCATAACTCAAGAAAAAAGCCAAGAAAAACATAACGACTCAACAAACACAAAGTTAAACATTATGAAAATGAGGATCTCACAAGCTACTAAGAAAAACGTCTCAGCACAGAAAAGCATGTGGAAAAATGAAATAGTCAACAACACACATGAAAAGGCATCAAAAGGACAGCACTAAAAACTTATTTGTCTATAATTACGCTGAAAGTAAATGGACTAAATGCACCAATAAAGAGACAGAGAGTCACGGAATGGATAAAGAAACAGGATCCATCTATATGCTGCCTACCAGAGACACACCTTAGACTTAGGGACACAAACAAACTAAAACTCAAAGCATGGAAAAAATATATCAAGCAAACAATAAGCAAAAAAGAAGAGGAGTAGCAATATTAATTTCTGACAAAATAGACTTTAGACTTAAATCCGCCACAAAGGATAAAGAAGGACACTATATAATGATAAAAGGGACAATTGATCAGGAAGACATAACCATATTAAATATATATGCACCCAATGACAGGGCTGCAAGATACATAAATCAAATTTTAACAGAATTGAAAAGTGAGATAGACACCTCCACATTTATAGTAGGAGACTTCAACACACCACTTTCGGAGAAGGACAGGACATCCAGTAAGAAGCTCAGTAGAGACACGGAAGACCTAACTACAACAATCAACCAACTTGACCTCATTGACTTATACAGAACTCTCCACCCAACTGCTGCAAAATATACTTTTTTTTCTAGTGCACACGGAACATTCTCTAGAATAGACCACATATTAGGTCATAAAACAAACCTTTGCAGAATCCAAAACATCGAAATACTACAAAGCATCTTCTCAGACCACAAGGCAATGAAGCTAGAAATCAATTACAGAAAAACTAGGGAAAAGAAATCAAATACTTGGAAAATGAACAATACCCTCCTGAAAAAAGACTGGGTTATAGAAGACATCAAGGAGGGAATAAGGAAATTCTTAGAAAGCAACGAGAATGAAAATACTTCCTATCAAAACCTCTGGGACACAGCAAAAGCAGTGCTCAGAGGCCAATTTATATCGATAAATGCACACATACAAAAAGAAGAAAGAGCCAAAAGCAGAGAACTGTCCCGACAACTTGAACAAATAGAAAGTGAGCAACAAAAGAACCCATCAGGCACCAGAAGAAAACAAATAATAAAAATTAGAGCTGAACTAAATGAATTAGAGAACAGAAAAACAATCGAAAGAATTAACAAAGCCAAAAGCTGGTTCTTTGAAAAAATTAACAAAATTGATAAACCATTGGCTAGACTGACTAAAGAAAAACAGGAAAGGAAACAAATAACCCAAATAAGAAACGAGATGGACCACATCACAACAGAGCCAAATGAAATCAAAAGAATCATTTCAGATTACTACAAAAAATTGTACTCTAACAAATTTGAAAACCTAGAAGAAATGGATAAATTCTTGGAACAATACTACTTACCTAAACTAACACATTCAGAAGTAGAACAACTAAATAGACCCATAACAAAAAAAGAGATTGAAACGGTAATCAAAAAACTTCCAACAAAAAAAAGTCCTGGCCCAGACGGCTTCACTGCAGAGTTCTACCAAACCTTCAGAGAAGACTTAACACCATTACTATTGAAGGTATTTCAAAGCATAGAAAAAGACGGAATACCACCCAACTCATTCTATGAAGCTACCATCTCCCTGATACCAAAACCAGGTAAAGACATTACAAAAAAAGAAAATTTTAGACCTATATCCCTCATGAACATAGATGCAAAAATCCTCAACAAAATTCTAGCCAATAGAATCCAACAACACATCAAAAAAATAATTCACCCTGATCAAGTGGGATTTATACCAGGTATGCAAGGCTGGTTTAATATCAGAAAAACCCTTAATGTAATCCATCACATAAATAAAACAAAAGATAAAAACCACATGATCTTATCAATAGATGCAGAAAAGGCATTTGACAAAGTTCAACACCCATTTATGATAAAAACTCTTACCAAAACAGGAATTGAAGGAAAATTCCTCAACATAATAAAGGGCATCTATGCAAAGCCAATAGCCAACATCACTCTAAATGGAGAGAACCTGAAAGCATTTCCCTTGAGAACGGGAACCAGACAAGGATGCCCTTTATCACCGCTCTTATTCAACATCGTACTTGAAGTCCTAGCCAGGGCAATTAGGCTAGACAAAGAAATAAAGCATATCCAGATTGGTAAGGAGGAAGTAAAGCTATCACTATTTGCAGATGACATGATCGTATACATGGAAAACCCTAAGGAATCCTCCAGAAAACTACTGAAACTAATAGAAGAGTTTGGAAGAGTCTCAGCTTATAAAATAAACATACAAAAATCACTTGGATTCCTCTACATCAACAAAAAGAACACCGAAGAGGAAATAACCAAATCAATACCATTCACAGTAGCCCCCAAGAAGATAAAATACTTAGGAATAAATCTTACCAAGGATGTAAAAGACCTATACAAAGAAAACTATAAAACTCTGCTACAAGAAATTCAAAAGGACATACTTAAGTGGAAAAACATACCCTGCTCATGGATAGGAAGACTTAACATAGTAAAAATGTCTATTCTACCAAAAGCCATCTATACATATAACGCACTTCCAATCCAAATACCAATGTCATATTTTAAGGGGATAGAGAAACAAATCACTAATTTCATATGGAAGGGAAAGAACCCCCGGATAAGCAAAGCATTACTGAAAAAGAAGAAGAAAGTGGGAGGCCTCACTCTACCTGACTTCAGAACCTATTATATAGCTACAGTAGTCAAAACAGCCTGGTACTGGTACGACAGGCACATAGACCAATGGAACAGAATTGAGAACCCAGATATAAATCCATCCACGTATGAGCAGCTGATATTTGACAAAGGACCAGTGTCAGTCAATTGGGGAAATGATAGTCTTTTTAACAAATGGTGCTGGCATAACTGGATATCCATTTGCAAAAGAATGAAACAGGACCCATACCTCACACCATGCACAAAAACTAACTCCAAGTGGATCAAAGACCTAAACATAAAGACTAAAACGATAAAAATCATGGAAGAAAAAATAGGATCTACCCTAGGAGCCCTAATACAGGGCATAAACAGAATACAAAACATTACCAAAAATGATGAAGAGAAACCCGATAACTGGGAGCTCCTAAAAATCAAACACCTATGCTCATCTAAAGACTTCACCAAAAGAGTAAAAAGACCACCTACAGACTGGGAAAGAATATTCAGCTATGACATCTCAGACCAGCGCCTGATCTCTAAAATCTGCATGATTCTGTCAAAACTCAACCACAAAAAGACAAACAACCCAATCAAGAAGTGGGCAAAGAATATGAACACACATTTCACTAAAGAAGATATTCAGGCAGCCAACAGATACATGAGAAAATGCTCTTGATCATTAGCCATTAGAGAAATGCAAATTAAAACTACGATGAGATTCCATCTCACACCAACTAGACTGTCATTAATCCAAAAAACACAAAATAATAAATGTTGGAGAGGCTGCGGAGAGATTGGAACTCTCATACACTGCTGGTGGGATTGTAAAATGGTACAACCACTTTGGAAATCCATCTGGCGTTATCTTAAACAGTTAGAAATAGAACTACCATACAACCCAGAAATCCCACTCCTTGGAATGTACCCTAGAGATACAAGAGCCTTCACACAAACAGATAAATGCACACCCATGTTTATTACAGCTCTGTTTACAATAGCAAAAAGCTGGAAGCAACCAAGATGTCTGTCAATGGATGAATGGGTAAATAAATTGTGGTATATTCACACAATGGAATATTACGCATCGATGAAGAACAGTGACGAATCTCTGAAACATTTCAAAACATGGAGGAATCTGGAAGGCATTATGCTGAGCGAAATGAGTCAGTTGCAAAAGGACAAATATTGTATAAGACTACTATGATAAGATCTTGAGAAACAGAAAAAACTGAGAAGAACACATACTTTTGTGGTTACAAAGGGGGAGGGAGGGAGGGAGGGAGAGGGCTTTTTATTGATCAATCTGTAGATAAGAACTGCTTTGGGTGAAGGGAAAGACAACACTCAATAGAAGGAAGGTCAGCCTAATTGGACTGGACTAAATGCAAAGAGGTTTCCGGGATAAAATGAAAGCTTCAAAGGTCAGCGGAGCAGGTGCTGGGGTCTGGGGAACTTAGTTTGAGGGGACTTCTAAGTCAATGGGCAAAACAATTCTATTATGAAAACATTTGGCATCCCACTTTGAATTGTGGCACCTGGGGTCCTAAATCCCAACAAGCGTCCATCTAAGATACATCAATTGGTCTCAACCCACCTGGAGCAAAGGCAAAGGAAGAACACCAAGGTCACACGACAACCAAGAACCCAAGAGACAGAAAGGGCCACATGAACCAGAGACCTACATTATCCTGAGACCAGAAGAACTAGTTGGTGCCCAGCCACAATCGATGTCTGCCCTGTCAGGGAGCACAACAGATAACTCCTGAGGGAGCAGGAGACCAATGGGATACAGACCCCAAATTCTCATGAAAAGACCATACCTAATGGTATGATTGCGACTAGAGGAATCCCAGAGACAATGCTCCCCAGAACTTCTGATGGCACAGGACAGGAACCATCCCCGAAGACAAATCATCAGGCATGAAAAGGACTGGTCATTGGGGGGAGAGAGATGCTGATGAAGAGTGAGCTAATTAAATCAGGTGGACACTGGAGAGTGTGTTGGCAACTCTTGACTGGAGGGGGGATGGGAAGATAGAGAGAGAGGGAAGATGGCAAAATTGGCACGAAACGAGAGACTGGAAGGGCTGACTCAATAGGGGGAGAGCAAGTGGGAGAAGGGAGTAAGATGTATGTAAACCTACATGTGACAGACTGATTGGAATGGTAAATGTTCACTTGAAGCTTAATAAAAATTAATTAAAAAAAAAAAGAAAGTCGCCAAGACATATTATAAACAAAGTTGCCAAAACCAAAGATAGAGAATTTTAAGAGCAGGTAGGGATAAACGAAAAGTCACCTACAAAGGAGAGCCAATAAGAATAACTCAGACTACCCAGCAGAAACCATGCAGGCAAGAAGGCAGTGGGAAGACTTATTTAAAATATTGGAGAAAAAATTACCAGCCAAGAATCATATATCTAGCAAAACTGTCTCTTAAATATGAAGGTGAAATTAGGACATTTCCAGATGAATAGAAGTTTAAGGAATTTGTCAAAACCAAACCAAAACTATAAGAAATGCTAAAGGGAGTTCTTTTGTTAGAAGATCAATAATATCAGGTATCAACCCAAGACGAGAACACTGGGCAGAGCAATCAGAAGTCAACCCAGACAGGGAAATCAAAAAAACAAAGCAAGATTAAAAAAAAAAAAAGCTGAAAACAGGGTAACAGTGATGTTATTATACAAAAGAAGATAACGTTAAAACAATAAACAGGGACTAAGAAATGTAATCATAGATCTTTCATATGGAGAGGAAGATACGGCGATACAAAGAAATAAAATTAGGTTTAATTTTAGAAAAATAGGGATAAATGTTAAGGTAACCAGAAAGGAGACAAACTATCCTACTTGTCAAAATAAAATACTAGAAAAAAAAAATAGAGACTCAGCAGAAACAAAACCAACAACAATAAACATGAGGAAAGGACAATATATAAAGAAAATCTACTCAGTACATGAAATTAAGTGGGAAAAAGAAACTTTCAACAACACACAAAAAGACATCAAAATAATAGCAATAAATTCATACCTATCCATAATTATGCTGAATGTAAATGGACTAAATTCACCAGTAAAGAGACAGAGTGGCAGAATGGATTAAAAAACACGATCCATCTATATGATGCCTACAAGAGACACACTTTAGACTTAGAGACACAAACTAAAACTCAAAGGATGGAAAAAAAAATATCAAGCAGACAACAATCAAAAAAGAGCAGCAATGGCAATATTAATTTCTTACAAAATAGACTTTAAAGTAAATCCTTCTTAAATGGATAAGGAAGAACACTGTATAATGATTAAAGGGACAATATACCAAGAAGATATAACCATATTAAATATTTATACACCCAATGACAGGGCTGCAAGATACATAAAACGAACTCTATCAGCACTGAAAAGTGAGATCGACAGCTCCACAATAATAGTAGGAGACTTCAACATACCACTTTCAGTGAAGGACAGGACATCCAGAAAGAAGCTCAATGAAGACATGGAAGATCTAAATGCCATAATAAACCAACTTGTCCTCATAGACATATACAGAACACTCCGCCCAATAGCAAACAAGCACACTTCCTTTTTAGTGCACGTGGAACATTCTCTGGAATAGACCACATATTAGGTCATAAGGCAAGCCTTAGCAGAATCCAAAGCATTGAAATACTAAAAAGCATTTTCTCTGACCATAAGGCCATAAAAGATCAAAACAATAACAGAAGAAACAGGGAAAAGAAATCAAACACTTGGAAAATGAGCAATACCCTGCTCAAAAAAGACTGCATTATAGAAGACATTAAGGATGGAATAAAGAAAATCATAGAATCCAATGAGAACAAAAACACTTCCTGTCAGACCCTTTGGGACACAGCGGAGGCAGTGCTCAGAGGTCAATTTAAATCAATAAATGCACACATACAAAAAGAAGAAAGGGGCAAAATCAAAGAATTATCCCTACAACTTGAACAATTATCCCTACAACTTGAACAATTATCCCTACAACTTGAGTAGTCACCAGAAGAAAACAAAAATCAGAGCAGAACTAAATGAAATAGGAAACAAAAACAATTGAAAGAATTGACAAGACCAAAACCTGTTTTTTTGAGAAAAACAACAAAATTGATAAACCATTGGCCAAATTGACAAAAGAAAAACAGGAGAGGAAGCAAATAACCCAAATAAGAAATGAGGTGGGCGATATTCCAAAAGACTAAACTGAAATTAAAAGAATCAGATTACTACGAAAAATTGTACTCTAAGAAATTTGAAAACATAGAAGAAATGGATGAATTCCTAGAAACACACTACCTACCTAAACTAACACAAACAGAGGTAGAACAACTTAATAGACCTATAAGAAAAGAAGAGATTGAAAAGGTAATCAAAAAACTCCCAACAAAAAAAAAAAGCCCTGGCCCTGAGGGCTTCACTGGAGAGTTTTACAAAACTTTCAGAGAAAAGTTAACACCACAACTACTACAGGTATTTCAGAGCATAGAAAAGGATGGAATACTTCCAAACTCATTCTATGAAGACACCATATCCTTGATACCAAAACCAGATAAAGACACAATAAAAAAAAAAGAAAATTACACACTTATATCCCTCATGAACTTAGATGCAAAATTCTTGCAAATAGAATTCAGACATATAATAAAAAAATTCACCATGACCAAGTGGAATTCTTACAAAGTATACAGGGATGGTGTGACCTCAGAAAAACAATCGATGTAATCCATCATATAAATAAAACAAAAGACAAAAATTACATGATTTTATCAACTGATGTAGAAAAGGCGTTTGACAAAGTTCAACACTCATTCATGATAAAAACTCTCAGAAAAAGAGGAATAGAAGGAAAATTCCTCAACATAATAAAGGGCATTTATACAAAGCCAATAGCCAACATCATCCTAAATGGAGAAAGCATGAAAGCATTCCCACTGAGATCTGGAACCAGGCAAGGATACCCTTTATCAACACTCTTATTCAACATTTTGCTGGAGGTCCTATCCAGAGCAATTAGGCTAGATAAAGAAATAAAGAGCTTCCAGATTAGTAAGGAAGAAGTAAAAGTATCTCTATTTGCAGATGACATGTCTTATACACAGAAAACCCTAAGGAATCCTCAAGAAAACTACTGAAACTAATAGAAGAGTTCAGCAGAGTATCAGGATACAAGATAAACATACAAAAATCAGTTGGATTCGTCTACACCAACAAAAAGAACATCATAGAAGAAATCACCAAATCAATACCATTTACAGTAGCCCCCAAGAAGATAAATACTTAGGAATAAATCTTACCAGAGATGTAAAAGACTTATACAAAGAAAACTGCAAGACACTACTGAAAGAAACCAAAAGAGACCTATATAAGTGGAAAAACATACCTTGCACATGGACAGGAAGACTTAACATTATAAAAATGTCTTTTCTACCAAAAGCGATCTATAGATACAATGCAATTCCAATCCAAATTCCAATGACTTTAATGAGATGGAGGAAAAAATCACCAACTTCGTATGGAAGGGAAAGAGGCCCTGGATAAGTAAAGCATCACTGAAAAAGAAGAACAAAGTGGTAGGCCTTACTGTAACAGATTTTAGAACCTATTATATCACCATAGTGGTCAAAGCAGCCTGGTACTGGTACAACAGATACATAGGCCAATGGAACAGAATTGAGAATCCAGACATAAATCCATGCCCATATGAGCAGTTGATATTTGACAAAGACCCCAAAGCAGTTAAACGGGGAAAAGGCAGTCTTTTTTATAAATGGTGCTGGCACAACTGGATATCCATCTGCAAAAAAAATGAAACAAGACCCATACCTCACTCCATGCCCAAAAACGAGCTCAAAATGGATCAAAGACCTAAATATAAAATCTAAAATGATAAAGACCTTGGAAGAAAAATAGGGACTAAATTAGGAGCTCTAACACGTGGCATAAACAGTATATAAAACATTACTAACAATACAGAGGAAAAAGCAGTTAACTGGGAGCTCCTAAAAATCAAACACCTATGCTCATCCAAAGACTTCACCAAAAGAGTAAAAAGATTACCTACAGACTGGGAAAAAGTTTTTAGTCATGACATTTCAGATCAGCACCTGATCTCTAAAACCTTAATGATACTGCAAAAACTCAACTACAAAAGACAAGTAACCCAACTCAAAAATGGACAAAGGATATGAACAGGGACTTCACTAATGAAGATATTCAGGTAGCTAACAGATACATGAGGAAATGCTCACGATCATTAGCCATTACAGAAATGCAAGTCAAAACTACAATGAGATTCCATCTCACTCTAACAAGGCTGGCATTAATCCAAAAAACACAAAATAATAAATGTTGGAGAGGTTCTGGAGAGATTGGAACACTTACACACTGCTGGTGGGAATGTCAAATGGTACAACCACTTTGGAAATCGATTTGGTGCTTCCTTAAAAAACTAGAAATAGAACTAGCATACCAACCAGTAATCCCACTCCTTGGAATATATCCTAGAGAAATAAGAGCCTTTACACGAACAGATATATGCACACCCATGCTTATTGCAGCACTGTTTACAATAGCAAAAAGATGGAAGCAACCAAGGTGCCCATTAATGGATGAATGGATAAGTAAATTATGGTATATTCACACAATGGAATACCATGCATCAGTGAAGAACAACAATGAACCTGTGAAACATTTCATAACATGGAGGAATCTGGAAGGCATTTTGCTGAGTGAAATTATTCAGTTGCAAAAGGACAAATATTGTATAAGACCACTATTATAAGAACTTGAAAAATTGTTTAAACAGAGAATATTCTTTGATGCTTACAAGATGGGGAAGTGAATGAGAGAGGAAGGAAAGGATAAAGGGAGAGTGGCTTTCACTATCAGATAGTAGTAAGAACTATTTTAGGTGAAGGGAAGACAACACACAAGACAGGAGAGGCCACCACACTGGACTAAACCAAAAGCGAAGAAGTTTCCTGAATAAACTGAATGCTTCGAAGACCAGCATAGCAGGGGCAGGGGCTTGGGGACCATGGTTTCAGGGGACATCTAAGTCAATTGGCATAATAAAATCTATTAAAATAACATTCTGCATCCCACTTTGGAGAGTGGGGTTTGGAGTCTTAAAAGCTAGCAAGCAGCCATCTAAGATGCACCAATTGGTCTCAACACAACTGGAGCAAAGGAGAATGAAGAACACCAAAGACACAAGGTAATTATGAGCCCAACAGACAGAAAGGGCCACATAAACCAGTGACTACATCAGCCTGAGACAGAAGAACTAGATGGTGCCTGGGTAGAACCAAAGACTCTTCTGACAGGGAACACAACAGAGAACCCCTGAGGGAGCAGGAGAGCAGTGGGATGTAGACCCCAAATTCTTGTTAAAAGACCAGACTTAATGGTCTGACTGAGACTAGAAAGACCCTGGCAGTCATGGTCCACAGACCTTCTTTTAGCCCAGGACAGGAACCATTCCCAAAGCCAACTCTTCAGACATGGATTGGACTGGACAATGGGATAGAATATAATACTGGTGAAGAATGAGCTTCTTGGCTTAAGTAGACCCACGAGACTATCTTGGCAACTCCTGTCTGGAGGGGAGATGAGAGGGCAGAGGGGTTCAGAAGCTGGCCGAATAGACACGAAAAGATAGTGTGGAGGGAAGGAGTGTGCTGTTTCATTAGGGGAAGAGCAATTAGGAGCATATAGCAAGGTGTTGTATAAATTTTTGTATGACTGACTTGATTTGCAAACTTTCACTTAAATTTTTTTTAAAAAAGTATTAACATTCAAATTTTTTGGCAATAAGTCAGACAAATTGATAAAGTTATATTCCATCTATATTTTTAGCTCTTGAAATGTGTCCAAGAGCATTATGTAACTTTTGAAATTTTAGAATGTAAATTGGTCAAAAATGATAATAATTTTTAAATTTTTATTGTAATAAGTCAGATAAAATGATTAGCTTCAAACTAACTACCTCTGTATCTAACCAGTTGGTGCTCATGTTTTGACCCATTGTTAATGCATAAACTTAACATCTATCTCGGAATAGCAATTATGATGCTAACACAGTAGATGGTCAGGAGCAGATGGGCTACTATTTTCACATGTTTGGCTGAGTAATAGATATAAATTAGCTTTGCATCTAATATTTCTTATCTTTTACTTTTGGGGAATGAAGTCAATTGTTCATGTCATATTATGCACTTTTCTTCTCAGGGTGTTTGTAGTGTTCAGTGCTTTAAATTTCTCATCACTGTCATCATTCTCTTTTGTATAGGAAACACTAGGAATCAAGCAGATATTATGTAGTGTCCAGCAGTGCTTACATTGTAAGCATAAAGTGGGAGCCAGTATAATGGTAAGGAAAATATCATTGACAGATACAACGCTGGCTTTCAGTTACACAGATTTTTATTTGTAATACTACTCTGCCCCTTCTGGGCTGATCACTTTAGGTAAGGTTCTTTATTTTCTGTAGCCTTGCTTTATAATAAAAAAAATTAATACTCACCCACAAATGAGATGCTGTCTTAGTCATCTAGTGCTGCCATAGCAGAGATACCACAAGTGGATTTCTTTAACAAAGAGAAATTTATTTTCCCACAGTCTGGAAGGTTACAAGTACAAATTCAGGGCATTGGCTCCAGGGGAAGGCTTTCTCTCCCCATCAGCTCTGGAGAAAGGTCCTTGTCCTCAATCTTTTCCTCTTTGAGTAGATTCTCAGGTGCAGGGACCCTGTGTCCAAAGGATGCGCTCTGCTCCTAGTGCTGCTTTCTTGGTGGTATGAGGTCCCCAAACCTCTGCTTGCTTCCCTGTCCTTTTATCTCTTAAGAGAGAAAAGGTGGTGTAGGCCACACCCCAGAAAAACTCCCTTTACCTTGGAAGAGAGAGGTGACCTGAGTAAGGGTGGTGTTACAATCCCACCCTCATCCTCTTAACATAAAATTACAATCTCAAAATGGAGGACAACCATACAATACTGGGAATCATGGCCTAACAAAGTTGACACATGTTTTTGGGGGAACACAATTCAATCCATGACATTCCATCCTTTGGCCCCCCAAAAATCACATCCTTGTAACATGCAAAACATATTCACCCTGTCATATCATAGCAAAAGTCTTAATCCCAAATTCCAAAGCCAAAAATTCCTCTTCATCTGTGAAATCTAGAATATAAGTTATTTGCTTCCAACGGTACACTAGTAGAACAGGCACAAGCTAGACATTTCCACTACAGATGGGAGAAACTGAAGGGAAAGAAGGTATGACAGGCACCAAGTGAGTCAGCAGAGCACATTATGTTATCCCTCAAAATTTGAAAATAATCCTCTGTTCTCTGAGATGATTTACACAATGGCCCTGCCCTCCAGATTCTAGGTATTGGCCACACTCTCTGATTCTAAATGGAGACCCCTCAGCTCTGGGCTTCAGCTCTGCCTTCTAGGCTCACTGTGGCAGCTTTAGGCACAGAATTCTCCTAGACCATCTGAGTGGCAACTCCATCCTTAGAAACACCAGAGGCCATGACTCCACCCTTTGAAACCCAGGAGGTCATGGGCATACCTTTTAAAACCAAGGCTGCTCAGTTGCTTTTGTTCCTTGTTTCTTCAGCTTCTGTTTCCTGGTTTCTTGGCCTCTCAGCTCCTCAGGCCTCACACCTGCCCTGCTGGGACAAGTGTTCCAAAGCTCAGTAGCCCCACCAATAATTGGCCGGAGGCACCGCATTCCTCCAGGATGCCTCCTGCACACAGGTACTCAGCTCTCTTGCTCCTTGGGTTGGTTCTGCTGCTGCTGCGTCTCTGCTGTTGCTGCTTCTCTCCCGCTACAGTTCTCTGTTGCACTGGTCCTCTGCTGTTGTTGCAGCTCTATCCATTCGCAGTTTCAAAACCGCCTCCATGTTTTAGGTATCTGTTAGAGCAGTACCCTATACTCTCAGTACTAAATTAGTTCTAGTGCTGCCATAACAGAGATACTACAAGTGGATGGCTTTAACAAAGGGAAGTTTATTTTCTCACAGTCTAGTGGGTTACAAGTCCAAATTCAAGGTGTCAGCTCCAGGGGAAGTCTTTCTCTCTCTGTAGGCTTTGGAGGAAGGTACTGTTACCAATTGCCAATCTGACACAAATGGTCCTTGTCTTTTCCTGAGTAAGAATACAGGCAAAAGACAAACTTTATCTTCAGCAAGCTTTATTTTGCTTGACTCAAGCAAAAGGAGTCAACAGGGATCTAAGCCTCTCAAAAAGACTGACCTGAAAAGGGAAGCAAGTCTAGAGCTTATATGGGTTCCGTGGAGATAACAGATTAATGACTATTTAGTGGGCTTCTTTCAAGGGGCGGGTACTTCTCAGAATGGCGGTGTATGCTAATTAGGTTGCACACGCATCTGGAATCTAAGATGGAACCTGCTGATATTCAAGATGGAGTCCTCTCAGCAGCCCTTGGCATCACTTATTATGGGATATAGTGCAAGTGTACTTGATCTTCAGCACTACATCTCCATCTTCAGAGGGCTAAGGAAGGTTAGGTTCCTGTTTACCCAACTTCTAGATGGTAATCTTTTAACATGTCTTTTGTTCAGGTGCTGGCACAGTTAACCCTATCCGTCTCAGTACTTGTCCTCTATCTTCCCATGGTTGAGAGCTTCTCAGACACAGGGACCTTGTGTCCAGAAGACTCGCTCTGCTCCTGCTGCTACTTTCTTGGTGCTATGAGGTCCCCAACTCTGTACTTGCTTCCTTTTCCTTTTATCTCTTGAGGGGTAAAAGGTGATGCAGGCCATACCCCAGGGAAACTCCTTTTACCTTGGACCAGGGAGGTGACCTGAATAAGGGTAGTGTTACAATCCCACCCTCATCCTCTTAACATAAAATTACAATCACAAAATGCAGGACAACCACACAATACTGGGAATCATGGCCTAACCAAGTTGACACATTTTTGGGGGGACACAATTCAATCCATGACAGATGATGACTCTCATCTGGAAAATATATATATATGTGTATATATATATCTACGTGTGTATAGATATATATACTTTATTTAGGACTATGGATGAAAAAAAGTCAATACTAACAAACATTGATATTCCTCCTACCTGTCTCCTTTACTCATTCCAACCTTCTAGACAGTTTGCTCAGTATTGTTTCCTTTCTTCCTTTCTTCTTTCTTGCTTTCCTTCTATCCTAGCCCCTTTTCTCCCACCCCTCCATTCCCCTGTGACTTCACAAATGTTAGATTGGGTTCCAAAGTTTATATGCTATTAGGGATATGCTTCTAAGTAAGCAAATTAACATTTCTGAATTTGAAATAGAGAGAACTCCTACACTGTCTGCCTCACATGGCATATGAAATTTATTTAAAACAAGACGATAAAAATATGTTACTTATTCCTTCATCTGCTGAATTCATAATGGCTAGATACTTTACCTGCCATATTGAAGTAATGAATTTATAAATATAGATGCTAATATTTTGTTATTAATGTAAGAAGAGTAAGGCAGAAACCTAATATGAACAGCAAGTGGGATTGAAAAGGGTTGGGTGTCAAAAGGACAGGACTAGGAAAAAAAAAAAGAAAAATGTAAAATATGTTTATAGCAGGAACCTCTAGTAGGTTGCTTTCACAATGGTGTTTAAAATAGAATAATGTATATTTGATTAGATAATCATTTATGGGAATTACTAGATTAAAATAATAATCACATTCCTTATTGTTCTTTTATAGCCAAGAATCTATTACCTTATCATTATATTGTAGAAAACACCCATTTGTAACTAAAATGTAAAAAGCTTAAAAGTCAAGTAAAGTTTTGGAAATAGAGTTAAATTCCTTCTTTCACTGACATTGTGGTAATATAATTAAAATTATTATTTTGATAGTCAGTGGTTAAGAACTATAGCTGCTAACCAAAAGTTGGAAGATTGAATACACCAGCTGCTCGCTGGAAGCCCTGTGGGACAGTTCTATTCTGTCCTATAGGTGCGTTATGAGTCGGAATTGACTCCATGGCAAAAAGTTTTGTTTTGTTTTGTTTTTTTTAGATACAGCCGTGCTTTGTTGGTGAAAGAGAATCATCCTTGCCTGCAAGATCTTAGAAGCAGCAGCGTATTCCATCTCATCTCAGCCAGTGATACACGCCTGAGGTTCTGTAGTCATGCATTGGAAGCCATTTGCGCAGAAACATTCACTTTTATAGCTGCTTACTTTGCTGATGATTATTTCATTGGCTCCCAAAGGCTGGGAAAATAAACAAATGCAACTTTGGCTCCTTTGACTGGGTCCCAAAGAAGAATCTTTAAGCTAAAAAAAGGAATAGAAAGATCTGAAATAAACAATATCTTCTATGTGCAATTGCTCGCATATGGCACCAGGAGAATAAATGGTAACCAAAGTAATTTAAATCCCAGTAGAATAAAATCTCATGGGGGGGGGCAAATGAGAATTTTATTCTCTCTTGATAATTATATCGTCTATAATCATCTCAAGTGAGATTTTTATCATAAAAGAAGGATTCATAGAAGGGAAATGCCTGACTGGAGCCAGCTGTGGAATATTTCTAACTGCCTCTCCACCCTCACCTTCCCAAAGGGGTTTAATATGACTCAAGTAAAGCATGAGAAAATGTTTACAAATGTCAACACAACTATTTTCAAAATACCTGGATATGTATTAAGTCACTTTGTGAAAAATGAAGTGGCATTAATCAGACTTAAGTGGTTTGACTAATATTCTAACGTATCATGCAACTAAGTTGATGGAAGTTGTATATAAAAGTCATCAAAATCACTTACTCGGTAGGATCATTCCAAAAACTCTGAAAAAAGTTAGCAAAAGAAATTTGAAATATTATGCCAACTATGAATTAACCAGAATCATAGTGACTTCAATTAAATCGGAGTAAAAAAGGACTGAAGGAGTAATTTTCAAATATATCTCTCCCCCTTTATCTTGTTTATAAAGAACAGCTCTGAAAGTATGTAAATATTCACTTGAAAGGATTAAATATATAGTATTCAAGTAGGCAATTATAGAGACATATGTTTAGGCTCTGACAAAACCAATACGCCTATTGTTCATAAGAGACAGCTGTGATATCTCATTGGTCTCAAGTCATGCCTGTAGAGTAAGTCAACATTTCACTTAATTTTCTATCAGTATTAATTATATCAAATGCATATACAATGGGATGGGTGTATATCATTATCATCATCAGCAGCAGCAGCGGCAGCACTTATTTGCATTATCATTGAATCAGCTAAAATTTCTTCATGTTCCAAAAGCAAACTTCAATTCAAACTTGTGTAATAATTACAGAGTAGTATTTGGGGTTCCAAATGTAAGGTATTTTTCAGACATGGTCTTATTGAGGAGGTCAAAGGTATAATCAATTAATTTCCCGTATTTTTCCTTTGCTTTAGACAGTGTCAGTTACATTCTAAGTGTGATTCCTTTGGCTGAAAAAGAAAATGAAAACAACCATCCCAGGCTTCACACAATAGGCACTGTCAGCCACAGTGCCCCTAAGAAGCTCCTCAGGTAATATGGGCAATTCTTTATCAGAACCCATTCCCAGAAATAATAAAACCAAACAAAACCAAATCTGTTGCCCTTGAGTCGATTCCAATTCATAGCAACCCTACAGGACAGAGTAGAACTATCCCATAGTGTTTCCAAGGAGCAGCTTTTGGATTCAAACTGCCAATCTTTTGGTTAACAGCTGAGGTCTTAACCACTGCACCACCAGGCCACCAGAACAAATAAACTTTGATCAAATTAGACAACATCTTGTTGAATTCATGCTTCTCAAATAATCATGACAAAGGGTATTATTTTTGTTGGTGAAACTAGTACACAGTTCAAGGCTTGAACTGTATACTGTTGTTTGTTGTTAGGTGCCGTTGAGTTGGTTCTGGCTCATAGCAACCTTATGCACGACAGAACGAAACACTGCCTGGTCCTGAGCCATCATTACAATCGTCGCTATGCTTGAGCTCATTGTTGCAGCCACTGTGTCAATCCACCTCTTTGAGGGTCTTCCTCTTTTCTGCAGACTACAAGTCCCAGTGACTTAAAGAGTGAGTTTATCTCTCATTTAATAGTATGTCTTGAATGTGAATCAAATGCAACTCTGATCTCTATTATCCTCTTTCCTATTTCATGGCTAGTGAGCAGCTCCTCTATTAGCCACTTCCACGGCAAATGGATAAGAACAATGATGGAACCAGGTAATGACACTTAATCTTTCTATTTGGATGCAGAATCGTTCACTTCACTCATATTCAATTTTCCAGAACAAGTCACATGGTAAATCCTGACATGAAAGAAGTGAGAAATATCCCCCTACTTGGGGTTCATTAAGGATAATCCTCTCTTTGTTTCCAGGTAAAGCAAATCATTCATATATTTCACAGGTAATTAAGCCTGTATTTGGCTTTCATATTGTTCCTATTTTAGACTGGATTTTACCACAGTAATGACGTATCAAAGGCAACTGCAAAATCTTAGTGGCTTATAATAAAAAAGTATTTCACACAACTCTACAGGTTGTAAGTTCAGGTTGATTCCATGCGTCTCTTATCTCTTTTGACAAGCAGAAGGGCAGCAGCTGCTTGAGTCTTGTTCATCTCATGGTGGAACTTGAAGATCTCAGGGGCAAAACCTCTTACAGACTAGGCTGGGAACCGTCACACTCACACTTATATCCATATTCCATTAACCAAGTCACATGGCCAGGACAAGTGCCAATGGATCAGGGAAATATGCTCCTCCCATGGAGACAGTATAGGTGTATGTGTGTGGGGGATAACAGGGGAATGAATACATTCCAAAAAATATATGAAAGGAAGTACTAGGAAAGAGAACCACAGTGCAAAGGCCTGGAGGCGCTGGGACAAAACAAGGAGGATTCACAACAAAAACCAAGGGAATAAGGGGAGCTCTGTGGTGAGGTGAGAGATGTGGCCAAAAGCTGGTCATGGCAGTTTAAAGTACTTGGATTTATTTAAAATCTTTGGAGGGATTTGATCAGAAAGCATGTTATATGAGTAATGTTTTAAGAGCTTCCCTTCATTGTCGTATGATTAGTTTCAAGGGGGGCAAAAAAGTAGGTTGGGAGAGCAGTTAGGAAGTCCACACAGTGTCCAGGAAAGTTGTAATGGCAACTGGGCCCAGGGTGTAGGCAAGGGAGTAATTGACAAGTGCGCCAATACGGAATCTATACTCCAAAGATACAACCAACAGGAATTGTTGCATGTAAGATGTTAGAGAAAAAGAGAAGTCAATGATGATTCTAAATCAGAGAAAAGCTGTGATACCACACCAATAGGGGGTAAACATTTTTTGTAAAAGAGAACAGAAATTCCTGCAGAACACTAAAAACAAACAACATACCCAAATTTTTCATAGTCTAGAAGAGACAGAAAAAATCTGTTATATGATAAAATCCATAAATAGTTTAAATGGAAAATTAATACAGCTAATATTTTCCATTAATGTCACAATCAGACATTAAATATAAATACCCAACATTTTTCTTGGAAATGTCAGCCCTGGATATCACGGCAAACAACACACCAAAACCAAAAATACTTCACTTTTGAAAAGCAAGCAAATATTAATGTTATTTATATATGATATAATCAATCTGGGACATTATTAGACTCAACTGAAAAACCATATGAACTAAAAAGAATGCTCAGAAAGTGTAATGACACCCCACCAAAATAGAAAAAGAATAACCCTGAAGAGTTACAAATTCTATTTTCTAATAAAATCACAAATGCCACAAAATTTCTGTATTTCCTAAACAGAAATCATTAAGACTCCTGTGATATTTATATAAAACATTTTTTCCCTGAACTTCACTTAAAAGGAAGTAAATAGATGTATCATGTTTCTAGATCACAAGGCAGAATACAGCAAAGATTATAATTCTTCTCCAAATACTCTAGGTGCATTGTGGATTTTGATCCAACATCATAGATTCCTTTAAACCCAAAACTTTAGGAGGTATTAATTGAAGCATGACATCTTGTAATGGGAAGAATAAAAGGATAAGAATAGCTCAAAATTATTTAAAGTATTACGAAAAATTGTATTTTGTATAAAAATGAGGGGATATTACAATGAAGCCTCATGAATATATATAGCATGGTTTTAATAATTATCACTATGAGGCAGATATTGCTGCACATACCCCCCTCACCTCTCCATCCACTGTGTGTTTTAAAGCAAACCCCATACATCACATCCCTTCATTTGTTAATCCTTCAGTATATATCTCTACCAACATGGGTCTTTTTAAACATAATTACTATACCATTATCAGATCTAAATCTATTAACAACTATTCCTTAATATCATATTTTCTGTTAAAATTTTAGTTGTTTTCATATTTTGTTAGTTGCTGCTGAGTCGATTTTGACTCGTGGTGAGCCTACGTGTGCAGAGTAGGACTGCTTCTTAGGGTTTTCAAGGCCGTGACCTTTCAGAAGCAGATTGCCAGGCCTTACTTCCCCCAGGTGTGTTTGAACAGCCAACCTTACAGTTGGTGATCAAGCACTTACCAGTTTGGTGCTGCCCAGGGACTTGTATTACCATATGCATATGTTTAAAAATCAGAATCCCGAAGTGGCTCACCTATTCAATTTGGTTAACAAGTCTATTGGGTTTCTTATAATCTATATGATCCTATTCCTTTAAAAATATATTTATTCGTTGAAGAAATTGAGTCATTTGTCTTATAGAATACCTCACATTTTGTGTTCTATTGATTTCATCTGTGTTGTCAAGGCACACATTCTTCTGTTCCCTGTATTTTTCTGTAAATTATTAAAAATACTTTAAGAAAAACACCCACTCCCAATGTCATAGATTGAATTATGTCCCCCCAAAAATGTGTGTATCATTTGGGCCGTGCCTTGATTCCCAGTGTTGTGTGATTTTCCCATATGTTGTAAATCCTGCCTCTATGATGTTAATGAGGGAGGATGGGCAGTAGCTGTGTTAGTGAGGCAGGACTCAACCTACAGGGTTAGATTGTGTCCTGAGGCAATCTCTTGAGATATAAAAGAAGCAAGCAGAGAGAGAGGGGGACCTCATACCACCAAGAAAGCAGCACCAGGAAGCTGAGCTCGTCATTTAGACATGGCGTCCCTGTACCTGAGAAGCTCCTTGACCAGGGCAAGCCTTCCTCTGGGGCCAACAGAGAGAGAAAGCCTTCCCCTTGAGCCGATGCCCTGAATTTGGACTTGCAGCCCACTAGACTGTGAGAATGAAACCCTGGTGGCATAGTGTTTGAATGTTATAGCTGCTAACCAAAAGGTTGGCAGTTCAAATCCACCAGGGGCTCCTTGGAAACTCTATGGGGCAGTCCTACTCTGTCCTATAGGGTCGCTGAGAGTAGGAATCAACTCGACGGCAGTGGTGGTGGGTAGACTGTTAGAAAATAAATTTCTCTTTGTTAAAGCCATCCACTTGTGGTATTTCTGTTACGGCAACACTAGATGAGTAAGACACGCACTTATTGTTAGATGTCAAAATTCCCTATGAGATGCTCATATGAATAAAACAGTATGGCACTTGTGTGTGAAAAAACAAAACAGAGAAGAGGATCAGAATGTGTAGACCTGGAATTGACATATGTGAGTTTAGTATAAAGAAGGGTTACAAAAAATGATAAAAGGTGTTATTAACAAGCATATCCAGGAAAATTAGCTAGCCAATTGGAAAAAGAAAATCAGATTCTATACCTCACATCAAACTCCAAATATAATACCAACTGCGTTAAATATTGAAATATATGTAACTAAATTACATTAAAAAAACAGCAACAAAAAACCAAATCCATTGCAGTCGAGTCGATTCCTACTCAAAGTAATGTTATAGAACAGACTAGAACTGCCCCACAGGATTTCCAACGCCTTATTCTTTAGTGAAGCAGACTGCCACATCTTCTGAGGAGCATCTGGTGGATTCCAGCTGCCAATCATTTTGGTTATCAGCCTGAGCTCTTGACCACTGTGCCATCAGGACTCCATAATAAATATAGAACTCCTCAAATCAACATAGAAGTATAAAAATGGGCAAAATACACGTCAGGAGTTTCCAGTAGAAGAGGAGACAGGAAAGTTATGGAAATTTTAATTACATTAAAATTAAAATGACAGTCGGAATTCATCATTTTTCCAAATGATTTAGCAAAATATTGGAAGAATTGAAAATACTTAGTGAAAGCAATTGTCCAGTAGAAAGCAGGTGTTCTGAACTGTCATGGATTGAATTGTGTCCCCCCAAAAAATATGTGTCAACTTGGTTAGGACGTGATTCCCAGTATTGTGTGGCTGTCCTCAGTTTTGTGATTGTAATTTTATGTTAAGAGGATTAGGGTGGGATTGTAACACCACCCTTACTCAGGCCACCTCCCTGATCCAGTGTAAAGGGAGTTTCCCTGGGATATGACAAGTACCACATTTTATCTCTCAAGAGATAAAAGGAAAGGGAAGAAGCAGAGAGTTGGGGACCTCATACTACCAAGAAAGCAGCACTGGGAAGCAGAGCGCATCCTTTGGACCTGGAGTTCCTGTGCCTAAGTTGCTCCCAGATCAATGGAAGACTAATGACAAGGACCTTCCTCCAGAGCTGACAGAGAAAGAAAGCCTTCCCCTGGAGCCAGCGCCCTGAACTTGGACTTGTAGCCTACTTGACTGTGAGAGAATAAACTCTTTGTTAAAGCCATTCACTTGTAGTATTTCTGTTATAGTAGTACTAGATGACCAAGACATGAAACATTGGTGGAAATACAGATTGTGAACCTTTGTTATGATATATTTTGGAATTTTCTGTGTTTTTATTTATGATAGGGAAAATCCAAGTTAGGAATTTATAAACTAGAAATATGCAATTTTACATATTTTTGTTCAGTACATTTTATAACAGCATTCTATGAAGCAAAAGAAAAAAAAATGGAAAGAATTCCAATGACATTAAATATCCATCAATCAGGCATTAGAAGATTATGTCGATTTTGAAAGAGTAAGGAACACCTATACTGACTAACCTAGAAAAAATCTATAAAATATAGCTAGATAAGAAGAATGCATCAATTTTCAGTTTGTATTTTCAGCACTTTATTATTTCATTTAAACAAAAGAAGGGGATTGCTATTTCTACTTAATTCATTTCTGAATTACATAAATATTTTTGAATGCTTTTTTTTTAAAGATCAGAACTAAGAATCAGGTTTTAAAACTTGAAGTGTCTTTAACCATAATTTAAATCAATGGGAGGGAACAAATAAGTATATTATCACTACTGAAAATTTTCCATCACTTTAATGCCTATATTTGCATAGTTAGAAATGACTGATTTTCTACTTCATTTTACCTATTTTCAAATTGAAGGGGACAACAGCCTTTTCTACACATTGAAATAATAATTTTGATTTATCACAAGTAACTTCCTCTTTTGAGTTTCATTTTATCCTACTATATTTTACAAAAAGAAGTACAAGTATGTATGAACAATCTAGTGGCAAAACAGGTAGGTACAACCTAAGATAAACATAAAAACAAAACAAAACAAAAAAACACCATTTTGCCAGCGTTCCTGCTTGAATCACATTTTCATGAATATAATTTTTCAGGTCATTTTATATGTAAAGTCCTGATGTCAAAAGTAGGAATGAGGGTATATAGATGGAAAATAGTCATTATTCATTCCATTACACTAGGTGATATGGCCCTAGGATTATTTGGACTACTCTCTAAATCAATACAAAGTGCTACCCAAAAAGTTTTGCATAATTACTTGTTTTCTCTGCTTAGGCCAGGAGAAAGTCATCAACAGAGAATGCCATGCTTCGTTCCGTGATGAGACGATTTGCCATACAAATACAAACAGCATATGCAGCAGCAGTCTGCTGTAACAGGCTGAACAACGATCATGTACCACATGCAGATGTAGACCTGAACTCCCACCGTTGTGAATGCATTAGATTGTGAATTACAGCAATTTAAAACTTTGGGGGTTGTGGGATAAGCTTAAAACATGTTATTATCTATTTCTACTTACGTTCAAGTATTTCTTACACCCCAATGGTTTCACTTTTTTCTTTAAATTTTATTTTGTTGTTGTTGAGAATATACACAGCAAAATATACACCAATTAACAGTTTCTACATACACAATTTATTGACATTTATTACATTCTTTGAGTTATGCAACTATTTTCATCCTCCTTTTTTGCGTTGTTCCTCCCTTATAAATATAAACTCACTGTCCTGTAAGGTTCCTAGCTAATATTTCAAGTTGCTGTTGTCAATTTGATCCCATATAGACAGAGTTTAAAAGAGCTTAATGCTCAAGGCTAACATTCTTCACTAGTTAACTACTGTTCAGTTTCAAGATGACTTCAGGATACTTTTGGCTTAAGTTTTAAAGAGTACTCAAGGAAATAGTTTCAAGGGTTCATCCAACCTCCATAGTTCCAGAAAGTCTAAAGTCCATGAGAATTTTAAATTCTGTTCTGTATTTCCCCCCTTTTGATCTGTATTATTTTATGGAACCATTAATCAAAATGTTCAATAATGGTAGCCAGGCACCATCCAGTTCTTCTGGTCTCATGGCAAAGGAGGCAATTGTTGGAAGCAATCAGCCACATATTCCATATCCTCCTATTCTTGACTCTCCTTCTTCTTCTGTTGTTCCAGGTGAACAGAGACAAATTGTTGTGCCCTGGATAGCCATTTGTAAGCTTTTAAAACCCCAATCATTACACGATGAACTAGAAGGTAGAGCAGAAGCACTAAACATGTTATTAGACCAATTAACTGGGATGTTCAATGAAACAATGATCCTACACCTCCAAACCAAGGAACCAAATCCCATGAGGGGTTTGGTTGTACATAAGCAGCCTAAGCAGCTACTCTTTTTTATTTTTTGTCATTGTTGTAAATACATCTATCACACAACTTTTGCCAACTATCATTCGATCTCCAGTATTGTTTCTATCACCAAGGCCATATTTTTCAACTACTGAACCTTCTTCTTTGTTCCAACTTTCGCATTCCAATTGCCAGTAATTATCAATGCATTTTGATTGCATGTTCGATCAATTTCAGACTGTAGCAGCTGATAAAAATCTTCTATTTCTTCATCTTTGGCCCTAGTGGTTGGTGCATAAATTTGAAAAATAGTCATATTAACTGGTCTTCCTTGTAGGCATATGGACATTATCCTATCACTGACAGCATCGTACTTCAGGATACATCTTGAAATGTTCTTTTTGACGATGAATGCAACACCATTCCTCTTCGAGTTGTCATTCCTAGCATAGTAGAGTATATGATTGTCCTATTCAAAATTGCCAATACCAGTCTATTTCAGCTCACTAATGCCTAGGATATCGATGTTTATGCGATCCATTTCATTTTTGATGATTTCCAATTTTCCTAGATTCATACTTCGTACATTCCAGGTTCCAGTTATTAATGGATGTTTGCAGCTGTTTCTTCTCATTTTGAGTTGTGCCACATCAGCAAAAGAAGGACCTGAAAGCTTTACTCAAACCACGTCATTAAGGTCAACTCTACTTTGAGGAGGGAGCTCTTCCCCACCCATCTTTTGAGTGCCTTCTAACATGGGGGGCTCATCTTCCAGCACTATATCAGACAATGTTCCACTGCTATTCATAAGGTTTTCACTGGCTAATGCTTTTCAGAAGTAGACTGCTGGGTCCTTCTTCCTAGTCTGTCTTAATCTGGGAGCTCAGCTGAAACCTGTCCTCCATGGGTGACCCTGCTGGTATCTGAATACAGGTGGCATTGCTTCCAGCATCATAGCAACACACAAGCCCCCACAGTACAACAAACTGACACACACATGGGGGATTTCCTAAATAGTCAGTTGTAAACCAGCAAGAGGTCAGTAGCCACAATGAAAGGCCTAGGTAGAATATTTGACCCCTCCCGAAAATATACCAAACAATTCCCCTCAGGGCTATGGTTCAAAATAGACACTGGTCTTGAATGGTCAATGTTCAAAAGAAATGGGAGGAGTGAGACAGAACTCCCAAAAGTGCTGTTAATTTTTATTTGGCTTCCTCCCCTACAGTGTTGCATTGCAAAATCATTTCCTTTGCTGGGCTCCCTTCCTTAGCTTTGCATTTGAATCCTGCTTTTGCTTGGAGGTTCTAGGTAAATCCCATTGCCCTTGTGTAGTATGGTTAAGAATCTTGTTGACTTAATTTTTATGCACTCCCTACTTGTAAAACCTTTTAAAAGTAACCTGCCTGCCCACTTTTGGTGAGCAGCCTTGGCAGCAGTAACCACCTACTGACCCCATTCTTTGTACAACGAAATAAAGGTGTCTTTTGTGTTCTCTCACCTCGGTCTCTCCTTTATTGGCCAATACAAGTCCTGCTGAGTAAGAATCTGGGGTTTCCACCTGGTAACACAGATGGGACCAGAGGGTCACACAGACACTCTGCCAAGAGCCCGGCACCCACTTGACGGCGAGTGGAATCTCCACTTACCCTCAGAGCACAGGCACCACACCTCTTGTTCCAGAGGGCCAGATGGGTCTCACTGAGGTGGCGACCAGCTCAGGCGCTTTTATTTTAGAATCAGAAACTAACTCTGGTATGGACGTCCACTAAAACCAAACCAAACGCAGTGCCATCGAGTCGATTCTGGCTTATAGCAACCCTATAGGACTGAGTAGAACTGCCCCCACAGAGTTTCTAAGGAGCGCCTGGAGGATTTGAACTGCCCACACTTTGGTTAGCGGCTGTAGCACTTAACTACTACACCACCAGGGTTTCCGGACGTCTACTAGGTCCTCAGAATTTCTCTTGTTAAGTATGAGTGCTTGGTATTGGAGGTGGGGAGGTATCTGGAGGATTGAAGTAGGACTAAGACATCCCCATTAGGGGGGAATCGAAGCCCTGCTAAGATACTCATTACTCCACCACTTCCCCTGACTACAGAGAACCAGCAGCGTAGTTTCTGGTTGTTGACCTTGGTTATGTTCGGGTTTTAGCTCTGGTTCTGAGTGAGTGTGTGTTTTGTAAGTGAAATCTGGGAAACCAACCTGGTGTGCCTTTACTGGTGTTCTTTGTTTTTTTTTCCACGTGGATTCTAATTACTGTTTAGAGTCACTTAACTTTGCTACAATCTTACAGTTAGATGTGTTTTGCAAAAGAGATGGAAAATGGGATGATATCCCCTAGCTACAAACCTTTATGTCTCTCTGGCAAAATAAAAACCTAAAAAAACAACCTAAGGTACTGGTGCAGGGAAAAAGGAAGGGGAGAAAAGCCCCACCTGGAGAGGCCTGGGGCCAAAGCCAAGCCAGATAAATGGAATGACTGATATGGGGCCAGGGTCTTCTGGTTCCGCTTATCCAGAGGCCCATGGTCATACGCATATGCACGGGAAAATAGTTAAGGTGTACAGGAGGCTAAACTGGAATGTTTTACAAGGCTTACGTGTTTAGGATTATGCATTTATCTGAATGTACTATGGATATTGAATGTTTCTCCTACTGATTGTTGTAAAGCAGACCTAAATGTATGCTAGAAATGAATATTGGGTATTATAGATTACAGAGAGCATGTAATCAACTTCAGTCAGTACTTAATTGGATATGCTAAAAGCGGAACTAGGATTCGCCCTGGAGAAACACAGGCCTTTTGTTTACAGACTGGGGGCTTTGGTCAAAAACCTGAGTCCCACCCAGATTTGCACTTATTCATACCCCTTCCTGACCTGGTAGCTACTTTCCCTTTGGCAGAACCCTCTGCCACCCTCCAGCAAATTGCTAGCTGTCCCTCGTGAGTCAGAAACTCCTTGTCCTGCCCAGGGAATAGTTTCCCCAACACATGCCGTTAGTGGAGTGCAATTTGGCCAGGGATCCACCTAAGTCTCCTCAGGGCAATTTCCACTGAGATAAATTCCTATTGGACTGGATCACAAAGGCCATCCTATAGGCTTTACCTGGGTTCATATTCCATTCTCCACCTAATTCCAGAGGAAAGGAAGATGGTCTTAGAAAAGGCACACACGCCAGGAGGCCGAGAGATTGCATAACTTCAACCCTCAAAATGGTAATAGATTCCAGGCTGCCCAGATATCGGCTAAGGGCAGGATAGCTAGAACATTATAAAAACTGTTTGATAGTTGGTTTACAGGGACCCCAAAACAGAGAAGCCTTAGAAAAGTTCAGGATGTACAACAAGGCATCAGGGAAAATCTCTCAAGCTTCCTAGAACAGATGTATGAAGCATATGGACATAAAAACCCTGAAGACCCAGAGAATGCCAATTGAGCACCTATAAAATGCTGCCTTTCCTTAAGGTAGCCTGGGAATGTAGCGCTTCAGATGATCCTTAAGTAGTCCAGGAATTTAGTGTTTCCAGGTATCTTAGCTAATGGTTCTATTTCAGTCTCCTGGGCTGGGAGTGAGGCCAACTTGACATTTCAGTGGTTATTGGCATATGTTCTGCTTATACAAGGCAATTTCCTTTGCTTCTTCTAGCACCTAAGCAACTTTCATCTGCCGTTCTCTTTGCCCTTCTAAATCTTAGGGGCGGAGCAAGGCAGCAGAAGATGACTAGTAGCATTGGTGCCCAGAAGTTGGTGTACAGTGTTTACAGGGAGTTTGTTTATTGGATTGAAGGAAAATCCTCTGAGTATGAAAGGGCCTGGCAGCAGGAAAAAGCTTTATTGGCTTTTTCTCCACCCAATGTCAGCAGGAAGTAGACAGATTAGTCACCAACCCTTGTCCCTTCGAACCAAAAAACCAAACCCAGTGCCGTCGAGTCGATTCCGACTCATAGCGACCCTAGAGGACAGAGTACAACTGCCCCATAGAGTTTCCAAGTAGCGCCTGGTGGATATGAACTGCCATTGATTTGGTTAATAGCCCTAGCACTTGACCACTACGCCACCAGGGTTTCCCCTTATCCCTTAAGATTAAGGAATTGCTACAACTCAAGGGGAGATTGTAACCTGACCCTATGAATGCCAGTAAATTTCCATTAGTCCTTAAACTAGCCCAAGCCAGATTTGGCCTGCCCCACATGCACAGAAGGGCCAGATGTGATTGCTAATTGACCTCAATGGAGCACCCAGCAACAGGTAGAATGAAACAGAAGAATAATCATCACCCTATTCCAAAAAGAGAGGTCCAACAAGAACCATGTCACCTCCTGTTTTCTGGCATCCTAGAATTTTCCCTCCACAGTACACCTGCGAGGTCACCATCTTGCTGCCCTAATCACACATAATCCCTGCTTCCCTGTAGCTCAGAGGGTTGGATCTGAGGAACTTCCTCCCGGCTCCTTGCTCTGCGCATTGCAATAAATTTACTTTCTCTTTCTCAAAGGCCAGTGTCCAGCTGAGTATACCAGAAAAGGATACACCTTCCTGGGTTCAGTAACAATCTCAAATTATACTTTTTTTGGCCTATTTTCCTATGATACAAGTAAAAAATCAGGCCTTGTCCATAGTATATAGAGTTTTGTTTTGTTTTGTTTTTTAGTCTGGAAACCCATCAGTCTATGAATTCTGACTTTGAGGTTTCCACACTGTTCTCAGATCTATTCAGCTGGGGATTAACTTTCTCTTGCTGACAATTGTAAAGTATTGAAATTCAAGCTTTTATTGCTCCCCAATTTCATTCTGGTACTGGGTTCACACCAGGTTAATACCTTGTGAGTTGCAAAAGGAGGCTCTAAAATGTACAGAGTGTGATACATCTCATATTAATGTTAGCATCTTCAGTGAATATTGACTGCTCCTAACAATAGCTTGATATGATATTATGCTAACAGACTATCTCCTTATTCTGTGTTAAATAAAACCTGTTAGCCCACCAAGACTAGGAGAGTATTATAGAGATGGAAGTAAATAAGCAAATCTAGACTGCCATTTGTTTAAGAGCTTGGCTGCTAACCAAAAAACGTCAGCGGTTCAAATCTACCAGCCCCTCTTTGGAAATCCTTTGAGGCAGTTCTACTCTCTTCTATAGGGTCGCTATGAGTAAAAATTCACTCAATGGCAACAAATTTAAAGGTTTAACCTGCCATGCAGTATATAAATAAATATATGAATTTATTAGTATGTAACACTTATTATATGTTGACATCAACACTGGTAAGTACAATTATTGGACAAAAATTTAATTACCTATTCAAGGTTCTTAGTGTACATTGCCAGATACAGAATATTATGATGGCAAATTCAGCAAAAGTTTGCTAACTTTTATTATTATTTGTTCTTATTTTTAAATTTCTGAATGTGAAAGGCAAATATCATCTCACCATGTAAGCTTCTACTTAATAACTTCATATTTCATGGTAAATAATTTTTAAGTATTTAATATAAAATATTCATTCAGCTTGTTACAACAAAAATAGACATTTACTTTATTAAAATATTTTGTGCTCTGATATTAATAAATTTATTTAAATACTTTCTTCATTGACATGCTTATTTTCTTTGTGATAATTTTTAGGATAAATTGACAGGAGAATTTATAAAATGTAAACTTATGTATATATTAGAAAACAAGACATTTTCAGAATATTATTCTCAAGAGGGTATTTTTTTCTTTTTTTTTTATTGTGCTTTAAGTGAAAGTTTACAATTCAAGTCAGTTTCTCATACAAAAACTTATATACACATTGTTATATAACCCTAGTTACTCTCCCTGTAATGTGACGGCACCCTCCTTCTCTCTACCTTGTATTTCTGACGTCCATTCAACCATCTCCTGTCCCCCTCTGCCTTATCATCTCGCCTCTGGACTTAGTCTCATGTGTTACTTGAGCTAAGAAGCACACTCCTCACCAGTATCATTTTCTGTCTTATACTCCAGTCAAATCTTTGTCTGAAGAGTTGGCTTCGGGAATGATTTTAGTTTTGGGCTAACACAGCCTGGGCACCATGTCCTCTGGGGTCCCTCCAGTCTCAGTCAGCCCATTAAGTCTTGTTTGTTTTTTTTTTTTTTACTAGAATTTGAGTTCTCCATCCAACTTTTCTCATGCTCCATCAGGGACTCTCTCTTGTGTTACCCATCAGGACAGTCACTGGTGGTAGCTGGGCACCATCTAGTTCTTCCGGTCTCAGGCTGATATGTTCTTGTTGTTGTTAGGTGCCATCAAGTCAGTTCTGACTCATAGCGATCCTATGCACAACAAAACAAAACACTGCCCAGTCCTAAGTCATCCTCACAATTATTGTTCTGCTTGAGCACATTGTTGTAGTCACTGTGTCAATCCACCTCATTGAGGATCTTCCTCTTTTCCTCTGATCCTGTATTCTGCCAAGCATGATGCCTTTCTCCAGGGACTGATCTCTCCTGACAACACGTCCAAAGTATGTAAGACACAGTCTCGCCATCTTTGCTCTAAGGAGCATTCTGTTTGTACTTCTTCCAAGACAGATTCATTTGTTCTTTTGGCAGTCCATGGTATATTCAATGTTCTTCGCCAACACCACAATTCAAAGGCGTTAGTTCTTCTTTGGTCTTCCTTATTCATAGTCCAGTTTTCACATGCATATGATGCTATTGAAAATACCATGGCTTGGGTCAGGTGCACCTTAGTCTTCAAGGTGACATCTTTGCTCTTCAACACTATAAAGAGGGCCTTTGCAGCAGATATACCAAATGCAATGCGTCTCTTGATTTCTTGACTGCTGCTTCCATGGCTGTTGATTGTGGATCCAAGTAAAATGAAATCCTTGACAACTTCAATCTTTTCTCCGTTTATCATGATGTTGCTCATTGGTCCAGTTGTGAGGATTTTTGTTTTCTTTATGCTGAGATGCAATCCATACTGAAGGCTTTGGTCTTTGATCTTCATTAGTAAGTGCTTCAAGTCCTCTTTACTTTCAGCAAGCAAGGTTGTGTCATCTGCATAATGCAGGTTGTTAATGAGTCTTCCTTCAATGCTGATGCCCCCTTCTTCTTCATATAGTCAAAATTCTAAGATTATTTGCTCAACATACAGGTTGAAGAGATATGGTGAAAGGATACAACTCTGACATACACCTTTCCTGACTTTAAACCAATCAGTATCCCCTTGTTCTGTCCGAACAACTGCCTCTTGATCTATGTAAAGGTTCCTCATGAGCACAATTATGTGTTCTGGAATTCCAATTCTTCACAATATTATCCATAATTTGTTATGATCCACACAATCAAATGCCTTTGCATAGTCAATAAAGCACAGGTAAACACCCTTCTGCTATTCTCTGCTTTCAGCCAAGATCCATCTGACCAGCAATGATATCCCTGGTTCCACGTCCTCTTCTGAAACCAGCCTGAATTCCTGGCAGTTCCATGTCAATATACTGCTGCAGCCATTTTTGAATGATCTTCAGCAAAATTTTGCTTGCGTGTGATATTAACGATATTGTTCTATAATTTCCACATTTGGTTGGATCACCTTTCTTGGGAATAGGCATAAATATAGATCTGTTCCGGTCAGTTGGCCAGGAAGCTATCTTCCGTATTTCTTGGCATAGACGAGTGAGCACCTCCAGTGCTGCATCTGTTTGTTGAAACATCTTAATGGATATTCCATCAATTCCTGGAACCTTGTTTTTCCCCAATGCCTCCAAGCAGCTTGGACTTCTTCCTTCAATACCATCGGTTCCTGATCATATGCCACCTCTTGAAATGGTTGAACATCGACTAATTCTTTTTGGTATAATGACTCTGTGTATTCCTTCCATCTTCTTTTGATGCTTCCTGCGTCATTTAATATTTTCCCCACGGAATTCTTCACTATTCCAACTCGAGGTTTGAATTTTTTCTTCAGTTCCTTCAGCTTGAGAAACGCTGAGTGTGTTCTTCCCTTTTTATTTCCCATCTCCAGCTCTTTGCACATGTCATTATAATACTTGACTTTGTCTTCTCGAGATGCCTTTTGAAATCTTCTGTTCAGTTTTTTTACTTCATCAATTCTTCCTTTTGCTTTAGCTGCTTGATGTTCGAGAGCAAGTTTCAGAGTCTCCCCTGATATCCATCTTGGTCCTTTCTTTCTTCCCTGTCTTTTCAATGACCTCTTACTTTCTTTATGGATGATGTCCTTGATGGCATTCCACAACTCGTCTGATCTTTGGTCATTAGTGTTCATTGTGTCAAATCTATTCTTGAGATGGTCTCTAAATTCAGGTGGGATATACTCAAGGTCATATCTTGGCATTTGTGGACTTGCTCTGATTTTCTTCAGTTTCAGCTTGAACTTGCAAATGAGCAATTGATGGTCTGTTCCACAGTCGGCCCCTGGCCTTGTTCTGACTGATCATATTGAGCTTTTCCATCGTCTCTTTCCACAGATGTAGTCAATTTGATTTCTGTGTGTTCCATCTGGCGAGGTCCACGTGTATAGTCGCCATTTATGTTGGTGAAAGAAGGTATTTGCAATGAAGGAGTTGTTGGTCTTGCAAAATTCTGTCTTTCAATCTCTGGTATTGTTTCTATCACCAAGGCCATATTTTTCAACTACTGATCCTTCTTCTTTGTTCCAACTTTTGCATTCCAATCACCAGTAATTATCAATGCATCTTGATTTCATGTTCTACCAATTTCAGACTGTAGCAGCTGATAAAAATCTATTTCTTCATCTTTGGCCCTAGTGGTTGGTGCATAAATTTGAAAAATAGTCATATTAACTGGTCTTCTCTGTAGGCATATGGATATTATCCTATCACTGACAGCATCGTACTTCAGGATAGATCTTGAAACCTTCTTTTTGATGATAGATACAACACCACTCCTCTTCAAGTTGTCATTCCCAGTATAGTACAATATATGATTGTCTGATTCAAAATGGCCAATACCAGTCCATTTCAGCTCACTAACGCCTAGGATATCGATGTTTATGGGTTCCATTTTATTTTTGATGATTTCCTAGATTCATACTTCGTACATTCCAGGTTCCAATTATTAATAGATATTTGCAGCTGTTTCTTCTCATTTTGAGTCATGCCACATCAGCAAATGAAGGTCCTGAAAGGTTTACTCCATCCACATCATTAAGGTCAACTCTGCTTTGAGGAGGCAGCTCTTCCCCAGTCATCTTTTGAGTGCCTTCCAACCTGGGTGGCTCATCCCCCAGTACTATATCAGAAAATGTTCCACTGCTATTCATAAGGTTTTCACTGGCTAATGCTTTTCAGAAGTAGACTGCTGGGTCCTTCTTCCTAGCCTGTCTTAGTCTGGAAGCTCAGCTGAAACCTGTCCTCCGTGGGTGTCCCTGCTAGTATCTGAATACGGTGGCATAGCTTCCAGCATCACAGCAACACACAAGCCCCCACAGTATGACAAACTGACAGACACACAGGTTAATATTGTCTCTGATTCATGCGGTCCTTTCTGTCACTTGGGCTCATATTTTCCTTGTGTCTTTGATGTCGTTCATTCTCCTTTTCTCCAGGTGAGTTGCAACCAATTGATGTATACTAGATGGCTGCTTGCTAACTTTTAAGACCACAGACACCACTCACGGAAGTGGGATGCAGAATGTTTTCTTAATGAACTGTATTATGCTAATTGACCATGATGTCTTCTAAAACCATGGTCCCCACACCCCTGCCTCTGTTACTCTGTACCTGGAGGCATTTGGTTGTATTCAGGAAACTTCTTAGCTTTTTTTTTTAGTCCAGTTGTGCTGACTTCCACTGTATTTTGTGTTGTCCTTGCCTTCATCGAAAATTATTCTTGACTACTATCAAGTTAGTGAATACTCCTCTCTCTCCCTCCCCACCCTTGTAGCCATCAAAGAGTGTTTTCTTCTGTTTAAAACTTTCCTTGAGTTCTTATAATAATGGTCTCATACAATATTTGTTCTTTTGCAACCGACTAATTTTAATTTCACTCAACATAATTTTCTTCCAGTTTCCTCCATGTTTTGAGATGTTTCACGGATTCATCTTTTTCTTTAGCATTTTGTAGTATTCCATTGTGTGACTATACCATAATTTCTTCATTCATTTGTTGATGGGCACCTATGCGTTTCCACCTTTCTGCTATTATAAACAGTGCTGTAATGAACATGGGTGTGTAAATATCTAGTCATGTGATGGCTATTATTTCTCTAGGCTATATTCCAAGGAGCTGGATTGCTCGATCATATGGTAGTGCTATTTCTGGCTTTTTAAGGAAGCTCCAAATCGATTTCCGAAGTGGTTGCACCATTTTAAATACCCGCCAGCAGTGTATAAGTGTTCCAGTCTCCACAACCTCTCCAATGTTTATTATTTTGTGTTTTGGGGATTAATCCCAGTCTTGCTGGGGTGAGGTGGTATCTCATTGTAGTTTTGATTTGCATTTCTCTCATGCCTAATGGAAAACCCTGGTGGCATAGTGGTAATGAGTTCGGGTCTAACCAAAAGGTTAGCAGTTTGAATCCACCAGATGCTACTTGGAAACCCTATGGGGCAGCTTTACTCTGTCCTACAGGGTTGCTATGAGTTGGAATTGACTTAACGGCATTTTTTTTTTTTTAATTTTTTTATGCCTAATGACCTTGAAACTTTCCTAATATATCTGTCAGCTGCCTGAATGTCTTCTTTGGTGAAGTGCTTGTTCATATCCCATCCTCATTTTTGAATTGGGCTATTTGTCTTTTTGTTGTTGAGATTTCTCTGTATCTTGTAGATTTTAGAGGCTAGACGCTGATCAGATTTGTCATAAAGAAAATTTTTTTTCCAGTCTGTACGTTGTATTTTTACTCTTTTGTGAAGTCTTTGGATGAGCATAAGTGTTTGATTTTTAGGTGCACCCATTTATCTAGTTTCCCTTCTGGTTTGTGCATTGTTAGTAATGTTTCTTATACTCTTTATGCCATGTATTCAGGCTCCTAGTGTTGTCCCTATTTTTTCTTCCATTATCTTTATCATTTTAGTTTTTTTATTTGTTCTTTGATCCATTTTGAGTTAGTTTTTGTGCATGGTGTCAGGTATGAGTCTTGTTTCATTTTTTTGCAGATGGATATCCAGTTATGCTAGCACCGTTTATTAAGGAGACTGTCTTTTCCCTAATTAAAAGACTTTGGGCATTTGACAAATATCAGCTGGTCATATGTGGATGGATTTATGTCTGGATTCTCAATTCTGCTCCATTGGTCTGTGTATCTGTTGTTGTACAAGTACCAGGATGTTTTGACAGCTGTGGAGATACGGCAGGCTCTAAAACCAGGTAGTGTGAGGCCTCCCACTTTGTTTTTTTTTTTTTTTTCCAGTAATGCTTTACTTATCTGGGGCCTCTTCCCTTTCCATATGAAGTTGGTGATTTGTTTCTCCATCTCATTAAAAAATGCCATTGGAGAGAGGCAGGAGGCAGGGGCAAGACAGCACAGTAGTCAGATAGTTTCTGTGGTCCCTCTTACAACAAAGACCTGAAAAAAAAAACAAAACAAGTGAATCAATTATACATGACAAGCTTGGAGCCCTGAAAATCAAAGACAAAGTTGAGGAATAGGACTGAGCATCAAGGGGAGCAAGAAATTGTTCAGAAACAGCAAGGAGTTGCCAGACCTGACCTGGGGGGAACTGCCACCATCAGGCCAATTCTGCTGCTGCCCAAGTGCAATAAGGCAAGCAGAGGTGTTTAGGACTTGTTTTTCACATTGGGGGAGGCCGAACAGCAAAAACTCTGCTCAACCCTCCAGAACAAGCAAGAAGCGGCTCATAGTTGGCAAACAATAAGTACCTACGTTTACCCTACTGCCATCCAAAAATACCCCCTTCAGGAAAAACCTCTCAGCCACTTCCCTGCTCCCTTCCCACTCTGCACTGGGTCTGAGCTGACTTCATCCCCTGGGCCAGAAGAAGGACCTTGCAATCAACCTGAGCCATTCACCCAGCATTAGAGAGGGAACAAATTAACAAACAGGGAAAAAGTGATCTGCCAGCTCCCCTAAGCCAGGAACTCAGGGTAGTAACAGCTCCTTTGCCTAGGCACAGGCATAAGGGGCCCACAGACTTTGAATGCCTTTCACCCCTGCACAGACCTCTGTGGGCCCATTTCAACAGCACAGGCTCTCATTAGCACAGTACAACAGGGTATATACCAGAAGTCGATCTTCAATTGTTTCAGCTACATGATGGAGAGGCAAGTTCATGACATTTAACACTGCTCTGCCTATTAATCAGGGTTCTCACCTACCCACATCAGGGGCCCAAGGACTAGTGGCTCCACCCATGACACCCACGACAGGGGCCCAAGGATAAGTGGTGCCTCCGAGTCCTTACAGCCAACAGCACTGGGTGCCCACAGTCTGGCTGCAAAACCCACCCACCTACTCACTTTAGGGAACAGGGGCACTCTTTCCTCAAAGATACTGAGGGGGAGTTCTCAGCCCCCTGCCTTGCTCAGTGCATGACCCCCTACTATAGCCAGATACCTGTGCCTATACCAATCACCTCTGCTTGTCTGGGACTATGGGTGAGAGCCTGCACTGCACACTTGGTGACTAACTATTTGGACACCTGAGCTTAATCCATACAAGAAAAGTGAACAGACTCCTGGGCTCACAAATTTAGTAACATCTCTAACCATCTGGTGACAGGAAGTTACAGCTTCAAAGGAGCCAATAATCAAACTAGCTCACTCAAGCAGCCTGGTTGGGCATATCAAAACAAAACAAAACAAGAAGGTAGGATGCAGTAGACTAACTTAAAATAAACCAAATAACTTATTGATGGCTCAGAGACAACAGTCAATATCAAATCACATAAGGAGGCTGACCATGAGGGTTTATTAAGCTCTCAAAATGAAGAATCAAGACATCTTCCAGATGAAGAAAATTTTCTGGAATTACCAGAGGTAGACTACAAAAGATTAATACAGGGAACTCTTCAAGAGATCAGGAAGGAGATCAGGCAAAATGCAGAATGAGCCAAGCAGCACACAGTCAAAACATTAGAGGATCTTAAGCAGATTAGACAAGAGCATAATGACAAATTTAATAAGCTGCACGAATCTATAGAGAGACAGCAAACAGAAATTCAGAGGATTAATGATAAAATTTCAGAATTAGACAATTCAATAGAAAGTCATAAGAGCAAAATTAAGGCGATGGAAGTCAAAATTAGTGAGATTGAAGACAAAGCACTTGGCATGAACCTATTTGAGGAAAAATTACATAAAAAAATTAAAAAAATGAAGAAACCCTAAGAATTATGTGCGACTCCATCAAGAGGGGTAACCTACAAGTGATTGGAATACCAGGACAGGTGGGAGTAACAGAAAATATAGAGAGAATTGTTGAAGATTTGTTGGCAGAAAACTTCCCTGTTATCATGAAAAATGAGAAGATATCTAAGATGCCCATCAAATGCTACATGAGGTACATTCCAAAAGAAAGTCACCAAAACATATAATCAAATGTGCCAAAACAAAAGATAAAGAGAGAATTTTTAAGAGCAACCATGGATAAATGAAAAGTCACCTACAAAGGAGAGTCAATAAGACTAAGTTTGGATTACTGAGCAGAAACCCTTCAGGCAAGAAGACAATGGGATGACATATATAAAGCCCTGAAGGAAAAAAATTGCCAGCCAAGAATTATATATCCAGCAAAACTGTCTCTCAAATATGATGGCAAAATCAGGACTTTTCCAGACAAACAGAAGTTCAGGGAATTTGCAAAAACTAAACCAAAATTACAAGAAATGCTAAAGTCAGTCCTTTGGTTAGAAAGTCAGTTACTTCAGATAACAACCCCAAACTAGAACACAGAACAGAGCAACCAGATATCAACCCAGAAAGGGAAATCACAAAATCAATCAAAGCTAAAATGCTCAAAAGAGGGAAATAAATGTCATTATAAAAAAGATGACAACATTAAAACAAAAAAGAGGGACTTAAAAATGTAGTTATAGACCTTTCATATGGAGAGGAATTCAAGGGGATATAAACAAATAAAAGATTGGTTTAAACTTGAAAAATAGGGGTAAATATTAAGGTAACCACAAAGGACACTAACAATCCCGTATATAAAAAAAAAAAAAAAAGAAAGAAAACATAAAGACTCAGCAAATAAAAAATCAACAACAATGAAATAGAGGAAAAGAAAGTATATAATGAATTATGATGTTGGCAAAGAATATTGTATATACCATGGACTGCCAGAAGAACGAACAAATCTGTCTTGGAAGACAACAGCCAGAGTGCTCACTAGAAGCAATGATGGCAAGACTTTGTCTCACATACTTTGAACATGTTACTAGGAGGGACCAGTCCCTGGAGAAGGACATTATGCCTGGTAAAGTAGAGGGTCGGCAAAAAAGAGAAAGACCCTCAAGGAGATGAGTTTATATAGTGGCTGCGGCAGTAAGTTCAAGCAAAACAGTGATTGTGAGGATGGCACAAGACCAGGTGGTGTTTCATTCTGTTGTATGTAGGGTTGCTATGAATGGGAACTGACTCTATGGCATCTAAAAAAAAAGCAGCAGCAATAACAACAAGGAGCCCTGGTAATGCAATGGTTAAGTGCTAAGCTGTTAACCAAAAGCTGGAGGTTGGAACTTACCAGGCACTTCACTGGAGAAAAAACTTGGTGATTTGCTTCTGTAAAGATTACAGCCTAGGAAACCCTACGGAGTAGTTCTACTCTGTCATATAGGGTCACTGTGGGTCAAAGTCAACTTAACAGAACAGAAGAAAAATGTTCGTATGCTCTCCACCTGGGAAAAGGCCCATGGTGATGGTGAAAATTCCTTTTCCTACCCCACCACTGGACAGGAGAAAAGACTTCCTTTCACCCTATTCATATTGTTCTAGGGTCCCCAAACAATGGGACAATTTAAAAAGTGATGACAACATGAATGCTTCAAATGGCCAAATAATTATCCTTTTGATTTTTGACATATAAATTAGAAGACACCAAAAAAAAAAAAAAAAAAAAAAAACTGAAGCTGCTATAATAAATCACTTTCCATTGTCATTGGCTTATTAAGTATACATTGCTCAATATTCTCATCTTAAAAAAAAAAAAAATTCTGTGGAGTTGGCTCCAACTCAAGGCGACCTTGTAGGACAGATCAGAACTGCCCTGTGGGGTTTCTAAGGAGTTGCTGGCGGATTCAAACTGCGGAACTTTTTTGTATGCAGCTGAGCTCTTGACCACTACACCACCAGGACTCCATTGTCATCTAGAAAAAATTAAAAATAGAAATTATTATGGATTGAATTGTGTCCCACCTAAAATATGTGCTAGAATCCTAATCTTTATACCTGTAGTGCAGTGTGGGAATAGAGTTTTCTCTGTTATGTTAATGAGGTCATATCAGTGCTGAGTGTGTCCTAAACCTAATCACTTCGGAGTTATAAGGAACAGCATAGACAGAGACAAGCAAGCATATATGGGGAAAGAAAGATGCCACATGAAAATTGCCAAGGAAGCCAGGGACATAGGGACTACAGAAGCTGAAAGAGCCAAGGATCTTCTCCCAGAACCAACAGAGAGCCTTCACCTACAGCCAGCACCCTGAACTGAAACTTCTAGCTTCCTAAATTGTGAGAAAATAAAATTTCTTTCCTTTAAAGCCAAAAAAAAAAAAGCCATTGGAATTTGAATTGGGATTGCATTGTATCTATAGATCGCTTTGGGTAGAATAGACATTTTCACAATGTTCAGTCTTCCTATCTATGAACAAGGTATGTTTTTCCACTTATGTAGGTCTGTTTTGGTTTCTTGTAGTAGTGTCTTGTAGTTTTCTTTGTATAGGTCTTTTTCTTATCTGGTTAGATTTATTCCTAAGTGTTTTATCTTCTTGGCGGCTACAGTAAATGGTATTGATTTGGTGATTTCCTCTTCAACTTTCCCTATTTTGCTATAGAGGAATTCAACTGATTTTTGTATGTTTATCTTGTATACTGATACTTTGCTGAAATCTTCAATTAGTTCCAGTAGTTTTCTTGTGGATTCTTTAGGGTTTTCTGTGTATAAGATCATGTCATCTGCAAATAGAGATACTTTTACTTCTTCCTTGCCAATCTGGATGCCCTTTATTTCTTTATCTAGCCTTTATCTAGCTCTGGCTAGGACTTCCAGCACAATGTTGAATAGTGATAAAGGACATCCTTGTCTAGATCCCAGTCTCAAGGGGAATGCTTTCAGACTCTCTCCATTTAGTATGATGTTGGCTGTTGGCTTTGTATAAATGACCTTTACTGAGTTGAGGAATTTCCCTTCTATCCCTATTTTGTGGAGAGCTTTTTTTTGGTTTATCATGAATGGGTGTTGGACTTTGTCAAATGCCTTTTCTGCATCAATTGATAAGATCATGTGGTTCTTGTCTATTGTTTTATTTATGTGATGGATTACATTGATTGTTTTTCTAATGTTAAACCATCCCTGCATACCTGGTATAAATCCTACTTGGTCACAGTGGATTGTTTTTTTTGACATGTTAAATTTCATTGGCTAGAATTTTTGTGTATAGGTTTATGAGGGATGATGGTCTGTAATTTTCTTTTTCTTTGTGGTATCCATGCTTGGTTTTGGTATCAGGGAAGTTCTGGCTTCATAGAATGTGTTTGGAAGTATTCCATCCTTTTCTATGCTCTGAAGTACCTTTAGTAGTACTAACTCTTCTCTGAAATTTCGGTAGAATTCTCCAGTGAAGCCGTCAGGCACAGGGCTTTTTCTTGGGGGAGGAGGGAGGAAGTTTTTTAATTACCTTTTCAATCTCTTTTGTTATAGGTTTATTTAGTTGTTTTTTACCTGTTTGTGTTAGTTTAGGTAGGTAATGTGTTTCCAGAAATTTGTCTATTTCCTCTAGGTTATCAAATTTGTTAGCATACAGTTTTTCATGGTATTCTGTTATGATTCTTTTCATTTCAATTGAGTCTGCTGTGATATCACCCATCTCATTTCTTATTTGGGTTATTTACTTCCTCTCCTGTTTAGTCGGTTTGACCAATGGTTTATTGATTTTGTTGATCTTTTCAAGCAACCAGCTTTTGGTCTTGTTGACTCTCTTGATTGTTATACTATTCTTATTTCATTTAATTCTCCTTGATTTTTTTTTTTTTTTTTAGTTTCTTTTCTTCTGGTGCTCAAGGCTTCTTTTGCTACTCTCTTTCTATTGTTCAAGTTGTAGGGATAATTCTTTGATTTTTGGCCCTTCTTTTTGGATGTGTGCATTTATTGCTATAAATTGACCTCTGAGCTCTGCTTTTGCTTTGTCCCATTCTTGTAAGAAGTGTTTTCATTTTCATTTGATTCTATGAATTCCTTTACTCTGTCTTTAATTTCTTCTCTAACCCAGTAGTTTTTGAGCAAGGTGTTGTTCAGTTTACAGGTGTTTGATTTTTTTCCTTGCTTTTTCTGTTATTGATTTCTACTTTTATGGCTTTATCATCAGAAAGGATGCTTTGTAATATTTGGATCTTTTGGATTTTGTTAAAGCTTTCTCTGTGGCCTAATATGTGGTCTATTCTGGAGAATGTTCCATGTGCACTGGAAAAGAAAGTATACTTGGCTGCTGTTGGGTGGAGTGTTCTGTATGTCTATCAAGTCAATTTGGCTGATTGTGGCGTTTAGATCTTCCATGTCTTTATTGAGCTTCTTTCTGGATATTCTGTCCTTCACTGAAAGAGGTGTGTTGAAGTCTCCTACTATTGTTGTGGAGCTGTCTATCTCTCTTTTCAATGCTGTTAAAGTTCCTTTTATGTATTTTGGAGCCCTGTGGTTGGGTGCGTAAATATTTATTATGGTTATGTCCTCCTGGTGTATTGACCTTTTAGTAATTATATTGTGTATCTCCTTATCCTTTGTGGTGGATTTTACCTAAAGTCTATTTTATCAGAAATTAATATTGCCACTCCTGCTCTTTTTTGATTGTTGTTTGCTTGATATATTTTTTTCCATCCTTTGAGTTTTAGTTTGAGTTTTAAATCTTAGGTGTGTCTCTTGCAGGCAGCATACAGTGTTTTTTCATCCATTCTGCCACTCTCTGTCTCTTTATTGGTGCATTTAGTCCATTTACATTCTGCGTGATTATTGATAGGTATGAATTTATTGCTGTCATTTTGATGTCTTTTTTGTGTGGTGTTGACAGTTTCTTTAATCCACTGAATTTTCTGTGCTGAGTCCTTTTTCTCTATACATTTTCTTTTCCTGTTTTTCATTGTTGTTTATTTTGTATTTGCTTCTTCTCTATGTTTTTTCTTTTCTTTTTTTTTGATATACAGGAGTATTAGTTTCATTTGTGGTTACCTCAATATTTACCCATATTTTCCAAGTTTAAACCAACCTTTTATATCTTTATATTGCCTTGACTTCTTCTCTATATGAAAGATCTATGACATTTTTACAATCCCTCTTTTTTGTTTTAATGTTGTCATCTTTTATGTAGTAATCTCTTTGTTTCCCTGTTTTGAGCATTTTAGCTTTGATTTATTTTTGTGATTTCCTTATCTGGGTTCATATCTGGTTGTTCTGTCCTGTGTTCTCATCTTAGGTTTTTATCTGATGTTGTTAATTTTGTAAATGGAAGACTCCCTTTATTATTTTTTGTAATTTTGGTTTAGTTTTTGGAAATTCCCTAAACTTCTGTTTGTCTGGAAATGTCCTAATTTTGCCATCATATTTGAGAGACCATTTTGCTGGATATATAATTCTTGGCTGTCAATTTTTATTTTCCTTTCAAGCTTTATATTTGTCATCCCATTGCCTTCTTGCCTGCATGGGTTCTGCTGAGTAGCCCATGCTTAGTTTTATTGACCCTCACTTGTAGCTGACTTTTCTTTTATCCCCAGCTACTCTTAAAATTCTCTCTTTACCTTTGTTTTTGGCAAGTTTGATTGCAATATGTCTTGGTGACTTTCTGGAAACCCTGGTGGGATAGTGGTTAAGTGCTATAGCTGCTAACCAAAGGATTGGCAGTTCAAATCCGCCAGGCACTCCTTCAAAACTCTACGGGGCAGTTCTCCTCTGTCCTATAGGGTCGCTATGAGCCAGAATTGACTTGATGGTACTGGGTTTCTGGTTTTTGGTGACTTTCTTTTGGGATGTACCTTTTGTGGGGTTTGATAACATCTTGAATAGATAACTTCATCACAAGTTTTCTGCCAGCAAATCTTCAACAATTCTCTCTATATTTTCTGCTATCTCCTCCCCGCCCCCCTGCTCTGTTACTCCAGTCACTCATAGGTTATTCCTCTTAATAGAGCCACACATAATACTTAGGGTCTCTTCATTTTGTTTTATTATTTTATCTGATTTTTCCTCAAATATGTTTGTGTCAGGTGTTTTATCTTCAGTCTCACTAATTCTGACTTCCACTTCCTCAATTCTGCTCCTATGACTTTCTATTGAGTTGTCTAATTCTGAAATTTTATTGTTAATCTTCTGGATATCTGCCGTCTGTCTATGGATTCTTGTAACCTATTAAATTTGTTATTATGTTTTTCTGTAATCTTCTTAAGTTCTTCTATTGCTTTGTCTCTGTGGTTCTTGGCTTGTTCTGCATTTTGCCTGCTCTCCTTCCTGATCTCTTGAAGAGTTCTGTATATTAATCTTTTGTATTCTATCTCCTGTAGTTCAAGGCAGTGCTCTTCATCTGGAAGATTTCTTGAATATTTGTTTTGGGAGCTTGCCAAAGCCATCATGATCTCCCTGTTTATGTGATTTAATATCAACTGTCGTCTTTGAGCTATCAATAATTTATCATATTTATTCATTTTATGTTTGCTTACTGTGTTCTAGCTTCTTGTTTTATTTTGTTTTGATGTACCCAAATAGGCTGCTTAAGTGAGCTATTTTGATTATTGACACTATTGAAGCTCTAATGTCCTGTTACCAGGTAGTTAGAGCTATTACCAGGTATGTGAGCCCAGCAGTCCATTTATTTTTCTTGTATGGATTCAGCTCAGATGTCCAGGTAATTGGTCACCATGTGTGTGGTACAGGCTCTCACCTGCAGTCTTAGATAAGCAGGATTGATGGTGTAGGCACAGGTATCTGGGTGCAGTAGGGGTTCACGAGCTGAGCAATGCAGAGGGCTGAGAACCACCCCTGAGAGTCTGTGAAGAAAGTGTGTCCCTTTTTCCTACAACATATAGGTGGCTGGGTTTTGCAGCTGGACTATGGGCATCCAGAGCTGTTGGCTGTAAGGATTGGGAGGTACCACTTTTCTTTGGACCCCTGTTGCGGGTGGCTAGGTGTCATGGGTGGAGCCACCAGTCCTCAGGCCCCTGATGTGGGTAGGTGAAGACCCTGCTTAATAGGCAAAGCAGTATCAAACATCATGAACTTGCCTCTCCATCATATACCTGAAGCAGTTGAAGTTAGACCTCAGGTATACACCCTGTTATACTGTGCTAATGAGTGCCTATTCTGTAGAAATGGGCCCACACAGGTCTATGCAGGAGTGAAAGACATTCAGAGTCCATGGACTCCACATGCCTGTGTCTAGGCAAAGGAGGTGTTCCTTCCTTGGGTTCTGGCTTAGGAGAGCCAGCATATTATTTTTTCCCTGTTTGTTAATTTATTCCCTCTCAAAGGCTTGTAGAATGGCTCATGGGATGTGGCCAGTCCTAATTCCAGCCCAGGAATGTGGCTATCACTGAAGCTGGCTTGGGATGTGGTGCAGAGTGGGGCGGGGTCAGGTAAATTGGAGAAAGCTTTTTTCCAAAGGGGTGTTTTTTGATCCTTGCAATAGGTTAGATGCATGTACTTATCTTTTGCTGATAGAGGGCTGCCTCTCACTGGTTCTGGAGGGTTGAGAGGACCCTCCCCTCTCTGTCTCTCCCAATGTGGCAAATGCATCTTGAACACCTCTACTTGCTTCGCCGTCGCTCATCAGCCCATCAGGCCTTCAGGGTGCCAGTTCCCACCAAGTCAGGTCTGGCAACTCATTGCTGGTTCTGAACAGTCTTTCCCTTCCCCTGCTGCTCAATCCCTCAAGAGGGTATTCTTGACACTAGCAAAGAATGAGTAACTCAGTTTAACACAAAAATATACATAAAAATATACATGTTTGTACATTTATTCAGTATATATGCTTATATATGCATATATTCAGTAAAATACAAATATATTTTGTAAATGAGGGTGACAAAACAGACTAGGCAGTGAATAAGGGAGATTCAAAATGGAGTTTGTGGATTTTTGGGAACTGGTTGAGTATAAGGTTTGGAATATAATTTTACTTAGTTTCATAAAAACACAGACATTATATGAATGCATGTTTCTTAAATAATGTATGTTTGTAGTTGTAACTTAAAAAGATAATTCTTACAAATTTTTATACTTTCAATTGGTGATAATTGGTAACCTTGAGTTATGTTTTTAATTTCTATTAATGATTTGGCTGATTATAATCAGTACCACAGAGGGAACAATGCATTGTTCAAACCCAGTGCCATCTACTCAATTCCGACAGGAATGTATTTACAAATCCAACAAATGTGAAAATTTTATTAATCAGGATTTTGGAAATATCCATTTTTTCCACACATAGAAAAGTAGAGACTTTGCATTCAAATTATTGGTAAAATTCTGTTTTTCTTCTCACAGGAAACTAATAATGGATCTCCTATAGATTTGAGTATGAGAATGGGGAGAACATTCAGTCCAAACATTTTTTAAATTCATCTTTTAGGCAGAAAGTTACTTTCAATCATAGTTTTCATTGCTGCCAGAACATCTTTATTTCTAAAGCTGTAGATGATAGGGTTCAGCGTAGGTGTGAGGATGGTATAGAATATTGCTAAGAACTTATCCTGACCTGGAGTGTGGTAGGACTTTGGTCTCATATACGTGAAAATAAATGGCCCATAGTACATCATGACTACAATCATGTGGAAGAAACAGGTAGAAAATGACTTTTTCTGTGCTTTTGTTGATTTCATTTGGAGGACGGTAAGGAGAACTTGGACATAAGAAGCAAAGATCATAGAAAAAGGGATGACCAGGAAGATGATACCACTTACATGAACACCTCCTTCATAGTGTGATGTGTCTACACAGGACAACTTCAACATGGCTGGGATTTCACAAAAAAAGTGATCGATAGCCCTTGAACCACAGATGGGAAAGTGGAGGATGTAAGCTGTGTGAACTGTGGAGTTGATTGTCCCCACAAGCCAGGACCCACCAGCCATGAGAATGCTGATATGCTCATTCATAAGAATGGGATAATGTAGTGGGTGACAGATGGCTACATAGCGATCATAGGACATTGCTGCCAGGAGAAGGCACTCACTACCCAGGAGAGTGAGGGAGAGAAATACCTGGAAACCACAACCTGTGAATGAAATTGTTCTGTTGCCTGTCAGAAAGTCAACAATCATTTTAGGAACAATGTTAGAAATATGTAAGATGTCCATGAAAGAGAGATGACTGAGCAGGAAATACATAGGAGTATGGAGTCGTAAGTCCCTGTGGATAAGGAGGATCATGACTATGTTTTCTGTTACAGTCATAACAAAAATGATACATATAAAGAAGAAGAACGCCAGACTTTTTTGGGAAGAAGGGAACAGTCCCAAGAGAATCAAGTGACTGCCGGAAGTTTGATTCTCAAATCCCATCATAAATTCCTTTATCTAAAAAGAAAATAAATAAATAAATAAATACATACATACATACATACATACATACATACATACATACATACATACATACATAGAAGCTGGATCCCTGAAACCAAACTCACTGCCATCTAGTGGATTCCAACTCATAGTGATCCTGTAGGACACAGTAAAGCTGCCTCATAGGTTTCCAAGGCTGTAAATCTTTCTCCCATGGAGTGAATTGTGGGTTTGAACCACCACCCTTTTGGTTAGTAACCAAGTACTTTAACCACTGCTCTACCAGAGCTCTTAAAAAGTGGATGGAAAAGGTGAGAGGGGAACTTAGTGTAAATCTCAAACTTATTTACTCATTCCTACATAATAAAATGAGAGTTGGTTATACGTATTTCATAAACACATTTAATGAACTGTGAACCAGCTCTTGAAGTGGACGTGTTTCATAAGATGGTCATTTATTTGAATCAATGAATGACATTCAGAATATTGAGTGTGATGTTAGTTTTATGTAACCTGAAAACCTTATTTGTATATTCTTTACTGGATCCAGACTTTGCTCAAATATCACTTTCTCAAAGAGTTTATCCCTGAACACCACATTTAAAATCTCAATGTCCCCATCCACCCCATCCCAACTCTCCAGATCCTCCTTACTCTACTGTCTGTTTTGCAAATCACTTTTCACTTCCTAGCATATTAAACAATTAACTTATGAGGTATATTGATTTCTAGCATATTAAATAATTAACTTATGCAGTATATCGACTGCTGTCTTTCCTTTCCATCAGATACACTTCATGATGGGAGGTCTCAGTTTTCACTGCTGTAGCCCAAGTGCCTAAAAGAGGGATTGGAGGAGTCTGATTGCCAGTAATGTCTGTTGAATAACTGAATGAAATGAACGGATCATAGAACTCAATTTTTTTCTCTGATATACTTTTCATTTAGAAAATGCTTATAGAAAATAAAATTTATTATTTCTAAGACATTCTAGAAATAGCAAATACTGAAATGCAGCAAAACAAGCTTCATTCACATTTCAAATATAAAAATGAAACCTTTACTCAGTTCAATATATATGTTAACAATATATTTTTTGCCAGCTGTTTTAACTTATAGAAATTGAATCATAATTTAATAATTTTTTATATATGTATGAGGAATCATAGGTGTTAGCAATATTATTTGTTTAATTTGGATAAAACCACTTGCCATCAAGTCAGTCCTGACTCATGTGTGTCGAACTGTTCCCCATTGGGTTTTCAATGGCTGATTTTTCAGAAATAGACTGCCAGACATTTCTTCCAATAAACTTCCGGATGGACTCAAATCTCCAACATTTTGATTAGCAGCCTCGCATGTAAAACTTTTCATCACCAAGGGACTTGTTAACGTGCATAGTAATTACCGAAATATCCACTTTGTAATTATTTACGCACCTTTTATATGTATGACATATCCCTCAATATAGATAGATAAATGTATACATACATACAGGCACTCACATATTTGTAAATAAATGCTAAAATTTATGAAAACACCTATACAATTTTCTGGCTTTGAATTAATGATAAGATCATCCAAAACAAACAAAAACAAATTTCATTGCCATTTTATTAAATCTGATATTCATAAATTTGAATAAAATGAATTTTGATTTTTACTTTGTAAAATAATATAAAATACAAATGTGGAAATCATGCCACTGATAAGGTACGGATGATATATTTTTCTGTGTTTTATTTTTGTTTAGATTCTTCGTTATGAAATGCCATATTTTTACCAAGTAAGGTATTCTTTGTACATTTGTTTACATTTATCTACATGTGTAACTAGTCCTGGCTATTTGACAGGTTTCACTTACAGCTCAATAAAATTTGATAGGTTCGTATTTACTGGCAGTGGAGCCTCCCATTAGCTCATGAGCTGATTGAGGTTAATTAAATTTCCAGAATCAGTAAATATATCACATTCATCATATCTGCAGGCAAACTTGCTGAATTTTTTCTCACTTTCCAAAATCATATCCTCTTTCTGATCTTGCCTTTTCCATTAATGATGTCCTCTGTTATAACCATTCTCATTCAAAATTAGGATTCCATGTTAGTGTCACGATAAGGGGTAATGTCTGTTTGCTACTGAATCCTCACTGCCTAGCAGTGGGCCTGACTCATTGTAGATGTTCATTAGATACTTGTTAAAAAAATGATTTGCTTATTTTTTAGGTTCTCTGATATTAAACTACTTTCGATGACTAAGTCTTCCTTTTCCGTATTTCTTACTTGCATTTGCGCTTTTACAGAGTTCATGCTGTCTACACAGTGACATTTGTATTTATTCTCTAACTCCTTTATAGTCTTACTTTCACCACCTTCCCACAACTTCCATGAGGCACTTGAAGTTTTGACAACCCTCTTTTTGACTCTTTGTCTAACCCAGTATGGGTTACATAGTCCCATGATACTGGAATAACAAATATTCTATTATTCCACCACACCTTCTATAGTGTCTAGGAGCATTTGAATTTTGGTGAAAGTCTATGATTAGACCCAAAGGGGAATGTTTCAGTAGTGAGTATCCAAATTTTAAGTCAAAAAGTGGAGAAAGCATGTGCCACCTATCATTTAGCCTTCTCCACACATATGTGGCTTTTTCCAAAAATAAAGTCTCTTTTTCTCCCATCTAGTGACAAATAATCCTCATTTAATTATTCTAAATATTGGAGAAGAGATATGACATGCAGTTTACACTCACCTATCACCTGTAAGTTTAAAGGATATTCAGATTTTATGCTCTATATATGATTATATTTTAAGTTTTACAAGAATTCTGTGAATCTAAGGTTTTTAGCCAAATCTTATTGTATATTGTACATCTGTTTGTGTCTTTGTTGTCATGCTGTTAAGTGCCATAGAGGCAGTTCCGACTCATAGCGACACTATGTACAACAGAACGAAACACTGCCCATCCTGCCCCATTCTCATAGTTGTAATGCTTAAGCTCATTGTAGAAGCCACTGTGTCAATCCCTCTGATTGATGGTATTCCTCCTTTTTGCTGACCCTTTACTTTATCAAGCATGGTGTCCCTATCCAGGGACTGATCATTCTTGATGACATATCCAAAGTATGTGAGATGTAATCTCACTATCCTTGCTTCTAAGGAGCATTCCGTTAGCACTTCTTCCAAGACAGATTAGTTCGTTCTTTTGGCAGTCCATGGTATATTCAATATTTTCCAACACTACAATTCAAAGGCATCAATTCTTCAGTCTTCCGTATTTATCACCCAGCTTTCACATGCATAAGAGGTGATTGAAAATACAATGGCTTGGGTTAGGTGCACCTTAGTCTTCAAAGTAACATCTTTGTTTTTCAACACTTTAAGGAGGTCTTTTGCTGTAGATTTGCCCAATTCAATGTGTCTTTTGATTTCTTGACTGCTGCTTCCGTGAGTGTTGATTGTGGATCCAAGTAAAGTGAAATTGTTGACAAATTCAATCTTTTCTACATTTATCACGATGTTGCTTATTGGTCCAGTTGTGAGAATTTTATTTTCTTTACATTGAGGTGTAATCCACACTGAAGGCTGTGTTCTTTAATCTTCATCCGTAAGTGCTTCAAATCCTCATCACTTTCAGCAAGCCAGGTTGTGTCATCTGCATAACGCAGGTTGTTAATGAGTCTTCTTCCAATCCTGATACCTCATTCTTCTTCATAGAGTCCAGCTTCTTGGATTGTTTGCTCAGCATACGGATGGAATAGGTATGGTGAAAGGTTACAACCCTGGCACACACGTTTCCTGACTTTAAACCACTCAGTATCCTCTTGTTCTGTTCGAATGACTACCCCTTGATCTATGTACAGGTTCCTCATGAGCACAATTAAGTGTACTGGAATTCCCATTCTTTGCAATGTTATCCATAATTTGCTATGACCCACACAGTCAAATGCCTTTGCATAGTCAATAAAATGCAGGTAAACATCTTTCTGTTATCCTTTGCTTTCACCAAGGATCCACCTGACATCAGCAATGATATCCCAGGCTCCACGTCTTCTCCTGAATTCAGCTTGAATTTCTGGCAGTTCCCTGTTGATATACTGCTGCAGCCACTTTTGAATGATCTTCGGCAAAATTTTACTTGCATGTGATATTAATGATATTGTTTGATAATTTCTTCATTCACTGAGGACACCTTTCTTGGGAATAGGCAAAAATATGGGTCTCTTCCACTTGGTTGACCAGATAGCTGTCTTCCAAATTTCTTGGCATAGATGAATGAGTATGTCCAGCACTGCATCTGTTTGTGGAAACATCTCAATCGGTATTCCATCAATTCCTGGAGCCTTGTTTTTTGCCTATGCCTTTAGTGCAGCTTGGACTTCTTTCTTCAGTACCATTGGGTCCTGCTTTATGAGCAATTGATGGACTGCTCCACATTCGGCCCCTGGCTTTGTTCTGACTACTGATACTGAGCTTTTCCATCATCTCTTTCCACAGATGTAGTTGATTTGATTCCTCTGTATTCTATTTGATGAGGTCCATGTGTATAGTTGCCATTTATACTGATGAAAAAAGGTATTTGCAATACTGAAGTCATTGATCTTGCAAAATTCTATCATGTTATCTCCGGCATTGTTTCTGTTACCAAGGCCATATTTTCCAGCTACTGATTCTTTTCCTTTGTCTCCAATTTCACATTCCAATCAGTAGTAATTATTCAATGCTTCCTGAATGCATGTTTGATCAATTCCAGACTGCAGAAATTGGTAAAGATTTTCAATGTCTTCATCTTTGGCCTTAGTGGTTGTTGCATAAATTTGAATAATAGTCGTAGTAACTGGTCTTCCTTGTAGGCATATGAATATTATCTTATCACTGACAGTGCTGTATTTCAGGATAGATCTTGAGCTGTTCTTTTTGAAGATGAATAAAAGTTGTCATTCTTACCATAGTAGACCATATGACTGTTCGATTGAAAATGGCCAATACCTGTCCATTTCAGCTTACTAATGCCTTGGAAACCCTGGTGGCATAGTGATTAAGTGCTACCTATGGCTGCTAACCAAAAGGTTGGCAGTTCAAATATGCCAGGCTCTCCTTAGAAACTCTATGGGGCAGTTCTACCCTTTCCTATAGGGTCACTATGAGTTGGAATCAACCATATAATGCCTAAGATATAAATGATCATGTGTTCCATTTCATTTTTAATGACTTCCAATTTCCCTAGATTCATTCTTCATACATTCTGCATTCTGATTATTAATGGATGTTGGCAGCTGTTTCTTCTCATTTTGAGTCATGCCACATCAGCAAAATGAATTTCCCAAAAGCTTGATTCCATCTACATCATTAAGGCCGACTCTCCTTTGAGGAGGCAGCTCTTCTACAGTTGTCTTTTGAGTGCCTTCCAACCTGAGGGGTTCATCTTCCAGTGCTATATCGAATAATGTTCTGCTGCTATTCATAAGGTTTTCACTGGCTAAATCTCTTCAGAAGTAGACTGTGGAGTCCTTCTTCCTAGTCTGTGTTAGTCTGGGAGCTCAGCTGAAACCTGTCCACCATGGGTGACCCTGGTGGTATTTGAATACTGGCAGCATAGCTTCCAGCATCACAGCAACACACAAGCCCCTACAGTGCAACAAACTGATAGACTTATGTGTTTTTACAGATAACTAAATTCATCATTTTGAAGAAGCAATCAATGAATTCAGTCAGTTTAGTCTAAAAATTAACCAGTGTACATTATTTTCTATCTAACTTTTCTGATTGATCTTAAATAGCCACCTTGTTTATAAGGCAACATGGAATATGGTTATGGAGAAAAGAATATAAAATAGCATCAGCATGAATCATGTAGGTCATTTAATAGTAAGAAAATTTAATGCAAAGAAAGAATATACCACTATTATATTTTCTAGACATATCCCACTTACTTCAAATAATAGCTTCATGTGATTAAAATGTGTGCGTGTCAGTTTCTCACAATATCAAAAAGTCTTCATTCACTAACATGTCGTATTGCTCCCTAAATTAACTTAGCCAATGAATCCAGCCAATTTGTACAATAGTCAAGGTGATTGATTTTTGTCAATGGAACTACATAAGACATAGTGTGTTTATGCCAGCTACTGAATCAGACTATTCTTAACTGGTTACTATCCAAATAATTCATTTAATTTACTCAGGCTTTGACATCCTTTTCTACTATAAACCCAGTTGTATCCTAATCTTTCCTCCCCAGGGATAAAAAAAATCCTGTCTTACCCTTTACTCACTGATCACACTAAGGAAGTTCTTTCATTTCATATTTGTCAAAATTCACAAATATTGAGAGTCCCCATTAATTTTGACTTAAGTAGATTCCAAAATATTTTGTTTCATTTATTTACTAGATCTGTCACCTTAAAAATAAAACTTGAAGAATATTTCCTCAAATCTCTAATTGAGGGCACATTGTTCACTAATATTAGTATATTACACATTCATATGTCAACTTAATTTCTTCCCGCATTATTTCTTTACATTAAATTTTTGATTGTAAGATGAACTCTAAATAAGTATTTAATATGAAAACCTTGGGGAAATTAAATCTAATGTGCTCACTTGTATATTATATCCTATGTAATATTTTTATTTTTGGAACTTTTATTAAAAAAAAAAAAAAAAAAAAACCTATAATTTAACCCTTTCATTACTGAATTATTATTTTTTTAATCTTTTTGATTCTTTGTGTTTTCACTTACTATGGCATTCTGATTTAAAGGTCTATTCAGAATTTTTGATACGAGTTATGTATTTTGAGATATGTGATCTGGTATTACAAGTCACAAATAAGACAAGTGGCACTGTGGCATCACTGATCAGTGGTATGTAATATACCAATAAGAATTAAATGGAGAGTTTACTGCAAGTACTTTCCTTTAGGTTACATGGGGAACATCTCATTTTCCAAATATAACACAGAAAAACCAAGAAACACCAATTTAAACTCCCTAAGTATTACATAAAACCCATTGCCATGAGTCGATTTCATCTTACTGCAACGCTGTAATACAGAATACAACTGCTCTGTAGGGTTTCCAGAGAGCAGCTGGTGGATTCAAACTGCCAGCATTTTGGTTAGCAGCCATAGTTCTTAACCATTGCACCACCAGGGCTCCAGCTATCACATAGGAAAGTTATAACCATGCTTGCAAGCCTTATCTCACAGAAATAAAGGAGAAAAGGTGAAAGTTTAGAAAACTCATACATCCAGGAAGTATCATCTCATAGAATGTTCAACCTATACAACACTGAGCCTCCAGTTCAGGTTTCCTGAGCATTACACATTTCAAAAGGGACCCACCTCAAAGTACAAAGTTCAACTGCCCCATAGGATTTCCAAGGAGTGGCTGGTGAATTCAAACTGCGAACATTTTAGTTAGCAAGTATAGTAACTCTTTAACCACTGTGCCACCAAACCCACCACAGTTGAGTCATTTTTGACTCCTATTAACCCTAAAAGGAGTGGCTGGTGAATTCAAACTGCGAACATTTTAGTTAGCAAGCATAGTAGCTCTTTAACCACTGTGCCACCAAACCCACCACAGTTGAGTCATTTTTGACTCCTATCAACCCTATAGGGCTTCCTAAATGCATTGGAACCAGAATAATGTGCTACCTAAGCAGTCCAGAAGCATAAAAAGTGACTGATATACAGTTACGATAATAGTAATGAAAGGGATAAGCTCTAACATAAAATCTTCAAATGTCAAGTTTACTAGGTTGGTGACCAATCAACTTAAAATAACTAGTTTTTAGAGTAATACACTCAACCACAATGAAATTTCATAGACAAGGCAGTGGTCAAACACTGAATGGACCTATATTGATAGAATAAAATCATTTTATTTCAATCAGTTGATATGTGATATGGGCATAATAAATGTATAAAAAATGTATAATAGATATTAATTAGTTTGAGAATGAGTGTTCTATTATTCAAATAAGTATATTCAGAAAATATCAATATAAGCAATCCACTTCTTAATGCTTTGAAAAGAGATAAAAAAGGAACTGTAATGGAAATTCTGGTTCTCACATGTATTTCAATTTCTCTTAGCCTCATGTGTAAATGAAGCAGTAATCTGACATAAATATATCTAAATTATTTTCTATTGAATGACGATGACGATATTACCTGTCTAATAGGATTGTTTTGAATATTAAATGAGACTGATTAGATAACATACTCATACACCCACATACACGCCCATAGAACAGAGTCTGGCACTTACTATAAGCACTGAATAATTATAATTATTATTATTGTTTATTTTCTTACTGTATTATTATTTCTGTTATTACTGTATTATTATTATTTTGCATTTCTTAAATACACAGTTAAGCTATTATATACCAGAGACAGGGAGAGAAGGAGGAAAGGGCAGAGAGAAAGAGAGAGATTGATTCAGAATATGATAGAATATGACTGAGTAAAGCAAAGTTTGATTCAATATGGTGAATAAAAAATATACCATTTACTCACTGACTGGAGAAATTGGTCCATGAGGATGCCTGGGGGAGAAAACAGTATGTTCGGGTTGGCTTTTTTATACATACATACATACACATACAAGTGTATGTGAAGAACAAAACATGGCAGGCATGAAGATGAAAGAGCAAAGCATATGACGTTTACGCCCTTTATTCTGAAATTAGGTGCCTCAACTCCTCCCAATTTCTCTTTATACTAACCGTTTGATGTTTTAATTAACCATTTTTTGCCCTTTTGTCTTTGCACGGCACGGCATCATAACACACGGAATCATTGCAAGTTGATCACACATCTGTCCCTTGTTTCCACCACCTCAATTTAGGAGAATCCTGTGATATGTATCTCATACTGACATGGAATTCATTGTGTCTGATGCTCAGCTGCCCAAGTGAGTACCTAAAGTCAGTGAATGGTACCACCTGTGTACAGTTGCTGACTGCAGAAACCAGAGTGTTGTCTTTTACTTCTTTCTACCTCTACTTTTCTGTACACAAATCCCCATGCCCTGGTTACTCTATCAGCGGAAATGCTTCTCATTAATTATTCATCTATCATGAAACATGTGTGGCCCTTGTAGCTCTAAAGTATTCATTGTCCCCTTTCCTCTCAATTTCATAGGGCTTGTGTGGGCTCGGTGTTGCCCATGTAAAATCATACTCAGTTCTCCTTGGAGACCAATAGGCTAGATTTTGGGCAATAGCAACAGAAAGGTGGTGGGGACTGCTTCCTATGTCCTGCTGAATTGCATAGGGATGTGATAATGTGGTCCTGCTGTCATCCTAGAACAGTTGCTAGGGACAAATCCTAAGAATACAGGGCAGAAATCTGGGAGCCACTAGGAAACTTCCTCTTACCCAAGAGTCACAGAAGTAGCCCTAGTGTGCCAAAATACAGACCTATTTCCTATAGATATGTAAAAAAAAAATGCTTCTTTAATGATTATGTGCTTAATTATCAGGTATCTTACTCAAGATAGAACCTAATTGTCTCAGAAAATGCACTTAATGACCACAAGGGATTAAATATAAATTATGTGTATATATATATATATATATATAGTATTGTGAAGGAAGAAATTAAAAGCAAGGACCCGGATGATTCTGAGAAGCTGGGTGAATGCATTATGTGGTAGTTATCAAGATATTTGTTTAGTCTGTCACCTGCTATACCATGGAAGGCAAACCCAGTGACCACTAAAGCTATGGAATTAGATCAAAGATTAGAAAAGTTCAAAATATCAGCCATGGTCTTGCCATTCTCATTAAAGTCCAATAGGAGAGAGGTGAAGTCAATCTAGAGTTAGTGGAGGAAAAATACAGCTCTGCTTATAAAAGATCCCTCTGCCTGAAGTGCATAATAAAAATCACTCCAGCCCTATTAGGAGCCTTAGGAAATGACAATATCAACTGTTTTTGTACCTAAAACAAAAGCAGTGGATTCAGAACGTCAACCTTACGAGATGAATCCATGGCTCAAAGGTCATCAAGCACTTTCTCTTTAGAGTAGTCATCTCGCTTGTCACAATGGAGCATGTTATATTTACTCCACTCCAGCCAGTTGTTGCAGCTCTCCTCAACACAGCCACCTTTGACAATGTTGGAACAATTAAGTGACAGCTGGATTAAAAACCAAGGTAGTAGAATTTTTTGGCTGGAAATTACTTGCTAATGGAAATTGCTACAATGCATTACATTATTGAAAGATTAGTATTGACAAAGGAAATCTGAGCCTGATAAGCATCATTGCATGAATTTAGAGCCCTAAATAATTCCCTAGGTCGCAGAACCCATATTAGCAGAAATTAAGCTGCAAAGTTTGTGCATCACTGAAAAATCTCCAATTTCACATACAGATCAGGCAAGAAAGGAGAATTATGGGCAGTGAAAAAAAAATGCAAAAATGGTAATATCAAGAGTAAAAGAGCATAGTGGACAAAGATAATTTTTTCAGAAGGCAAAACCAAGAAGTGAGGATAAATCCACCAACTCAGATAAATCCTCCAAAGACAGAGGAGGAAATTGTGACTATTTCTGTCAATCAAAATCCTTGGATTTTTTTTTTCTTAATACAAGAAAATTCAATTGCATATATTATAAGTTAGCTTATTTCTGTCTTATTGGGGTCATTTAGATTTTTTTTCTAAGAGTTTGATAGTAAAAGTAATGTAATAAATGTAATTGAACCTCTAGCTTTTCTCTTTTGGGGAATATTTTCTAAAAACAAAAATAAAATTTTATGTTAAAGCTAAGTAAGTTTATATTTTTCTTAAGTTATTTAAAATAATTTTCAAATGATGTTTCATTTATCTAAATGAACTGTTGTTATTAATTTCTCATTTGATTGCATTGATTTCTGAAAATCTAGCCTATTAAAAAGCATGTCTTGAATTTATTTCTTAGTCTCTTTAGTATATTATATACATAGAATTAATTTAGAATGTTATAAATTTCTATAATAAAAGTTTTTAGTAGGAAAAAATTAATGAGAAAAATTTTACCAAATTGGGAAAATAAGAGAAAAGGCAAAATAATGTTCTGATATAATTGTTTGTAATCCTTAACAAACAAAACATTAGATTGAAAATTTGGTGGAGGGGCTCACAAATCTAATCATTTTAAAGTTTAATTTAAAATGATTAGCATTTATATTTATAAGATGGAAACTCAAAATATTTATATTGTAACGTTAATTAAATTAAGTTCCTGCTTCCACCTTCTTATATAAATGCATTTCCTGCCCTATTGCTAGATTATTTTTTTCTGGAACTTAGCTCTGAGCACGCAAACACAATTTAATAACAGATTCCATAAAATTTCCCTGTCTTTAGTCCCCATGTTTCAGTGAAACTGAAGTATTTACAATTACATAACTGTCTTCCTCTAGTTTCTTTTCCTTAACTGGGGTTATTTTGTTCATATAAACAGCCCTACCCACCATTTCTAAGGATTGTTATGTCTTTCATTCTCCAAGATTTACATGGAAAATCCTCCCTCCTGGAGCCTTTCTTGGTCTCCTTAGAGCAAATGATTCCCTCCCTCTCAGAACCCAGCACCTCTGACAGGGCATCATGTTTAATCCACATTGTCTCAGTTTATGTTTAGGTGTACTCTGATACTGTGCAGTAGTGTACTCTGCTACACCCTGAAGATGACCAAGGAACCCACCAAAGCCTTCATCTCTCACCGCATGTGACCTTACCAGTCTCATTCCATCCAGGACCTTCTAGCCAGTTCCTGCCACATTTAACAAACTAGGATAGCTAACACCTTAGAACCTCAAGCCATGTCCTTCCCCTGGATGCTACCAGACGTCTGCTTCAATGTCACTTCCTGGAATAAATTGGGGCATTAAATGATGCCATAATTGAGGTATTATCTTCAAATTAGTTGGTAGCTCAGTGGAAGAAAGAGAAATCACTTGGAAGCAGCAAGTAGAAGCAGAGAGGAAACCTACCCACCTGTGGCATGTGGCTTGAGGGAAGGGAAACCACCTCCTTTTGATAGGACAGCAGAGCAAACCTTGTCTCCATGGGATGACAAGAGAAGGAAGCAAAGGGAACGTGCAAAAAATAGTTTGTGTGTGAAAAGGGGGAGGGCACTGATGACAAACCAGGCATTCCTTAGGGTTCAATAGAAGTGTTTGGGTGTCACAGGGGGAAAAGGAGACAGAATTCATTTTGACATATTTCTGAATAAAATAAGAATATGCATTTGTTGAAAAAAAGAAAAAAGTGCCTTCCCTGGCCCCTTCCCCATCATTCTCTCTCTTCCTTAACCCCGTTAAACCTGTTGCCGTCAAGTTGACTCCTACTTAAAGTGACCCTGTAGGACAGAGTAGAACTGTCCCATACAGTTTCCATGGAGCATCTGGCTGATTCAAACTGCTGACCTTTTGGCTAGCAGCCCTAGTGTGTAACCAGTACACCACCAGGGTTTCCCTCTCTCTGTCTAGCATATTTTATTTCTACTACTCAGAACCTGAGGGCACAATGTCTGTTAAGGGATCTGTTACATAAACTCAAATTATTTCTTGTTCATATCCACAGCCCATTTAAAGGTGCCATATTTCTTGTCTTAAAATTTGTGTGTATATATATATATATGTATGTATGTATATATATGTGTATATATATGTATGCTCATTAGCCATCCAAAGATAAGGAATATATCCACCAGAACCCTAAAACCCTGATTTTTATCAGGATTTTTAAATTTCAGCAAAAAAGTCCTCCTAGAAACACCTTTTGTATTTTCAATGGACATAATTCCTCCAATGAAGTTGAGGTATTTTCTTACAATGCATTATTAAAAACAAACAAAGGAACTTACAGTTTTAAGCAAAGTGGAGGTAGGGAAAAATGTATTACATATATGCCTTTATCCTGAAGCAATGAATGAAAGCAGTTATATCAGAAAATGGATAATAATAAACTAACTCAACATATAATATTATTATAAAAATTTCAAATATTCATATATTCTTTAGTTGCAAACTACCAAGCTGTATTTGCTTTGGAAGCATGTGCATGTTTGTCTTCAAAGGCTAAAATAGATGGCTCACAAAAAAAGACACATAAATGGGCAATGTTGTTGCTGTTGTTGCTGTATGCTGTCAAGTTGATTCGAACGGATGGTGATGCAGGGCAGAACAGATCTGCCTCACAGGCTTTCCTAGGCTGAAAACTTTAAAAGAAAACTTTAGGGAAGCGAATATTCAGATTTGACGCATTGAACACTAGTGGCCAAAGACCAGATGAGTTGTGGAATGACATCAAGGACATCATCCATGAAGAAAGCAAGAGGTCATTAAAAAAACAGGAAAGAAAGAAAAGATCAAGATGTATGTCAGAAGAGGCTCTGAAGCTTGCTCTTGAGCATTGAGCAGCTAAAGTAACAGGGAGAATTAATGAAGTAAAATAACTGAACAGAAGATTTCAAAGGCCCTCTTGAGAAAACAAAGTATTATAGTGACATGTCCAAAGAGCTGGAGATGGAAAACCAAAAGGGAAGAACACACCTGGCGTTTCTCAAGCTGAAAGAACTGAAGAAAAAATTCAAGCCTCAAGTTGCAACAGGGAAGGATTCCATGGGGAAAATATTAAATGACGCAGGAAACATCAAAAGAAGATGGAAGGAATACACAGAGTCATTATACCAAAAAGAATTAGTTGATATTCAATCATTTCAAGAGGTGGCATATGATCAGGAACCGATGGTACTGAAGGAAGAAGTCCAAGCTACTTTGAAGGCACTGGCGAAAAACAAGGCTCCAGGAATCAATGGAATATCAACTGAGATGTTTCAACAAACAGATGCAGCACTGAAGGTGCTCATTCGTCTATGCCAAGAAATATGGAAGACAGCTTCCTGGCCAACTGACTGGAAGAGATCCATATTTATGCCTATTCCCAAGAAAGGTTATTCAACTGAATGTGGAAATTATAGAACAATATCATTAACACCACAAACAAAAACAAACAAACCCACTGCCGTCCAATTGATTCCGACTCATAGCGATCCTATGTAAAGGTTCCTCACGAGCACAATTAAGTGTTCTGGAATTCCCATTCCTTGCAGTGTTATCGATAGTTTGTTATGATCCACACTGTCGAATGCCTTTGCATAATCAATAAAACACAGATAAACATCCTACTGGTATTCTCTGCTTTCAGCCAGGATCCATCTGACATCAGCAGTGATATCCCTGATTCTACGTCCTCTTCTGATATTAATCGCTACGATTACTATCACACCCAAGCAAAATTTTGCTGAAGATCATTCAAAAACGGCTGCAGCAGTATATCTACAGGGAACAGCCAGAAGTTCAGGCTGGTTTCAGAAGAGGACATGAAACCAGGGATATCATTGCTAATGTCAGAGGGATCCTGGCTGAAAGCAGAGAATACCAGAAGGATGTTTACCTGTGTTTTATTGATTATGCAAAGGCATTCGACTGTGTGGGTCCTAACAAACTATGGATAACACTGCGAAGAATGGGAATTCCAGAACACTTAATTGTGCTCATGAGGAGCCTTTACATAGATCGAGAGGCAGTTGTTCAGACAGAACAAGGGGATGCTGATTGGTTTAAAGTCAGGAAAGGTGTGCATCAGGGTTGTATACTTTCACCATTTGTATTCAATCTGTATGCTGAACAAATAATACGAGAAGCTGGACTATAAGAAGAAAAACGGGGCATCAGGATTGGAGGAAGACTCATTAACAACCTGTATTATGCAGATGACACAACCCTGTTTGTTGAGAGTGAAGAGGGCTTGAAGCACTTACTAATGAAGATCAAAGACCACAGCCTTCAGTATGGATTACACCTCAACATAAAGAAAACAAAAATCCTCACAACTGGACCAATGAGCAACATCATGATAAATGCAGAAAAGATTGAAGTTGTCAAGGACTTCATTTTACTTGGATCCATAATCAACAGCCATGGAAGCAGCAGTTAAGAAATCAAAAGATGCGTTGCATTGGGCAAATCTGCTGCAAAGGACCTCTTTATAGTGTTGAAGAGCAAAGATGTCACCTTGAAGACTAAGATGCACCTGACCCAGGCCATGGTATTTTCAATCACATCATACGCATGTGAAAGCTGGACAATGAATAAAGAAGACCGAAGAAGTGTTGATGCCTTTGAATTGTGGTGTTGGCAAAGAATATTGAATATACCATGGACTGCCAAAAGAACGAACAAATCTGTCTTGGAAGAATTGTGGCCAGAATGCTCTTTAAAGGCAAGGATGGTGAGACTGCATCTTGCATACTTTGGACATGTTGTCAGGAGGGTTCAGTCCCTGGAGAAGGACATCATGCTTGGCAGAGTACAGGGTTAGGGGAAAGGAGGAAGACGCTCAACGAGGTGGATTGACACAGTGGCTGCAACCATGAGCTCAAGCATAACAAGGATTGTAAGGATGGCGCAGGGCTGGGCAGTGTTTTTTTCTGTTGTGCATAGGGTCGCTATGAGTCAGAACCAACTTGACGGCACCTAACAACAACAACAACAATACATCCCGCGGAGCTGCTGTTGTCAATAAGCTATGCAAAAGTTCTTAACATCTTTTGTAGTCAGAGAAACTCAAATTAAAATAGCAATGAGATACTACAGAATCCACTAGAATTGCTAAAATAAAAAAGGTTGACTACACTCAACATCATAGCCAACGTGGAGCAACTGGAACATGCAGGCATTGTAGGTGGGAGTGTAAAACTGTAGAGCTGCATTGAAAAACAGTTTATTAAAAAGTTAATCACACCTCTAACAAGAGAAACAAGTGTATGATCACAAAAGAAAGGTTAATAGCAGCTTTACTCCTCACGACCCCAAACTGAAAATAGCCCAGATGTCCATCAAGATAATGGATACACAACTTGTGATATACATGGAATAATGCTTAGAAATAAAAAAAGAACAATCTACTGATAAAGGTAAATGTGGAGGAATTTTTTAAATATATAAATTAAGCTGAGTGAAACCATTGAGACACAAACAATTACCTTCTGTAGATTTCCATGTATATGAAATTCTGGAAAAAACTAAATGATCGTTCAGAAATTCAAGACAGATTCAGAAAAGAACATGGAATGAAGGATATCGCTGCTGACATCAGACACATCTTGGCTGAAAGAAGAGAATACCAGAAAGATGCTTATCTGTGTTTTATTGACTATACAAAGGCATTCAGCTACCTGGATCATAACAATTTATGGATAACATTGGGAAGAATGGGAGTTCCAGAATAATTAATTGTGCTTATGCAGAACTGGTACAAAGATCAAGAAGAGCCATTCAAAGAGAACAAGGGGATACTATGTGGTTTAGGGTTGTATCCTTTCACCATATTTACTCGATTTGTATGTTGAGCAAGTATTCTGAGAATCTGGACTATGTGAAGAAGAATGCCGCATCAGGTTGTAAGAAGATTCAATAACACCCTGCAATATGCAGGTGAGACAACTTTGCTTCCTGAAAGTGAAGAGGACTTGAAGCACTTACTGATGAAGATCAAAGACTACGGCTTTCAGTATGGACTATACCTCAACATAAAACAAAAATCCTCACAACCGGACCAATAAACAACATCATGATAAACAGAAAATATTGAGGCAGTCAAGGATTTTTTTTTACGTGGATCCACAATCAATGTCCATAGAAGCAGTAGTCAAGAAATTGAAAGACACATTGCATTGGGCAACTTTGCTACAAAAAACCTCTTTCAAGTGTTAAAAAGCAAAGATATTACCATGAGGACTAAGGGGCGCCTGATCCAAGCCATGGTGTTTTCAATCACCTCATATGTGTGTGAAAGCTGGTTAATGAATAAGGAGGACGGAAGAACTGATGCCTTTGAATTACAGTGTTGGTGAAAAATATTGAATATACCATGGAGTTCCAGAAGCACAAACAAATCTGTCCTGGAAGAAGTATACCCAGAATGGTCCTCAGAAGCAAAGATGGCGAGACTTCATCTCGTGTTCTTTGGACATGTTATCAGGAGGGACCAGTCCTTCGAGAAGGGCATCATGCTAGGTAAAGAAGAGAGTCAGCAAAAAAGAGGAAGAACCTCAGTGAGATGAATTGATACAGTGGCTGCGACAATGGGCTTAAACATAGCAACAATTGTGAGGATGGAGCAGCATCAGGCAGTGTTTTGCTCTGTTGTAAGTAGGGTAGCTCTGAGTTGGAACAGACTTGACAGCACCTAACAACAGCAACAGATGGTGATAAAAATCAAACCAGTGGTAGTATCTAGGGTGGGAAGTTCTACTGGAAAAGGGCAAGATGGTGCTTTCTGGGAAGATGGAAGTTTTGTCTCCTGATAGTGGGATGAATTACATGAGGGTGTATAATGTTCAAAACTAGTTGGAAGATATGCATCAGATCTGAGCATTTTTACTGTGTATAAATTATGCCTCAAAATAGAACAAATTTCAACAGTTAATCTTCAATATTACTTGAAATAATTCTTTCAAAAAATATTTATTGTGGCATATGCTATAGAAAAAGTTCTCTGGGAAGTGTAAACAGTTTGGGATTAGATGCTAACCTAAAAGTTGATGGTTCTATTTGAACCCACCCAGTAGCACCAAGGGAGAAAGGAGTGGTGACCTGCTTCTATGAAGATTACAGCCAAGAAAACCATATGGACTAATCTACTCTATAACACAAGGGTCACCATACATCACAATCTATTTGATAAAAAGGATTTTTTTAATATATATTTTTTTGGTGTAGAATCATTTTACTAATTATTTGTAATTCAGAGAATTTTAACAATCCGTGATAAAAACCCATCGACATCGAGTGATTTCTGACTCATACTGACCCTATAGGACAGAGTAGAACTGCCCCATAGGGTTTCCAAGGAGCTCTTGGTGGATTCAAACTGACGACCTTTTGGTTAACAGCCAACTCTTAACCACTGTGCTCCAGCGTATTCATATATATTTATTCTTGTTCCTTATATTTCTCATAGCCAATATTCTTAAAAATTAAATCAATTCTATGGTTTTTTCTTAGCTATACAAGATCAACGTACTTGATGATGAGAGCTAAACATCTGTAGCTTATCAAAAAATTCATTGAAATACAACAAAATTGGATATATATATGAAAACCCTGGTGGCACAGTGGTTAAGAGTTCATCTGTTAACCAAAAGGTCGGCAGCTCCTCAGAAACCCAGTTCCTACTCTGTCCTATATGGTTACTATGAGTCCAAACTGACTCGACAGCAATGAGTTACATGGGTTATGTATATAGATATAAATGTCTGTGAGTTTATGCTTTTCCTCTAGGAAACTGCACACAATCACTTTGGATAGCCTTACACATTGGGGGAAATCAATGTAACTTTTGTCATGACTTAGGGCAACACCCTAACCCATACACATTTTCAGAGATCTTCTGACCTCGCTTTTCCTTAGAATATAGCTAAAGTGTTTCAGCACAGGGATGAAGATAGTATAGAAAGCTGACACAACCTTAGTATGGTTAGCTGACTTATATGATTTGGGTCTCATGTAGATAAAAATAGCAGCCCAATAGGAGTCCCATTACAGCCCAGTGTGATGAGCACATGCCAAGGGCCTTCTTGCGGGCTTGTGTAGAACATAGTGATTAACAGCAGCTAGGATGAGACTGTAGGAGGTCAGGATGAGGGAGAATGGCACCAGGAGCATTAACACAGAGCATATAGACATGACATACTCAAAGACAGAGGTGTTACCACAAGCCAAGTGTACCAGTGTGAGAGCCTCTTTAAAGAAATGATTGATCTCATGTGTTTTGCAAAATTGGAAGCTCAGGTTAGCAACTACCTGCATGAGACTGTCAGCTTCCCCCAGAAACCAAGACCCCATGGCAATTGTTAAGGCACAGTTGCCAGTTCATGAGAATGGAATATGGTAGTGGGTGACACAGTGCCACATAGTGGTCATAGGACATAGGTTCTAAGAGCAAGAATTCTTCACCACACGAGGTGAGGAAGAAAAAGATCTGTAACCCACAGCCTGCAGGAGAGGTAGGCTTCTTTCCAGTCAAATAGTCAGTAGCCATTTTTGGCAAAAAAAAAAAAAAAATTTGTTGTTTTGTTTTGGGGCATGATGGTAAAAACCAGCATGATGTACATATGGGAGAATTTGTTCACTAGAAAGTATGTGGGTATGTGGAGCCTGTGGTCCATGTGAATCAGGAGAATCATGAGGGCATTGCCCATCAGGGAGATGAAGACGATTTGTTAGCAGCATCACAAAGAGAAAGAGGTGGGCTTGTGTGGAGTCCTAGGAGAATAAAATTGGAGGTGTGATGGCTGTCTTCCACGATTTCAAACAGCAGAGACACTGAGAATAGAAAAACAGTAAGAAAGGGATTTCATCATTTAAAGTGTTCCATTTGAATTACACATTTCTTCAAAAGTACTGATGTGAAGTTGATGAGTTATGTAAAATGCCTCATCTGTCACTTGCTAAATATTTAACTTGCACAAAAATTTAACTGCACATTTTTTTTGTTTGTTTTATTTTGCTTTTGTATTTCTAAGGTTTTCATGATAATTTTTTCTCAGGGTGAGACTTGACTAATTAATATAATGAATCAAAATACTCTACAATGTGATATTGTATTTGACACCAAAATTAATATATGAGAACAAATGATTAAGTGAATTTGTCATTTATTCTTGTTCCTTATATTGCTCATAGTCACTATCTTAAAAAATTGAATCAATTCAATGTTTTTTAACTTTACAAGATCAAAGTACTTGATAATGAGAGCAAAACACCAGTAGCATATCAAAATTCATTGAAATATGACAAAATTGGATATTTTTTCTTGACAATAATTAATCTGGGAAGATATTATTACATTCCAAGCAAAAAGATTCACTTTCTCAGGTGATGAATTAGAAAGTGAGCATCCGGGTGATAACATAATTTTAAAATATTTGTAAAGTTAGTTTAGGGAGTTATACACTGGAAACAATTATTTTCTTGGACTTAGAATCTCTTTACCCTAGTGCAAGATTATACTAACTACACTCTTTCACTTACTGTACAAAGGTACTTTGCTATAAGACTGCCTCTCTTCAGTCACACACACAAATCCTTTACTGGTAACAAGAAGAGAAAACTCATTTATTTCTTCATCTTACCATAGAATTAAATTAATTTCTTCCTCAGTTCTGAGAAAGTTTCTCTAAATCTTTAAAGACATTCTCAGCTCTGATTTGCTGGTATTGGATCTACACCAGCTTGTTCAATAAATGTGGTCATAGCTGCAGGCACGGATTTTCAAATTCAATCTCAAGTTGCTAATTCATCCTAATATAATGAAGTAACATGGCAGAAGAAGTCTATATCTTTCATGGATAGTCCCTTTGTCTCCACTTCACCGAGACACCTTAAACATGAATGCCAGTCAGAGCAGTCAGTCCAAAAGGTTCATGAAACTTTGGCCTCTATACACTTGCCTCGTCTAGTTATTTCACATAAGTAGGATAATATAATATTTGTCCTTTTGTGCCTGACTTACTTCAATTTTATCAGTGGTTACTGGGGGTGGGGCAAGGAGGGTAAAAGTGGAGATTATTGCTTAGGAGGCACTGAGCTTCTGTTAAGGGTGATAGGAAAGTTTGGAAGTAGATAACAGTGATGGCTGAACAACATGATAAACAGAATTCATGTCGATGAACTGCACAGGTGAAGACTATAGAATTGGCAAAAGTTTTGTTACAGATATATTTGCTGCTATTGGAAAAAAAAGAATAGTAAAAAAGGTTGAAAAAAAAAAGGCTCATTAGATTCCTAACTACATTACTTAAGTATTATCATTGTACTGCCTGTACTCTACTGGGGAATTTTGAGTTTGTTGCTTAAAAGTTAGACATCATGGAAATACCCTTCCTCCTTGCTAAATGTATTCACATATTTTTCAAGAGTTTGTGAACTGGGTCGGGGGGCCAAGAAGGCTGACTAGGTAGACGCTACCTCGAATCCCTCTTGCAACAAAGACTCGGAAAAACAAGTGAATCGATCACATACATGACAATCTACAAACCCTGAACAACAAACACAGATTTAAAGAGTTGACCTGAGTGACAGAGACAGAGAAGGAACAACTACAGGGAAGCAGTGACTGTTTTCAGAGCCTGGAGCCAGCGTTCCAGTCAGGAAACCTTGGTGCCGGGCTTTGGACTGGATAGAGGGGAGCTGAGCACGGCATCCTGTGAGGGCGCAAACACGGGGCGCAGCCCTACCCCCCTGAACTGACCTCGGGGGGGGGCCAGCCAGTCCACGCGGGCAGCGCGGTGACCCGGCTGGCGGGAGGAGAAGTTGCCAGGAGGCAGCGACTGGTTTTGGAGCAGGGAGTGCAGCGTCCCAGCCGGGGAACGTTGATCCTGGGCTTTGGACTGGGAGCGGAGGAACTAACCGCGGCTTCTGAGACAGCGCAAGCACGGGACGCGGGCCTGACCCTTGGGGGCAATCTCTACCCAGCCGGCACACACAGGTGATGCGCCCCTCAGGAATCTCAGATAAAACAGTCATCCCAAGCAAGATAAGTAACTTTGTCTATATTCCGGGGTGCTATTCTCTCCTGTTTTTCTGAACCCTCCCCTCCCCTTCCCAGGCAGCTTCATTAACATTGGAATTTCCTGAGCCAGAGGGAGAACTGCTCTGCGTTTTTCTTTTCCTTTTTTTTTTTTTGCTCTTTTCCTAACCCATTCTTCTGGCCTGAGAGAAGCAACCACAAAAAACCCAGGGACCAAAAATCCTTCCCTAATTGGACTAAAAAAACAGAACCAGCTCCAGCCAAGCATATGTGATCCACAGTCTCAGGTTTTCATCCCTACAGGGAACAAGGTAGCTTTTATAATGCAAAGGCATTTCTGATAGGGATCTGACTGCATTTGTTTTAGCGGATTTACTGGAAAGACAAGTTTCCCAGGTCTGATATCTCTGCATATTCAACAGAGCCCTCACAGACCCACAACAGGGAACTGAGGGCTGAAGCTCCCCCCAGACCACCTAGCCTCCTGTCTTAGGGGTCTAAGGAGGGTGACACCTACCAGTCTGTAGAGGTATTTGCATTGGGGGCCTAAGGTACAGCTACAGAGCCCACCCACTAAGGTGCTTTAGGAATAAAGACCCACCTACCTCACTGACACTTGGGGGAAGCCTGTCAGCATCCTGCCCCCCAAGTGTGAATCCCAGCTGCTACAAGAATCTGGTGCACACAACTATCACTGCCACTTATCAAAGTGGATAGGTAACAGGGTGCATCACTCACTTGATGACCCAAAATCAGATTCTACGCAAGAACGGTGAATGGACTCAGGCATATATATTTGGTAACAGCCCAAACCAGGTGGTAATAGGTCATAAGTGAGTCAAGGGCTACAACAATCAAGACAGTGCAATCTAGTAGCCCATCTACATACATTGAAAGAAAACAAGACAAGATAAGATTCAGTGAGCAAATACAGAAAAAATCACTACAATATCTTAGTGATGGCTCGGAGACAGCCGTCGATATTAAACCACATAAAGAAGCAGACCGTGACTGCTTCTACAACCCCCCAAACTAAAGAATCAAAATCTTTCCCAAATGAAGATACAATCCTGGAATTGCCAGATACAGAATATAAAAAAACTAATCTACAGAATGCTTCAAGACATCAGGGATGACCTCAGAAATGAAATAAGGCAAGCTACAGAAAAAGCCAAGGAACACACTGATAAAGCAGTTGAAGAACTCAAAAAGATTATTCAAGAACACAGTGGAAAAATTAATAAGTTGCAAGAATCCATAGAGAGACAGCATTCAGAAATCCAAAAGATTAACAATAAAATTACAGAATTAGACAACGCAATAGGAAGTCAGAGGAGCAGACTCGAGCAATTAGAATGCAGACTGGGAAATCTGGAGGACCAGGGAATTAACACCAACATAGCTGAAAAAAAAAAACAGATGAAAGAATTTAAAAAAATGAAGAAACCCTAAGAATCATGTGGGACTCTATCAAGAAGGATAACTTGCGTGTGATTGGAGTCCCAGAACAGGGAGGGAGGACAGAAAACACAGAGAGAATAGTTGAAGATCTGCTGACAGAAAAATTCCCTGACGTCATGAAAGACGAAAGGATATCTATCCAAGATGCTCATCGAACCCCATTTAAGACTGATCCAAAAAGAAAAACACCAAGACATATTATCATCAAACTTGCCAAAACCAAAGATAAAGAGAAAATTTTAAAAGCAGCCAGGGAGAAAAGAAAGGTCTCCTACAAGGGAGAATCAATAAGATTAAGTTCAGACTATTCAGCAGAAACCATGCAGGCAAGAAGGCAATGGGATGACATATACAGAGCACTGAAGGAGAAAAACTGCCAGCCAAGGATCATATATCCAGCAAAACTCTCTCTCAAATATGAAGGTGAAATTAAAACATTTACAGATAAACACAAGCTTAGAGAATTTGCAAAAACCAAACCAAAGCTACAAGAAATACTAAAGGAAATTGTTTGGTCAGAAAACCAATATCAGATATCAGCACAACACAAGGTCACAAAACAGAACATCCTGATATCAACTCAAAGAGGGAAATCACAAAAACAAATTAAGATTAATTAAAAAAATATGCCCAAAACAGGGAATCAGTGAAGTCAATACGTAAAAGATCACAATAATCAAAAAGAGGGACTAAAACAGGTGGCATAGAACTGCCATATGGAGAGGGACACAAGGCGATATAGGACCATACAAGTTAGGTTTTTACTTAGAAAAATAGGGGTAAATATTAAGGTGACCACAAAGAGATATAACAAGTCCATAACTCAAAATAAAAACCAAGAAAAATGTAACGACTCAGCAAACATAAAGTCAAATACTATGAAAATGAGGAACACACAATTTACAAAGAAAAACATCTCAGCACAAAAAAGTAAGTGGAAAAATAAAATTGTCAACAACACACATAAAAAGGCATCAAAATGACAACACTAAACACATACTTATCTCTAATTACGCTGAATGTAAAAGGACTAAATACACCAATAAAGAGACAGAGAGTCTCAGACTGGATAAAGAAACATGATCCATCTATGTTGCCTACAAGAGACACACCTTAGACTTAGAGACACAAACAAACTAAAACTCAAAGCATGGAAAAAAATATATCAAGCAAAAAATAAGCAAAAAACAGCAGGAGTAGCAATATTAATTTCTGAGAAAATAGACTTTAAAGTTAAATCCAACACAAAGGATAAAGAAGGACATTACATAATGATAAAAGGGACAATTGACCAGGAAGATATAACCATATTAAATATTTATGCACCCAATGACAGGGCTGCAAGATACATAAAACAAATTTTAACAGAACTGAAAAGTGAGATAGACACCACCACAATTATAGTAGGAGACTTCAACACACCACGTTCGGAGAAGGACAGGACATCCAGTAAGAAGCTCAAGAGAGACACGGAAGACCTACTTACAACAATCAACCAACTTGACCTCATTGACTTATACAGAACTCTCCGCCCAACTGCTAAAAAGTATACTTTTCTTCTAGCGCACATGGAACATTCTCTAGAATAGACCACATATTAGGTCATAAAACAAACCTTTGCAGAATCCAAAACATCGAAATATTACAAAGCATCTTCTCAGACCACAAGGCCATAAAAGTGGAAATCAAAAACAGAAAAATTAGAGAAAAGAAATCAAATACCTGGAAACTGAACAATTCCCTGCTCAAAAAAGACTGGGTTACAGAAGACATTAAGGAGGGAATAAAGAAATTCATAGAATGCAACGAGAATGAAAATACTTCCTATCAAAACCTCTGGGACACAGCAAAAGCAGTGCTCAGAGGTCAATTTATAACAATAAATGCACACATACAAAAAGAAGAAAGAGCCAAAATCAGAGAACTGTCCCTACAACTTGAACAAATAGAAAGTGCACAACAAAAGAATCCATCAGGCACCAGAAGAAAACAAATAATAAAAATTAGAGCAGAACTAAATGAATCAGAGAACAGAAAAACAATTGAAAGAATTAACAAAGCCAAAAGCTGGTTCTTTGAAAAAATTAACAAAATTGGTAAACCATTGGCCAGACTGACTAAAGAAATACAGGAAAGGAAACAAATAACCCGAATAAGAAATGAGATGGGCCTCATCACAACAGACCTAACTGAAATTAAAAGAATCATATCAGATTATTACGAAAAATTGTACTCTAACAAATTTGCAAACCTAGAAGAAATGGATGAATTCCTAGAAAAACACCACCTACCTAAACTAACACAATCAGAAGTGGAAAAACTAAATAGACCCATAACAAAACAAGAGATTGAAAAGGTAATCGAAAAACTCCCAACAAAAAAAAAGCCCTGGCCCGGATGGCTTTACTGCAGAGTTCTACCAAACTTTCAGAGAAGAGTTAACACCACTACTACTAAAGGTATTTCAAAGCATAGAAAATGACGGAATACTACCTAACTCATTCTATGAAGCCACCATTTCCCTGATACCAAAACCAGGTAAAGACATCACAAAAAAAGAAAATTACAGACCTATATCCCTCATGAACATAGATGCAAAAGTCCTCAACAAAATTCTAGCCAATAGAATTCAACAACATACCAAAAAATTAATCCACCATGACCGAGTGGATTTATACCAGGTATGCAAGGCTGGTTTAATATTAGAAAAACCATTAATGTAATCCACCATATAAATAAAACAAAAGACAAAAACCACATGATCTTATCAATTGATGCAGAAAGGCATTTGACAAAGTCCAACACCCATTTATGATAAAAACTGTCAGCAAAATAGGAATAGAAGGAAAATTCCTCAGCATAATAAAGGGCATCTATACAAAGCCAACAGCCAACATCACTCTAAATGGAGAGAACCTGAAAGCATTTCCCTTGAGAACGGGAACCAGACAAGGATGCCCTTTATCACCGCTCTTATTCAACATTGTGCTAGAGGTCCTAGCCAGAGCAGTTAGGCTAGACAAAGAAATAAAGGGCATCCGGATTGGCAAGGAGGAATTAAAATTATCTCTATTTGCAGATGACATGATCTTATACACAGAAAACCCTAAGGAATCCTCCAGAAAACTACTGAAAATAATAAAAGAGTTTGGCAGAGTCTCAGGTTATAAGTTAACCATCAAAAATCACTTGTATTCCTCTATATCAACAAAAAGAACATTGAAGAGGAAATCACCAAATCAATACCATTCACAGTAGCCCCCAAGAAGATAAAATACTTAGGAATAAATCTTACCAAAGATGTAAAAGACCTATACAAAGAAAACTACAAAGTACTACTAAAAAAAACTAAAAAAGACCTACTTAAGTGGAAAAACATACCTTGCTCATGGATAGGAAGACTTAACATAGTAAAAATGTCTATTCTACCAAAAGCCATCTATACATATAATGCACTTCCGATCCAAATTCCAATGTCATTTTTTAATGTGATTGAGAAACAAATCACCAATTTCATATGGAAGGAAAAGAAGCCTCGGATAAGTAAAGCATTACTGAAAAAGAAGAAGAAAGTGGGAGGCCTCACTCTACCTGATTTCAGAACCTATTATACAGCTACAGTAGTCAAAACAGCCTGGTACTGGTACAACAACAGGCACATAGACTAATGGAACAGAATTGAGAACCCAGATATAAATCCATCCACATATGAGCAGCTGATATTTGACAAAGGCCCAGTGTCAGTTAATTGGGGAAAAGAGTCTTTTTAACAAATGGTGCTGGCATAACTGGATATCCATTTGCAAAAAAATGAAACAGGACCCATACCTCACACCATGCACAAAAACTAACTCCAAGTGGATCAAAGACCTAAACATAAAGACCAAAACGATAAAGATCATGGAAGAAAAAATAGAGACAACCCTAGGAGCCCTAATACAAGGCATAAACAGAATACAAAACATTACCAAAAATGATGAAGAGAAACCCGATAACTGGGAGCTCCTAAAAATCCAACACCTATGCTCATCTAAAGACTTCACCAAGAGAGTAAAAAGACCACCTACAGACTGGGAAAGAATTTTCAGCTATGATATCTCCGACCAGTGCCTGATCTCTAAAATCTATATGATTCTGTTAAAACTCAACCACAAAAAGACAAACAACCCAATCAAGAAGTGGGCAAAGGATATGAACACGCATTTCACTAAAGAAGATATTCAGGCAGCTAACAGATACATGAGAAAATGCTCTCGATCATTAGCCATTAGAGAAATGCAAATTAAAACTATGATGAGATTCCATCTCACTCCAACAAGGCTGGCATTAATCCAAAAAACACAAAATAATAAATGTTGGAGAGGCTGTGGAGAGATTGGAACTCTCATACACTGCTGGTGGGAATGTCAAATGGTACAACCACTTTGGAAATCTATCTGGCGTTATCTTAAACAGTTAGAAATAGAACTACCATACAACCCAGAAATCCCACTCCTCGGAATATACCCTAGAGAAATAAGAGCCTTCACACAAACAGATATATGCACACCCATGTTTATTGCAGCTCTATTTACAATAGCAAACAGCTGGAAGTAACCAAGGTGTCCATCAACGGCTGAATGGTTAAATAAATTGTGGTATATTCACACAATGGAATACTACGCATCGATAAAGAACAGTGATGAGTCTGTGAAACATTTCATAACATGGAGGAACCTGGAAGGCATTATGCTGAGCGAAATTAGTCAGAGGCAAAAGAACAAATATTGTATAAGACCACTATTATAAGATCTTGAGAAATAGTATAAACTGAGAAAAGCACGTACTTTTATGGTTACGAGGGGGGGAGGGACGGAGGGTGGGAGAGGGTTTTTTACTGATTAGTTAGTAGATAAGAACTACTTTAGGTGAAGGGAAGGATAATACTCAATACATGGAAGGTCAGCTCAACTGGACTGGACCGAAAGCAAAGAAGTTTCTGGGATAAACTGAATGCTTCAAAGGTCAGCAGAGCAAGGGCGGGGGTTTGGGGACTATGGCTTAAGGGGACTTCTAAGTCAATTGGCAAAGTAATTCTATTATGAAAACATTCTGCATCCCACTTTGAGACGTGGCGTCTGGGGTCTTAAATGCTAACAAGCGTCCATCTAAGATGCATCAATTTGTCTCAACCCACTTGGATCAAAGGAGAATGAAGAACACCAAGGTCACAAGATATCTATGAGCCCAAGAGACAGAAAGGGCCACATGAACCAGAGACTTACATCATCCTGAGACCAGAAGAACTAGATGGTGGCCGGCCACAACCGATGACTGCCCTGACAGGGAGCACAACAGAGAACCCCTGAGGGAGCAGAAGATCAGTGGGATGCAGACCCCAAATTCTCACAAAAAGACCATACTTAATGGTCTGACTGAGACTAGAGGAATCCCGGCGGTCATGGTCCCCAAACCTTCTGTTGGCCCAGGACAGGAACCATTCCCGAAGACAACTCATCAGACATGGAAGGGACTGGACAGTGGGTAGGAGACAGATGCTGATGAAGAGTGAGCTATATGTATCAGGTGGACACTTGAGACTGTGTTGGCATCTCCTGTCTGGAGGGGGCATGGGAGGGTAGAGAGAGTTGGAAGCTGGCAAAATTGTCATGAAAGGAGAGACTGGAAGGGCTGACTCATTAGGGGGAGAGCAAGTGGGAGTATGGAGTAAGGTGTATATAAACTTATATGTGACAGACTGACTTGATTTGTAAATGTTCACCTGAAGCTCAATAAAAATTAAAAAAAAAGTTTGTGAACTGCACACCCTCATATCTGTAACACACACTCTCTACACCTAGTTACTATATGAAATCCCTCATTGTGAGTATCAGCATCACTTTCCTGAAGGGCCTCAGGCCACTTCATTCATCTCTTTGACTTGAGGACTTCTGTTTTCTATTATTTCCACCTCCGTTGTTGAAGAGTGAAAGTACTTCTAGTTCATTTAAAAATCAAGGTGTAATTTAGTATCTGTAGGGAATTGAGCAAGTTTCTTAAACTATTTTTTTTTTTTACTAATTTATATGTAAAGTTACTGGAAACTCTGGTGGCATAGTGGTTAAGTGCTACTGCTGCTAACCAAAAGGTCAGCAGTTCAAGTCCACCAGGCGCTCCTTGAAAACTCTATGGGGCAGTTCTACTCTGTCCTATAGGGTTGCTATGATTCGTAATCAACTTGACGGCAGTAGGTTTGGTTTTTTGGCTGTATACGTAAAGTTGGATATGATAAATCCTATCTTAAAGAGTTCCTGAAATGTTAGAAAATATGATGTGTTTTATGATAACTTTTAAGTCCATTTCTTTTATTCAGACATGACATGGGTGCATTTTTAAGTATCAATTTCATGGGATGTTTTATAACAGATGTTATTTTTTTCATATTTTGATATAATTAGGAGACCACATAAAGTATAGCAATTTGAGCTAATATTTTGCTTAAATTATGTAAGACAGGTTTGTATGTCTTATTTTCAACTACTTACATATCTTTTTATTAAATGTATTTTTTCATTATGAAATTTCTACTTATAGTTAAGTATTTTTTATGTAATTTCAAACTATTATCTCTTATTTTTCCAGTGGACATAGGTAATGTGTCTAGGACTTTCTTTCAGGTCAAATGAATGTATAAAAATAGTTACTATGGAGCCCTGGTAGCACAGTAGTTAAGAGCTCAGCTGCTAACCAAATGTTTGGCAGTTTCAATCTACCAGCTCCTTGGAAACCCTATGGGGTAATTTTACTCTGTCCTATAGGATGACTGTGAGTTGGAATCAACTCAGTGACAATGGATTTTGGTTCGGTTTATGTATCAAATTGTCTAATCAGCATGCTATAGTGTTTATTTAATGGAAAGCTTAGTTAAGTATGTGAATTAAATAACACAAGTAGTAGAGAGTATGTTTTTCCAAACAGTTATTAATATTTATTTATATTAAAATTGATGTCTATTAAGTTTATATTAGACAAGTGAGGCAATTTTCCCAAATTAAAATGTTTATAAACTTACCAAAAGACTGTATCTGGGATACATTCTTAAAGCACTGACTATGGAGGTAATTGGGGCAAAAACAAGGAAATAATTTATCTTGCAAATAAATTATCTACAGTTACACTAAAAAAAAAAAAAACAACTTAGCCGTCAGCTACTAATACTCCCAGAAGCTTCTTGTTGATTCAAGAAAAAAGTCCTTGACAAATTCTTTTTCTTTGCCATTGATCATGATGTTTATTGGTCCACTTGTAAGGATTTTGTTTTATGTTCAGGTGCAATCCATACTGAAGTCTGCAGTTTTTTACCTTCAGTAAGTGCTTCAATTTGTCTTCACTTTTGGCAAGCAAAGTTGTGTCTTCTGTGTATCTCAGGTTGTTAGTAAGTCTTCCTGAAATCCTGATGCTGCCTTCTTCTTCATATTGTCCAGCTTCTCAGATTATTTGTTAACCATACAGATTGAATAAGCGAGGTGAAAGAATACAACCCTGCTACATTTTCTAATTTTAAATTAAGCTATATTTCCTTATTCTATTCAAACAACTACCTGTTGATCCATGTGGAAGTTACGTATAAGCACAATAAAGGGTTCTGGAATTGTCATTCTTTGAAATATTATCAATAGATTGTTATGATCCACACGGTCGAATGCCTTCATGTAGACAATAAAAGACAGGCAAACAAACGTCTCTCTGGTTTTCTCTGCTTCTGGTAAAGATCTACATCCTCATCCCACATTCTCTTTCAATCCAGCTTGAACTTCTGGCAGTTGCCTGTCAACATAGCAATTTGTAAATTGTCTTCAGGAAAATTTTCCTAGCATGTGATATTAACGACATTGTTTCATAATTTCCGCATTCTGTTTGATTACATTTCTTTGAAATGGGCACCAATATGAATCACTTACTTTTTCTTGGTCAGGTAGTTGTCTTCCAAGTTTCTTGACATAGAAGAATAAAGTGCTTTCAGTGTTGCATCTGTTTGTATTCCATCAATTCCAGGAGCCTTGTTTTTTGTCAATGACCACAGTGTAGCTTGTATTTCTTCCTACATTACCAGTGATTTTTGATCATACGCTACTGCCTGAAATGTTTGAAGGCTGGCCAGTTATTTTTGGTATAGTGATTGTGTGTATTCCTGTCATCTTCATTTGATGTTTTCTGTGCCATTCAATTATTTGTACACAGAATCCTACAATATTGCCAGGTGAGGCTTGAATTTTCTCTTCAGTAATTTCAGGTTGAGAAATACCGATCATGCTCTTTGATTTTGGTTTTCTAACTCCAGGTCTTTGCACATTTTATCATAATACTTTACCTTGTCTTTTCAAGCCAACCTTTGCAACTGTATGTTCAGCTCTTTTACTTCATTTCTTCTGTTAGCTTTAGCTACTATGTGTTCAAGAGCAAAGTTCAGAGTCTCTTTTGACATCTGTTTTGATCTTTTCTTTCTTTCCTCTCTTTCTAATGACCTGTTACTTTCTTCATGTATGATGTCCTTGATGTCATCACATAAATCTTCTGGTCTTTAGTCATTAGCGTTTAGTGTGTCAAATCTATTCTTGAGATGGTATCTAAATTCAACTAGGACATATTTGAGATTGTGCTTTGAATCTCTTGGACTTGCTTTGATTTTCTTCAGCTTAATTTAACTTGCATATTATGCATTTGGCCCCTGGCTTTGTATTGACTGATAATATTTAGCCTCTCCATCATCTCTTTTCAAAGACATAATTGATGTTATTCCTGTGTAAACTATCAGTCAAAGTCCACATGTATAAAAGTCATTTGTGTTGTTAAAAAATAGTATTTCTGAATAATAAACTCATTGGTTTTTCAGATTTCTATCATGCAATTGTCGGCATCTTGCCTATAACCCAGGACATACTTTGCATTTATTGATTCTTCCCTTTGTTTTCAACTTTCTCATTCCAATCATTACTAATTATCCTTTCACAACTGGTCAGTTTGAGACTTCAGCATTTCATAAAAATCTTCAATGTCTTAATTTAGGGCATTCATGGTTGATGTGAAAACTTGAATAATAGCCATATTAATTAATCTTCCTTATAAGTACATGGCTAATAACCTCTCACTGAGAGCATTGTACTTCAGGATAGATCTTGAAATTTTTTTTTTATTGTGCTTTAGATGAAAGTTTACAGCTCAAGCAAGTTTCTCCTTCAAAAAATTATACACATATTGTTTTGTGACATTGGTTGCAGTCCGTACAATGGGACCACATGCTACCCCTTTCCACCCCAGTTTCCCTGTGTCCATTCATCCAGTTTCTATCTTTTCTTCTTTCTCTTCTTGCTTTTGGTCTGGAGTTGCCTATTTGGTCTCATATATTTGATTGAACTAAGCAGCATGTTCCTCACGTGTGTTATCTTTTGTTTTACATGCCTGTCTGATCTTTGTCTGAAACGTGGTCTTTGGTAGTGGTTTCAGTTTTGAATTAACAGACTGTCCAGGGGCACAGTCTTGAGGGTTCCTTCAGTCTCTGTCAGACCAGTATATCTGGTCTTTTTTTACAAATTTGAATTCTGTTCTACAATTTTCTTCGGTTCCAACCAGGGTTGTCTGTTGTGATGTCTGTCAGAGCAGTCGGTGGTGGTAGCCAGGCTCCATCTAGTTCGTCTGGGCTCAGACTGGTGGAATCCCTGGTTCTTATGGTCTTTTGGGCTAATATTTTCATTGCGTCTTTGGTTTTCTGCATTTACCTTTGTTCCTGATGGGTTGGGACAAATAGATGTATCTTAGATGGCTGCTCTCATGCCTTTAAGAGTCCAGACGCTGCTACTCAACGAAGTGCAATGTAGAACATTTTCTTTATGAACTGTGTTATGCCAATTGACTAGATGTCCCTTGAGACTGTGGTCTTCAGCCCACAGACCCAGCAATTCAGTCCCTCAAAGTGTTTGATATGTCTAGGAAATGTCTATGCTTTTGCTTTGGTCCAGTTGCGCTGACTTCCCATATATTGTGTATCATCTTTCCATTCACCAAAATTGACACTTGTCTACTATCTAGTTCACGATTTCCCCTTCCTATACCTCCCCACCCTCGTAATGATCAAAGAACCCTCATTTTTCTGTGTGTAAACCTTGTCTTACATTCTTGTAACAGTGGTTTCATACAATATTTGTCCTTTGGTGACTGACTTATTTCACTCAGCATGTTGTCCTCCCATTTCATCTATATGTGAGAAGTTTTTCAGATTCATCATTGTTCTTTATTATAGGACAGTATTCCATTGTGTGTATGTACCATAATTTGTATATCCATTAATCTTTTGATGGGCATTTAGACTGTTTCCATCTTTTTGCTATTGCAAATAGTGCTGCAATGAACATGGGTGTGCATATACCTATTCATGTCAACGCTCTTATTTCTCTAGTGTATATACCTAGGAGTTGGATTGCTGGATCATATAGTATTTCTATTTCTAGCTTTTTAAGGAAGTGCCATGTCATTTTGCAAAATGGCTGTCCCATTTTACATTCCTACTAGTAATCCATAAGAGTCCCAATCTCCCCAGAAATGTTACCAAGTGGAAGCCTCAGGTTCTTGCTAAGCATGACTTGTATTGGCCAATAAACAAGAGATCAAAGTGGGAGAAGAGGAAAGGCACTTTTATTTCATTGCACAACGAAAGGAGTCATTTGGAGATGCTGGTGCCAAGATTGCTCATCAAGGATGGGCAGGCAAGTTACTTGCAAAGGGGTTACAAGTAGGGAGCTCATGCAAGATACATCAGCAACATTCTTTTTTTTGTTGTTGTTTTTCTTTTTTTTTTTAATTTTTATTGTGTTTTAAGTGAAAATTTACAAATCAAGCCTGACACTCATACAAAAATTTATAAACACCGTGCTATATAGTCCTCCCCCACGTGTCTGTTAGTTTGTCATACTGTGGGGGCTTGTGTGTAGCTGTGATGTTGGAAGCTATGCCACTGGTATTCAGATACCAGCAGGGTCACCCATGGAGGACAGGTTTCAGCTGAGCTTCCAGATTAAGACAGACCAGGAAGAAGGACCCAGCAGTCTACTTCTGAAAAGCATTAGCCAGTGAAAACTTTATGAACAGCAGTGGACTATTGTCTGATATAGTGCTGGAAGATCAGCCCCCAGGTTGGAAGGCACTCAAAAGATGATGTGGAAGAGCTGCCTCCTCAAAGTAGAGTCAACCTTAATGACATGGATGGAGTAAAGCTTTCGGGGCACAAATCAAAATGAGAAGAAACAGCTGCAAACATCCATTAATAATCAGAACCTGGAATGTACAAAGTATGAATCTAGGAAAATCATCAAAAATGAAATCAAATGAAATAAAAAATGAAATGGAACACATAAACATTGATTGATATCCTAGGCATTAGTGAGTTAAAATGGACTGGTATTGGTCCTTTCATATAATCTACTATGCTAGGAATGACAGCTTGAAGAGAAATGGTGTTGCATTCATTGTCAAAAAGAACGTTTCAAGATGTATCCTGAAGTACAGTGCTGTCAGTGATAGCATAACATCCATATGCCTACAAGGGAGACCAGTTAATATGACTATTTTTCAAATTTATGCACCAGCCACTAGGGTCAAAGATGAAGAAATAGAAGATTTTTATCAGCTGCTGCAGTCTGAAATTGATAGAACATGAAATCAAGATGCATTGATAATTACTGGCGATTGGAATGAAAAAGTTGGAAACAAAGAAGAAGGATTAGTAGTTGGAAACTATGGCCTTGGTGATAGAAACAATGCCAGAGATCGAATGATAGAATTTTGCAAGACCAACTACTTCTTCATTGCAAATACCTTCTTTCACCAACATAAGCGGTGACTATACACACATGGACCTCAACAGATGGAACACACAGAGATCAAATTGACTACATCTGTGGAAAGAAATGATGGAAAAGCTCAATACCATCAGTCAGAACAAGACCAGGGGCCAACTATGGAAGAGACCATCGATTGCTCCTATGCAATTTCAAGCTGAAACTGAAGGAAATCAGAGCAAGTCCACGAGAGCCAAAATATGACCTTGAGTATATCCCACCTGAATTTAGAGGCCATATGAAGAATAGATTTGATGCATTGAACACTAGTGACCAAAGACCAGATGAGTTGTGGAATGACATCAAGGACATCATACATGAAGAAAGCAAGAAGTCATTGAAATGACAGGAAAGAAAAAAAGACCAAGATGGATGTCAGAGGAGAATCTGAAACTGCCTTCAAATATCGAGCAGCTAAAGCAAAAGGAAGAATTGATGACGTAAAGGAACTGAACAGAAGATTTCAAAGGGTGTCTAGAGAAGACAAAGTATTATAATGACACGTGCACAGAGCTGGAGATGGAAAACCAAAAGGGAAGAACACACACAACATTTCTCAAGCTGAAAGAACTGAAGAAAAAATTCAAGCCTCGAGTTGCAATAGTGAAGGATTCTATGGAGAAAATATTAAACGACGCAGGAAGAATCAAAAGAAGATGGAAGGAATACACAGAGTCATTATACCAAAAAGAATTAGTCGATATTCAACCAGTTCAAGAGGTGGCATATGATAAGGAAGCAATGGTACTGAAGAAAGAAGTCCAAGCTACTCTGAAGACATTGATGAAAAACAAGGCTCCAGGAATTGATGGAATATCAATTGAGATGTTTCAACAAATAGATGCAGCGCTGGAGGTGCTCATTCATCTATGCCAAGAAATATGGTAGACAGATTCCTGGGCAGCTGACTGGAAGAGACCCATATTTATGCCTATTCCCAAGAAAGGTGAACTAACCAAATGTTGCAATTATAGAACAGTATCATTAATATCACATGCAAGCAAAATTTTGCTGAAGATCTTTCAAGAAAGGCTGCATCAGCAGTATATTGACAGGTAACTGCCAGAAATTCACGTCGGTTTCAGAAGTGAACTAGGAACCAGAGATATCATTGCTGATGTCAGATGGATCCTGGCTGAAAGCAGAGAATACAAGAAGGATGTTTACCTGTGTTTTATTGACTATGCAAAGGCATTCAACTGTGTGGATCATAACAAATTATGGATAACAGTGTGAAGATGGGAATTCCAGAACACTTACTTGTGCTCGTGAGGAATCCTTACACAGATCAAGAGGCAGTTGTCTGGACTGAACAAGGGGATATTGATTGGTTTAAAGTCAGGAAAGGTGTGAGTCTGGGTTGTATTCTTTCACCATACCTATTCAATCTGTATGCTGAGCAAATAATACCAGAAGCTGGACTCTATGAAGAAGAACGGGGCATCAGGATTGGAGGAAGACTCATTAACAACCTGCGTTATGCAGATGACACAACCTTGCTTGCTGAAAGTGAAGAGGACTTGAAGCACTTACTAATGAATATCAAAGACCAAAGCCTTCAGTATGGATTACACCTCAACATAAAGAAAACAAAAATCCTCACAACTGGACCAATGAGCAACATCATGATAAATGCAGAAAAGATTGATGTTGTCAAGGATTTCATTTTACTTGGATCCACAATCAACAGCCATGGAAGCAGCAGTCAAGAAATCAAAAGACGCATTGCATTGGGTAAATCTGCTGCAAAGGACCTCTTGAAAGTGTTGAAGAGCAAAGATGTCACCCTGAAGACTAAGGTGCACCTGACCCAAGCCATGGTATTTTCAATCACATCATATGCATGTGAAAACTGGACAATGAATAAGGAAGACTGAAGAAGAATTGACGCCTTTGAATTGTGATGTTGGTGAAGAATATTGAATATACCATGGACTGCCAAAAGAACAAACAAATCTGTCCTAGAAAATGTACAACAAGAAATCTCCTTAGAAGCAAGGATGGCGAGACTGAGTCTTACACACTTTGGACATGTTGTCGGGAGGGATCAGTCTCTGGAGAAGGACATCATGGTTGGCAGAGTACAGGGTCAATGGAAAAGAGGAAGACCCTCAACGAGGTGGATTGACACAGTGGCTGCAACAATGAGGTCAAGCACAGCAACGGTTTGTAAGGATGGCTCAGGACCAGGCAGTGTTTCGTTCTGTTGTGCATAGGGTCACTATGAGTCAGAACTGACTTGACGGCATGTAACAACAACAAATATATATGTACACGTATAAAAAAAAAAAATATATATATATTACTGAATAAATTCTCTTAAGCATACTTCAAGCACTAAGTGGATTTTTCCTCTACAACAGACAGAAAGAATAAAACATATATTCTGTCATTCCTATGTGAACTGGACACCATGATAGGCAATTCGTGGATGGATGGAAATTTCCCTTTATAGAAATTTTGCCCCTCATACACAAAGAATAAGTGATATAAATAGAATATAAAAAATTCATATTGCTTAATGAAATACAGGATCTAAGCAATGATATCTAATCATTACTAGCATCACAATATGAGGCAACTACACAGCATGTACCTCTGGGAAGATGTGCTCAATGATGAAGAAAGTGCTCTTGCTAAGAATCAAACCTAAAGCTCACTAAGAGAGTTTTTGTGATGATGGAAATGTTATATGTTTGCTGTATCCAGTACAGCAGCCACTACTAGCCACATGTGACTTCTGAGTACTTGATGTAAGGCTACTGGTGATGAAAAAAAAAAAAATAGAATTTTAATTTATTTGATTTTAGACAATATAAATTTAAACTTAAATATCCCCATGTAACTAGCGGCTACCATATTGGCCAGTACCCTGAGGATTAAAAGAAACAGACATACACCACATTTGCAATGTATGAGCCTAATTTCTATCCTGACTGGAAGAAATAAATTTTATATAAAAATTATAAGACAATTAGAAAATGTGAATGATACATGTTTAATGATTTTTAAAGAGCATAATGATATTATACCTATGCTTTTAAAACAACTCAAAGATTAAGGCTAATAGATAGATAGATGATAGATAGATAGATAGATAGATAGATAGATAGATAGATAGATAGATAGATAGATAGATAGATAGATAGATAGATAGATAGATAGATAGATAGATAGATAGATAGATAGATAGATAGATAGATAGATAGATAGATGGATGAAATTATATAATTTGGAATTTGCTTCCCTAAAGATTACAGCAAAGAAAACACTATGGAGCAGCTCTTCTCTGTAACACTTGGGGTCGCCATGAATTGGAATGGATTCTTATGCAAATGTCGGGTTTTTTTTTTTTTTTTTGGAATGTAAATTCAGGCTGAGGATGGGTGACAATTTTGAGACTTGAGGGAAAGACAGGAGCTTAACCAAAATTTAGTTAACAAATATTTTGTTGTGATTGATCAGTGGAGACAAACAGTTCAGGTAATCATTTCTGAAATAAAGAATCCAAGCCAGATGCCTCACAGCTGGAAGTGAAATCTCTGCTCACTGCTGGCATGTCACGAAGCAAATGCTACACAAGAGTGAAATTCACCAGTCCCCAGATGGTAAGAAGTGCCCTTGTACCATCACTGAGCTTGCATAATTCTCTCAAGTGAAAACCCCTTTGGGACTTAATGGATTGGAAATTATCACCTTCAAACATCTTATCTGAAGCAAAGCTTTATAGAACTCAAGGATCCCCTCACCCTTGTAATAACTAAGGCTCCAGACCCAACTATGTGAACCCTCTACAGACCTTATTTTCATGAGTACTCTTTAGATTCCAGAGCACGATTAGTTCAAGATCCTCTCTCAGTGGGTCTCCCTCTACAGCAGGGTTGACAACCTTTTTCTGTAAAGGGACAGGTAGTAAATATTTTAAACATTGCAGGCCATGTTTTCTCTTTTGCAACTATTCAACTCTGCCACTGTACCATAAAATCAGCCAAGGGCAATATGTAAATGAATGAGCATGGCTGTGTTCCAATGAAACTTTATTTATAAAAGTGGGCCAGATACAACTGCAGGCTGTAGTTTACTAACACTTGCTCTACAGCAGTAGCTGCTAGGAAAAATAATCAACATCTCTCCCCCTTCTCATTTGTTTAACCCAAGCATTCTGTCAAGAAAGATCTCTTAAGTCCCCATATTCATAGAATTGAATTAACTCCCCTGTGTCCATGAGTCCTTCACTCCCCCAGGTCACACTTATTCCCCCAGTAAATCTCCATCACACCCAAATCCTTGGACCCTGTACAGTCAGTGCTCTAATTTCAGGATGTAAGATAGTGGACATAATGGCACAGTGGGAAAGAGCACTACAGATTAATCAGCACATTATCAATGGTATGGCTAGTTCTGCCATGAGGAAACTGGACTCAGGAGTATTACTCAAATTAGAAATAGGGGTTAATGACCAAGGACAAGATGATTGCACATGAGGGAATTACTGGCAGCCTTTACTGATTAAAATTAAAATAAAAAAAAAAAATACAGAGGAAGATGCAATGCCTTGGAGTGGACAGAGCACCAAACCAGGAATCAGAAGGCCAGAGTTCAAGGCATACTATGGCTAACTGTCTGATGTCTTTTGGTTAGTGATTGAATCTCTCAGAACAATTTTCCCCACTATGAGACTGGGGCAACACTTTTCTCTAACACATTCTGTCAGTTCCTTGAATAAAACCTTCTAAGGACTCTAAGATTTGGATAAAATCTAAACTTGTCAGTGTGGCTCTTGCTTACCTCTCTTGCCTCACCTCTTACTACTCCCCCCTTCATATTTTACCTTGTGGTCCTGGGTGCATAACACATCCTCTTTTACCCACAGACGTCTGCCTAACTATTCCCTCTTGGTAAAACATTACCTAGGCTCACTCTGCCCTCCTTACCTCTCATTTCTGTTTATCTTTCTGATCTCTATTTAGACATCTGTCTCCTTCAGCACTTTACTTGGCCCCTAAGCCTGGGTTAGATGTTTCTCTTTTATAATCCATGTAAAAAATTCATAGCACTCTATCATTATTCTCATCACATGCTACTATACTTAATTAAATAAATAAAATAGTTTCCACACGTATGAAGAGAGGAAAGGCAATACTGGCTATTTTTTTTTTTTTAGAAGAATAATGTGGGATTCCATTAAGCAGCCTCAAAAATTGTTCTATTCACAACATATGGAAGGAAAACAGAGTATAAATAATAAAAATATGGACACCAATGATGTTTTCCCAACGCACATCTCACCTTTAGAGGTTTCTTGTACTCTTTTTCCAGTGTTAAGACTTTTTGACATAACCACTTCCACAGCCAAAATGGATATTTTAAGGCAATTCATCCATTTTTTTAAATTTCTAGCAATAGTTTTTTTTTTTAATGTGGTGAAATATATGTAATATATAATCTTTCATTTTACCCATTTTTAATTGTACAATTCAGTAACATTAATTACATTCACAGTACTGTGTACCGGTAACACTTATTTATTGCCAAACTTTGAGGTTGATTATGTTTATTAAATATAAGTCATTAATACAGAAGTGATAGTCCATTGCAAGTAAGGACATTTAAAGGCTTCCTTGCTTCCCTCACACTTTTCTTTAAATAACATGTAGTGAATGAGGTTTAAAGATTTAACCTTTATCTGACACCTGTGGGCTTCATACCAGAATAATTGACATAATTAAAAATATAAAGATACTGGTCCCAGTGGATTTTCCAGAATCAAGTAGATGATGGCTGGAATCCAAGATGGGGCTATATCTGAGTATCCTTGACAAACTTGTTTGCTCTTTCAAAACCCAGTCACTCGTCTATAAAATGAGGGGATATTATTACCAACATATGCTGTTGTTGAAGTGTTGTATAAGATAAATAATTTTACACACTTTGCACAGTTCTTGCCACAAAATTTTATGGCTATTACAAATTGAATTTTTTGTTTATGATGTGAGAATAAAGAATATATGCAGTGGTTTTTTTTTTTAGGATCATGATGCTAATAATAACCACAAGGAAAACACAACATTCGGAGTCTGACAATTTATCCTTTTAATCAAGGACATGTGGATCATTCCTAGTGCTCACTGACATTACCTTTCTTCTCCCTTTCCTGCACATTTGGGGAGATTGCTCACTTCCCATCCTTTGACAGCAGGTACGGCCATGGGTTTACTCAGCCAGTGAAATGTGAGCAGAAATTACTGGTAGACACATAAAGAGTCAGTGTACAGTCCTTTATATTCTCTTCCTCTAAGTGGCATATGCTGTCAGACAAAGTGACAGAACTTTGACTAGAGAAATCTACATTTTTACACTAAAAGATAATTTTATGTTAAGTTTTCTAACAGTTAATATAGTTATGCACCCCTTTCTTTTCAAATGTATGTCAGAGGTTCTTTTCACATGAATGTTTTGTCTTCTTTATTTTGACTCTTCCTAATGTCGCAATGTATATTTTAATCTCTTTTCCAATAAATATTTTACATTGTTTATTCTTAACCCCTGTTTTGAAAATATATACTTTTAACTGTTTACTATAGGTTTGTTTACTTGTGAGTTCAAGAGTGCCTATTTCTTGTGAATGCCAAAACTCCTCTGGAAAGGTGTCCAAGGGGCTTTCCGGATTATATCCATGTTTGTGGAAGAACTCATGATGCTGATGTTACCAGGTCTGAGGTCAATTAGTCATTTGGCTTCTAATTGATGAGTGATCCCATCATTTCTTCTTACTTTGAATTTTTAAAAATAAATGCTTAAATTCATACATATCACTATGACTAGGTTCTTATGTTATGAAAGACATTCAGTGTGGAGCCCTCCTTCCCAATGACCCACATTTTTCAGATATTCTGAGCTAGGGATAATCTTTTTTTTTTTTTTCTGAGCCATTAAGATTTCAGGGTTAGGTAGTTACTGTGTATAATATAACCTCCTAATTTTGGCTGATACTCTTGAACATTGAAATTATTTTTTCAGATATATGACACTGTCTGAAAGAAAAATAGCATTATTTTTAACTCCTTAATGGCATTATTGGATCTGTGGATTAAATCAAAACCATTGAGTCAATTCCGACTCACAGTGAGCCTGAAAGACAGAGTAGAATTGCTTACAGGGTTCCCAAGGCTGGATGTACTGTATTCTTCTGCAAATAACCCACACCTTCTCTGATTGTTTATCAACTGATCCTTTCATCTGCGTAATATTTTTGAAAGCACAATATGCTATCTTTTTTTACAGCAACATGGAAAACAAATTTGGCATAGAACTACTTATGAAAATACCTTGCGGGTAACTGAGCAGCTGGCAAACAAGCAAAGAAGGCGTGTGTTACTTGGGTAAATATAAAGTAGTCTTTATGGAAGCTGACTGCCATGTCTTTCTCCCACAGAGTAGCTGCTGGGTTTGCACTACCTGCTTTTCAGTAATCAGACAAGGGCTTAACCACTGCACCACCAGGACTCCTTCAGATCTATGGATAGGTATGTGATAATAACTGGGGATATAAAATTGGTTCATTCCCTTAATTAGCCTAGAAAATAATATTTAAAGCATATATACAAGTAAACGTATGCCCAAAACACCTTGACTTTATTATTTTTAATTTTATTGTGTTTTAGGTGAAAGTTTACAGTGCAAATTAGTTTCTCATTCAAAAATTTTTGTGCAAATTGTTTTGTGACATTGCTTGTAATTCCTGCAATGAGTCAGCACTCACCCACTTTCCACCCAGGGTTCCCTGTGTCCATTTGTCCAGTTTTCCCATCTTTCTGCCTTCCTGTCTTTGCTTTTGAACAGGTGTTGCCCAAAGACAAGATGACTCATGGAATGACATCAAGGACATCATACATGAAGAAACCAAAAGGTCATTAAAAATCCAGGAAAGAAAGAAAAGACCAAAATGAATGTCAGAAGGGACTCTGAAACTTGCTCTTGAAAGTTGAGTAGTTAAACCAAAAGGAGGAAACAATGAAGTAAAAGAGCTGAACAGAAGATTTCAAAGGGCAGCTCAAGAACACAAAGTAGAGTATTTTAATGATATGTGCAAAGACCTGGAGATAGAAAACCCAAAGGAAGGACATCCTTGGCATTTCTCAAGCCAAAAGAACTGAAGAGAAAATTCAAGCCTCGAGTTGCAATACTGAAGGGTTCTATAGGGAAAATATTGAACGATGCAGGAAGTATCTATTGAGTCTATTGAAACTATCATGTAATTCCCCTTTGTCCTATTCATGTGGTGAATCATGTTGATTGATTTTCTAGCATTGATACATCCTTGCATAACTTCTATGAATCCCACTGGGTTGTGGTGTATTATTTTTTTTTATATGATGCTGAATTCTATTAACTAGTATCTTGTTTATAATTTTTACATCTACATTCATGAGATATATTTGTCTTTTGTTTTTTTTTTCCCCTGTGTTGTCTTTGTCTGCCTTTGATATCCAGGGTTATGCTGGCTTCATCAAATGAATTCAGGAGCATTCCTTCCTTTTCTGCGCTCTGAAATAGTTTGAGTAGTACTGGTGTGAGCTCTTCTCTGAATGTTTGGTAGAATTCTCCAGGAAAGCTGTCCCAGCCAGAGCATTTGTTTGTTGGGAGTTTTTATTACCTCTTCAATACGTTCTCTTGTTATCCTTTTAGATTTTCTATCTCAGTTTGAGCTTTTCCATCATCTGTTTCCACACATGTAGTCAATTTGATTCCTGTGTATTCCATCCAGTGAAGTCCACGTGTATAGTTGTTTATGTTGTTGAAAAAGGTATCGGCAATGAAGAGGTCGTTGGTCTTGCAAAATTCTAATATGCAATCTCTGGTGATGTTTCTATCACCAAGGCCATATTATCCAACTAATAATCCTACTTCTTTATTTCCAACTTTTGCATTCCAATCACTGGTAATTATCAATGCATCTTGATTGCATATTTGATCAATTTCAGACTGTAGAAGTTGGTAAAAATCTTCAGTTTATTCATCTTTGGCCTTGGTGGTTGGTTCGTAAATTTGAACAATAGTCTTATTAACTGGTCTTCCTTGTAGGTGTAGATATTATCCTATCCTGACAGTGTTGTATTGCAGGGTAGATCTTGAAATGTTCTTTTTTTTTGACCATGAGTGCAACACCATTGCTCTTCAATTTGTCTTTTCTGGCGTAGTAGACCATATGATTGTCCAATTCAAAATGGCCAATACCAGTCCATTTAGGCTCACTAATGGCTAGTATGGAAACCCTGGTGGTGTAGTGGTTAAGTGCTTTGGCTGGTATCCAAAAAAAGGGGGGCAGTTTAAATTCACCAGGCGCTCCTTAAAAACTCTATGGGGCAGTTTTACTCTGTCTTACAGGGTTGCTATGAGTCAAAATTGACTAAAGGGCAAAGGGTTTGGTTTTTGGGTTTAATGCCTAGTATATCGATCTTCATGTCTTCTGTTTCATTTTTTGACAATTACCAATATTCCTAGATTCATACTTGTACATTCCACGCTCCTATTAGTGGATGTTTGCAGCTGTTTCTTCTCGTTTGAGTCATGCCAGATCAGTAAATGAAGGTCCTAAATGTTTGATTCCATCCATATCCTTAAGGTGGACTTTCCCTTGAGGAGACAGCCCTTCCTCAGTCATATTTTGAGCGCCTTCCAACCTGAAGAGCTCATCTTCGGGCACTATATCAGGCAGTATTCCCCTGCTATTCATTAGATTTTCACTGGATAATTTTCCAGAAGTAGCCTACTAGGTCCTTATTCCTAGTCTGCCTTAGCTGGAACTTTAGCTGGAATAAATTGCCATTTCATTAGAATTTATCCTACCTCTTTATCTATATGCCTTTTGTTGCAGAGGGGGATATTTTTCACCCCATTATTAAGATTTTATCTCTATATGGTTAAACAATTGAACTCACAGAGTATATGTTCTGGATAGTTGTTTGAGATTGTTTGAATAGAAGGAGGAAAAAACATAATAATTTGTTGTGATTAAGAGCTCTGATTCCCAGTTATCTGGGTCGAAATAATGGTTCAATCATTGTGTGAAACTGGTATTTTAACTATATGATCAGTCTTGATATCTTTATCAAGATGGGAAAAATGGTCCTTTTTACATGCATGTGGCCAGGATTAGATGTGGCAATAAGTATAATAAATTTAGGAAAAAGAAAGTGCTCAGGACATCATAAAAACCAAAAAACAAAGACAATTTCAACTCATAGGTAGCCCACAGGACAGAGTAGAACTGCTTCATAGGATTTCCAAGGCTGTAAATTTTTACTGAAGCAGACTGCCACAGTTTTCTCCCAGTAGTAGCTGGTGGGTTCAACCACCGAACTTTTGATTTGTAGCCCAGTGCTTAATGTCTGCACCATCAGGGCTCCTGGACATCATAAATATACTTTAAAATTTCCCTTGTTATCTTTAGTAACACAGCTATTTTTATTGTTTTGAAGCATAATTTTTAGAGCATGTACTACTGTCAGATACTTTCCATTATGACGTTAGTTGCAGTTGAGTCGGCTTCAACACATGGTGACCTATGTAAAACAAAACAAAACTTTGCCCAGTCCAGTATCATATCATTTCTACATCTTTCAGTGATCCTGAAAAGAAGTTTTGTATCCCATTTTAAAGAGCACAAAAGACCTGCACATGTTGAACAGGTGCTGCTTTCTCACCAAATCAGCTGCTTCCTTTTTTGTGATCTTCTCACGTTGGCTGTGTTCAACAGACACATGGTTATGGAAGACCTCTGCCCAATTCAATAGGTCTTTCAATTTTTAAAGAATTTCTTCAAATTGTCATAAAGATGAACTTAGTTGCAATCTGCCCTAAAATAAGTATCATATATTAGGCACATATAGCATATGTTAAAACATTTATCGGGAAGACATCTATTCCTATAGCTGGCTGAAGAATAAGGATACAGGACAGTTGGGACCTATCACCATCAATTATCTGTCCTGTACAGTTAACATCAAACTTCACACAAAACATGTTTCCTTCATTTGCAAAAATGAGATAATAACATTAACTCTTGTGATCAATTTAAATAATATATATTCATTCATTAATTGATTCAACAAATTTATACTTAGTGCTGCTCCAGGCCAGGAGTATATTTGAGTAATAAACAAAACAGAAAGGTCCCTAATCTCAAGAAAAGTCTATTTTATTAAAAGAGATGTAGACTGACCAGTTGAATATTTTAGGAAAAATAAACTTTTGCAGATAGTTTTAAGTGCTTTGAAGAAAATTCAAGTAGGTAATATGATAGGACAAAATGGATGTGATTGTGGGAGTTGGGAATGGTCAGGTAACTGAAAGTGCTTTTTCAACAAACTACTATGGAAGTAAAGTCACATATTTTTACTTTTCCCCACCAAACTAATGTTTTCTCTTTTGCCTTATGTAAAGAAAAGTCCAGCATGTATCTTTTGAATTGGCTAAATAATTTAGAATAACACTGTATTTTCAGTCCAAATAATTGTTTGGAAATTTTCTTCCCCAATTTGATTCCCCCACAAATTGGTTTGGGTGAGAGACTGAGCTTTGAAGCTTAAATCTTAATGCTGCTAGGGACTTAAAAATAGGTTTGATGTAATAATTAATGCTGAGAGAAAAACTAAGATCCTGCTGACAAATATACGTTTAAATGTATATATTTGTCTATTTCTTGGCTTCAATTTCATTTTTTGAAACATTTTCTCATTGTTGATAAATGTCTGAGTTAGCTAATCTGAAGATTTTTGCAACATAAAATAGAAAAATATTTTTTAATTAAGTTAGGTAGGGTTTAAAATAAAATCATTTTTATTGTACTGTATCATATTTATTAATTTTCTGGAAAAACACACTGGGACATATTAAGTACAAAGGAAAGATGGAAAATCATGTGTGTGGTATATCTTTTAAAAAAAAAGAAAAATAGCTAGAAAGATATAGAAGCAAAAAGAAATAGGTGGAAATAGATAAAGAATATAACCACAAAAAATGGAGAATCACCAAGGGATTCTTCACTGTTGAGATAAGGAGAGTGTAAAAGAAGTTTTTATTTTCATTTATTTTATCCTACTGAATTATTTACCACTTACAACATACATATTTTAAATTTAAAACATGCAAAAATAATTAGCTGATTATGAGGTTTTTATTATTACACTTCTCTTTATTAAAAAATAAATGTATATAGTAACATTTTTAGAGAATTATAAAAGTAATCCCTTTAGCCATATCAGTTAGGCTAACTTACAGAGTTGACATTCTGAGAGTGTTTTCTATGTTTTAACTGGAACATTTTCTAATGAAGCCACAGTTTGTTTTTCAAAATAACATCGCCATTACCCTTGCCCTGATTATAGATGTTTACATTTAGAGAATGTAACCTATGCTCCTTTGGTTTTGGGACAAAATAACTATGTTAGTGATTGAGATTAAAAGGCAAGGTTGATGAACTGACGGTACGTAGTGCGTGCAACTCATGATTAGTGAACAAAATCTGCAGTATATAGAATTCATGTTATTAATAATGTTTTCTAATTTATGTATATAAAGCATTTGTATATCTATTTTGAATAAATTACATTATCACCCATATAAATCATTCCTATATACCAGACTTCAGTGACCAAAAATGCCTTCTCCTCAAGCACAAAACTCCTTGATAATTAGTCAAAATCTAGAAATTAAAAGAGGTTGCATTTACACAAGCAAGCCACATCATGGTTTTTCATCATTAACTAGTCACTCACCATCAGTAAACGGCATATTTATTGATAACCTGCTTAAAAGAATTACACGCTTAATTTTGTGACAATAGATCAGCCTCTCAGAAGTTTTTGGATTTTAAAACCTGACGTGCCTCTTGCCTCCAACAATTATCCTCAGCTATCTTGATCATAAACCGTGGTAGTAATTTATATGTTAGATATTTATGGTGTGGAAACATTTTCAAAACTAGCAGATACTTAAAAGAGTAGATGTATTAAGGGAAATTCTTCAATTTATTGAAACTTATTTTCTAGGTAACTAAATTTGCTCATTTATGTAATATTTTAATCCTTTTTTAAAACTGAAGTAATGATTTGACTCCTTTTTCTAATTGGAAAGTGTCAAAGGAATATTCCCCACACATCCATTGTTTGGATTATATTTTCCTAAAGAGAATATAAATAGTGCCTAACGTTTTGTATAGCAATATGAAGGATACATTTCTGAACCTCGTAGAACTAAAAGAATCCATTGTTTAATGATTTAATTGAATTATTCATGGAATCATCAATTTATTTATATATTCACTTCTTGATTCATTCAAGAAATTATAACTGACAGCCTGATATAACTCAGCACTTGATTAGAAATTTCACTGTTTCCTTCAATTAAGTTCTGACTCATTGCGACCCTATAGGATACTGTAGAACTGCCTGACAGGGTTTCCAAGGCTATAATCTTTACAAATGCAGACTGCCACATATTTCTCTCTACTGCTGATGGGTTGGAACCACAGACATTTTTGTTAGTAGCCAAGCGCTCATCCGCTGCACTAGATTTTAACGTGGTATTTGATTTCTGCAGATGTACATACAATACAGTGCATTTTAATTTTTTTAATAGCTAAATATTCTACTTAATATTATATTTATGTGCTTTATTCTTCTTGCATTATAATTTTTCTTTTGGGGGCATTCTTAAGCATAACCCCCCCAACTTTCCTGAGAGATTTGCATAGAATTATTAAATTATTTTTTGGGCGGTTTGAATTTTCAGTTGATGATGTTGCCCAATTAGGGTCTGTGCCCTGGAGCAGTAGACCCAATGAAATGCACTCCAAGTCAGAAAAAGAGAAAGTTTATTCAGGAGGTGGCACCAACGGAAGTCCAACAGCAACACAGGCTGTCTTTATGGGGTCCTGAAAGGAAATTTTATATCGGAGCTTATATATGACTGTTACAAGGGTTAGAGTTGTCTTCTTGGCACATAGCCCACAGATGGCTGGATGAGCAACACATTACAAGATAACCACAAGAGACTTCTTATCAGGCTAAAGAGATACATGCCAGATACCTCCTTATCAGACTAAAGATTTACACACCGGACATCTGGGCTCTAATCTTTATGTGGGGGTTGTAAATCACAGGTAGTCAGACAAAACAAAGTCATTAACAAAAGTATGCAGAAAGGAGAACGCAGGCAGAAAAAAGCATAGGTTCATCATGGCGTTAGTTATGTCAAGCTCTCAATAGCCCATTTTGAAAAGGAGAAAACAAGTTGTGCAGTATTGGGATCACAACAATTACCATAAAGAAAATCACTCATTTTATTTTGAAACTTTAACTCACCTAACTCCCACAGTTCTTGATGGGATTGGAACAGTGGTAGCATATTGCTCACTGGTTCACTGTTTCTTTTGGCTAATGACTACCAGCTGACATTTTTATTAACTTTGAATGAATAAATCAGTGTTATGAAATATTTGTTATGACTAACATTTCACTGAAATGTTAAGGTAAGATATGCTATACTGGTACCTATACATAGTTTTGTTTTCAATTCCAATTCATTGCATCTTCCCAAACAAGAAAGGAAGGTTGTACAAAGTAGTAAGGGGAAACATCAATATGAAAGCAAGAAAAGGGATCAAAATAATATTAGTCATGAAAAAAAAATACTGTACTGTAACATGGATAGAGGAACACTTTCTTTAATTGTAGTTTCTCCCAAACAGGACATCAATTTTAGCTTATCCAAATGTGCAATGCACTGACTGAAACATCAGTGTTTATTTATTTATAGACTGCAGTAGGAATACTGTAGTCTAACCATAGCCAAGGGTCTCCATTTACATAAATACATGGTAATTACCATGTCATAACCATCAAAGCTTTTGGAATTTCAACCCTGAACATCTAGTACTCACCAGAGTCTTAGAAGGAGCTCAGATGATCATTGCCTCTTGGCAGAAAATGAATTGTACTCAATTAAAGTACATGTGTGTACACTAGTGTTGTACATCCTAAAATACTAAAACACAGATTTCATAAACTGCCTTTAAGATAACTGTCCTTTCACCACTCTAGTATTATAGTACTATGAAAACCATGGAGAACTTGATTATCTCATTACTCAGAAAGTTTGTAAGGAGAGAACATATTCGTTAGAGAGGCTTTGTGTTCTAGAAAGGCCTCCATTGTAAATCTCAGCAAAACTACCTCTGCAAACTTGGCACATACCTAATTTTTTAATCTTGTCTTCAAGAAGCCCTGGTTATACAGAAAGGAGATAGTAATGTGTGCCTGCAGGAGTAAACAAGCATTTATATATGTAAGGTAAAGAATACTCTCAAGTAGCTAAGAAAAAGGATTCTCCATCGGGAAGGGGAAGTGGTAGGTCAGTGGTAGAATCCTTGCATTCCATGCGGGAGACCTGCGTTCAATTCCTGGCCAATGCACTTCATGTGCAGCTACCACCTGTCTGTCAGTGAAGGCTTGTGTGTTTCAGGGGAGCATCCAGTCTAGGATAGGCCAAGAAGAAAGGCCTGGCAACCTACTTCTGTTATTCAGCCAAGGGAAACTTGCTGGGTCACAATGGTCCTATCTGCAAATGGTCGTGGAGATTGTGCAGGACTCGGCATAGTTGTGCTCTGTTGTGCATTGGTCACCATGAGTCAAAGGCTGACCTGATGGCAGCTAACTGCAACAACCATTGGGAAGGAAGTGCACGTAACTGCATAATGCTCACACTGTGGCTCCCTTAAGGCTATGTGCTTATGAGTGTACAATGTAAGACTCCTCTGGATCAGAGGAACTTCTAGTCTCTTCGCAGTCCAGCTTTCATCCATTACATATTAAGGGGTCATCTCACTATTCAACTAATTGTGGACCTATTTTTTAAACATCATTTTGAAAATAGTAAATAAATCAAACAACAAAACAACAACAACAAATATTTCAGCCATCATAGAGATTTAAATTTTATTGTTTGTGGTGGTGGTGGGGTAGACTTTAAGTTGAATGAATTCATTAAATATATTGTTGTTGGTAGTTTAATTAGAAACTGATAAATGTAATAAAAAGAAAATGAGATGGCATCGGGGAAATGTAATTTATACATGGGTGATCAAATAGATAGAAAAAATAGTAGACACCTGTTAATACTGCTGAAGGGAAAGGCAATACATTATATGACAGAAGTCAGCAAAACAAGGCTAAAGCATGGGAGAACACCAAGAAGAAAACAATAACAAAGGGCAACAGTGGTAACTATTATAGCATAGAGAACCCTGCAACAACAGTATTAACAAACACTAATTTACAAATAAGCACATAGGCAGATAGCTACACCAAAAGGTATAATAAAAAACCCATTGCCAAGAGGTATGGGAGGGTATAAAGAAACGCACCTGTCCACAAGTATAGGTTTGGTGGTGGATATTTCTACATACATAACTGTGATGTTGTTGTTAGACGCCATCGGGTCAGTTCTGACTCATAGCAACTCCATGTACAACAAAATGAAACCCTGCCTGGCCCTGTACCATCCTCACAATTGTGCTTGAGCCCATTGTTGCAGCCGCTGTGTCAATCCACCTCACTGAGGGTCTTCCTCTTTCCCCTGACCCTCCACTTTAGCAAGCATGGTATCCTTCTCCAGGGACTGGTCCTTCCTGAGAACATGTCCAAAGTATGTGAGATGAAGTCTCCCCATCTTTGCTCCTGGGAAGCATTCTTGCTGTACTTCTTCCAAGACAAATTTGTTCCTTCTTCCGAAGATCCATGGCATACTCAATATTCTTTGCCAACACTGTAATTCAAAGGCATCAATTCATCTTCGATCTTCCTTATTAATTGTCCAGCTTTCACATGCATATTAGGTTATTGAAAATATCATGGCTTGGGTCAGGCACACATCAGTCCATAAAGTGACATTTTTTTATTTTTTAACACTTTGAAGAGGTCTTTTGTAACAGATTTGCCCTGTGCAAGATGTCGTTTGATTTCTTGACTGCTGTTTCCATAGGCGTTGACTGTGGATCCGAGTAAAATGAAATCCTTGACAACTTCAGTCTTTTCTCTGTTTATCATGATGTTGCTTATTGGTCCAGTTGTGAGGATTTTTGTTTTCTTTATGTTGAGGTGTAATCCATACTGAAGGCTGCAGTCTTTGTTCTTCATCTGTAAATGCTTCAAGTTCTCTTCACTTTCAGCAAGCAAGGTTGTGTCATCTGCATATTGCAAGTTGTTAACGAGTCTTCCTCCAATCCTAATACCACGTTCTTCATATAATCCAGTTTCTCTGATCATTTGCTCAGTATACAGATTAAAAAAAATAAACAGTTTAAATTAAACCACACCGTATCACCTTGTTCTGTTCTAATGACTACCTCTTGATCTAAGAACAGGTTCCTCATGAGCACAATTAAGTGTTCTGGAATTGCTATTCTTTGTAATGTTATCCATAATTTGTTATGATCCACACAGTTGAATGCCTAACCATAGACAATAAAGCACAGGTAAATATCATTCTGGTGTTCTCTGCTTCAACCAAGATCCATCTGACATCAGCTATGATATCGCTTATTCAATGCCCTCTTCTGAATTCTGTTTGAATTTCTGGCAGCTCCCTGTCAATGTACTGCTGCAAACACTTGAATGACTGTCATCGAAATTTTAATTGTGGGTGATATTAATGATATTGTTCGATAATTTCCACATTCTGTTGGATCGCCTTTCTTTAGAATGGGCACAAATATGGATCTCTTCCAGTCAGTTGGCCAGGTTGATGTCTTCCAAATTTCTTGGCTGGATAAGTGAGTGCCTCCAGTGCTGCATATGTTTGTTGAAACATCTCAATTGGTGTTCTATCAATTCCCAGAGCCTTGTTTTTCTCCAGTGCTTTCAGTGCGGCTTAGACCTCTTCCTTCAATACCATTGGTTCTCGATTATATGCTACCTCCATAAATGGTTGACTGTCGACCAATTCTTTGCTGAGAGTTTTTGTCATGAATGGGTGTTGGCTAGAATTTTGTTGACGATTTTTGCATCTAAGTTCCTGAGGGATATAGGTCTGTAATTTCCTTTTGTGCGTGTGTGTGGAGTCTTTTTTTGTGGAGTTTTTACTTGGTTTTGGTATCAGGGATAAGCTGGCTTTAGCAATAGAGGTATTAACTTTTCTCTGAAAGTTTGGTAGAACTCTCCAGTGAAGCTGTCCAGGCCAGGGCTTTTTGTTGTTGTTGTTGGCAGTTTTTTAATTAACTTTTCAATCTTTTCTTTTGTTATGGGTTTATTTAGTTGTTCTATCTCTGTTTGTGTCAGTTTAGGTAGGTAGTGTGTTTCTAGAAATTCATCCATTTCTTCTAGGTTTTCAAATTTGTTAGAGTACAATTTTTCATAAGAATCTGATATGATTCTCTTAATTTTAGCTGGGTCTGTTGTGATATCTCCCATCTTATTTCTTATTTATATTCTTCCTCTCTTGTTTATCTTTTGTCAGTTGGGCCAATGGTTTATCAATTTTGTTATTTTTTTCAAAAAACCAAATTTTGGTCTTGTTAACACTTTCAATTGTTTTTCTGTTCTCTATCTCATTTAATTCTGCTCTAATTTTTATTATTGGCTTTCTTCTGGGCCTGAAGGTTTCTTTTGTTGCTCCTTTTCTATTTGTTCAAGTTTCAGGGATAATTCTTTGATTTTGACCCTTTCTTCTTTTTGTATGTGTGCCTTTATTGATATAAATTGACCTCTGAGCACTACTTTAGCTGTATGTCAATGGATCTAATAAGAAATGTTTTCACTTTCATAGGATTCTATGAATTTCTTTATTCCATCATTAATTTCTTCTATAACCCAGTTGTTTTTTGAGCAGGGTATTGTTCAGTTTCCAAGTGTGTTTGATTTCTTTTCTCTGTTTTTTGTTATTGATTTCTACTTTTATGGCCTTATGGTTAGAGAAGATGCTTTGGATTATTTTGATGTTTGGGATCTTGTTCCATGTGCACTAGAAAAGAAAGTACACATGGCTGCTGTTGGGTGTAGTGTTCTGTATATGTCTGTGAGGTCAGTTTGGTTGATTGTGGCATTTAGATCTTCCATGTCTTTATTGAGCTTCTTTCTGGATGTTCTGTCCTTCGCCAAAATTGGTCTGTGGGGGAAGTCCCTTACTATTGTTGTGGAGCTGTCTATCTCACTTTTCAGCACTGTTAGAGTTTGTTTTATGTACCTTGAAGCCCTGTCATTGGGTACGTAAATATTTAATATGGTTATATCCTCCTGGTATATTGTCCCTTTAATAATTATACAGTGTTCTTCCTTACCCTTTGTGGTAAATTTAACTTTAAAATCTTTTTTTTTTCAGAAATTAATATTACCACTCTTGCTCTTTTTTAATTGTTGTTTGCTTGACATTTTTTTCCATCCTTTGAGTTTTAGTTTGTTTCTCTAAGTCTAAGGTGTGTCTCTTGTAGGCAGTTTGGTTGTAAGGACTGGGTGGTACCACTTATCCTTGGACCCCTGTTGTGGATGGCTAGGTGACAGGGGTGGAGCCACCTTAGGCCCATGATGTCAGGAGGTGAGGACCCTGTTTGATAGGCAAAGTGGTGTCAAACATCAAAAACCCTACCTCTTGACTGCACAGCTGAAACAGTTGTAGTCTTCCATCAAGGGCCTCATCTCCTGAAATGGGCCCACACAGGTCCATGCAGGGATGAAAGGTATTCAAAGTCTGTGACCGTTTGTGCCTGGACAGGAGCCACATCTGTCCTGGGGTCCCCATATTAGTGTAGCTGGCTAATTATCTTTTCCCCAAATTGTTAATTTATTCCTCCTCCAAGACTGGTAGAATGGCTCGGAGTGTACAGCAGAGCCTATCTTAGGCCCAGGAAAATCAACAGCCACTGAAGCTGGGAGCTGGGAGCATGGTAACATAAAAGCAAGTACCTATCTTTTGCCAAGAACGCCATTCTTCTCTGGTTCCAGAGTTGTGAGTAGGCTGTGCAGCTCAATGTCTCTCCCTAAGGAATCCGTGTCCAGAACCCTACTGCCAGCCCCGTCGTTGTTGCTCCAGGGAGACATACCTGAGGGGCACCAGCTCCCCGTGTCAGGTTCGGCAACTCCTCACCACTTCTGAGTTGTCTCTCTCCCTCCCCCTGCTGCTCAGTCCATTTTCTAACTTCGCCTTTGATATTCAGGGCCCCTAGCTTCTCATGTGTATAATTGTTTCACTTTTTTTTCAGGTCTTTGTTGTAAGAGGGATCAGTGGAAGCATCTGACTACTCCGCCATCTTGGCCCTGCCTCTCGGAGACCAATTCTTTTTGGTACTGTGACTTTGTGTATTTCTTCCATCTTCTTTGATGTTTTCTTCATCACTCAGTATTTTTCCCATGGAATCTTTCAGTATTGCAACTTGAGGCTTGAATTTTTTCTTCAGTTCTTTCAGTTTGAGAAATGCCAAATGTGTTCTTCCCTTTTGGTTTTCTATCTCCAAGTGTTTGTACATTTCATTATAATACTTTACTTTCTCTTCTCAATCCACCCTTCAAAATCTTCAGTTCTTTTACTTCATCATTTCTTCCATTCACTTTAGCTGCTCTGCTTTCAAGAGCAAATTTCAGAGTCTCTTCTTGCATCCTTTTTGATCTTTTTTTCTTTTCTGTCTCTTTAGCGACCTCTTGCTTTCTTCATATATGATGTCCTGATGTCATTCTACAACTTGTCTAGTCTTCAGTCATTAGTGCTCAGTGTGTCAAATCTATTCCTGAGATGGTCTCTAAACTCAGGTAGAAGTTATACTCAATGTCATACTTTGGCTCTTGTGGACTTGTTCTAATTTTCTTCAGCTTCAACTTGTATTTGAGCAGTTGATGGTCTGTATCACAGTCAACACCTGGCATTGCTCTGACTAACAGTATTGTGCTTTTCCATAGTCTCCTTCCACAGATGTAGTTGATTTGATTCCTGTGTATTCTATTTGGCAAGGTACATGTGTATAGTCACTGTTTATGTTGTTGAAAAAAGGTATATGCAATGAAAAAGTCATTGCTATTGTAGAATTCTATCTAGTAATCTGCAGAGTCATTTCTATCACTAAGGTGATATTTTCCAACTACCAATCCTTCTTTGTTTCCAACTTTCACTTTCTAATCACCAGTAATTATCAACGAATCTTGATTGTTTGATCAACTTCAGACTGCAGAATGTGGTAAAAATCAATTTTTTCATCTTTGGCATTAGTGGTCAGTGTGTAAATTTGAACAATAATTGTATTAACTGGTCTTTCTTGTAGGCATGTAGATATTTTCCCATCACTGTCAGCATTGTAGGAGGCCTGGTGGTGAAGTGGTTAAGAGCTACAGCTGGTAATCAAAAGGTTGGCAGTTAAAATCCACCAGCCACTCCTTGGAAACCCTATGGGAATTCTATTCTGTCTTATAGGATCACTATGAGTCAGAATTGACAGCAATGGATTGAAAAGCGTTGTACTTCAGGATAGATCTTGAAATGTTCTTTTTGGTGATAAACCCAATGCTATTCCACTTCAATCTGTCATTCTGGGCATAGCAGACCATATGACTGTCCATTTCAAAATGACAGATATCATTCCTTTCAGCTCGTTAATGCCTAAGATATTGATGTTTATGCATTCTATTTCATTTTTTACCACTTCCAATGTTCCTAGATTCATACTTCATACATTTCATATTTCAATGATTAATGGATGTTTGTAACTGTTTCTTTTCATTTTGAGTCATACCACATCAGCAGATGATCTCAAAAGCTTAATTCCATCCATTTCATCAAGGTCGATTCTACTTTGAGGAGACAGCTCTTCCCCAGTAATCTTTTGAGTGCCTTCCAATCTGAGGGTCTCATTTTCTGGCACTATATCAGTGTTCTGCTGCTATTCATAAGGTTTCATTGGCAAATTTTTTCAGAAGTAGACTGCCAGGTCCTTTTCCTAGTCTGTCTTAGACTGGAAGCACCGCTGAAACCTGTCTACCAAGGGTTTTTCTGTTGGTAGTTTAAATGCCAGTGGCAAAACTTCCAGTATCACAGCAACAAGCAAGCTACTACAGTATGACAAACAGACACGTGGTGTTACATAGTGGTAGGTTCTGTTTATATATTAATATAGTCAATAGGGCAAACAAAGGCCACAGTTAGGGCAACTTCTTAGATATAACCAAACTTCTGGTGGGACGAGGTTCCTTAGCTTGAAAGCAAAAGGCCATAGACTCAGGGACATGTCAACTGGCACAACATAACTCATAAAGTTCTGAATCCTATTTCTATAAGTAGTGTCTGGGATTTTGAAAGCTTGCGAGTGGCCACTTAAGATACATCTACTGGTCTGTTACCACCCAGAGCAAAGGAGGGTGAAGAAAACCAAAGGCTCAAGGGAGAAATTAGTCCAAAGGACTAATGAACCATATGAACCACAACCTACCTGACCCCAAGACTAGAAGAACTAAATGGTGCCCAGCCACCACTACCAACTGCTCTGACTGGGATCACAACAGAGGGTCCCAGAGAGAGCAGGAGAAAAGTTGTAGAACAAAAACATCAAATTCTCAAAAAAGATCAGACTTTCTGGTCTGACAGAGATTGGAGGAACCCCCAATACTGTGGCACTAAGAAACCCTTCTGAACTGGAACTGAAGCTATTCCTGGAGACCACCTTTCAGCCAAACTATAGACAGACACATAAAATAAACAATAACACTCAAGAGGAAAGTAATTCTTAGAACAATCCATTATACAAGATAACAATGGTGACGTACGTCCAAAATCAAATATGAGAAGGCAAAAAGTGATAGAAAATCAGGACAAAAGGAAATGGGGAACCTAGTTTAGAAATGAGGAGAGTGCTGACACATTGTGGGGAATGAAGCCAATGTTATGGAACACTTTATATACAAACTATCAAATAGTAAACGAATTTGCTCTGTGAACTTTCACCTAATGCACAATAAAAATTAAAAATAAATGAAGTGTATGTGAATACGACCTCTATATGAGAGGTCATAGGCCACAGTGATATTAAGGTAAATTCTCAGAATGATTTTAATATAAAAGAAACCTCAGCTGCATAGTCATACTAAATTTTAAGTGGTTATTTTTTTTTTTTAATCTGAGTACTCTAAACTTTAATTTTACTGAGTCTTAGAAGAACACATAGTTATAGATTGTATATGTTCTCAGCAGCTCTGTTTTTAAATCAGTAGGAAAAGTATGAGGATAAATGCTCTTCTGAGAGAATCATCCTGAATTTTTTCAAGGTGACAATAGTTGAGTTGCCACTTTTCTTCCTTAACTCATGTAATTATGTCCCAAATCAGAAGACAATATTTGATGTCATCAAATATGGCTTTAATAACTTTAGTATGCATTTGAAATAAATGTATATATAAGACATTTAAAATTGTATAATTACCAAGAAAAAAAATATTTTGTAAATTTCAAGAAGGCTAACTAGTTAAGAACAGGTAATTAAATGTCAGATATAATGACAATATTCCCACAACTACCAAAAGAAGGAGGAGGAGGAGGAAGAGGAGGCCAAGGAGGAGAAGAAAAAGACATTTGCAAAAAACAAAGTTCAAAGGAAGTGAAATATGTGTACCATAGGTATCAAAGAGCTTATTTCTATTCAAAATATATAGGAAATTCCCACAACTAAAAAAAAAATGAAAAATGAGGCAACATGAAACCATGCAGTTGAGATCATTAAAGCATTTAAAATATATTCAATATCATTATTGATCAAGGAAATGCAAAATGATGAATCATAATTGTTTTATATTAGCAAACATTTAAGAAATTTGGATAAGGCTGGATTTCTGTTGTGTATGGGGCAACGGCACATCAATAATCATCCTGAGATTTTACTTTAAATCATATTGTTGGAAGGGCAGTGTGATGTCATTTTCCAACATAGAAAATTGCCTAACTCTGGACCTTATCATTTTCAAAAGTAATTATCACAATTACAGAAATTAATTCACAATAATGCGTGTGATACATACACACATTTTATATAGGTAAAACCCAAAAACCAAACCCAGTGCCGTCGAGTCGATTCCAACTCATGGTGACCCTAGAGGATAGAGTAGAACTGCCCCATAGAGTTTCCAAGGAGTGCCTGGTAGATTTGAACTGCCGACCTTTTGGTTAGCAACCGTAGCACTTAACCACTACGCCACCAGGGTTTCCCATATACAGATATATTAGATATTTACATACATAAAAACAAATCATAAACATACCATAAATATAACTCAAATGAAGAAAGTTTGTTATAGTATATGCACAATAAATAGTATTAAGCATACTTAAAATAATGACACAAGTCTATACTGTTTGCCCGCATGATGGGGAAAATAGCAGTCTCTGAATATATATTGAAATTAAACCTCTCTTATATGTTTTTTTTTTTTTTGGTTGTTCTTTTATTTGAATTACTTTTTCACTGCCTTTGCCTTCTTTTAGATTATATATCTTTTATTTACAGAGGGATAAATACTGAAGTTTATCATTTCCATTTTATGCATTTATAAACATTTTGTCACAGTTGCTTTCAAATTTTCCAGCATTGATTTAGTGATTTTGATATCACAATGTAATTTTTAATGGCCTAAGTTTTTTTTTTTTATGTATTATCTCATGCTGAATATCTTAAAAAGTTTTTAAAATATATACATTTTATATATAAAACAAGTTTGTGGTATTTCATGGTAGAAGGTTAAATTTATTACTCCATCCTAACCAAGTGGAAGTCTCCTGGTATTTTTTAATAGCTTATGTTACAGGTAGGGGAGGATTCACTTCTTTACAGGCTCCCCAGTCTCATTGTGTTCCCTTTACCCCTTCTTCTGATACAGCCACTATAATAAGTTTGATATGAATTATTTTAATCCATACTTCTACATTTCTGTTAGCTAGCAATATATATTAATTAAAGCATAATTTTAATTATGTTTTATTTTAATTATATGTTTTAATATTTTATTTTGATTATATTTTAAAATTTTATTTTAATTATATATTTGGTGATTTCACCACAATGAAGTAATGTTAACCTGAATTTCTTTTTTTCTAAAAAAAGTCTCTGTTCCTGTGGTTGTAAAAATATGTTATTATATTTTCTCCCAAGAACTTTTTAAAATATTTCATTTGTAATTTAAAATATACAACTGCTATATGACCCAAACTTTGATAGAAAGCTGATGTAACTATACTGATTAAAGAAAAATTTAACCTTAAAGCAAAAACCATAAATAAATGTAAAGAAATTCATTTTCTAGTGGTAATTATTAAATCCATTCATGTAACAGTTCTAAAGATGTATGGATCTAGTAACTAACTTCAGAATATTCAAAGCAAAAACAAGTGTAAGGATCAATATCCATAATCCTAGGGGTATGTTTTAAGATACATTTCTCAGTAACTGATAAAAAAATTCAAATGATATAGGTTACTTGAACAACACAGTTAGCAAACTTGCCATAATGGACATATACAGAAGATTCTGCCAAACAATTACAAAACATACATTCATTACAAAGGAACCCAATTATATTTTGATCATAAAAGAAACCTGAACAAATTTCAAAGAATTGAAATCCTTCAGAACACCATCTCTGAACATTGCTCAATGAAGCTTGAATTAATATATAAAATGATCAGTTTCTCTGCAAATATAGAATTCAAATATTCAAAATATTCTTTGAAATTTCTCATGAATTAAAGTAAACATCATACTGGAAATGAGAAAATACTTTGGTATATCAAACATAGAGGAAAAATTCTTTCCTTAACTGCACATATATATGTATAGAGAAAGAGATTAAAATCATATGAAAATCAATCAATGTAATCCACCATATAAATAGAACAAAAGAATCACATGATCAGTTCAATCAAAGCAGAAATAGCATTTGATATAGTCCAACATCCATTCCTGATAAAAATTAAATAAAATGGGAATAGAAGGCAAGTTTCTGAACACGTTAAAGAGTATCTATACAAAACCAAGAGCCAATGTCATCCTCAAAGGAGACAGACTGAATGCATTCCCTCTGAGGACGGGAATAAGACAGGATGTCCTTTAACACCATTCCTATTTAACATTGTTGTGGAAGTCCTAGCTAGGACAATTAGACAAGAAAAAGAAATAAAGAGCATTCAAATTGGAAAGGAAGAATAAAACTATCCCTATTCACAGATGATATGATCCTATACACAAAGAACCCAAAGATTCCACAAGAAAACTGCTGGAACTAACAGAAAGATTCAGCAGAGTGCAGGAGATATAAGATAAACGTACAAAAATCAGTTGGATTCCTATACACCAACAAAGAGAACCTCAAAAAGAAATCAGAAAAACAATACCATTTATGATAACTGCAAAAAAGGTAAAATAGGAATAAATCTAACCTTGGATGTAAAAGACCTATACAAAAAGAACTATAAAGCATTATTGCAAAAAGCCGAAAGAGAACTACTTAAATGGAGGTATATACCATGGCCATGAATAGGAAGATTCAACATTGTGAAAATGTCAATCATACCCAAAATGATCTACTGATAAAATGCAATCATGATCCAAATACCAACAGCATTCTTCATCACGATGGAAAAATTAATCACCAACTTTTTATGGAAAGGAGAGTCCTCAGGTAAACAAAGCATTATTGAAGAAAAATAATAAAGTAGGAGGCCTCATACTACCTGATTTCAGAACCTACTCTACAGCCACGGTAGTCAAAGCTTAGTATTGTACAATGACAGACGCATAGACTAATGGAACAGAGTTGAGAACCCAGATGTAAATCCATCCACCTACGGTCAGTTGATCTTTGACAAAGGATCAAAGTCCATTAAATGGGGAGAGGACAGGTTTTTTGTTTTAACAAATGGTGCTGGCAAAACTGGATATCCATCTTTAAAAAAATGAAACAGGATCCGAACCTCACACCATACACAATAACTAACTCAAAATGGATCAAAGACCTAAATATAAAACTTAAAATGATTATAGATCATGGAAGAAAAATAAGGGACAAAGCTAAGGGCCCTAATATATGGCATAAATAGAATACTATAACAATGCACAAATGCCAGAAGATAAACTAGATAGCCAGGAGTTCCTGAAAATTAAACACTTATTCTCATCAAAAGACTTTACCAAAAGAGTAAAAAGAGAACCTACAGACTGGGAAAAAATTACTGGATACGACATAACCAACAAGGGTCTAATCTCTAAAATGTATAGAATAGTTCAACACATAGATAATAAAAAGATAAATAATCTAATTAAAAAAGTAAGCAAAGGATATTCCAACAAAGACCTTCAGGAGGCCAAAAGACACATGAGGAAATGCTCACAATCATTAGCCATTAGAGAAATGCAAATCAAAACCAGAATGAGATACCATCCCACTCTGACATCACTGGCACTAATCAAATAAAACAGAAAATAACAAATGTTGAAGAGGTTGTAGAGAGATTGGAACTCTTATGAATTGCTGGGGAGAATGTAAAACCATACAACTAGAATGGAAAATGCTGTAATGCCTCCTTAAAAAACTGGAATTAAAATTTCATATGAACCATTAATCCCATTCCTAGGAATATATCCTAGAGATATAAGAGCTGTCACTCAAAATAGACATATACACACCCATGTTCATCGCAGCATTATTCATGATAGCAAAAGATGGAAACAACCTAAGTGTCCATCAACAGATGAATGGATAAACAAATTATGGCACATAAGTACAATGGAATAGTATGCAAAAATAAAGAGTAATAATGAATCCACTTCACAACATGGGTGAATCTGGAGGGTATTAGGCTGAGTGAAGTAAGTCAATTATAAAGGGATGAATATTGTATGAGGCCACTACTACAAAAACTCAAGGAAGGGTTTATGCATAGAAAGAAACAACCTTTAATGGTAACGACAGAGAGGAGAGTTAGGGAGGGGAGATCACTAACTAGATAGTAGACAAGTATAAACTTTGTTAAAGGAAAGACAATACACAATATATGGAAGACAGCACAACTTGACCAAGGCAAAATCATAGGATATTCCTAGACACATCCAGACACCTTGAGGGACCATGTTACTGAGACCGAGGGATGGAGACCATAGTCTCAGGGGACAGCTCGATCAATTGGCATAACAGAGTTCATAAAGAAAATATTCCGTGTCCTGCTTTGGTGAGTAGTGTCTGGGGTCTTAAAAGCTTGTGAACAGCTATCTAAAATACATCTATTTGTCCCATCACATTTGGATCAAAGGCAAGTGAAGAAAACCAAACATGCAAGGAAAGTATCAGTCTAAAGGACTAATGGACCACATGAACCATAACCTCCACCAGCCTGAGCCCAGAAGAGCTAGGTGGTGCCTGGCTACCACCACCAACCGTTCTGCAGGAATCCAAATAGAGGGTTCCAGACAGAGCAAGAGAAAAATGTAGAACAAAATTCAAAGTCACAAAAAAATGCATACTTGCTGCTCTGAGAGAGAGCGGAAGGACCTCCCCAAGACTAAGCCTTCCAGACACGATGCTAACAGAGAAATGAAACCACTCCTGAAGCCCACCTTTCACCAAAGATTAGACAGGCTTATAAGACAAAGAATAACACACGCAAGGAAGGTGCTTCCTAGTTCAATCAAATATAGGAGACCAGTGGGCAACACCTGCCTAAAAGCAAAGATGAGAAGGCAGGAAGGACAAGAAAACTGGATGAATGGACATGAGGAATCCAAGGTGTAAAGGTAAAAGGAGAGAGTGCTGACACATTGCGGGAATTGCAACCATTGTCACATAACAATTTGTGCATCAATTTTTGGGTGAGAAACTAATTTGCACTGTAAACTTTTACCAAAAATACAATTAAAAAAAAAAGAAGAAGAAAACAGGTGGGATAAATATCCATCATGAAAACTTAGAAAAAGAATAATACAGTCCACACCACTCCCTTCCTGTACAGCAAAGACCTGAAAAACCAAGAGAAACAGATGGAGATGACAATTCTGGAATAGTGAATGTCAAAAGAAGGATAAAAAATTGAATCAAACACCAAGTTGAAGGAGAAATTGAATGAATACAGGAGGGTCATGGAGTGATGAAATTCTGCCAGCTGCTCCTGCTCAGCATGACCTTCTTGAGACAAAGGTAGTAGTGATCATAGATGAGGAGCACAGGAAAGCAACTTCATAGCATTCCAAAAAGAAACAGAGAATCCATGTAGACACACACCAAAGGAAGCAAGGTGAGCAGAACATGATCTGTACCTAAGGAGAGAAAGCCCAAGAAGAAGGGCCATGGTTCTAGGGCTCCTGACATCCACGGAGTAGGGAGAGAACTAGGATCCAGGGAGAGGTTTACACAAGAACAGCAGCTCCTGACAACTAGGATAGGTTGCATGCAAGAGATTTCCCACCCAACTGGACTACAGGCAGCCCTCCCTCTCCCCCCACTTGCTCTTGAGTGGGGCCAGATCCCATTTACTGACTGCGGCCAATGGAAAGTGCCCAGACAACCTCACACGGCAACCTGAGGAGTGTGCTTCCCCTGCCCCCACACTCCTGGTGACTAGAAACACAAAACCCTTATCCCACAGCCCTGACCACTGAGGACCACAGTCTGAGCCTCCCTCTTTCCCCCGACCCAGCCCTGTCCACCAACAGACAACAGACAATGAATTTTAGATAAAATAAACTTTAAATCAAACTCCATCCAAAAGACAAGAAAGGGCTCCATTTGATGATTAAGGAGTCAATCCATCAAGAGGACTTAACTATAATACATATTTACATACCAAAAGACAGAGCTGCAAAATATATAAGAGAAACTCTAAAATAACAAAATTTAAAAGAGAAATAGTTCTACAATAACAGTAGGAGACTTTCACACACCACTTTCAATGAAAGGGAAAAAAAAAAAAACTAGAAAGAAACTCAACAAAGATACGGAAGAGCTAAATAACACAATCAACCAGTTAGACCTTATAGAAATATACAGAACACTTCACCCAAAAGCAACACAGTACACATTCTTCTCCAGTACACATGGATCATTTTCCAAAATAGATCATATTTTACACCACAAAGCAAGCCTCAACAAATTAAAAAAATATCAAAGCACAACAAAGCATCTTCTCTGATTAAAACACTATAAAACTAGAAATCAATAACAGAAACAACAAGGAAAAAAATCAAATACATGGAAACTGATAACACCTTGCTCATAACCACTGAGTGATAGAAGAAATTAAAAATGAAATTAAAAAAATCCTAGAAAAAAATAAGAATGAAAATACAGCATAAAAAACCTTTGTGACACAGCAAAAGCAGTGCTCAGAGGAGAATTCATAGCAATAAATACATACATCAAAAAAAGAAGAAAGGGCAAAAATCCATAGCTTTTTCCTACAACTTGAACAAACAGAAAAAGAGCAGCAAAGGAGGCCCAAGTCAACAGAAAAAAGGAAAGAACAAAGATTAGAGCAGAAATAGATTAAATAGAAAACAGAAAAACAATAGAAAGAATCAATAAGACCAGAGTTGGTTTTTTCAGAGCATCAATAAAATAGACAAATCACTGGCCAAATTGACAAAAGAAAAAAATAAGAAGATGTAAAAAATGGAAATAACAAATGAGATGGCTTACATTACAACAAAACCAACTGAGATGAAAAGAATCATAACAATATTTTGAAAAACTGCAGTCTAACAAATTTGAAAGCCTGGAATAAATGGGCAAATTTCTAGAAACACACTACCTCTCTGAACTAACACAAACTGAGGCAGAAAAGTTGCACAGACTAATAACAAAAGAAGAAACTGAAAACCAAAAACCCCCATAACCCCCATTGCTGTCGAGTCGATTCCAACTCATGGTGACCCTATAGCACAGAGTAGAACTGCCCCACAGAGTTTCCAAGGAGCACCTGGTGGATTCGAACTGCTGACCTTTTGGTTAGCATCTGTAACACTTAACCACTACACCATCAGGGTTTCCGAAGAAACTGAAGGGGTCATAAAAACTCCCAACAACAAGAACAACAACGAAAAGCCCCAGCCCAGAAGGCTTCACTGGAGAATTCTACCAAACATTAAGAGAAAAGTTGACACTAATCATACTTAAACTATTCCAGAACACAGAAAAAGAAGGAATACTGTAAAATTCATTCCATGAAGCCAGCATAACCCTGGTATCAAGTCGGGCAAAGACATCACTAAAAAAGAAAATTAGTGACCAATATCCGTCATGAATATAGACGCAAAAATATAGTTGCAAAAACTCAACAGAATGTCAAAAAAAAAAAAAACCATGAGCAAGTGGGATTCATAACAGGTGTGCAAGGATGATTCAACATTAGAAAATCAATCAACATAATCCAAAATAGCAAATCTGTTGCCATCAAGTCAATTCTGCCTTATAGCAACCCTAAAGGACAGAGTAGAACTACCCCACAGGGTTTCCAAGGAGTGTCTGGTGGATTTGAAATGTTGACATTTTGGTTAGCACCTATAGCTCTTAACCACTACAGCACCAGGGTTTCCCAATGTAATCCATCACATAAATAAAACAAAGGAAAAGAATCATATGATCATCTCAGTCGATGCAGAAAAGGCATTTGATAAAATTCAATACCGATTTCTGAAAAAAACTCAGCAAAATAAGAATAGAACAGAAATTCCTCAGCATAATGAACGGCATATATACAAAACCAACGGTCAACATTATTCTCAATGAAGAGAGATTGAAAGTATTTCCCTTGAGAATGGGACCAGACAAGGATGTCCTTTATCACCAATTTCATTCAATATTGTACTGCAAGTTCTAACTAGAGCAATAAGGCAAGGAAGGGACATAAAAGACATCCAAATTGGTAAGGAAGAAGTAAAACTATCCATATTTGCAGATGACATGATCCTATATGTAGAAAATATCAGAGACTGCAAGAAAGCTATTGGAACTAATAAAACGATTTTGCAAAATAGCAGGGTATGAGATCAACATATAAAAATCAGTTGGATTCCTCTACACTAACAAAGAACTCTGAAAAGGAAATTAGGAAAATAATACCATTTGCAAGAGCCCTCCCCCTTCCCCCACCGCCACCAGAAAAAAATACTTAGGAGTGAAACTAACTGGAGATGTAAAAGACTTATACAAAGAAAACTACAAAACACTACTGCAAGAAAACAAAAGAGATTTAGATAAATTGAAAAACATGCTATGCTTATCAATAGACTTAACATTGTGAAAATGCCAATATTATCCAAAGGAGATATAATAAAATCCTGATCCAAATTCCAACATTTTTTAACACGATGGAAAATCTAATCACTAAGATTTTACAGAAGGGAAAGAGGACCAGAGAAGTTAAGCATTATTGAAGAAGAAGAACAAAGTAGGAGGCCTCACACTTTCCAATCTCAGAACCTGCTACGTAGCCACAGTAGTCAAAAAAGTATGGTGCTGGTATAACGCTAGACACATAGATCAGTGGAACAGAACTGAGAATCCAGAAGTAAACCAAACCATCTTTGGAAGATGATCTTTGACAAAGAGTCAAAATCCACTAACTGGGGAAGAGAGAGTCTGTTTAACAAATGGTACTCGAAAAACTGGATATCCATTTGCAGAAAAATGAAACCGGATCCATACCTCACACCATACACAAAAAGTAACTCAGGATGGATCAAAGACCTAAATATAAAACCTAAAACTATAAGGATCACAGAAGAAAAAATAGAGGCAAACCTAGGGTTTCCAATTTATGGTATAAATTAGGCTATCAAACATGAGTAAAAATGAGCAAGCAATTGAAAATAAACTAGACAACTGGGACATCCTAAAAATCAAATATTTATGCTCATCAAAAAAGCTTCTCCAGCAAAAAGAGAACCCACAAACTCAGAGTTCTTTATATGTTCTTGATGTTAAACCTCTCTCATATATATGGTCCCCAAATAGTTTCTCCCGTTCTGTAGGTTGTCTGTTCACTTTCTTTTATACAGTTCTTTGGTGAACAGAAGTTTTTAATTTTGATGAAGTTCAACTTATCTCTTTTGTCGCTCATGCCTTTGGTGTAATATCTAAGAAACCATTGTCAAAAACTAGGTCCCAAAGCATTAATTCTTTTTTTCTTCTTCTTCTAACATTTTTATCTTTAAGGCTTAAGTTTTTAAATTGAGTATTTGATTCATTTTGTGTTGATTTTCATATATGGTATATGGTTTGGGTCCACCTTCACTCTTATGCATATGAAAATCCAGTTGTCCCAGTACAACTTATTGAAGCCACTATTCTTACCTCACTAAATGGACTTGGTATCCTTGTTAAAAATCTATTGATCATACATGAATGAGTTTATTTTTAGACTCTCAATTCTATTCCATTAATCTATATGATTATCCTTATAACAGCACCACCTGCATGTATTAGTGCAACATCATAGTAAACTTTGAAACTAGGAAGTGTGAGTTCTCTTTCTTTGTTCTTCTTTTTCAAGATTTATTTGACTGTTTGGTGTCCCTGTCAATTCCATATGAATTTGAGGATTACCTTTTACTTCTTGCCAAAAAAAAAAAAAAGACTTTTGGGATTTTGATTGGGAGTGTGCTGAATCTGTAGATTTCTTTGTACAGTACTGACATCGTAACAATATTAAGTCTTCCAATCCATGAATATGTGATGTCTTTCTATTTATTTAGGTCTTCTTTAATTTCTTTCAGAATTTTTTATTTTTTTTAATAGTTTTCATTATACAAGTCTTTCACCGGCCTGGTTAAATGTATTGCTAGATATTTTATTATTTTAAATGATAGTGTAAGTGGAATGGTTTTCTTAAATTCCTTTTCGAATTGTTCATTGCTGGTGCATAGAAACACATCTTTTAAGTGTAGCCCTTGTATCCTGAAACTTTGCCGAATTAATGTATTAGGTTTAGTAGTTCCCTTTTGGATTTATTTGGGATGTTCTATATACAGGATTAAGTCATCTGTAGATAGAGACAATATTTCTTCTTCCTTTCTGATGTGGATACATTTTATTTATCGTGCCTAATTGTTAGAAACTCCAGTAAAATGTTCAATAGCAGTGGTGAAAGTGTATATCCTCATCTGACTTCTGATATTAGCAGGAAAGCTTCTAGTCTTTCTCCACTTTGGGTGTGTTAGCTATGAGTTTTTTTTTTTTTTTTTTAATTGTGCTTTAAGTGGAAGTTTACAACGGAAGTTAGTTTCTCATACAAAAACTTTTACGCATGTTGTTACGTAACCCTAGATGCTCTCCCTACAATCTGACAGCACACTCCTTCCCTCCACTCTGTATTTCCCGTGTCCATTCAACCAGCTCCCGTCCCTCTCCGCCTTGTCATCTCACCTCCAGAAAGGAGCTGCCCACATAGTTTCATGAGTCTACTTGAGCTAAGAATCATAATCCTCACCAGTATCATTTTATGTCTTATAGTGCAGTCTAATCTTTGTCTGTAGAGTTGGCTTCAGGAATGGTTTTAGTTTTGGGCTAACAGTGAGTCCAGGTCCCATAACCTCTGGGGTCCCTCCAGTCTCAGTCAGACCATTACGTCTGGTCTTTTTACTAGAATTTCAGTTCTACATCCCACTTTTCTCCGCTTCATCAGGGATTCTGTGTTGTGTTCCCTGTCAGGGCAGACATGTGTGGTGGCTGGGCACAATCTAGTACTTCTGGTTGGCTGCTGATGGAATCTCTAGTTTATGTATCCGTTTCTTACTCCTGGGCTCGTATTTCCCTTCTGTCTTCATTCTCCTTTGCTCTAGGTGGGTTAAGACAAATCGATGCATCTTAGATGGCAGCTTGCTAGCTTTCAAGACCCCCACAACACTTACCAAAGTGGGGTGCAGAATGTTTTCTTAATACACTTTGTTATGCCCATTGACATAGATGTCCCCTGAAACCATGGTCCCCAGAACCCTGCCCCTGCTGCTCTGTCCCTCAAATATGTTTGGTAGTATTTAGGAAAATTCTCGGCTTTTGGTTTAGTCCAGTTGTGCTGATTTCTCCTGCATTGTGTGTTGTCCTTCCCTTCACTGAAAATAGTTCTTGTCTACTGTCTAATTAGTGAATACCACTCTCACTCCCTCCCCATCTTCCTAACCATCAAATAACGTTTTCTTCTGTGTAAACCTTTTCTTGCGTTCTTATAATAGTGATCTCATACAATAAGTGTGCTTTTGCAACTGACTAATTTCACTCAGCATAAAGCCTTCCAGATTCTTCCATGTTATGAGGTGTTTCACAGATTCATCATTGTTCTTTATCACTGTGTAGTATTCCATTGTATGAAAATACCATACTTTATCTGTTCATCCATTGATGGGCACCTTGGTTGTTTCCATCTGTTTGATATCATAAACAATACTGCAATGAACATGGATGTGTGTATATCTATTCATGTGAGGATTCTTATTTCTCTAGGACATATCCCAAGAAGTGGGATCACTGGATCGTATGACAGTTTTACTTCTACCTTATTAAAGAAACTCCAAATCGATTTCCAAAGTGGATTACCATTTTACATGCCCACCAGCAGTGTATATATGTTCCAGTCTCTCCACAGCTTCTTTGACATTTATTATTTTGTGTATTTTGGATTAATGCCAGCTTTGTTGGAGTGAGATTGTATCTCATTGTCATTTTGATTTGCCTTTCTCTAATGGCTAATGATAGTGAGCATTTCCTCATAAATTTGTTAGCCGCCTGAATGTCTTCTTTGGTCAAGTGCCTGTTCATATCCTTTGCCCATTTTTTAATTGAGTTATTTGTCTTTTTGTTGTTGAGGTTTTATAGTATCTTCAGGATTTTAGAGATAAGATGCTGATCAGATTTGTCATACCCCAAAATTTTTCCCAATGTATAGATTGTCTTTTTACTCTTTAGGTAAAGCTTTTGGATGAGCATAAATGTTTGGTTTTTAGGAGCTCCCAGTTATCTAGTTTCTCTTCTGGTGTTTGTGCATTGTTAGTAATGTTTTGTGTATTGATTATGACATGTATTAGGGCTCCTAGCATTGTCCTTATTATTTCTTCCATGATCTTTATCATTTTAGATTTTATATTTAGGTCTTTGATCCATTTTGAGTTAGTTTTTGGGCATGGTGTGAGGTATGGGTCTTGTTTCATTTTTTTGCAGGTGGATATCCAGTTATGCCAGCATCATTTGTTAAAGAGACTGTCTTTTCCCCATTTAATAGACTTTGGGCCTTTGTCAAATATCAGCTGCTTATAGGTGGGTGAATTTATGTCTGGGTTCTCAATTCTGTTCCACTGATCTATGTATCTGTTGTTGTATCAGTACCAGGCTGTTTTGACTACTGTGGCAGTATAATAGGTTCTAAAATCAGGTAGTGTGAGGCCTCCCACATTGTTCTTCTTTTTCAGTAATGCATTACTTATCGGGGGCCTCTTCCCTTTCCACATGAGGTTGGTGATTTGTTTCTTCATCTCACTAAAAAAAGCCACTGGAATTTGAATCAGGATTGCATTATATCTGTAGATCACTTTGGGTAAAATAGACATTTTGAGTCTTCCTATTTATGAGCAAGGTATGTTTTTCCACTTACGTAGGTATCTTTTGGTTTCTTGCAGTAGCGTCTTGTAGTTTTCTTTGCATAGGTCTTTAGTTAGATACATTCCTAACTATTTTATATTCTTAGGGGCTATTGTAAATGGTATTGATTTGCTGATTTCCTCTTTGATGTTCTCTTTGTTGGTGTAGAGGAATCCAACTGATTTTTGTGTGTTTATCTTGTATCCTGAAATTTTGCTGAACTCTTCTATCAGTGCCGGTAGTTTTCTTGAAGATTCTTTAGGGTTTTTGCGTATAAGATCATATTATCTGCAAATAGAGAGACTTTTACTTCTTCCTTACTAATTTGGAGGCCCTTTATTTCTTTTTCCAGCGTAATTGCTCTGGCTAGGACCTCCAGCACAATGTTGAATAAGAATGGTGATAAAGGGCACCTTTGTCTGGTTCCAGTTCTCAAGGGGAGAATGCTTTCAGACTCTCTCCCTTTAGGATGATATTGGCTGTTGGTTTTGTGTAAATGCCCTTTATTATGTTGAGGAATTTTCCTTCTATTCCTATTTTGCTGAGAATTTTTAGCATAAATGGGTGTTAGACTTTGTCAAATGCCTTTTCTGCATCAATTAATGAGATAATGTGGTTCTTGTCTTTTGTTTTATTTATGTGATGGATTACATCGATTGTTTTTCCAGTGTTGAACCATCCCAGCATATCTGATTTGAATCCCACTTGGTCATGGTGAACTATTTTTTAAATATGTTGTTGAATTTTGCTAGCTGGAATTTTGTTGAGGATTTTTGCATCTAATTTCATGAGGGGTATTGATCTATAATTTTCTTTTTTTGTGGTGTGTTTACCTGGTTGAGAAAAGCTGGTAGCATAAAGGTTAACTGCTATGGCTGCTAACCAAGAGGTTGGCAGTTCAAATCCATCAGGCATTCCTTGGAAACTCTATGGGGCAGTTCTACTCTGTCCTATAGGACCACTATGAGTCAGAATCTTCTCATCGACAGTGGGTTTGGTTTTTTGTTTTACCTGGTTTTCGTATCAGGGTTATGGTGGCTTCATAGAATGAGTCTGGGAGTATTTGTAAACTCTTCTCTGAAAGTTTGGTAGAATTCTCCAGTGAAGCTATCAGGGCCAGCACCTTTTTTTGTTGGGAGTTTTTTAATTACCTTTTCAAATTCTTCTTTTGTTATAAGTTTATTTAGTTGCTCTATCTCAGTTTGTGTTAGTTTAAGTAGGTAGTGTCTTTCTAGAAATTTGTCCATTTCCTCTACGTTTTCCAATTTTTTACAGTACTGTTTTTTGTAGTATTCTTTTATGATTCTTTAAATTTTCAGTTGGGTCTGTTGTGATATCGCCCATCTCATGTCTTATTAGCATTATTTGCTTCCTTTAGTTGTTTTTTTTTAGTAAGTTTGGCCAATGGCTTATTAATTTTGTTGGTCTTCTCAAAGAACCAGATTTTGGTCTCATTAAGTCTTTCAATTGTTTTTCTCGTCTCTATTTAATTCTGCGCTAACTTTTATTATTTGTTTTCTCCTGGCTCCCAGTGCCTTCTTTTCTTGCTGTCTTTCTATTTGTTCAAGGTTGTAGGGATAATTCTTTGATTTTGCCCCATTCGTATTTTTGGATTTGTGCATTTATTTCTATAAATTAAACCTCTGAGCACTGCTTTTGCTGTGTCCCAGAGGTTCTGGTAGGGAGTGTTTCATTCCATTTTATTCTGTAATTTTTTTGTTCTGTCCTTAATTTCTTCTATAACGCGGTAGTTTTTGAGCTAGGTGTTGTTCAGTTTCCACATGTTTGATTTTTTCCTTGCATTTTCTTTTATTAATTTACACTTTTATGGCTTTATGGTCAGAATAGATGCTTTGTAATATTACAATGTTTTGGATTCTGTTAAGGCTTGCTTTATGATTTAATATGTGGTCTATTTTGGAGAATGTTCCATGTGCATTGGAAAAGAACGTACCCTTGGCTACTGTTGGGTGGAGTGTTCTGTATATGTCTCTAAGATCAAGTTGGTTGATTGTGGCATTTAGATCTTCTGTGTGTTTTTTGAGCTTCTTTCTGGTTGTTCTGTCCTTCACCAAAAATGGTGTGTTGAAGTCTTCTACTATTATTGTGAAGCTGCCTATGTCTCTTTTCAATGCTGTTAGAGTTTTATTCTTTTTTTTTAATGCATTTTGGAACACTGTCGTTGGGTGCATAAATATTTATTATGGCTATATCCTTCTGGTATATTGTCCCTTTATCATTATGTAGCATGCTTCCTTATCCTTTGTGGTGGATTTTACTTTAAAGTCTATTTTGTCAGAAATTAATATTGCCACTCCTGCTCTTTTTTGATTGTTGTTTCCTTGATATATTTTTTTCCATCCTGTGAGTTTTAGTTTGTTTGTGTCTTTAAGGTGCATCTCTTGTAGGCAGCTTAAAGACGATTTGTGTTTTTTTAAATCCATTCTGGCACTCTCTGTCTCTTTATTGGTGCATTTCGTCCATTTACACTTAGCGTAATTATGGATAGGTATGAGTTTAGTGCGGTCATTTTGATGTCTTTTTTTGTGTGTCTTTGACATTTTTTTTCCACTTAATTTTCTGTGTTGAGTTGTTTTTCTTTATATATTGTCTTTTCCTTTTTCACTGTTGTTGCTTTTGTATTTGCTGAGTCCTTATATTTTGCTTGCTTTTCATTTTAATGTGTAGAATTGTTAGTTTCCTTTGTGGTTACCTTAATATTTACCCATATTTTTCTAAGTTTAAGCCAAACTTTTATTTCTTTATATCGCCTTGACTTCTTCACCATATGAAAGATCTATGAGTATATTTTTAGTCCCTCTCTTTTTATTTAAATTGTCATCTTTTACATAATGATGTCTCTTTTTCCATGTTTTGGATGTTTTAGCTTTGATTTATTTTTGTGATTTTTCTTATCTGGGTTGATATCTGGTTGCTCTGTTTCATGTTCTAGTCTTGAGTTGTTATCTGATGTTATTCATTTTCTAACCGGAGGCCTCCCTTTAGTATTTCTTGTAATTTTGGTTTGCCTTTTGCAAATTTCCTAAACTTCTGTTTATCTGTCCTAATTTCACCTTCATATTTAAGAGACAGTTTTGCTGGATATATAATTCTTGACTGGCAATTTTTTTCCATCTGGGCTCTATATATGTCATCCCATTGCCTTCTTGCCTGAATGGTTTCTGCTGAGTAGTCCGAGCTCAGTCTTATTGACTCTCCTCTGTAGGTGACTTTTTGTTTATCCCTAACCTCTCTTAAAGTTCTCTCTTTGCTTTGGTTTTTGCAAGTTACATTGTAATATATCTTGGTGACTTTCTTTTGGGATCTACCTTGCATGGGGTTCAATGAGCATCTTGGATAGATAACTTCTCATCTTTCACAATATCAGGAAAGTTCTCTGTCAATAAATCCTCAACAATTCTCTGTATTTTTTGATACTCTCCCTGTTCTAGTACTCCAGTCATTCATAGGTTATTTCCCTTGATAGAGTCCCACATAATTCTGAGGGTTTCTTCATTTAAAAAAAATTGTTTTATCAGATTTTTCCTCAAATATGTTGGTGTCAAGTGTTTTATCTTCAGTCTCACTAATTCTGATTTCCATTTCCTCAGTTCTGCTCCTATAACCTATTTGAGTTGTCTAATTTTGAAATTTTGTTAATCATCTGAATTTCTGTTTGCTCTCTCTCTATGGATTCTTGCAGGCTACTAAATTTATTATTGCTCTTTTCTCTAATCTTCTTAAGTTCCTCTAATGCTATGTGTGTGTGTTCCTTGGCTTGTTCTGTGTTTTGCCTCATCTTATGGCTGATCTCTTGAAGATTTTTGTATATTAATCTTTTGTATTTTACCTCTGGTAGTACCACCCCCCAGGTCCAGGAAGTTCTCTTCATCCAAAGATTTCTTGATTGTTTTGGGAGCTTGTTGAAGCTATCATGGTCTGCCTCTTTATGTGATTTGATATTGTCTATTTTCTCTGAGCCATGTTAAGTTATTGTATTTATTTATTTTATGTGTGCTTACCGTGTCCTAGCTTCATGTTTTGTGTTATTTTGATATGCCCAGATAGGCTGCTCAAATGAGGTGGTTTGATTATTGGAGACTTTGAAGCTCTAACATGTGTGGTGCAGGCTATCACCTACAGTCTTAGACAAACCGGTATGATTCATGTAGGCACAGGTATCTGGCTGCAATAGGGCATCATGTGCTGAGCAAGGCAGAGGACTGACAACCATCCCTGATTGTCTGCGAGGAAAGTGTGTCTCTGTTTCCTAGAGTGCTCTGATGGGTGGGTTTTTCACCTGGACTATGGGCATTCAATGTTGTTGGCTTAAGGTCTGGGAGGCACCACTTATCCTCAGATCCCTGTTGAGGGTGGATAGGTGGTATGGTGAAGCCACCAGTCCTGATGTGGGTAGGTAAGAACCCTGTTTAATAGGCAGAGCAGTGTCAAATGTGATGAACCTACCTCTCCACCATATGGCTGAAACAGTTGAAGTTACACTTCAGGCATATACCCCTTGTACTGTGCTAATGAGGGCCTATGCTGTTAAAATAGCCCACAGAGGTCTATGCATGTGTGAAAGGCATTCAAATTCTGTGGACCATTTTTGCCTGTGCCTGGCTGTTTCTGCCCTGAGCTCCCAGCTTAGGGGAGTCTGAATGTTACATTTTCCCCCTGTTCGTTAATTTGTTCCTTCTCCAAGCCTGGGAAGATGGTTCAGGGCATGCAACAGGTTCTTCTTCCAGCCCAGGGAAAACAGCTATCACTGAAGCCAGCTTGGGATGTGGTACAGAGTGAAAAGGCGTCAGTTAAATGGGAGAGATTTATTCCAGAGGGGTGTTTTTTGATCCGCATGGTGGATTAGACACAAATACTTATCTTTTGCCTGAAACAGCACTTTATGCTGATCCTGGAGGCATGAATTAACTCTCTGCCACTTGGTCTCTCCTGATTTTAAAAACATGTCCCAAATACCACTGCTTATCTTACTGCACTTGTGCCAGCGCACCTGCAGGGTGCCTATTCCCACTGGGTCAGGGCTGGCAAATCTTCACTGCTTCTGTCTCTCCCTGTCCTTGCCACTCAGTCCAATTCCTCAGCATTGCCCTTGATGTTCAGGTGTCCTAGACTGACATATATAATTGATTCAGTTGTTTTTTAGGGTATCTGTTTTTTTTTTGTTGTTGTAAAAGGGACCACTGGAAGCATCTGACTACTCCACCATCTTGGCTCCACCTCCTAGTTATGAGTTTTATAAGTCCTACCTATCATACTGAGGAATTCCTCTTCTATTCCTAGTTTGTTGAACATTTTTATCATGAAATGATGTTGTATTTTGTCAGTCTTTTCTGCATCAGCTGAAAACTATTTGAACAAATTTAAATTGTATTAAACTTTAATAAAATACTGGAGAAAATGTTATTCATAGGGGAAAAGATGAAATTTTATTCCTAGCTAAAAATAGATGAAGTAAACCTAGATAGATTAAAAGCAATTAATCAAAACAATAACTTAAACACTTATTATAAAATATAGGTGTATACTTGTTAAACCACAGGGTAGAAATCAAGTTTTTAAACAAGCCCCCAAAATGGCAACAATAAATAATTGACAAATGTGGGTATATTAAAACTAAGAAAATTTTTCCATCAAAAAATACTTTCAGTAAAGTAAAAGTTTTAGTTTTACATTAAGCAACATATTTGCAATAAGCAAAATGTACCAAGGAATATTATCAACTATATATACATTTAATATTATTCTTGATTTCTTTTCATATATGTGAATAACACAAACTATCAGAATAATAAGAAAAAAAATATATGAACAGGCGTTTCATGGAAAAGGGGACATGTGTGACCAACAGACATTTGAAATAATGACCATTGATGAAATTTTACCTCCATCCAAGTAGAAAAAGTAAAAAAATCAGACAATATTTGTGAATGAGTGGTTTACTTAGCATTTCTTATGACAAGGCAAAATGATATAATCACTCTGACTTTAAACCATGCAGTATCCCTTTGTTCTGTTCGATCGACTGCCTCCTGATTTATGTACAGGTTTTTCATGAGCATAATTAAGTGCTCGGGAATTCCCATTTCTTGCAATGTTATCCATAATTTGTTATGATCCACATAGTCGAATGCCTTCGTATAGTCAATAAAACACAGGTAAACATCTTTCTGGTACTCTCTGCTTTCAGCCAGGATCCATCTGACATCAGTAATGATACCCCTAATTCCCCATCTTCTTCTTAACCTGGCTTGAATTCCTGGAAGTTCCCTGTCAATAATGAGCGAGGTAAGGACCAACAAAATCACATAATGTCTGATGGATATGTAAATTGGCACAACTATTTTGGAAACTGATTTTACATTATGTAGTAAAGAAAAAGATTTTTTTCTTTCTTCTTAGTAAAGATGAGTGTTTGAAAAACCTGACACTAAAACTCCAATTCTAGTTATATTAAATAATAAATGTTATGGACATGGAAAACATGTTATGAGATTCTTCCTGGACTCATTTTTCAGAAGAATGTTAATCCGAAGCATATATTTTTACACACAATACTCTATAATTATGGTGATTCAGTACAAAGAGATGTGCTAGGAAGAGGGTTATGTGAACCCATGAAGGAATGATCAGGGTTTTGCAAATGTTCCTCTGATACAGAGTCCCCAAACAGTTGCTATTCATAGCACAAGATGTAAACCCACAGAGGCTTATAAGAAATACAACAAAACTTGGAAATAGTGGTCTTAAGGATAGCCCATAACTCAGTTGTCTTCTGACTTTCCCACTTCAACAAAAGGAGAAGCAGTAGATGGTTCAGGTTAGGAACATGATTTGGATGATGAATTTAGAAGATATTTATATGTGGCAGGAGAAGGGGTTAAATCCTTGTGGATCCACCTGTACCTCTTTAATTGCTTCTATATGATGAGAATGATTAGTACAGGAAGCAGGCCAGAGCATTTTTCTCTTAGCTGTGTTCTGTCTGAGAATGCCCGAGGTAGTCAAACATTTTTGACTGAGGCCCACAGAAAGGAACACATTTCACCTTGCATCATTGAATACAGATACCTATCCTTCTCTCCCCAGACACCTGAGAAATGGTTCCCAAATAGGATTACACAGGTGCACTGCATGAAATGTTTCCTCCAAAGTTCTATTCTCTTACCCTTATATCTTATTATGGGGTCAAAATAGAGCTCTTACCCAATAAATTAATTACCTAAATAATGTTTGAAATCTGAGTTTGAAAACGAAGAAACAAAAATTTAGTTTTGTTTTTTATGGTTGTTGTTGTTACGTGCTGTGGAGTCAGTTCTGACTGATAGCTACCCTGTGTACAACAGAAGGAAACACTGTCTGGTCCTAAGCCATCCTCACAATCATTGTTCTGCTTGAGCCCATTGTTGCAGCCACTGTGTCGATCCATCTTGTTGCGGGTCTTCCTATTTTTCGCTGACCCTCTACTTTACCAAGCATGATGTCCTTCTCCAGGGACTGATCCCTCCTGATAACTTGTCCATAAGTGGGCTGCAGTCTCAATATCCTTGCTTCTAAGGAGCATTCTGGCTATACGTCTTCCAAACAGATTTTTTTCATTCTTTTGGTAGTCCATGTTATACTCAATATTCTTCACCAGCACTGTAATAAACAGGCATCAATTCTTCTTCAGTCTTCCTTATTCATTGTCAAGCTATGGAGAAGCCCTTTTTTCTTCTCCTTTCCTGTGCATCTGCCTGGGGCCAGATTTCCTCACTATCAAGGGGAAGATATGTAAAGAGTTGAGCTTGCCTGTAAATTTAGGCAGAAAAGGAGAAGAGAGAGTGCAAAGTGGTTAGAACAGCTCTGCTGTCTAGTCTAGCACTTTAAGCAATTGAATCAAGGATTGGAGAAAACAACAAAAAATCATGGTATTATAAAGGGTCTGTTTAACTGTCATTGACGAATATGCATATTTCTTTGAGGAAGGCTGCCTGAAGAGTGGATATGGAAAGGGAAAGGTGGACAGTTGAGATTCTGAGTCTTGGGATAAATATCATCATGACGTACACCAACCCACAATGCCTCATAGGCAAACTATCACTGAAAGTAAGAATATCAGTGATACACTACAGCAAATTGAAGGATGAAAAGACCTCAGAAATAAAATGATCCAATGGCCTTCCCCTGAAGCCCTTTTTTTGCACAAATGTAGTAACAGTAAAATAAATGGAGAAAAGATTTACTAGCCAGTCCTTGTTTAGTTTTTTAAATCCTTACATGCTAAAATGTTAAGAAGCAAAGCTGAGTAGGAATAGTAGCACACCCCAACTTTCTGGGTTTGAGAGGTTGGCACACAGCCTCTCCAAAATCACTAGTCTTGTTGGATCTATTATGACATTGTTTATGCATATGTATTTTAATTTACATGGGTTCTAATACCTGTTAAGGAAGATTTTGGAGTCTTCTGTTAGTAAATATATCTTTAATTAAATTGGTAAACAAATGTGAAAGGGCATTTGAACTTTCAAATGCCTAGAAGCCAAATTTAACATAAGTTTTCTTTCACTTTTTCTCTCACACCAAGGGGACACAATGTTCACTAACAGGGACAGAAGGCACTAATCACCGGCAACTATGCATCTGTGAGCCAGGCATGGAAGGGAAGCATCTTAATTGGAAGAGCAGTACTCAGGAGCTCATTAAATCAGGCTCCTGTGATTGTGATGGAAAACCTTTAATGAGCTTTGGCAAAGTTGAACATCCAGAGAGCCTTGTTATATAGGCTTCCAATTAGCAAGAGTTAAAACTTTATTTGGTACCTTTAGAACCTGTGGATAATTGATGCCTTAACCTATTAGAGACATTGACGAAAATTCTCAGGGATCAGAAAGGACCCTTTATTAAAAAACTCAAAGGAGGCAAAGATGTGTAGTTGCCATGGTGATGCTTGGCAGAGAAATGATTCTCATAGCAGTCGCCACTCAGCTGTACACCAAACCAGTTAACTGTAACCTGCCTGTACTGGAAGCACAGCAATATAATGTTTAACAGCAAAACCCTGTCTTCTGCTGTCCTAATATAAAGGCATAAACATATTAGACAAATCTATCAATACTGCATAAAAAATCCACAAGTTTTCACTTTAAAACGTAATCACTATCACTAATTGTAAAAAATAAAAAAGTATCTTTTTTTATCTTTAGGAAGCAAATATCATATAAACCTGCCTCCAAGAAACATGCTGAAGTAATTCATTTCGTCTTTTCAATAAACAATGGACTATTGTATATTCGTGCAGTGGAATCCCTTTTGGGTTTAAAGAATATCGAAGGATACAACTGCAGAATTATCCTCAACTAAATTTTACACTGTGATATCACACTTCAATTAGACACAAGCATATCACTCTTCATTTAGACACAAGGGATATTTTTCAGGGTGAGAATACTTTTCATAAAAAAATAAATGCTTAATTTATGTGGAAATATTTTAAATATACAGACAAGGTACAAATAATATAATGAACATCTAAGTTTATCTTACTTAAAATTATACAATATTTGTTTCTGATCTTTATTTTATTTTTGTTTTTTTATTTTTATTGTGCTTTAAGTGAAAGTTTACAAATCAAGTCAGTCTCTCATACAAAAACTTATACGCACCTTGCCATATCATCCTAGTTGCTCTCCCCTTAACGAGATAGCCCACTCCTCTCCACACTTTCTTCCCATGTCCGATCAGCCAGTGTCTGTCCCCCTTTGCCTTCTCATCTCCCCGTCGGACAGAAGATGCCCACATAGTCTCATGTGTCTACTTGAGCCAAGAAGCATATTCCTCACCAGTAACCACTTTCTGTCTTATAGTTCAGTACAATTCCTGTCTGAAGAGTTAGCTTTGGGAATGGTTCCAGTCTTGGGCTAACAGAAGATCTGGGGACCAGGACCTCCGGAGTTTTTCCATCCTAAGTCAGACCATTATGTCTGGTCTCTTTGCAAGGCTTTGAGGTCTGCATCCCACTGCTCTTCTGCTCCATCCAGGATTCTCTGTTGTGCTCCCTGTCATGGCAGTCATTGGTTGTAGCCAGACACCATCAAGTTCTTCTGCACTCAGGCTGTGTAGTCTCTGATTTATGTGGCCCTTTCTGTTTCTTGGGCTCATCATTACCTTGTGTCTTTGGTGTTCTTAATTCCCCTTTGCTCCACGTGAGTAGAGAACAATTGATGCATCTTGGATGGCCGCTTGCTAGCATTTAAAACCCAAGACCTCACTCTCCAAACTGGGATGAAGAATGTTTTCTTAATAGATTTTATTACGCCAATTGACCTAGATGTCCCTGAAACCATGGTCCCCAGGACTGCATTCCTGTTACTATGGCCTTCCAAGTGTTCAGTTGTATTCAGGAAATTGCTTTGCTTTAGTTTAGTCCAGTTGTGCTGACCTCTCCTGTATTATGTGTTGTCTTTCTCTTCTCCTAAAATAATTCTTGTCTACTTTTTTTTTTTTTTTACTGTCTAATTAGTGAGCACCCCCTCCCTCCTTCCCTCCCCACTCTCATAACCATCAAAGTATATTCTCTTCTCTGTTTAAACTATTTCTTGAGTTTTTATAATAGTGGTCTCATACAATATTTGTCCTTTTGCAGCAGACTAATTTCACTCATCATAATGCCTTCCAGATTCCTCCATGTTATGAAATGTTTCATGGATTAACTGTTGTTCTTTATTTATGCACAGTATTTCATTCTGTGAATATACTATAATTTATCCATTCAATCATTGATGGTCACCTTGGTTGCATCCATCTTTTTGCTATTGTAAACAGTGCTGCAATGAACGTGGGTGTGCCTATATATGTTCCTGTAAACGCCCTTATTTCCCTAGGATATATTCCAAGGAGTGGGATTGCTGGATCATATGGTAGTTCTATCTCTAGCTTTTTAAGGAAGCACCAAATCGATTTCCAAAAGTGGTTGTACCATTTTACATTCCCACCAGCAGTGTGTATGTGTTCCAGTCTTTCTACAACATCTCCAACATTTATTATTTTGTGTTTTTGGATTAATGCAAGCCTTATTGGAGTGAGGTGGAATCTCATTGCAGTTTTGGTTTGCATTACTAATGACCGTGTACATTCCCTTATGTATCTGTTAGTTACCTGAATGTCTTCTTCAGTGAAGTGCCTGTTCCTATGCTTTGCCCATTTTTAATTGGGTTATTTGTCTTTTTATTGTTGAGTTTTCACAGTATCGTGTAGATTTTAGAGATGAGACACTAGTCAGAAATATCATAGCTAAAAACTTTTTCCCAGTCTGTAGGTAATCTTTTCACTCTTTTGATGAAGTCTTTGGATGAGCATAGGTGTTTCATTTTTAGGAGCTCCCAATTATCTAGTTTTTGTTCTGCATTGTTAGTAATGTTTTGTATACTGTTTATGCCATGTATTAGGGTTCCTAGCATTATCTCTATTTTTTCTTCCATGGTCTTTATCGTTTTAGATTTTATATTTAAGCCTTTAATCCATTTTGACTTTGTTTTTGTACGTGGTGTGAGGTATGTGTCTTGCATCATTTTTTTTTTTTTTTTTTTTTGCAGACGGATGTCCAATTATGCCAGCCCCATTTGTTAAAGCGGCTGTCTTTTCCCCATTTTACTGACTTTGGGCCTTTGTCAAATATCAGCTGCTCAAACATGCATGGTTTTACATTTGGATTCTCAATTCTGTTCCATTGGTCCATGCATCTGTTGTTGTACCAGTACCAGGCTGTTTTGACTACCGTGGTGGTATAATAGGTATTAAAATCAGGTAGTGTGAGGCCTCCCACTTTGTTCTTCTTTTTCAGTAAGGCTTTATTTATCCGGGGCCTCTTTCCCTTCTATATGAAGCTGGTGATTTGTTTCTCCACCTCATTAAAAAATGTCATTGGAATTTGAATCGAGATTGCATTGTATCTGTAGATCACTTTAGGTAGAATAAACATTTTTACAATGCTGTCTTCCTATCCATGAGCAAGGTATATTTTTCCACTTACGTAGTTCTCTTTTGGTTTCTCGGAGTAGTGTCTTCTAGTTTTCTTTGTATAGGTCTTTTACATCTCTGGTAAGATTTATTTTAAAGTATTTATCTTCTTGGGGCTACTGTAAATGGTATTGATTTGGTGATTTCCTCTTCGATGTTCTCTTTGTTAGTGTAGAGGAATCCAACTGATTTTTGTATGTTTGTCTTACGTCCTGATACTTTGCTGTACTCTCCTATTAGTTTCAGTAGCTTTCTTGAGAATTTTTTAGGGTTTTCTGTGTATAAGATCATGTCATCTGCAAATAGAGATACTTTTACTTCTTCCTTACCAACCTGGATGCCATTTATTTCTTTTTCTAGCCTAATTGCTCTGGTTAGGACCTCTAGCACAATGTTGAATATGAGTGGTGTTAAAGGGCATCCTCATCTGGTTCTCTTTCTCAAAGGGAATGCTCTCAGGCTCTCTCCATTTAGGATGATGTTGGCTGTTGGGTTAGTATAAATGCCCTTTATTATGTTGAGGAATTTCCCTTCTATTCCTATTTTTCTGAGAATTTTTATCATGAATGGGTGCTGGATTTTGTCAAATGCCTTTTCCGCATCAATTGATAAGATCACATGGTTCTTGTGTTTTGTTTTATTTATATGATGGATTACATTAGTTGTTTTTCTAAAGTTGAACCATCCTTGAATACCTGGTAGGAATCCCACTTGATCATGGTGAATTATTGTTTTGATATGTTGTTGAATTCTATTGGTTAGAATTTTGTTGAGGATTTTTGCATTAAAGTTCCTGAGGGATATAGGTCTGTAATTTTTTTTTTTTTTTTCTCGTGTCTTTACCTGGTTTTGGTATCAGGTATGTTCTGGCTCCATAGAATGAGTTTGGGAGTGAGTATTCCATCCTTTTCTAAGCTCTGAAATACCTTTAGTAGTAGTGGTGTCAACCCTTCTCTGAAAGTTTGGTAGAACTCTCCCATGAAGCTCTCCAGGCCAGGGCTTTTTTTGTTGGGGATTTTAAATTACATTTTCAATCTCTTCTTTTGCTATTTGTTCGTTTATTTATTTATTTATTTATTTATTTATTTATATCTCTCTTTGTGTTAGTATATGTAGGTAGTGTGTTTCTAGAGATTCATCCATTTCTTCTAGGTTTTCAAATTTATTACAGTGCAATTTTTCATAGTAATCTGAAATGAATATTTTAATTTCAGTTGGATCTGTTGTTAATATTGCTCATCTCATGTCTTATTTCGGTTATTTGCTCCCTTTCCTGTTTGTCTTCTCAGTTTGGCCGATGGTTTATCACTTTTGTTAATATTTTCAAAGAGCCAGTGTTTGGTCTTGTTAATTCTCTCAATTGTTTTTCTGTTCTCTATTTCATTTAATTCTTCTCTAATTTTTATTATTTGCTTTCTTCTAGTGCCTGAACGTTTCTTTTATTGCTCTCTTTCTATTTGTTGAAGTTGTAGGGATAATTTTTTAAATTTTGGCCCTTTCTTCTTTTTGTCTGTATGCATTTATTGATGTAAATTGACCTCCGAGCACTGCTTTAGATGTGTCTCAAATGTTCTGATAGGAAGTGTTTTCAATCTCATTGGATTCTATGAATTTCTTTATTCCATCCTCAATTTCTTATATAACCCAGTCTTTTTGGAGCTGGGCATTGTTCAGTTTCCAAGTGTTTTATTTCTTTTCTGTGCTTTTTCTGTAATTGTTTTCTTCTTTTATGGCCTTATGTTCAGAGAAGATGCTTTGTAATATTTTGATATTTTGGATTCTGCTAAAGCTTGCTTTGTTACCTAATATGTGATTGGTTCTAGAGAATGCTCCATGTGTGCTGGAAAAGAAGGTATACTTGGCTGCTTTTGGGTGTAGTGTTCCGTGTATGTCTATGAGGTCAAGTTGGTTAATTGTGGCATTTAGATCTTCTGTGTGTTTATTGAGCTTCTTTCTGGATGATCTGTCCTTCAGTAAAAGTGTTCTGTTGTGGTCTCCTACTATAATTGTAGAGCTGTCTGTGTCACTTTTCAATGCTGTTAGAATTTGTTTTATATATCTTGCAGCCCTGTCATTGGGTGCATAAATATTTAATATGGTTACATCCTCCTAGTATATTGTTCCTTTAATAATTATATAGTATCCTTTCTTATCCTTTGTGGTGGATTTTACTTTGAAGTCTATTTTGTAAGAAATTAACATTGACACTCCTGCTCTTTTTTCATTATTGTTTGAATGATATATTGTTTTTATCCTTTTAGTCTTAGTTTGTGTCTCTAAGTCTAAGGTGTATCTCTTGTAGGCAGCATATAGATGGATCATTCTGCCATTCTCTATCTCTTTATTGGTGCATTTAGTCCATTTACATTTAGTGTAATTATGGATAAGTGTGAGTTTAGCGCTGTCATTTTGATGTCTTTTTTGTGTGTTGTTTACAGTTTCTTTTTCCCACTTAATTTTTTTCTTCTGAGTAGTTTTTCTTTGTACATTGTCTTTTCATCTTATTTGTTGTTGATTTTGTTTTTGCTGAGTCTTTTTTTTCTATTTTATTTTGATGAGTAGAATTGTTAGTCTCCTTTATGGTTACTTTAACATTTACCCCTATTTTTCTAAGTTTAAACCTAACTTTATTTCTTTATATCACCCTGATTTCCTCTCCATAGGAAACATCTACGACTATATATTTTAGTCCTTCTGCATTGTTTTAATGTTGTCACCTTTAAAATATCGCTTTTTCCCTGTTTTAAGTGTTTTTTTTTTTTAATCTTGATTTATTTATTTCTTATTTCCCTATGTGGGTTGACATCTGTTTGTTCTGTCTTGTGTTCTAGTCTTATGTTGATATCAGATTTTATTGCTTTTCTAACCAGAGAACTCCCTTTAGTATTTCCTGTAGTTCTGGCTTGGTTTTAGAAATTCTCTAATTCATATCTGAGACACAGTTTTGCTGGATATATGATTCTGGGCTGGTAAATTTTTCCTTCAATTCTTTATATACGTCATCCTATTGCCTTCTTGCATGCATGGTTTTTGCCAAGTAGTCTGAGCATATTCTTATTGACTCTTCTTTGTAGATGACTTTTTGTTTATCCCTAGCCACTCTTAAAATTCTCTCTTTATCTTTGGTTTTGGCAAGTTTGAATATAACATGTCTTGGTTACTTTCTTTTGAGATCTACCTTATGTGGAGTTAGATGAACATCTTGGATAGATATTTTCTCATCTTTCAGGATATCAGGGAGGTTTTCTGTCAACAAATCTTCATCAATTCTCTCTGTATTTTTTGCTATCCCTTTCTATTCTGGTACTTCAATCACTTGCAGATTATTTCTCTTGGCAGAGTCCCACATGATTCTTAGGGTTTCTTCATTTTTTTTAAATCCTTTTATCTGATTTTTCTTTGAATATATTGATGTCAAGTGTTTTATCTTCCATCTCACTAATTTTGCCTTCCATTTCCTCAGTTCTGCTCCTCTGACTGTATACTGAGTTGTCTAATTCTGTAACTTTGTTGTAAATCTGAGTTTCTGACTGCTGTCTCTATGGATTCTTGCACCTGTTTAATTTTTATTATGTTTTTGAATAACCTTTTTCATTTCTTCAGCTGATTTGTTTGTGTGTTCCTTGGCTTGTTCTGCATTTTGCCTGATCTCTTTTGTGATGTCTTGAAGAATTCTGTATATTAATCTTTTGTATTCCACATCTGGTAATTCCAGAAACACACCTTCTTCTGGAAGATTCCTTGATTATTTGTTTTGAGAACTTTTTGAAGCGATCATGGTCTACTTCTTTATGTGATTTGGTATTGACTGCTGTCTTCGAACCATCTATAAGTTATTGTTTTATGTTTGCTTACTGTATCCTAGCTTCTTCCCTTGTTTTGTTTTGATATGCCCAAATAGGCTTCTTGAGTGAGCTACCTTGATTATTTTCACCTTTGAAGCTCTAACGTCCTGTCACCAGATGACTAGAGCTGTTACCAGGCATATGAGCCTAGGAGTCCATTCACTTTCCTTGTATGGATTCAGCTCAGGTGTCCCAGTAATTGGTCATCACATGTGTGGTACAGGCTCTCTCCTACAGTCTTGGGAGGCAGGTGTGATTGATGTAGGCACAGGTATCTGGTTTCAGCAGGGGATCACACTCTGAACAAGGCAGGGGATGAGTGTCTGTGAGGAAAGCTCATCTTTGTCCCCTAAAGCACACAGGTTGGTGGGTTCTGCAGATGGACCATGGGCATCCAATGCTTTTGGTTGTAAGGACTGCGAGGTACCACTTATCCCCGGATCCCTGTAATGGGTGGCTAGTAAAGGTGGAGTCCTTAAGCCTGTGCTGTCGATATGTGAGGACCCTGTTTAATAGGCAAAGCAGTGTCAAGCATCAAAGACACACCTCTTCATTGCATAGCTGAAACAGTTGCAGTCTGCCAAAAAGGGCCTATTCTCCTGAAATGGGCCCGCAGAGGTCAATGCAGGAGTGAAAGGTACTCAAAATTCACAGACCATTTGTGTCTGGACAGGACCTTCTTCTGTCCTGAGCTCCCCGGCTTAGTAGAAAAAAAAAATTTTTTTGGAGCTGATAGATAATCTTTTCCCTCAATTGTTAATTTATTTCTTCTCCAAGGCTGGAAGTATGGTTCAGGGCATGCAGGAGGACCTATCTCAGGCCTAGGGAAATCGACAGCCACTGAAGCCAGCTTGGGAGCTGGGAGCACAGTAAAATAAACACAAGCTCTTAGCTTTTTCTGAAAACACCATTATCCTCTGGTTCTGGAGGTGTGAGTGGGCTTGTAGCTCTCTGTCTCTCCCTGAGGAAACTGCTTCCAGAACGCTACCACCAGCCCTGCCATGGTTGCTTCAGGGGATCATGCCTGAGGGTCCCTGCTGGGTCAGTTCTGGCAAATCCTCTCTGCTTCTGAACTGTCTCTCCCTCCCCCTGCCACTCAGTCTGTTTTCCAACTTTGCCTTTGTTGTTCTGGGCTCCTAGTTTGTCATACATATAATCGGTTCACTTTTTTTTTCTCGTCTTTGGTGGAAGAGGGTCACTGGAAGCATCTGACTACTCTGTCATCTTGGTCCCACCCTGATCTTCATTTTAAATGAAGTATATGGTCTCAAATGAACCTCATCCCTGATGCCTTCTCTAATCCCATTCCTTTTCTTTCTTCTTCTATTCTTACAACAGTATAATTTGTAGCAAAAATTCAGTATTAATCAATTCTCATGTGTGGTGGATACTTTGGGTTTTCTCACTCGAACACAATTCTACCATTCTTCTAGTCAGAAACCTACAAACATTATTCTCTAGAGACCCTTGCTTCCTTGGTTCTATGCTCATGTTTGCTGTTCAGTCAGTTATATGTACACTACATGGTTTGAAATTGGAATTGGAGCAGAAGTCACTTCTGTCTCCAATTGACAATTGTTGATATGAATCAAAATCATGGAAGTGAGAACAACCCACTTTCTCTGCAGTAACCTTCCAGCATCCATCTTCTGTCTTCCTGTCAATAATGTCCCTTTGGTGCTCAGTTCTGAATTATGCTAGGACATTGGGGGAGGGGGAGTGAATCCCTAGATACTTAGCTCCAAATTCTCATATTAAAAACCTTCTTGTTCAGTTTTCCACACTGAAACATGATTGAGAAAAAAAATTGTTCCATTTTTGGATTGTTGTTATTGTTGTTGTTAGGTGCTGTCTAGTCGGTTCCGACTCATAGTGACCCTGTGCACAACAGAATGAAACACTGCCCGGTCCTGGGCCATCTTTACCATCCTCATTACGCTTGAGCTCGTTGTTGCAGCCACTGTTTCAAACCACCTCGTTGAGGGTCTTCCTCTTTTCCACTGACCCTGTACTCTGCCAAGCATGATGTCCTTCTCCAGGGACTGATCCCTCCTGACAACATGTCCAAAGTATGTAAGACGCAGTCTCGCCATCCTTGCCTCTAAGGAGCATTCTGGCTGCATTCCTAAGACAGATTTGTTCATTCTTTTGGCAGTCCGTGGTATATTCAATATTCTTCGCCAACACTACAATTCAAAGGCGTCAACTGCTCTTCGGTCTTCCTTATTAATGTTGCTTGAATTATCTTAAAATTTTAAGATAAGTTATCTTAAAATTTTAATCATACAATATATCGTACATATTATTATGAAGCTTCACATGCCTCCTTCTACTAACAAATTTTTGTAATTTCAAGTTTAGAAAACACGCACATTTTAAGAATTTACTCTTAAGTATTTTGTTTGTTTTGATCCAATTATTAACAGAACATTAAAAAATTTTTTCTCTAATTTTTTACTACTAATATTGTTGTTGCTAGGTGCCATGGAGTTGGTTCTGATTCATAGTGACCCTGTGTACAACAAAACAAAACACTACCTGGTCCTGCAACATTCTCACAATCTTTGCTATGTTTGAACCCCTTATTTCAGCCACCATGTCGCTAGTCTTATTGAGCGTCTTCCTCTTTTTCACTGACCCTGTACTTTACCAAGTATGTTGTCCTTTACCAGGAACTGGTCCCTCCTGAAAACATGTCCAAAGTATATGAGATGAAGCCTCACCATCCTTGTTTCTAAGGAACATTCTGGCTCTACTTCTTCCAAGACAGATTTGTTCATACTTCTAGCAGTCCATGGTATATTCAACGTTCTTTGCCAACATTATAATTCAAATGCAACAATTCTCCTTCAGTCTTCCTTATTCATTGTTCAGTTTTTAAATGCATATGAGGTGATTGAAAATACCATGGCTTGGGTCAGACCATCGATTGTTCATATGTAAGTTCAAGTTGAAGCTGAAGAAAATTAACACAAATCCATGAGGGCCAAATGATGACCTTGAGTATATTCCACCTGAATTAAGAGTCTGTCTCAAGAATGGATTTGATGCATTGAACAGTGGTAACTAAAGACCAAATGAGTTGTGCCATGATGTCGAGAACATCACTACTAATATATAGAAATACACTGTATTTTGAATATTCATATTTAATTGTGAAACAAAATCATGTAGAATTTTCAATGTAGATAATTTTCTTCTATTAATAAACATTTACTTTTATCAGTTTTTATATCTTTCATTTTTCTTACCTTATTTCACAGATACATTTTGTTGAATGTATCAATAAATTGTTCCTTTTATGTTAAGTAGTAGTCCATTGTATGTATGTGTGTCAATTTTTTTATCCACTTAGTTGATGATAGTCATTTGTCTCCAGGTTTTGTCTATAAAAAAAAGTTGCTATGAATATTTGTTTAGAAGCTAATTTATTTAATTTTCTTTTATGGAATGTGTTCTTGATGTTATGTCTGAGAACTGGTCACAAAATCCCAGAGCCCCATAATTTTCTCTTTTTTTTTTCCTGAAAGTTTTATGATTTTATATTTCCCACTTAAATCCATTATCTCTTTTGACTAATTTTGGTTTAAAAAAAACTAAACCAAACCCATTGCCAATGAGTCTATTCTTGCTCCAAGTGACCCTATAGAACAGAGTAGAACTGCCCCCTAGTGTTTCAAATGCTGTAAATCTTTAGAGGCAGACTGCCACATCTTTCTCTCATGGAGTTCAAACCTCTGACCTTTTGGTTAGTATCTGAGCCCTTTAACTGCTGGGCTATGAGGGTTCCAAATTTTGCATAAGGTGCGCAATTTAAATCAAGATTAATTTTTGCTTTTGTCTGTGCAAGTGTGTCAGTACAATTCATTGGAAAAGCTAAATTTCTTCCCTTGAATTACCTTTGCACCTTTGTCAGAAAATCATGAGTGATCTATTTCTGAGTTCTACTTTCTGTTCCATTCATCTGTGGGTCTATTCTTTCACCAAAATCACAATATTAAGATTATTCTATCTACACAAAACCTGTTGTCGGTCAGTTGATTCCAGCTTATAGCAATCCTATACAGTAGGTCTTAGGATTATTAGGTAAAATAATTCTTTCCATTGTATTATTTCCATTCAAAACAGTTTTAACTATTCTAATTCACTAGCCTTGTCACAGAAATTTTATAATAATATTGTCTATCTACAAAAAAAAAAATCTTGCTGTGATATTGATAGAAATTACATTAAACCTGTAAATCTATTGGGGAAAGAATTGATGTGTTTACTCTGTTGTCTTCCAATCCATGATCAAATTATGTCTCCACACTTATTTAGTGTTTTTTTTTTTTTTGCCTTCAACATGTGTGTCCTTGTACAATTTTTGGTAGATTTTATCTAAGTATTGCATTGGGTAAATCTGCTTCAAAAGTCCTCTTTAAAATGTTAATAAGCAAAGATGTCACCTTGAGAACTAAGTTGTGCCTGACCCAAGCCATGATATTTTCAATTGTCTCATATAAATGTGAAAGGAGGACAATGAAAATGGAAGAGTGAAGAAGAATTGATGCATTTGAATTGTGGTGTTGGTGAAGAATATTGAATATACCATGGACTGTCAGAAGAACAAACAAATTTGTCTTGGTAGAAGTACAGCTGGAATTCTCCTTGGAAGTGAGGATGGTGAGATTTTGTCTCTAGTACTTTAGACATGTTATCGGGAGGGACCAGTCCCTAGAGAAGGACATTATGCTCAGTAAATTAGGCAGTCAGTGAAAAAGAGGAAGACCCTCAATGAGGTGGATTGGCAGGGTGGCTGCAACAATGGGTTCAAACATGGAAAGGATTCTGAGGATGGTGCAGGACTGGGCAATGTTTCCTTTCATTGTACATAGTGTCGATATGAGTTGGAATAGACTTGACAGCATCTAACAACGATTTGTTTTTTTTTTCTTTTTGGTGATTGTAAATGGTATTAAACTTCTAATATTGGTTTCATGTGCTAATTGCTAGTATATATAAATACAATTAATTTTTTTGTAAGTTGACCCATGTGACTTAGCTGAATGCAGTTATTTTTCCTAGGAGTATTATTATTATTTTTTTTTTTACTTTTTTTTGTTTGTTTTTCAGGATTTTCTACAGAAACCATCATGCAATCCTCAAATAGGGATAGACTGATTTCTTCTTTTCTGATATGCATGCATTTTATTTCTTTTCCGTGCCTTATTGTGTTGGAAACCCTGGTGACAAAGTGCTTAAGAGTTTGGCTGCTAAACAGAGATCAGCAGTTTGAATCCGCCTAGGTGCTCCTTGGAAACCCTAAGGGGCAGTTCTACCCTGTCCTATAGGGTTGCTATGAGTCAGAATCGACTGGACTGCAACAGGTTTTTTGTGTGTGTGTGTTGGCTAAGACTTTCAATATTAAATGAGATTGGTGAAAGCAGACACCCTTACCTCGATATCAATCTTAGGGAGAAATCACTCAATCTTTTACTGCTAAATATGATGTTAATTGAAGTTTTGTGTGTGTGTATGTGTTTTGTATAGGAGGCAAGGTCTGTTATTCTTATCCATATTCTTTCTCCTTGAGATTCCAAAATTCCTTCTTTTGCTATATCCTTTCTCTTTCAAGATCTTTTTTAGCCATTTATTTAGGTAGCACTCCTGGTGGTAAATTCTTTGTTTTACTTCATTCAAGAATGTCTTGATTTCCCTATTTCTGAAAAAATTATTTTCTCTGGATATTGAATAGTCATTTTCTTTCTGTACTTTAAAATGTTGTGCCACTTCATTTGAATTGTTTTCCCATTATGTCAGGTGTAATTTCCTTCTCACTACTTTAAAGATTTGTTCATCTTTCATTTTCGTAAGTTTGATTATGATGTGTATTTTCATGAATATTTAAATCTTATCCTATTTGAGGTTTATTAAGCTTCCTGAATCTGTAAAAGCATGTCTTTTGACAAACTTGAGAAGTTTTCAGGAATTGTTTGTTACTTTTTGAGCCCTTCTGCATTTCTCCTCTCTTTCGGGGGCTGGAGTGTCTGATGACTTGAATATCATGTATTTTTTTGTAGTCCCACAAGTTCCAAAGTCTTTTAATTTTTTTATCTGTATTGATGAAATTAGGTAATCTCTATTACTCTGTCTTCAAGTTCACTGATTCTTTTATCCATTCTGCTACTTAGCATATCAAAAATATTTTAATTTTATTTCATTTTGCTGTTCTAAAATTTGTATTTGCTTCTGCCTTCTCTTTTCTATTTCTATACTGGGGCTTTCTATTTCTTTGTTGAAACTTTCTATGTTTTCATTTGTGTGTGTTTGTAATTGCTCATTGAATCTGTTTTATGAGGGCTGCTTTGAAATCCTTGTCAGATAATTCCAACATCTTTGATAATTCTATGTTGGTGGTTGCTGAGTGTCCTTTCTCACTCAAGTTGTTATTTTCTTTGTTCTTTGTGTAATTACTGACTTTCAATTGTACCCTAGGCATTTTGGTTATTATATTTAGAAACTCTGGATCTTATTTAAATCTTCAGTTTTAGTAGATCTTCTCTGACACTACAGTGATAGAGAAAAAAGGGAATCACATTGTTACTTCCTGGTGACAGTGGAAGTTCAAGTTTCCCACTCAGCCTCCCTTAACATATGATGGAGAGAGGTGCCTCATTACTGCCCCCATGTCATAGTCACTGACATTGTGGGCGTGGTGAAAGTTATAGCTTCCAACACATTCTCATTTGATATCACCCTGATGGGAGTGGGGGAGGGCAACTCACCACTGCTGGTTTGTGGTGGAAATTTAGTCTCCCCACATGTGAGGGTTATCCTTGTAAACTTCTAGTGAGGATGAAAATCCTGGCTTCGCACTAGGTCTTCTCTGATACCACCTAGGCAAGGAAAGAGGGTAACTGTATTATGCTTTTTAATAAATTATTGGATTTGATTTACAAATATTTCTTTAAGAATGTTTTCATATATGTTTATGCTGATACTTATATGAAATATATGAAATGCTCAGTGTACTTTTGGTCTCATGTAGTGATATCAGATTTATGCTAGTCATAATAGAAGAGTTAGGAAGTTTTTCTTCCTCTTCCTTTTTCTGAAATAGTTTGTGTAATATTAGTATTTTTTTTCCATAAATGTCTGATGGATTATACCACAGAAATTATCTGGCCCTGGATTTTTGCTGTTTCTATGAGCTCTCACATGTACTGCTTATCATTAATTATATGATGTTATATATCTTCTTTTTAATTTCTTTCTTATCCCTTTGTTATTTATAAGTATGCAGCTCAATTGTCCAAAATTTTGAAATTAACTGAAATAAGTAATCGGATGTGGTAAGGTAGCAGAATATAGATGCAATAACATATTTCATTTTTATATAACTTTGGTAAACAACTAAAAATGAAATTTAATATTTAAGAATAAAATTTTTATTACATCAAAAAACAAAATACATAGAAATAAGTATGAAAATGACTATTATAATCTACCATCAAAACCACAAAAATTGCTTAAAGAAATTGAAGAAAAATAAATTAAGACATACAACCTGTTGATATGATTTTAAGATATATTTTAGATTACAAATCTCTGTCATTTGGTCTTTTAACTAATATAGCCATTAAAGTTTTTTGATAAAAAGTGTGCTGTCTTTGAATCCTTGCAGTACACAAAGATCTCTTAGCATACAAAAAAAAAAAAAAAAAAAGAACTTGCTAATCATATGAAGGAAACCCTGGTGGCATAGTGGTTAAGTGCTATGGTTGCAAACCAAAAGGTTAGCAGTTCAAATCCACCAGGTTCTCCTTGGAAACTCTATGGGGCAGTTCTACTCTGTCCTATAGGGTTGCCATGAGTCAGAATTAACTTGACAGCAATGTGTTTTTGGTTAATCATAAAAAGACATGATTTGGAGTGTGTCAAAATTAAAATTTTCTCAGAAAAAAGTAAAAGAAACATTAAGAGAGTAAAAAAAAGTCTATTTAAAAAGGAGGAGAAAATATTTACAATACATATATTTAACAATGTACTATTGTCCAGAACACATGATTGTCTTTTAGAACTCAATAGTAAAAATAAAACAAAAGAGCAAAAGTCTTGAAAATACCCCTCATAAGGAAGGTATATGAATAACCAAAAGTACCAGAGATGCTCATCATTGTTATTTTTCATGGAAATGCAAGTTAAAAACCATATGCAGCTACAAATGCACTAGAAGGATTAATATTTAAAAGATTGACAATATCCAATTCTCGTGAGGTACACTTTAAATGAAGAAAAATATACCCTGTATTTTCAAATTAAACAAAGCATAATTATCAGCTTCAGATAAAACAATCTATAAGTCTCACTCAACAACTGACAGAAGCATTTACAAAATATGTTTAAGGAAATTTTTTTATTTTTTGCAGTTATGGATTCAACTTCTTATATGTATATGTATGTTTTGATTGATCAACTTACACATATGTAAATCTCATCTTGTTTCACATCATATGAATAAGGTTGCTCAGTTTCCTTTTGTTAGGACCTATTTGAAAACAGTTACTTTTTTTTTTTTAATTTCTTACTCTAAGTGTCACAATTATATTACAGTATTGTTAATAAGGGTTATTTTCCCTAGAAAGCTTTCAAATATGTTAACCAACTCTATACTTACTCATTGCTAATGTCTTCTTCATGCTATGTTTTATAATTCTCTTTTTGATTTGAGTGGATGTTGCTCTCTTATTCATAAATTGCTCTATAGTAGAGTGTGGTAAAAAGAACTTACAAACAATAATAGGAGGAAGTGAGCATCACAAAGCTAATGGCTAATGTAATGACTGACACAAATCCTAGATAAACTAATGTATTCATAGATTGGTGAATACAATTCACAAGCAATGTATCTGCCCACTAATGAAACCGATAGTCTATAAAAGTAAAATATACCACTAAAATCATAACTTATTGTATGTCAACATTATTCATGTTTAATGTTCAGTTATAAAGTATGTCTTTCATCTTATTTAGTATCTGAATGTTTCCATTTTATGGTTTTAGAAATCTATATGTATTTTAACTGTCCTGGTTTATATGTAATTTTTAAGTGTTAATTCATCTTAAATCCTATTTGGCCAAAGAAGGGGGTAAAAAATAATGATTATAAAAATAATATTGAAATATTTTAATTATTATATAAAGTGAAAACTCAAATACTAAAGGGAGCAGATATTGTAGATGTTTCAAGAAAGTTTCAAAAAAGATTGTTTTCTCCTAAGCAAAGGATGGCATGTGGGTTAAAGTATATATTTTGAAGGCAGAATTTAAATGATTTACCAATATAAATGAAATAGGGAAAGCAGGTCTTCATGGCTTTGGTCTGATATTTATTAGGAAGAAGAACACTGAGGAAGAAGTAGTTTGTTTTGTTAAATATACAGTTCAGTTTGAGGAAAGAACAAAAACCCATTGCAGTTGAGTCGATTCCAACTCATAGCAACACTATAGGACAAAGAAGAATTGCCCCAGAGAGTTTCTAAGGAGTGCCTGGTGGATTTGAACTGCTGACCTTTTGGTTAGCAGCCATAGCTCTTAACCACTATACCACCAAGGTTTCCTTGAGGAAAGACATTATAAAATATTCTACAAATTAACAGAAATTAATGTGTTTCAAACATGCATGAAACTTGATGGATTTGATACCAAAAAAATAGAACCACAAAATTCATTTTTAGGAAATGTGAAGAAATTTGAATAAGGCCTATATATCAGATGACTTCATAGAGATTTTATTACTTTCCAAGATGTTATAATATTATTGTGGTGATATATGTTATTTCACTTGTTCTTATGAGATATCTGCTGAGGTATTAGGAATAAAGTTATGATTTCTGCTAATTACTGCCAAATGCAACAACATAGAGGAAAGATGAATAAAATAGGGTAAAATTAACAAATTTAAGACTTAGGGAGAGGGTATGTTGATGCTTATTGTACTATACTTTTGACTATTTCATATGAATGAATATCTTCATAATAAATTGTTGGAGAAAAACTTAAAAGATGAGACACTTCAAGTGGAAAATCACAAGGGGTTATTATGTGTTTGAAGTAGTTATCAGACTAAAGATCACATGAGACTCATGGTCATAGATGAAAGTTTGTTACTGATTCTTGATGGTAGCTAGAGCTATGTGGCGGATGAGATCAACGAGTAAGCATAAGATAGGAAAAGGGTTGAGGACTCATCTGGGGTATTATAAACTTAAAAGAAGGTAATCCATTAAGAAAATTAAAAAGTAGATATCCATGATATAGGTAGGAGAGAAATAAGATACGTGACCCAAAATTAAAACAAACTGCATTTTTTAAGAACATTAAAATATTTTATTATCATAAAAATTAAGTGCTTATGTTTGACAAAAGAATTTATCAAAAGAATAAAAAGAAAAGATACAGACTGGAAAAAACCTTCAGGAACAATGTATTTGATACATCCAAAACATACATAAAACTTATACAGCTTAGCAATAAAAAGACAAACAACCCAATCAAAAAATGGGCAAATGACATGAACAGACACTTCATCATTTCAAATGGAAAATGAAAAGATGCTCAATTACATGAAAAGATGCTTAATGTCTTTAGCCATCAATGAGATGCACATCAAAACCATAATAAGAAATCATTTCACTCCCACTAAAAACCAAAAAACCAAACCCGTTGCATCAAGTCAATTCTGATTCACAGTGACCCTACAAGGCAGAGTAGGACTACCCCATAGGGTTTCCAAGGTGGATTTGAACTGTCAAGCTTTTGGTTAGCAGGCAAGTTCTTAAACACTGTGCACCAGGGCTCCTCACTCCCACTACGATGGCTAAAATTAAAAGGAAAAAAAAAAAAAGCTGGAAGTCAAAAATAACAAATGTTGATGAGGATGTGGGGATATTGTAACTTTTAATCTATTGCTGGTGGAGATGCAGAATAGTACAGCTGTTGTGCAAAACTGTGTGGTGGTTCCTCAAAAAACTAAAAATAGAACTACCATAAAAAGACCCAGCAATTGCACAGCTAGGAATATACCCTATGGACTTGAAAGCAATTATGTGAGCACACATATGTACACCGATATTTATTTGAGCACTATTTGCAATAGCGAAAAGGTGGAAACAACCTAAAAGCCCAACTGTGAATGAATGGATAAACTGTGGTACATACATACAATGGAATTCTGCTCAGCCAGAATGAGAAATAAAGTCCCGATGCATTCCACAACAGAGGTGCCAAAGCTTGAAGACATTGTACTGAGTTAAATTAGGCAATTATAAAAGGACAAATATTGTAGGATCTCACTTATACAGAAAAAAGAAAGGACAAATTTACAGAGACCAAAGTTTATCAGTGGTCACCAGGGGGAGGAGGTTGGGAGAAAGGGGGAGTTTTTGTTTATGGATCACTGAGTTTCAGTTTATGGTGATGGAAATTCACATCCATTAAGGATAATGTCTGCACAGTCAGTTCATGTAATTAATGTCAAAAATTATATGCCTGCACAAAGTTGAATTGGCAAATGTTTTGTTATATTTATTTTCACAACAACAAAAAGAACAGATGTTGATGCTGGTTATGTACAACCAAACGCTTAATAAGATTTTTTTTTTTTCTTGATTTGGAGTTTTAGGTTCATGGTTTCATTGTTTCTGTTCTACCTCCCAGTTCATTGTATAGTGCCAGAGGTTTTAAAAGATTGCTAGCAGCATTCTTTAATTGGTCTTTAATTGCCTGGAGAATCAAAGGAAGAAGAAGAGTCAGGAATAGGAGGAGGAAATGGATTTCATGGCTACTTTCTTCCATGAACAAATTCCTTCTTTATCATGAGACCAGAAGAACTGAATGGTGCCTGGTTACCATTACAGAACATTTTGATCAAAGAATCTGTAAAAGTGTCCTGATCAAAAGGGAGGAAATGCAGAACAGAATTTCATATTATCATGGAATCCAAACTTTCTTAAGCCACTAAGGCTGGATGAACCCTGAAAATTTTAGCCTGAGAAAATCTTTAAACATTAAACCTTAAAACAAAAATATCCCCTGAAATCTTCTATAAACCAAAAATTAGCTAATTTAGTAAAGGATATTTGCCATGAACATTGTGCTGTTTTGAAGAACTGTGTATATGGGATCAAATTGACAATAGCAGCTGAAAAAGTCCGACAGTGAGCTTAGGGAGTAGTCAGTTCATGTTAGTGGGGAAGGAAAAATTGGGGAAAGGAGAGAAAGAATGGGGAAAAAATTGGGAAAGGAGAGTGAGAATGGTTTCACAACTTGGAGATGCAATCATTTTAACTGGACTGCACATGTACAAATTGTTGAATTGGTGTATGTTTTGCTGTATATACTTTCAACATTGATTTAAAAAATGAACTGGTTCATCAACTCTGTTAATCCCAATGATAAGACTGACAAGATGGAAGTAATCAATGACTTTGTGAAGTGTAGTTTTGGTGAAACTGGTTTAAAGATATACTTGATCCACCCGTACCCTTAAAGTGTCTGGATCATGTATGGATATTTTTTCCAACTTGGTTTGCAGCTCAGGGAAAAACATTTGACCAATACTGAACTAATGACATGTATGTGGTTGAGGCTTCACCAGGGAGTGGCTTTGAAAGGGGAAGGAGTATGCTTTTCCCTTTTGCCCATCCAATGTTGACTTTGAATTCGCTGTAATGTGGAAGTAATGGTAGATATGGTTATTTTGTTGAAGAAAGTTATATGCTAGATGTATGAAGTAAAATGGAAGGTATATGCTAGAGATAACAGAGAGAGAGGTTGCAAGATTTTAGAAAATTAATGGCATTTTTGCCTCTGCCATTGCATTACAAGATAAATCATTCGGACTTTTTTTTTTAACAGACATACTGCTGTCATGTTTAAAAGACTACTATTTTAAGTTTTTAGTATCAGGAACTAAGTACAAAGCCTAACACATACATATACACAGATGAATATGAATACACACACACACACAATTTTGACATCCTTGTATATACTTCATCACATATATGATTAAGAATTAGATTTAGTTGGTGCTAAGAGTTTGCCATAATTTTTTGTGGCTCCTTTCATTTTTACAACAAAAAAATATTTCTACCATTGTTTGTGATATTTATGCAAGCAATGTACAGTAAATTTACACCAGTCATTTTATAATCATATTCATTATAAATGTATATGTATCTCATTAATTTATTAATTATAATTTTATTTTAGTCACACCCCTCTAAATTTATGTTTATTTGAACAAATTAAAAAAAAAAACAGTTGTCTAGCATCATTCAGAAAATTACCAATAAGTCTGTTATTTTACCTTCGGAATAAAAAAGGGAAAGAGATCTGGAGATCACCTCAAAAACACATATGCCTTGTGGAACATATTAATTCACGTAGGAGATTTGAAATCAATCAGATTTGGAGACTTATATAAATAAGGAAAAGGGAATGCTGTAAGCATACCCAGAACACCTGGATGGCATCGTATCAGACAAAGGAGATCAACTCTTCTCCCCAAGGCTGTGGAGACGATTTAAACAGGAAACCTGAAAAAGCAGTGTTAGAGGAAGCGTAAGGCTAAAGTGCCCTCTAGAGAAAGTTAAAGGCAGAGAGATAAAAAAAAAAAAAAAAAAAAAGACAAGCCAGCCCAGAAATTATTTTGGAGGAATGAAAAGAATTGGAAACCCTGAATTACATTAGGAACATAGTCAAATGTCCTAAATTCAACAAAAGATTGTTAGCCCTACAAGAAAACAAGAAAAGATGGCCCAGTTAAAGGAACAACACAAAGAAGTAAAAATTATTCCATGGAAGTAAGGATAATGAAAAAAAGAGGACTTTCAGACAATAAATTTAAATATGATGAAAGAATTCAAAGATCACACAAATAGCAAAATAATGGAGATCACAAAAATAGAATCTTAATAAAGAGAACATAAAAAATGAACAGAAATACTAGAATTGAAGAACAAAATAACTGAACTGGAAGGTGCAAGAGAGGAATATAACAATAAGCTTGAGGAGGCAGAAGAAAGAGTAAGTGAACCAGAGGACAAAAACAACTGCGTTTACTGAATCCCAAGAGAAACAGAGGAAAAAACATAAAAAAATTGAACAATGCCAAATGGAACTGTGGAGCACTAGTAAGAGCATCAATATATGAACTATGGGAATTCCAGAAGGTGAGGAAAAAAGGAACATAAAGAATATTTGAAGAAATTATGACAGCAAAATTTCCATACCCAAGTAAAGAAATGAACTTGCAACCCCAGGAAGCTTGGTAAACTCCAGTTAGAGTGAATCCAAAGAGGTCTTAAGAAAGACACATTGTAATCAAACTACTGAAGACCCAAGAAAGAACAACAACAACAACAAAACAACTTTAAAGCATCAACAGAAAAACACAAATGAATATAAGGGGTCCTCAATAAGACTAAACACCAAATTCTTTGTAAAAATCTTGGAGTCCAGAAGGTAACAGAAAGATATATATAAAACACTCACAGATAAAAAATGCCAATCAAAAATTCTTTATCTGGCAATATTATCCTTAAAAATTAGGGTGAACTCAAGACATTTCCAGATAAGTAAAAGCAGTAGAAATTCATTACTACCAGGCCTGCCTTGAAAGAACTGCTAAAGGGTGTCTTTCAAGTGGAAAGAAAAGATCACTAGACAACCATCTGACCCAGTATATGGGGAAGAAAATGAAAATAAATAAATAAATAGATAAACAAACTAATAAATACAATGTATCTAATAAATGTGATGGCACAAATGACAAGACCTATTGCAGGGTATTTGTTGTTGGTAAACTCGGTTGTTAGGTGCTACAAGCTTCTTATCATCAAATGCAAAAGAAATATGTAAAAGTTATCCTAAAAGGCACAGAACATAGAGTAATGTCAGAAATGATACATTAACAGAGAAAAGGGAGGGAGGAGAGGATTAAGGTTAAAAATAAGTATGTTAATATTGCATGTTACTTGCAGTTTATATGTTGATTTTGGGGATCAAGGTAAACTAGGCCATTGTAAATGTGAGGTTTTAAAGTGAAATTTTATGGTAACTGCTAAGAAAAAAATTAAAAATATATAAACATAAGATGAGAAGGAAGAAAAAAATGCACTCAACAGAAGAAAACAACTTATCACAAATAATGACAAATATCACAAATAATGTCCTATCTTTCTAAGAAAGGTAGGATAAAGGAATTATAAGACACACAAAAATCAAGTAAGAAAATAAGTCCTTCCTTATCAGTAATTAGATTTATATGGATTAAACTGTCCAAGCGAAAAACAGAGAGTGGTAGAATGGATAAGAAAACATGATTCACCCATATGCTGTCTACAAGCGACAGTTCTTTGACCCAAGGACACAAACGGACTGAAAGTTAAAGGATATGAATGAATATTCCATGAAATAGTAACCATAAAAGAGCATGGGTGGCCATACTTTTATTAGATAAAATAGACATTTAAGTCAAAAATGTATTAAAAATATCAAGGACATTATGTATTAATAAAAGGGACAATCCACCAAGAAAATGTAACAATCATAAACATATATACACCCAACATTTGTGCACCAAAAGCAAGTACTGACAGAACTGAAAGGAGTAGTAGACAACACTGTAATAACAGTAAGAAAATTCGATACACCATTGTCAATTATAAACAGAATTTCCAGAGATTTGATTATTAAGGAAATAGAGGACTTGAGCAATACCAAAAACAAATTAGATCTGATGGACATATTTACAACTCTTCACCCAACATTGTGACTATACACATTTTTCTCTAGTCCATATGAATTGTTCTCCAGGATAGGCCATATGCTGTCACAAAACAAGTTTAAAAAGGTTGAAATGATACAAATGGCACAAAGTAATAATAGTGGAAATTAAAAATACAAGAAAAAATTAAAACCACATAAATATATGGAAACTAAACACACGCTATTAAACAATCAATGTGTCAAGGAAGAAATCAACAATGAACTAAAAAAAAAAAAAATACTTAGAGTTAATTGAAAATGAAAACACACATACCAAAATCTGTGGGATACAGTGAAGGTAGTCATTAGGGGAAAATTCATAGTAATAAATACCTACATAAAAAAAAAAGAGAGAGAAAGAAAGAGCTCAAATCACAGTCTAATGCTAAAACTTGAGGAACTAGGGAAAAAAAGAACAAAGTAAGCCCAGGCCCACCAGAAGAAAGAAAATAACAAAGATCAAAGCAGAAATAGAGAATAGAAAAAACAATAGGAAGAATCAATAAAACCAAAAGTTGATTATTTGCAAAGCTCAACAAAAGTGACAAATCATTATCTAGACTGACAAAGGAAAAAAGTGAGAATGCAAGTAAACAAAATAAGAGTGAAATGAGAGCCATTACAACAGGTCCAGCAGAAATAAAAAGGATAAAAACAGAATACTATGAAAATTTGCACTCCAACGAATTTGAAACCAAACAGAACAGACACGTCCTTAGAAACACATGACACATCTAAACTAACACACAGAGAAGTAGAAAATTTCAACACATTCATAACAAGAGAAGAGATTTGAATCAGTAATCAAAAACAATGCACAACAAAACAAAAACAAACAAATCTGGACCAGAAAAATTCCCTGGAGAATTTTACCAAATATTCAGAGAAGAGTTGACACCACTTTTGCTCAAACTCTTCAAAATATAGAAAAGGAAGTAATACTGCCTCATACATTCCACCAGGTCTGCATTATCCTAATATCAGAGTCATAAGTATTCTGATATCAGAGCTACTAGGGCTCTAAAAAAAAAAAAAAAAAAAAAAACTCTAACTATAAGTAAATTATACCTCAAAAATGAAAAACATCAATACAGAAAAACTTCTTAATGATTTCATAAAAACATGTAGAAGAGAATAGATGGAAAGAGTCACAGATAGATCCAGAAGGGGTTGAATATAGCAGTTGGAGATAGACCAAAGACAAGTGCATTGCCTACTCTTGATTCTTGTTTCTGCATGATGAGCTACTGTATGCTTAAGGCAAATCCCCACTGCAAATTTTGTTCCTACTAGTCATGTCTTTGTATGTACTCTCTACGTGTGGTAATACCTCTTTAATTTTGGAGAGCCATGGGAAACATAGCAGTTAATACATTTTGAAGATTTTCTAAATAAACTTTACCTAGAACTAGAAGTAGGCAATCCCCAAAGCAAAAAAAGAACAAAGAATTGGACACACGTACTTTGAAAATTATTTTGAAATTATTTTTTATTGTTAATTTCATATTTAATTTTATCTCAACCAGATAAGTAGTCCATACTATCATTTATCTGTGAATTAATAATATTTTTACCAATCACCAGCCAATTTTAATGTTTTACGTTGCTTGAATATAATGTTCACCCTGTGTTTAAGCTTCTTACAGGTATATCCACTTGATTAGACTCATTGTCTTCTTTAAATATTTTTTTCCTTATCAAATTTTATGGGAACCCTGGTGGCTTAGTGGTTAAGAGGTACAACTGCTAACCAAAAGGTCAGCAGTTCGAATCCACCAGGCACTCCTTGGAAACCCTATGGGGCAGTTCTACTCTGTCCTAAAGGGTTGCTGTGAGTCAGAATCTACTCGAGGGAAAGGGGTTTGGTTTTGGTTAATATATTATTTTCTGATAGATGTGTCCTCAAGTCTACTTCTCTAGTGGGTGAAATAAATAACACAATGAAATTTCCATAACTTCATTACTTAAGTCAATTTTATCCACTATGACAGATTATTTAGATGGCATAATTTTTAGAGTTTTACTTTTATCATGGATCTATCTTTTAAATGATCATTAAAAAGTAGTGTTCTCATTTCTCCTTGGTGAAGATCTTTGTGTTTAGTTCTTAGAAATGCAGCTATTGCTGACAGGAAACACAGTATTCAAAACAAATCACTGGACAGATATAAAATATACCAGGTAGGGGTAAAATCTCCGCAGCCCTATCTTTATATTTACCCACTGTATGATATTGGAATAATATTTAATTGGCCAAGTTTTAGTTTCTTCTTCTTCATTTAGAGGGATTGATATCAATAGACCATAGGATTTTTATAAAAAATACAAAATAATCTTGATATGTTGTTTGGCATGGAGCATAGCAAATAATAGATGCTTAACAAGGCAGCTCTCAGTTCTATTGACTCTGTTCTTTACGACTTCCTGTTATACTGATTCATGAATCTAATGTTCTCTGCCTGCATTACTAAAGATAATTATTATAAAAATAAAACTATTTTCAATAATTTAACAAGTTTAAATACATTTTATAAATTAAAATAGTTCAATTTTAATGAATAAATTTTAAATTTGGTCAATTAGTTCATTCATTAATTGTTTCTCTTCTATTTTTTTGTGTGTGGTAAGTACATACGTAAAAAAACATTTGGGATTTCAACATTTTTTACATGTACAATTTGACACTTTGATTCATCATTTTGTGCAACCATCACCACTCTCCATTTCTTATTTTTTCTGTCAACCTTAACAGAAACTCAGTGCCTCCTGAGCAATGCCTCCCTCTTCCACCTCCCTACTACTCCCGGTAAGCACTAATAAACTTTGGTCTCCATGCATTTGCCTAATCCAGATATTTCATATAAGTGAGATCATACTTACCCTTTTGTTAGTGTTTTATTTCACTTAACATATTGTTTATAAGGATCATCCAAGTTGTAGCATGTATCAGAACTTCACTGATCATTATGGCAGAGTAATATCCCATTGTATGTATGTGCCACATTTTTTCAATTTGTATGTTAATTGGAGGAAGTACATCCAGAATGCTCCTTGGAAACAAGGATGATGAGACTACGTCTCACATATTTTGGACATGTTTTCAGGAGGAATCAGTCCCTGGAGAAGGACATCATGCTTGGTAAAGTAGAGTGTTAGTGAAAAAGAGGAAGACCCTTGGTGAGATGGATTGATGCAGTGGCTGTAACATTGGGCTCAAGTATAACAACGATTGTGAGGATGGTGCAGGACCGGGCAGCATTTGGTTTGGTTGTACATAGGCTCGCTATGAGTTGGAGCTGACTTGACAGCACCTAACAACAACAACAATATATGTTAATGAACTTTCAGGCTGTTTTCATCTTTAGCTATTGTGCATAGTGCTGCAATGAACATCGGTGTATATATCTATTTGTGTTTCATTTTTTATTCTTTGGGATATATAACTGGAAGTGGAATTACTAGGTTAATTCTACATTTAAATTCTTAAGGAAACTACAAAGTGTTTTCACAAGGGCTGTACAATTTTACAGTCCCAATAGCAAAGGATGAGGGCTACAATTCTTCCATATCCTCACTAACACCTATTGTTTTTTGTTTTGTTACCACAGACATCTTAGTGGAGTGATAACTCATTGTAGTTTTGAATTTCCCTAATAACTAATGATGATAAGTATCTTTTCATGTGCTTATTGGTGGTTCGTATTTATTTCTTCTTGGTGAAATGTCTTTTCAAATCCTTTGCCCATTTTTATATTGAGTTGTCTTTTTGTTGTTAAGTTTTAGGAGTACTTGATATATCTTGGATATTAAACACATATTAAATATATATTTTCCAACAAACATTCCAAATTTGTACATTGTCCCTTCACTTTCTTGGTAAAGTCCTTTGGTGCACAAAAGTTTTTAATTTTGATGAAGTCTCATCTGTCTATTTTGTATTTCATTGCTTATTCTTTTGGTGTCATATCTAAGAATGTTCCTATTCTGTGAGCAATGTTATGGTATGATTTTGAGATACCTGAATTTTTAAGATACACATGAATGTTTTTCAGTGATGACATCTAAGTAAATGAGTTCAAAGGTGGATTTTAAAAATAGGAGAAGATTATTACAAAATGTGTAAAATGGTAATAATTTTAGGAATTTATACAATTTTGACATTGGATAACCCTAAACAGTGGGACCAAGTTTATTGAGGTTTTAAGTTAGTGCATTTTCCAAGCCACCTTTTCAAGGCTTCCTTCACCTCATTGTTCCTCAGACTATAGATGAGGGGGTTCAGTACAGGGGTGAAAATAGTATAGAAGGCAGACACAACCTTATCGTGGTTAGCTGACCTATAGGATTTTGGTCTCATGTAGATAAAAATGGCAGCCCCATAAAAGAGTCCCACCACAGTCAAGTGTGATGAACACGTGGCAAAAGCCTTCTTGCGGGCTTCTGTAGAATGCATGTGGAGAACTGCAGCCAGGATGAGACTATAGGAGATCAAGATGAGGGAGAAGGGCACGAGGAGCATTAACACACAGCAGATGTACATGATATTTTCGAAGACTAAAGTGTCAGCACAGGCCAAGCGCACCATCATGGGGGCCTCACAAAAGAAATGATTGATTTCATGTGCGCTGCAGAATGGGAAGCTCAGGGTAGCAACTGCCTGCATGAGCCCATCAGCAGCCCCCATGAACCAAGACCCCATGGTCATTTGCAAGCACAGTTGCCAGTTCATAAGAATGGAATATCTCAGTGGGTGACACACAGCCACATAGCGGTCGCAGGACATGGCTGCCAGGAGAAAACTCTCTCCACCACCCAGGGTGAGTGAGACAAAGATTTGTAATCCACAGCCTGCAGGAGAGATGGACTTCTTGCCTGTCAGAAAGCCAGATGCCATTTTGGGCACAATGGTGAAAACCAGCATCATGTCCATGAGGGAGAGTTGGCTCAGTAGAACGTACATGGGCGTGTGCAGCCGGTGGTCCCTGTGAATCAGAAGAATCAGGAGGGCATTCCCCATCAGGGAAGCCATACTTATGGTCAACACCACAATGAAGAGGAAGAGGTGGAACGTTGTGTGCTTAAAGAGTCCCAGGAGAATAAAATCTGAAGTGGCATTCCTCTTCTCCATTGCTTCTACTGGAGTGACAGTGCATAAGAAAAGTTAGATAAGGAGAAGGCTCCCATAATTTAAAAATGTTAGTCTGACAGTATAACATTCTGGAAATGTACTGTATTTGAAATCCAGGGTTCTGATTCAAAGCCCTAGCCTCCTAGTTAAAATAATCCATAATAGCCTATCATTCCATTTCTCACTAGCTCAACTTCTTAATGTTTCACCTGAGGTCAATATGCCCTCTCATGCAATCGATTAGGTTGAGATTTTATTGACCTAATTTAGAGAATATAGTTAAATAGATAAAATTAGATCAAAAATAAATACAATTAAATAGTAGATAAAAATGTATTCTCAATTGTTAAGGATTAAAGAGTGGCAAAGAGTTACCATTGGCCTTTTCAACTACAAATATTGTATTATTACCATTTTTGTGTTACCTTTTTTTCAATACTGATACCAATATTAACCAGTTGAGAAAAGAAACTCTCATGTTGAAGTCTGTCATTTATACTTTCTTGAATCTCAGATAATTTATATCCACCCTTTGGTATTCTGGAAACCCTGGTGGCACAGTGGTTAAGAGCTATGGCTGCTAACCAAAAAATCGGCAGTTTGAATCCACCAAGTTCTTCTTGGAAACCATATGTGGCAGTTCTACTCTGATCTTCAGGATAGCTATGAGTGAGACTCGACAGCAATGGGTTTGGCTTTTTTTTCTATGGAATTCTAAACATAGTCACGTTTTTAAAAATACAAAAGTTAGAGTTTTATTTATGGTCATAGATTATTGTCTAAGATCATAGAATGAAACAGATTAAAAATTAAGCAAAATATCTCATTTGAAGAAAAATAATCTCCAAAGGAATAGACAAAAATTACTTCATTCCTCTCATTAAGTAACGGATTTCATTCACCTGATTTTTAAAATGGAGATACTCTAGTACATTATTCCCTGCTCTGAATTCTTTAGTATCGACCCATCATAATCGAAGAAACTAAACTTTTTTTCCTCAGCCTTCTACGACTTGTCTTGGCCCACACACAATTTCCACCCATAGAATTTACTGCAAAGGCTACTTAGAGGGGCCTGTCCAAATATAAAAAAGGCAATCCTGACAGGAATTTTGATATCAAAAGAAGAGCAATAACTGTAAAAAGGAGTGAGGTGATTAAAAGGAGAAGAAAACAATTTAAAGAGATTTCATTTCAATACAACATAATTATCAGTTGCAGGCAAAGTATTAAATAGATTTGGAAAGAAAAGCAACCTGATTAATTCATTTTTTAAAATACCCAAATTATATATGTGGACTGCTATATATATATGCATAAGATTCTGTTTTCTTAAATAGACACAATTGAAATGACTGAATCTACAGAAATTAGCATAACTGTTTTTGAAGTAGCTGCAGTTGGGAGCTATTACACACTGAGTATAAGAAAGATTTTACAGCTTTATAATTCTTTAACTCCATACAAAGAATAACACTTGTAAGCTCAGAAAGATGAAGAACAGGATGAGCCAATCCCCTCCTTCATTAACAGAAAATACATAAATGCACAGCCTTTGTGCACACGGAGGAGTGTAGACATCCTTATTTGTGGGATGGACAGTCCAGAAGGACAGCCCAAAGCTTAAAAGACACCGTGATCTCAGAACTGTGGTGAAGAACGTGTTTGGTCATAGGTGACTACAGACACAGAGATGGTGATGACACTTTTTAATCTGTAGGGTCTCATCCTGTGAATACTCTTCTGCTACAAATATTAGGTGGAAGACAGAGACCTTCTATCATACAGCCGTCTTACAACCAGGCTGGCTCCAACGTGAACATTCAGGTTTAAAGTGACACAACACATAATAACACCAGCATCTTTGAGATGGCTTTTTAAGCACTAGAAATTAGGGAAATAAACAGTCTGCTCTACCTAATCAAGTTTTTGTCAATCCTAGTTAATTAGCATCATATATCTAGTATATAGCCTCTCTCTTTATATACCATTTAAAATGCCTTTCTCCTATTATTACCCCGGGTCCCTAACTCCTTGACTGCAGATTTGCTCTGCCTTTATCATGTCTTCAAACAGATTTACCCTATTGATATGGACATGTATAGACAAAAGAATAATGAACTTGGGATAAGAAGTCCTGGATTAAGAATCATTTCTGTCATTTTCTCTCTGTGGGACGAGGGAGAAGTTAACTTTTTTTTTTTTTTGGTTAAATTGACTCATATATTTTAAATTATAAAGTTTATAAACAGATTGCTCAAAGAATTAAAATATATCTTGTGTAAGAGTTTTGAAATATTTTTAGAAGTTATTTTATACACACGTATACAATTTTTATTTTTAATTTGTCAGCCTAGATCAGACACTGCCAATTTTTTCCACATAATTGCAGCTTGAAAGACGTAGCATAAAATGCCAGCATGACCGTTTGACTTAATGCTGCTAACATGAGAGCGAAACAATAAGATTTCTTAATCTGAATGTTCCATCTGGTTTTAGAATTTGAACCGGCACAACAATACATACTAACAGCAGCATCTTTGTAGTGCTTTTTAAGCACTGGAAATCAGGGAAATAAACAGAGCCGACTTTACCTAATCAATTCTTTGCCAATTCTTGTTAATTTGCACCAAATTCTATATTGTGTGATATTTTATTGCATGGTTAACAGAATCTAAATGATTGAGAGATAAATATTCTAGCGGAATAGGTAGCTATGTCAATGTTACAGATATGAATATACACACGCTTTCTTAAATATCATATAATTTATATCCACCCTTTGGAATTCTGGAAACCCTGGTGGTGTAATGGTTAAGAGCTATGGCTGTTTGAGAAATAAAAATTCTAATGGAATAGGTAGATATGTGGACGTTAGTGATATGAATACACACACATTTGTCTAATTAAAACATTACAATTTCAAACCATGCCTTTTTACTTTAAAGTGAAAATTTAATAAATAAATAGATTAGACAGATAATCTGTATTATCATTTGCTGTGAAAAAAATTATTCCATATAATACCGTATCAAATTATACTTCTCAATATAATTGATAATTTAATAGAAACACTAGTTTAAACGTATTACTTATTTTTTTTCATATATATGTATATACAGCTAATGCAGCTTGATTTTTTTAGTTTTTTTTTCTTTTTGCATTATGGATATACATACAGCTACTTTTACTTGCTAAGTGAAACATTTAGCTATTAGTTAAAAACCTAAATATAAACTCAACAATTAAGAAAATATAAACAGACGCTTAGAAGTATTTCTTCTTTAGGTAATCTTGGGGACTGAATTAACATTAAACTGTTAAATAGGACAGCTGACATTGCATATTTAAAAAATATAAATACTATTTAACCAAACGAGTTGCCACGGAGTCTATCCCGACTCATAGTGACCCTACAGGACAGAGTAGAACAGCCCCATAGGGCTTCCAAGGAGCGCCTGGTGGATTCGAACTGCCAATCTTTTGGTTAGCAGCCGTAGCTCTTAGCCACTATTCTACCGGGGTTTTCAAATTCTATGCATACATTTTTTTTCAAAAGTGGGAGAAATTTTACTCCTGAAGGAATAGGTGAGGGATAGTTTTCTAAGTCTACATGTATACTTCATGTATACAGCATAACTTGCCCTAATTTTTTCCTTATTTATTCTAGGCCCTGTATTTGGAAAATAACCTAAGCAATTTTGTGTCTACTCATCTTTAACTATGTCCTTTGTGATGAGTGTAGGGAAACAGATAATTGTCCCCTTTTCTATAATTACACTTACTTGTAAGCACAAGCAGAAAACCATTGTCCTGGACTATTGGAGTTTCGTTCTACACTCTCCTTTTTCCTTCCTTCTGCCATCCTGCCCTCCACAACTACAGTGTCTCTACGTCCACAAAATGCTGAAATAACAAAGCCAATTTATTGAAACAGCCTCTATCAGGGAGAAATTCCGCTAATATGAGCTAAATAATTTGACTGAATCATCTGCTTATTTAAGAATAGTTTTGGTCTGCTGACTCAATATTATGTGGACAATTGGGAAATTTTTTCATTTGTGGATAGCACTTTACAATGATTACTCTGTAATTCAAAATTCACATGCAAAACACTAAAACAACAATAGATATCAGTAGTTGGAAAGGACATCCTAAAATAATGGAGACATAATTCTTAACAACACTAGACTCACCTTCATAGTGGGGAATTATAGTCAAGGAAACATATATATGGTACTGAATCCTTTTGATAGGTCAATTACATCTATTTGCTTACATCACTGCTAAAGATACTGCCTTCTCCCGTTGGCCTCATGCCATGTTAGTTAAAAGTCCTGTATGACCGTTGAAAGTTTCCTACATCTACAAAATACTTTCCCTGGAGGAATGTCTCTTTAAATTGCCTTTGGCAAGGGAACTCAGGCTAAAATGTGTTTAACTAGTAAATGAATACAGTGACTAATTTACTTTCCAGGTTCTAATAAAACTTAAAGCACCATGAGTGGGGAGGTGAGGAGATGAGATATTGTTAAAGATAAGAAATAAAGAAGGGATTGGGATGGACAAAGGCAAAAACTGGTGTTCTGCTCATTGATTCTAATTGAACTGACTAAATGTGAATTAATTGCCTGAAATAAACACAATTTTTTTGAAATTACGTGATAAAATTATTTTTTTTATTGATCATTTCAACATGCTGGTGAATAGGCTCAATATTTTATATGCATTATCTTATTCAATCTTCAAAACAACATTTTGGTCTATGAACTTCTACATTTTATAGTAAACAACATTAAGGATTTTAAGGAAAATGCCTATATTTAATCATTCTGAGATATAGTAGAATAACTTTTATGTTTAAATTACATTACATTTGTGCTTCTCAAACTTTACGGAACATGTGAATCTACCAGGAGTCTTGTTAAACACAGATACTGGGCTCGTCCCAGTTTGCGATTCAGTAGGTTTTGGGTAGAGACTGAGAATCTGCTTTTCCAATAAGATCCCAGGTGGTGCTGATGCGGCTCATTCAGATATTACACTTTGAGAACAACTGCCTTACATAAGCCACTTAAAGGTGAATTTGTGGCTCTATCCTATATTAAATTTCAACGTTTTGATAATCTACAAACTACTTATTCCTACTTTTGAGCAGTTACAATTTGTTTTTGTTTTTTTTACCCTATTTTACTCTTTACTCATTCTATGAATAACCATTATCGATGACTTTCATGTTTCTCTGTATAAAATATGCATAATAAAATTACTTACTTCCATGGGTAAATTCACAGTGACCAAGTTAACTAGTGGTGACCAAAGGTTGAGGGAAGAGGGAAATTATTGCTTACGGGGTACTGAATTTCCAATAATGAAGGACAGTGAAAAATTTTGGAAATGAATAATGGTGATGGTTGCACAACATGGTCAACATGATTAATGTTACTGAATTCTAGATGTGAAAAAGATTGATATGTTGTTGTTGTTGTTGTTAGGTGCCGTCCGGTCGGTTCCAACTCATAGCGACCCTATGCACAACAGAACGAAACACTGCCTGGTCCTGAGCCATCCTCACAATCGTTGTTATGCTTGAGCTCATTGTTGCAGCCACTGTGTCAATCCACCTCATTGAGGGTCTTCCTCTTTTCCACTGATTCTGTACTCTGCCAAGCATGATGTCATTCTCCAGGGACCATCCCTCCTGACAACAAGTCCAAAGTATGTAAGACGCAGTCTTGCCATCTTTGCTTCTAAATGGCTACTATTTTATTATATATGTAACCTTAATATATAATGACAAATAAAAAATGGCTAAAATGGCAAATTTTCTGTTATATAATCAAAACTAAAAAGGGATTAAAAAAAAAGAAAGTATCCACATTAAGGTATATAGTTTTTTTTTTTTTTTTTAATGAAAGTAAAGCAGAACAAAACAGAAACAACTCTTCTTGGAATCAGATGATTTTGATTCAAAATCTAACCCAGTACCGTATCCTTGGACAGGCCCTATAATCTAAGTTTATCAGTTAAAATTGATTTAATAACTTCATAGGATTGACAATCTCATAGGGTAGTCAACCTCATAGGATAGCCTGACTGTAAAAAAAAAAAAAAAAATTAGTAACATGACTTAGGATCTGCATTTCTTTCCTCAAATATTCTTTACAATATTGAAATTTCAGGTCCTGAAGCTATTAAAGAGACTGGAAACCTGGGCTTATTCTTTCTCACTTGTTTAGGTTCCTACATGACTCAGATATTTTCAGTTCCAATTCAAAGTCTTCACATACAGCAAACATCTTTACAATGTAATTTTGCACAGCATGAAAGTTTCACCTGAAACTTCAGATATTTGCCTGAACTACACAAAGAATAGGAAATGTAACCTCAAAGAAAATGGAGGAGGAAAGTTATCATTTATAAATAGAGAAGATACATTCCAAAGTGTATTAAAAACCAGCCTTACATATCAGCACTTTGATTTATACATGAATATGGCTGAAGAACTGGACAGTGAATAAGGAAAACCAAAGAATTGATGCCTTTGAATAGTGGTGTTCACAAAGAATTGAATATACCATGGACTGCCTAAAGAACAACAAAAAAATCTGTCTTGGAAGAAGCAAAACCAGAACACTCCTTGGAAGCAAGGATATCGAGACTGCATCTCACATACTTTGGACATGTTGTCAGGAGGGATCAGTCCCTGGAGAAGAGCATCATGCTTGGTAAAGTAGAGCATCACTGAAAAAAAAAAGGAAGACCCTAAATGTGATGGATTGACACGGTGGTTGCAACAATAGGCTCAAGCATAGCAACAATTGTGAGAATGGCGCAGGACTGGCAGTGTTTTGTTCAGTTGTGCATGGGATCTCTGAGTTGGAACCTACTCAACAGCACCTAATAACCACAACAACAACTAAACTAACACAAACTGATGTAAAAAAATCTAAATAAACCCATAACAAGAGAAGAGAATGAAGACATAATAAAAAAAATTCCCAACAAAAAATGCCCTGGCTCAGATGGCTTCCCTGGAAAATTCTACCAATCACTCAGAGAAGTGCTCACACCAGTACTACTCAAATTATTTCAGGGAATAGAAAAGGAAAGAATATTCCTGAATTCATTCTATGAACCTAGCATAACCCTGAGTCCAAAGCCAAACAAAGACACCACAAAAAAAGAAAATTACAGACCAATATCTCTCATAAATATAGATGCAAAAATTCTCAACAACATACTAGTAAATAGAATTGTGTATCATATCAAAAAAAAAAAAATACACCACAACCATATGAGATTCATAACAGGTTGGAGTCCTGGTGGTGCAGCGGTTAAGAGACTGGCCACTAACCAAAGAGGTCAGCAGTTCAAATCGGCCAGCTGCTTCTTGGAAACCTTGTGGGAAAGTTCTAAACTGTCCAATAGTGTCACATGATTCTGAATCAATTTGGTGGCAGTGGGTTTGGATTTAGGGTTTATGCAATGATGGTTCAGAAATAGAAAATCAATCAACACAATCCACCAATTGAATAGAGCAAAAGAAAATAATCACATGATCATCTTAGGCATTTGATGAAATCCAACAGCCCTTGCTGATAAAACTTATAATAAGATAGGGATACAAGTGAAATTCCTCAACATAATAAAGGGCATCTATACAAAACCATCGTCATGAGAGCTCCAGCATCATTCCTGTCACCAGGCAGTATTTTCCAACTACCAACACTTCCTCTTTGTTTCCAACTTTCATATTCCAATTGCCAGCAAGAACAATGACATCTTCTTTGCAAAAACCTTTTTTCAACAACATAAATGGCAACTTTACATGTGGACCTCACCAGATGGAATACACAGGAAGGAAATTGACTACATTTATTGAAAGAGACAATGGAAAAGCTGAAAATCATCAGTTAGAACATGAGCAGGGGCTAGCTCTGGAACAGGCCATCAATTGCTCTTATGCAAGTTCAAGTTGGAGTTGAAGAAACTTAGAACAAATCTATAAGAGTCAAAGTACAACCTTGAATTTATCCCACCTGAATTTAGAGACAATCTCAAGAATAGATATGACACATCGAACACTAATGACTGAAGATCAGATGAGTTGTGGAATGACATCAAGGACATCATACATGGTGAATGCAAGAGGTCACTAAAAAGAAAAGAAAGAGAGGTAGGGCCAAGATGGCAGAATAGTCAGACGCTTCCAGTGGCCCCTGTTACAACAAAGACCTGAAAAAAAAAAAACAAGCAAACTGATAATATATATGATAAGCCAGGAGCCCTGAACATCAAAGGCAAAGTTAAGAAATCAGACTGAGTGACAGCGGAGGGAGAGATGGTTCAGAAGCAACGAGGAGTTGTCAGACCTGACTGGGTGAGAACTAGTGCCCCTGAAGCCCAGTTTCCTGGCACGACAGTGGTAGGGGTGGTGGGTGGCCTTTGGGACATATTTTTCACAGCAAGAGAGAGCAAGTGGCACAGATTATACTCACACCTCCGGAATCAGCTAAGAACAGTGCTCTCAACAAAAGATAAGTACTTGCATCTAATTTACCCCATGGATAAAAAAGCACTTCTTTTGAAAGAGCTCTCTCCCATTTACCTGATCCCTACTCCCTCTGCCCCAGCCCCCGACCTGGCTTCAGTGGCCGTGGCTTTCCCTGGGCCTCAGATAGGTCCTGTTGAGAACTCTGAGCCATTCTCCTGGCCTTGGAGATGGAGCAAATTAACAAATGGGAAGAACATAATCTGAAAGCTCCCTTAAGCTGGGAACTCAGGGCAGAAGCAGCTTCTGTCTAGGCACAAGTGGTCCATGGACTTTGAATGCCTTTAACCCCTGGATGGACTTGTGTGGGCCCATTTCAGTAGCTTAGGCCCTTGTTGGCACAGTACAACAATGTATGTGCCTGAGGTCTGACATCAACTGTTTCAGCTGTGTGGTGGAGAGGGGGATTTTTGATGTTTGACACAGCTCTGCCTATTAAGCAGGGTCCTCAGCTACCCAAGTCAGGGTCCTGAGGACTGGTGGCTGCACCCACACCACCTAACAATACACAACATGTGTCCAAGGATAACTGGTGCCTCCCAGTCCTTATAGCCAAAAGCATTGGGTGTCCATAGTTGGGTTGCAGAGCCCACCTACCTGTGCAATATAGGGAAAAAAAAAAAAAGAGGGACACATTTTACTCAGACACTTGGAAGATGGTTGTCAGTCCCCTGCCTTGTTCAGAGCATAACCCTATGCTGCAACAAGATACCTCTACCTACAGCAATCATCCCTGCTCCTCTAAGACTGTAGGTGAGAGCCTGCACCACACACTTGGTGACCGACTACCTGGACACCAGAGCTGAATCCATACAAGAAGAGTGAATGGACTCTTTGGCTCATATACTTGGTAACAGCTCTATCCATCTGGTGACAGGATACTAGAGCTTCAAAGGCACCAATAATCAAGCTAGCTCACTCAAGCAGCCTATTGGGGCATATAAAAACAAAATAAAGCAAGAAGCTAGGACACAGTAAGCAAACATAAAATAAATGTAATAACTTATAGGTGCATTGGAGATAACAGTCAATATCGAATCGCATAGAAGCAGAGCATGTCCAATTCAACAAGCTACCAAAACAAAGACTCAAGGAATGATCTGGAGGAAGATACATATCTGGAATTACCAGAGGTAAAATACAAAAGATTAATATGCAGAACTCTTCAAGCGGTCAGGAAAGAGATCAGGCAAAACACAAAACAAGCCAAAGAACACACAGATAAAGCAGTCAATGAAATTAAGAAGGTTATTCAAGAGCATAATGACAAGTTTAAGAGGCTGCAAGAATCCAAAGAGAGACAGCATACAGAAATTCAGAAGATTAACAATTAAATTACAGAATTAGACAACTCAATAGAAAGTCAGAGGAGACTTAAGGAAATGGAAGTCAGAATTAGTGAGACTGAAGAAAGAACACTTGGCACCAATATATTTAAAGAAACATCAGATAAAGTAATTTAAAAATATGAAGAAACCCTAAGAATCATGTGGGACTCTGTCAAGAGAATTAACCTACAAGTGATTGGAGTACCAGAACAGGGAGGGAGAATGGAAAATATAGAGAGAATTGTTGAAGATTTTTTTCACAGAATACTTCCCTGATATCATGATGAGAAAATATCTATCCAAGATATTCATCAAACCACATTAAAGGTAGATCTCCCCCAAAAGTCACCAAGACATATTATAATCAAACTTGCCAAAGACAAAGAGAAAATTTTAAGAGTGGCTAGGGAAAAATGAAAAGTTACCTACAAATAGAGTCAATAAGAGTAAGCTCTGACTACTCAGCAGAAACTATGCAGGCATGAAGGCGATGGGATGACATACACAAAGATTTGAAGGAAAAAAATTGCCACCCAAGAATAATATATACAGCAGCAAGGTCTCTAAAATATGAAGGCAAAATTAGGACATTTCCAGATAAAGAGAAGCTTAGGAAATTTGCAAAAGCCAAACCAAAATTACAAGAAATACTAAAGGGAGTCCTCTAATTAGAAAATCAATAACATCAGATAACAACCCAAGACTAAAACACAGGACATAGCATCCAGATATCAACCTATATAGGGAAATCACAAAAATGAGTCACAGCTAAAACACTCAAAACACGAAATAGTGATTTCATTATGAAGAAGATGACAATTAAAACCAATAAAGAAGGAATAAAAAATGTAGTCATATATCTTTCATATGGAGAGGAAGTCAAGGTGATATAAAGAGATAAAGTTTGGTTTAAACTTAGAAAACTAAGGGTAAACATTAAGGTAACCACAAAGGAGACTAACAATCCTACACATCAAAATAAAAAACAAGAAAAACAGACTCATAAAAAACAAAATCAAAAATAATGAAAAAGAGGAAAAGAAAACATATAAAGAAAAACTGCTCAGCACAAAAAATTAAGTGGAAAAAAGAAACTACCAACAACACACAAAAAAGACATCAAAATGCCAGTGCTAAAGTCATACCTATCTATAATCACCCTGAACATAAATGGAATAAATGCACCAATAAAGAGATAGAAAGTGGCAGAATGGATAAAAAATAGGGTCCGTCTATATGGTGCCTTCAGAAAACATGCCTTAGACTTAAAGACACAAATAAACTAACTCAAAGCATGGAAAAAAATATATCAAATGCACAAGAATCAAAAAAGAGCAGGAATGGAAGTATTAACTTCTGACAAAATAGACTTTAAAGTTAAATCCACCACAAAGGATAAGGAAGCACACATATAATAATTAAAGGAACAATACACCTGGAGGATATAACCATAAAAAATATTTAAACACCAAATGACAGGGCTTCAAGGCACATAAAACAAACTGTAACAACATTGAAAAGAGAGATAGCTCCACAATAATAGTAGGAGACTTCAACACACCACTTTTGGTGAGGGATAGAACATCCAGAAAGAAGCTCAATAAAGACAAGGAAGATCTAAATGTCACAATCAACAAACTTGACCTCATAGATGTATTCAAAACACTCCACCAGACAGCAGACGAGTATACTTTCTTTTACAACACACATGGAAACTTCTCTAGAATAGATCACATATTACGTCATAAGGCAGTACTTAAGAGAATCCAAAACACTGAAATATTACAAAGCATCTTCTGTGAACATAAAGCCATAAAAGTAGACATCAGTAACAGAAAAAGCAAGGAAAAAAAAATCAAACACATGAAAACTGAAAAACACCTTTCTTAAAAGCTCATGGGTTATAAAAGAAATTAAGTACAGAATAAAGGAATTCATAATATCTAGTGAGAATGAAAACTCTTCCTACCAGATCCTTTGGTACACAGCTAAAGCAGGGCTCAGAGGTCAATTTATAGTAATAAATGCACACATCCAAAAAGGAAAAAGGCCAAAAATCAAAAGAATTATCCCCATAACTTGAAAAAAATAGAGAGAAACAAAAGAAAACTTGGGGACCAGAAGAAAGGAAATAATAAAAATTAGGGCAGAATTAAATGAAATAGAGAACAGAAAAACAATTGAAAGAGTTAACAAGACAAAAAGCTTTCTTTGAAAAGATAAGAAAATCAATAAACCATTGGCCAAACTGACCAAAAAAAAAAAAAAACAGGAGGGGAAGCAAAGAACCTAAGAAATGAGATGGGTGATAACACAACAGACCCAACTGAAATTAAGAGAATCATAACAGAATACTATGAAAAATTGTACTCTAAAAAATTTGAAAACTTAGAAGAAATGGACAAATTTCTAGAAACACAGTACCTACCTAAATTAGCACAAACAGAGGTAGAACTAAATAAACCCATAACAAAAGAAGAGATTGAAAAGGTAATTAAAATGTCCCGATAAAAAAAAGCACTGACCCTGAGGACTTCAGTGGAGAATTCTATGAAACTTTCAGAAAAGAGTTAGGCCCACTATTACTAAATGTATTTCATAGCATAGAAAAGGATGGAATAGACCCAAACTCGTTCCCTGAAGCCAGCATATCTGTCGTGGATTGAATTTTGTCCTCCAAACACTGTATCATTTTGGCTGGGAGGTGATTCCTGATATTGTGACATTTTCCTGTATGTTGTAAATCCTGCCTCTATGACGTTAATGTGGGAAGATGGGCGGCAGTTGTGTTAGCGAGGCAGGACTCGATCTATAAGACTGGATTGTGTCTTGAGGCGATGTCTTGAGACATAAAAGAAAGAAGCAAGCGGACACACCGGGGGATCTCATACCACGAAGAACGCAGCACCAGAAGCAGAACACATCCTTTGGACCTGGGGTCCCTGCACCTGAGAAGCTCCTCGACCAGGAGAAGATTGAGGACAAGTATCTTCCTCCAGAGCCAACAGAGAGAGAAAGCCTTTCCTTAGAGCCGACATCCTGAATTTGGACTTTTAGCCTACTTTACTGTGAGCAAATCAACTTCTCTTTGTTAAAGCCATCCACTTGTGGTATTTCTGTTATAGCAGCACTGGATGACTAAGACAATATCCTTGAATGAAAAACCAGGTGAAGACACCATAAAAAAAAAAAAAAAGAAAATTACAGACCTATATCTCTCATGAACTTAGATGCAAAAATCCTCATAAAAACTCTAGCCAATAGAATTCAACAACATATCAAAAAATAATTCACCATGACAAAGTGGGATTCACACCAGGTGCACAGGGATGGTTCAGCATTAGAAAAACAATCAATGTAATCCATCATAGAAATAAAAGACAAGAACCACATGATCTTATCAATTGATGCAGAAAAGGCATTTTGCAAAGTCCAACACCCAGTCATGATAAAAATTCTCAGCAAAATAGGAATAAAAGTAAAATTTTTCAACATAATAAAGGACATTTATACAAAGCCAACTGCCAACATATTCCTAAATAATCGTAAATCCTAAAGCATTCTCCCTGAGAACGGAAACCCGACAAGAATGCCCTTTATCATCACTTTTCTTCGACATAGTATTGGAAGTCCTGGCCAGAGAAATTAGGCTAGATAAAGAAATAAAGGACATGCAAATTGGTAAGACGGAAGTGGAAGTCTCTTTATTTGCAGATGATATGATCTTATACACAGAAAACCCTAGGGAATCCATAAGAAAACTACTGGAACTAATAGAAGATTTCAGCACAGTATCAGAATATAAGATAAACAGACAAAAATCAGTTGGATTCCTCTAAACAACAAGAAATCTTTGAAGAGGAAATCATCAGATCAACACTGTTTACAATAACCCCCATGAAGATAAAATACTTAGGAATAAATCTAATCAGAAAAGTAAAAGACCTATACAAACAAAACTACAAGACATGACTGCAAGAAACCAAAAGAGACCTATATAAGTGGAAAAACATACCTTGCTCATGGATAGAAAGACTCATTGTTGCAAACGTGTCTATTTTACCAAAGGGATCTAGATACAATGCAATTCTGATCCAAATTCCAATGGCTTTTTTTTTCAATGAGATGCAGAAACAAATCACCAACTTCATACAGAAGGAGGACAGGCCCCAGATAAGTAAAGTATTACTGAAGCAGGACGAAGTGGGAGGCCTCACACTACCTGATTTTAGAACATATTATACCGTCACAGTAGTCAAAACAGTCTGGTACTGGTACAACAACAGATACATAGACCAATGGAACAGAATTGAGACTCCAGATGCAAATCTATCCACATATGAGTGGCTAACGTTTGACAAAGGGCCAAAGTCTGTTAAACGGGGAAAAGACAGTCTCTTTAAAAAATGGTGCTGCCATAACTGGATATCCATCTGCAAAAAAATGAAACAAGACCCATACCTCACACCATGCTCAAAACGTAACTCAAAATGGATCAAAGACCTAAATTGAAAATCTAAAGGATAGAGATCATAGGAGAAAAAATAGGGACAAACCTACGAGCCCTAATACATGGCCTAAACAGTATGCAAACTGTAACTAACAGTGCACAAACACCAGAAAAGAAACTAGATTATTGGGAGCTCCTGAAAAATCAAACACTTATGCTCATCCAAAGACTTCACCAAAAGAGTAAAAAGATAACCTATAGACTGGGAGAAAGTTTTTGGCCATAACAAATCCAATCAGCATCTGATCTCTAAAATCTACATGATACTGCAAAAACTCAGCCAAAAAAAAAAAAAAAAAATTAGAAAATGGGCAAAGGATATGGACAGGCACTTCACCAAAGAAGGCATTCATGCAACTAATAGATACATGAGGGAATGCTTATGATCATTAGCCATTAGAGAAATGCAAATCAAGTGTACACTGTGATGTCTTCTTACCCCCCACAAGGCTGGCATTAATCAAAAAAACAGAAAATAATAAATGTTGAAGAGGTTGTGGAGAGACTGGGACACTTATACACTGCCAGTAGGGATGTAAAATGGTACAACTTCTTTGGAAATCAAATTGGCTGTTCTTTAAAAAGCTAGAAATAGAACTACCATATGACCTAGCAATCCCACCCCTTGCAATACATTCTAGAGAAATAATAGCCCTCACACAAAAAGATATATACACACCCATGTTCATTGCAGCACTGTTTACAATAGCAAAAATATAGAAGGAACTAAGGTACCCATGAACAGATGAATGGATAAATAAATTATGATACATTCACATAATGGAATACTATGCAACAATTAAGAACAATGATGAATCCATAAAATGCCTCATAACATGGAGGAATTTGGAAGGCATTATGCTGAGTGAAAATAATCAGTTGCAAAAGGACAAATATTGTATGATACCACTATTATAAGAACTCATAAAAAAAGTTTAAACACAGAAGAAAATATGCTTTGATGGTTACAAGGGTGGGGAGGGAGGGAGAGGAGTATGCACTAGTTAGATAGTAGAAAAGTACTATTTTAGGTGAAGGGAAAGACAACACACTAGGCAGGGGAGATCAGCACAACTGGACTAAATCAAAAGCAAAGAAGTTTCCTGAATACAACCAGCTTGTGTTTTGCAGGCACAAGTAGCATGGACTGGGGTCTGGAGACCATGGTTTCAGAGAATATCTAGGTCAACTGGTATAATAAAATGTACTAAGAAAATGTTCCACATTCCACTTTGGTGAATGGCATATGGGGTCTTAAATGCTAGAAAGCGGCCATCTAAGGTGCATTAATTGGTCTCGACCCACCTAGAGCAAAAAAGAATTAAGAACACCAAAGACATAATGTAAAGGTGAGCCCAAGAGACAGAAAGGGACACATAAACCAGAGACTCCATCAGCCTGAGACCGGAAGAGCTAGATGGTGCCCAGCTACCACCGATGTCTGCCCTGACAGGGAACACAAAAGAGAACCCCTGATGGAGCAGGAGAACAGTGGGATGCAGACTTCAAATTCTCATAAAAAGACCAGACTTAACGGTCTGACTGAGAGTAGAGGGACCCTGGAGGTCATGGTCCCCAGAACCTCTGTTAGCCCAGACTGAAACCATTCCGGAAGCCAACTCTTCAGACAGGGATTGGACTGAACTATAAGTCAGAAAATGATACTGGTTAGGAGTGCGCTTCTTGGCTTAAGTAGACACCTGAGACTATGTGGACAGCTCTTGTCTTGAGGCAAGATGAAATGTCAGAGGGAGAGAGGAGCTGGTTGAATGGACATGGGGAATATAAGGTGGAGAGGAAGAGTGTGCTGTCTCATTAGAGGGAGAGCAACTAGGAGTACATAGCAAGGTATGTATAAGTTTTCATATGATAGACTGACTTGATTTGTAAACTTTCACTTAAAGCACAAGAAATAAAAAATAAAAATACAAGAAATAAAGACCAAAATAGATGTCAAAAGAGACTCTGAAATTTGCTCTTGAATGTAGAGTAGCTAAAGTGAAAGGAAGACGTGATGAAGCAAATGTGCTGAACAAAAGGTTTCAAAGGGCTGTTCAAGAAGACAAAGTAAAGTATTGTAATGAAATATGCAAACACCTGGAGAGAGAAAACCACAAGGAAGAACATGCTCAGCGTTTCTCAAGCTGAAAGAACTGAAGAAAAAACTCAAGCCTTGAATTGGAATACTGAAAGATTCTATGGGGAAAATATTAAACAATACAGGAATCATCAAAAGAAGATGGAAGGAATAAACAGAGTCACTATTTTAAAAATATTTGGTCAATGTTCAACCATATGAGGAGATAGCTTATGACCAATTACCAACAGTACTGGAGGAAGAATTCCAAGCTGCAATGAAGGCATTAGTGGGAAACAACACTCTAGTAATCGACAGAATACAACTGAGATGTTTCAACAATTGAATGCAGAGTAGAAATGCTCACTCTCCTATGCTAAGAAATTTGGCACTGAGAATGGCAATAAAACAAGGATGCCCATTACACCACTCATATTTAACATTGTGCTGAAAGTCCCAGCTAAAACAGCAAGGCAAGAAAAATAAATGAAGAGCATCTAAATTGGAAGGGAAGGACAACTGTATCTATTCACAAATGATATGATCCTACACATAGAGAAACCCAAAGGGTCTACAAAGAAAACTACTGAAACTAATAGAAAGATTTATCAGAGTGGCAGGATGCAAGATTAACATGCAAAAATTGGTTGGATTCCTATACACCAACAATTGCCTAGCAAAAGAAATCAGGAAAACCATACCATTTATAAATACTGCTAGAAGATAAAATACTTAGGAATAAATTTAACCAGGGACATAAAAGACCTATACAAAAACAAAACAAAACAAAAAAAAACTACAAAACACTACTGCAAGAAACCAAAAGAGACATAGATAGAAAAATATACCATGCTTACGGATGGGTAGACTTAACATGTGAAAATATCAATTCTACTGAAAGTGATGTAATGATACAATGCAGTGACAATCCAAATACCAACAGCATTCTCTAACGAGATGGAAAACTAATCACCAACTTTATATGGAAAGGAAAGAAGCCCAGATAAGCAAAACATTATTGAAGAAAAAGAAGAAAGTAGGTGGCCTCACACTGCCTGATCTCAGGACATGCTATACAGCCACAGTAGTCAAAACATCCTGGTACTTGTATAAGGACAGTCTCATAGACCAATGGAACAGAATTAAGAACGCACACCTAAATCCACCCACTATCATCATTTGATCTTTGACAAAGGACCAAAGTCCATTAAATGGGAAAGGACAGTCTTGTTAACAAATGCTGTTTGCAAAACTGGATGTCCTTCTGTAAAAAAAAGAAAGAAAGAAAGAAACATGACCAGTAACCTCACATCATATGCAAAAACTAATTCGAAATGGACCAAAGATCTAAATATAAAACCTAAAGTGATAAAGATCATGAAAGAAAAAATAGGTACTAGGGGCCCTAACACATGGTATAAATAGAATACAAGCCATAACTAACAATGGATAAACAAGAGAAGATAAACTAGATAACTGGAAGCTTCTAAAAACTAAACACCTATGCTCATCAAAAGAATTCACCAAAAGAGTAAAAAGTGACCTTACAGAATGGGGGGAAAAAAAAACTTTGGCTAAGATAGACCCAACAAGAGCCTAATCTCTATAATCTATAGAATACTTCAACACCTCAACAACAAAAAGACAAATAATCCAATTAAAAAATGGGCAAAGGACACAAACAGAACTTCACCAAAGAAGACCTTCAGGTGGCTAACAGACACAAGAGGAATTGCTAGTGATCATTAACCAGTAGAGGAATGCAAATCAAAACTATAATGCGATACCTCACTCCGACGTTGCACTATGGATGGGAATGTAAAATCATACAACCATTATGGTAAACTGTATGGCCCCTCCTTGAAAAGCTAGAAGTAGAAATACCATACAATTCAGCAATCCCACTCCTAGAAATATATCTCAAAGAAATAAGAGCTGTCACACAAATAGATGTGTGGACACCAATGTTCGTTACAGCATTATTCACAATAGCAAAAATATGGAAACGATGTTTAAGTGCCCATTGACCTAGGAATGGATAAACTAATTACTACACGTACACACAATGGAATACTATGCAATGGTAAAGAACAATGATGAATCCGCTAAACATCTCAAAACATGGATGAATCTAGAGGGCATTATGCTGAGTGAAATAGGTCAATCACAAAAGGACAAATATTGTAAGGGACCACTATTATAAAAACACAAAAAAAGGTTTACACACAGAAAAAAAGTATTTGATGAGGCATAAACAGAATACAAAACATTACCAAAAATGACGAAGAGAAACCAGATAACTGGGAGCTCCTAAAAATCAAACACCTATGCTCATCTAAAGACTTCACCAAAAGAGTAAAAAGACCACTTACAGACTGGGAAAGAATTTTCAGCTATGACATCTCCGACCAGCACCTGATCTCTAAAATCTATATGATTCTGTTAAAACTCAACCACAAAAAGAGAAACAACCCAATCAGGAAGCGGGCAAAGAATATGAACATGCACTTCACTAAAGAAGATATTCAGGCAGCTAACAGATACATGAGAAAATGCTCTTGATCATTAGCCATTAGAGAAATGCAAATGAAAACTACGATGAGATTCCATCTCACTCCAACAAGGCTGGCATTAATCCAAAAAACACAAAATAATAAATGTTGGAGAGGCTGCGGAGAGATTGGAACTCTTATACACTGCTGGTGGGAATGTGAAATGGTACAACCACTTTGCAAATCTATCTGGTGTTATCTTAAACAGTTAGAAATAGAACTACCATACAACCCAGAAATCCCACTCCTCGGAATGTACCCTAGAGAAATAGGAGCCTTCACACGAACAGATATATGCACACCCATGTTTATCACAGCTCTGTTTACAATACCAAAAAGCTGGAAGCAACCAAGGTGTCCATCAACAGATGAATGGTTAAATAAATTGTGGTATATTCACACAATGGAATACTATGCATCGATGAAGAACAGTGACGAATCTGTGAAACATTTCATAACACGGAGGAACCTGGAAGGCATTATGCTGAGTGAAATTAGAGGCAAAAAGACAAATATTGTATAAGACCACTATTATTAGATCTTGAGAAATAGTATAAGCTGAGAGGAACACATACTTTTGTGGTTACGAGGAGCGGGGAGGGAGGGTGGGAGAGGGTTTTTTACTGATTAGTTAGTAGATAAGAACTACTTCAGGTGAAGGGAAAGACAATACTCAATACATGGAAGGTCAGCTCAACTGGACTGGACCAAAAGCAAAGAAGTTTCCGGGATAAAATGAATGCTTCAAAGGTCAGCGGAGCAAGAGCGGGGGTTTGGGGACTATGGTTTAAGGGGACTTCTAAGTCAATTGGCAAAATAATTTTATTATGAAAACATTCTGCATCCCACTTTGAAATGTGGCGTCTGGGGTCTTAAATGCTAACAAGCAGCCATCGAAGATGCATCAATTGGTCTCAACCCACCTGGATCAAAGGAGAATGAAGAACACCAAGGTCACACGATACTATGAGCCCAAGAGACAGAACGGGCCCCATGAACCAGAGACTTACATCATCCTGAGAACAGAAGAACTAGTTGGTGCCTGGCCACAACCGATGACTGCACTGACAGGGAGCGCAACAGAGAACCCCTGAGGGAGCAGGAGATCAGTGGGATGCAGACCCCAAATTCTCATAAAAAGACCAGACTTAATGGTCTGACTGAGACTAGAGGAATCCCGGCAGTCATAGTCCCCAAACCTTCTGTTGGCCCAGGACAAGAACCATTCCCAAAGACAACTCATCAGACATGGAAGGGACAGGACAGTGGGTAGGAGAGAGATGCTGATGACGAGTGAGCTATTTGTATCAGGTGGACACTTGAGACTGTGTTGGCATCTCCTGTCTCGAGGGGGGATGGGAGGGTAGAGAGGGTTGGAAGCTGGCAAAATTGTCATGAAAGGAGAGACTGGAAGGGCTGACTCATTAGGGGGAGAGCAAGTGGAAGTATGGAGTAAGGTGTATGTAAACTTATATGTGACAGCCTGACTTGATTTGTAAACGTTCACTTGAAGCTCAATAAAAATTAAAAAAAAAAGTATTTGATGGTTACAAGGTAGGGGAGAATTGGTAAGGGGAAATCACTAACTAGGTAGCAGGGAAGCGTTAACCTTGGTGCATGGAAAGACAGCACACATATATGGAAGTCAACACAACTTGACGAAGGCAAAGTCATAGAAGCTTCCTAGACACATCCAAACACCTTGAGGGACCGAGTTTTGGGTGGCTTAGGGCTGGGGACCGTGGTCTCAGGGAATATCTAGGCAATTGGCATAACATTGTTTGTAAAGAAAATATTTTACATTCTACTTTGGTAAGTAGATTCCTTGCGAGCAGCAATCTAGGATATGTCTATTTGTCCCACCTAGGATATGTCTATTTGTCCCATCATGTTTGGAGCAAAGAATAATGAAGAAAACCAAACACATAAGGAAAATATTAGTCCAGGGGACTAATGGGCCAGCTGAAGCAGTCTCCACCAGCCTGAGACCAGAAGAGCTAGATTGTGCCTTGTTACAACCACTGAGGGCTCTGACAAGAATCACAATGAGTGAACCAGCCAGAGCCTTAGGAAAAAAAAAAATCAAATTCTTGTCAAAAAAAACAAGACTTACTGGTTGGACAGAGACTGGAGGAACCCCTGATAACACGCCCCCTGAAATCACTACTAACTCAGAACTTTAGCCACTCTTAAAGTCCACATTTCATCCAAAGATTAAATAGGCCTAAAAATGGATGCAGTGCTGTAAGTGCTCACTCGTCTATGCCAAGAAATTTGGAAAGCAGCCACCTGGCCAATCAACTGGAAAAGATCCGTATTTGTATGCATTCCAAAGAAAGGTGATCCAGCAAAATGTGGAAATTATTGAACAATTTCATTAATATTACATACAAGTAAAATTTTGCTGAAGATCATTCAAAAGTGGTTGCAGCAGTACATGGACAAGGAACTGCCAGAAATTTAAGCTGGTTTAAGAAGAGGACACGAAATGAAGGATATCATTGCTGATGTCAAATAAATCTTGGCTGAAAGCAAAGAATACCGGAAAGATGTTTACTTGTGTTAAATTGACTATGCAAAGGCATTCCACTGTGTGAATCATAAGAGATCATGGATAACATTGTGAAGAATGGGAATTCCAGAATACTTAATTGTGCTCGTGAGGAACCAAGAGGCAGTTGTTCAAACAAAACAAGGGGTTACTACGTGGTTTAAAGTCAGGAAAGGTGTGTGTCAGGGTTGTATCCTTTCATCATACTTATTCCACATGTATGCTGAGCAAATAACCTGAGAAACTGAGCTATTTGAAAGAGGACATGACATCAAGATTGGAGGAAGACTCATTAATAACCTGATATGCAGATAACATAATCTTGCTTGCTGAAAGTGAAGACTTGAAGTACTTACTGATGAAATCAAAGACTACAGCTTTTGATATGGCTTGCACCTCAACATAAAGAATACAAAAATTCTCACGACTAGACCAAAAAGCAAGGTCATAATAAACAGAGAAATTGTCAAGGATTTCATTTTACTTGGATCCACAATCAACACCCATGGAAGCAGCAGTCAAGAAATCAAACAATACATTGCATTGGGCAAATCCGCCATATAAGACCTCTTTAAAGTATTAAAAAGCTAAGATGTCACCTTGAAGGCTAAGGTGTGCCTGACTGAAGCCATGGTGTTTTAAATCATCTCATATGCATGTGAAACCTGGGTAATGAACAGGAAGATGAAAGATGAAATGATGACTTTGAATTACAGTGTTGGCAAAGAACATTGAATATATCATGGACATCCAGAAGAATGAACAAACCTGTCTTGGAATAATTACAGCTGGAATGCTCCTTAGAAGCAAGGATGGCAAAACTACATCTCAGAAACTTTGGACACGTTATCAGAAGAGGCTAGTTCCTGGAGAAGGACATCAGGCTGCAACAATGGGCTCAAGCATAACAACTATTGTGAGGATGGCACAGAACCGGGCAGTGTTTACTTCTGTTGCACATTGAGTAGCTATGAGTTGAAACTGACTTGATGGCAACTAACAACAGCAATAAATCAAATTATGACACAAATGAGGAACGTCCTTCTCTGTTCAATCGAGTAGAGAAGGCCAAATGGGAAACGTCTTCCCAGATGCAAAGAGAAGAAGGCAGAAAAGTACAGGGAAACTGAGCAAATGGACAGGAGAAACCCTGGATGGAAAGAGAAGAGAGTGCTGACACGCTGAGTGGATTGCAACCAATGTCACAAATCAATTTGTATATAAAGTTTTGAATGAGAAACTAATTTGCACTGTACACTTTCACCTAACTAGTGCCATTAGTACACTTTCATCTAAAGCACAATTAAAAAAAGAAAGAAATCTGTACAAGTAACTTCATACTTATCTCAATGATTTAATAAGAACAACGAAACAAAATACAAAGTCAATGAGAACCACAGCCCTAGGTGAAGTTTTTAGCATGTTTATTAATTCATCCTAAATTTCATAGAATACTTTTAGGTGTAACATTCAACAAGCATTTCTTCTTTCTTTTTTTTTATTTTTTGTTCTCTTTAAATTTCATGTTGTTTGTAGTACTTTTTGCTGCCTAAACATCTGTAAATTTTATGCTGTCAAAATAATGTATGTTTGTAATGAAAAAAATAACACACATTTTAGGTTTATTAGAAGAATTCAATAAAATATTTGTAAAGAACATGAAAGAGTATCCAATAGGAAATGGGCAAATGGACGTACATTATCATTATTAAGGAGCCCTGATAGACAACATCATCATCATCATTCTGATTGTTTCAAATGGAAAACCAATGTCTCTAAAGCAGAGTTTATGTAGATTTTTGCTTCAGTGTTACGGAAAATGTTCTAAAACAAAAAATAAGGTGGGAAGGCTGTCCTTTCGATGCCATACTGGACCATTGTTTATCAGATCTGCATAAGGATTATTTAAGTTTCTGGGAAAATGTACCTGTGTTTGACTTGCAGTTGACTCTTACGGCACAGAATCTGTGAAGTTGTATGTTAACATGTATATTTGTGTCTGGTGGAGATACAAATGATTTCTGTCCAGTAAGAAAGGCATGAACCCATTTTGACTGACACAAAAGAAAAGTAATAATAAAAGCCAAAACAATTTATTTCAGTGTCACTTTTCCAGTGGGTTATGAAAAACCGTGTTTCTCAACTCAGATATACTTTGAAAAAAAAATACTTTGAAACAGCTATGATATTTCATTGCTTCTCTTATTGTTGAGTTAAATACCTTCTGGACTGATGTTAATTCTATATTTGTATGAAAGTCATGTATTCAATTCATGAAAATTATACTTTTGCAGAAGATTAATCTGAGCATGTCTTAAATTGACTCTGATTTAAAGCTGATTTGGTGACAGAATAAGTAAACCAGTGCATAAACCTAGTAAGTTAACAACATCCTTCCCCATATTCCTTATGCAGAATCCTGGTGCCAGCTAGCCATCCTTTAATCTCAGACTCCAGGTGGAATATTCAGAACTTGAGTTACAACAGCACAGAGCACAGTCACCAGGTAAGGAGCACCACATCTAGGAATGGGGTCAGATGGAACAAAGAAGGTGGCTTTATGAACTAGGTGACTATTGTCAGGAGGGAAGAATATGTGAAGACACCTTTGGTCTCATCTTTATCTGAGGTCATCTGGAAGATCACAGCAAGTCACACAACTAAAACACTGTTCTTAAAGGGAGGAAAGAACGACGAGGAACATAACAACCACTATTTTAAGATCTCTTCGCAAACTGCAGGCAAGCTAGAAAAAAAAAAAAATCTAGAGGAGCCCTCCAAAATAAGATGATCCAAGATACAACAAGTAAAAAGTCAAAATACAAAGAACAAACCAATTAAATAGTGAAGGGACTGCTGATTCATGAAATAATACAAGGGTAGTAGTCTACCCCTTTGGAAGTCATTCATGGTCATTGGTAGAATTGTTGCATTCCTTGTGGGAAACCTGGGCTTAATTTCCATTCAACGTACCTAATGCGCAGACACCCCCATCTGTCAGTGGGGGCTTGCATGTGGCTATGATGCAGAACAGGTTTCAGCAGAGCTTCCAGCCTAAGAGGGACTAAGAAGAAACTCCTGGAAACCTACTCCTGAGGATCATTCAGTGAAAACTCTATGGATCGCAAAGGTCTGCTCTGGAACTAATCATGAAAATAGCACTGTATCTTTTGATCGTACATTGGCTCACCATGAGTCGGAACCAACTCGAAAGCACTAACAATGACATATCCCTTTGAGGGCCCTTAGAAGTGTGTGAAGGATGCTTGGTTTTCACAGTGACCGGGAATGGGGGGGCTTTAGTGGTCATTGTTGGTAAACATCCTCCACATAGAACTATCCTATTCAAATGCCAAGTGTCACTATTTCCCTCTAGATCTCTTGGGTTGGAAATCGGTGATTTTAGCATTCATGCTTCTAAAATTAAATAGCTAAGTTAAGTGTCTAAATGTTCCGGTTATTCTGCATTCTAACCAATGCTTGGTATTGACAGGCGTTTGAGTTTTTCTGATCTGTTGACTTAGGAATGGTACCAGGGTTTCCATATTTTAGATACAATTAATTTTTCCTTTCTCATAATGTTGAACGTCATTTCACTTGTTCAGTAGCAATTTATATTTCCTTTTCTCTGAAAATATTTATTCATGTCATTTACCAACTTTTTTTCTGTTGGTATTTGTGACTGTTTGTAAATATTCTTTATGTACTCTGGACACAGATACTTTCTTCTTCCAGGTTATGCCTTATATTTCACTCTCTTTGCAAAGACTGACAACAGGTTCTTATTACAAATACCTTTAAATTTCTCAGTCCTTTTCTGTACTGTTCGGAGTTCTTGGTTTAAAGATTCACTCTCTTCCCTTTGACCATTGGCTTATTTTCCCCAATTTCTCCTAAAAATTTTGATAACTTGCCCTTCTAATGAACAACTTAATCCATCTGAAATGAAATTTGTATATGTGATTTTGTTCTTATCTAACTTGTATCTTTTAAAATAAATTTTCTAAAACTTATTAAATGGTTTTAAAAATTCATTTAAGATCACTGCCAAGCTTTCCTATTAATTTCCATCTGTTGATTTCTATTAGATTTTCTATTTAGACAATTTTGTAATATCGTGTATAAATTCTCAATCCTTATGTTTTTCTCGTTTTTTTTTAGTCTTGTTAAAAACTAAAATAGAAATACAAATAGAAGTGGTGATAGCAGATATTATTTTCTTGTTTCTCCTAACATAGTTTTGAACTTAAAAATATTTAATGATTCATTACGTCTAAAAACTCCTTTCCATCATTTTTTTTATTTTATATTTTTAATTTTATTGTGCTTTAGGTGGAAGTTTACAGCTCAAGTTAGTTTCTCATTCAAAAATTTATACACATATTGTTTTGTGACATTGGTTGCAATCCCCACAATGTGACAGCATGCTCCCTCTTTCCACCCCAGGTTCACTATGCCCATTCTCCAATTCCTGTTCCTCCCTGCCTTCTCAACTTGCTTTTGGGCAGACCTTGCCCATTTGGTCTGGTATATTTGATTGAACTAAGGAGCACGTTCCTTCTGTGTGTTAAATTTTTGTTTTATAGGGCTGTGTAATCTTTGACTGAAAAGTGGGCTTCGGGAGTGATTTCGGTTCTGAGTTAGCAGGGTGACCAGGGGCCATAGTGTTGGGGGTTCCTCCAGTCTCTGTCAAACCAGTAAGTATGGTCCTTTTGTGTGTGTGTGAATTTGAATTTTGTTCTACACTTTTCTCCCCTATGTCGGGGACTCTCTGTAGTGATCCCTGTCAGAGCGGTCGGTGGTGGTAGCCAGGCACCATCTAGTTCTTCTTGGCTCAGACTGGTGAAGTCTCTGGTTCATGTGGTTCTTTAGTCCTTTTGACTAATATTTTCCTTGTGTCTTTGATTTTCTTCATTCTCCTTTGCTCCAGGCAGGAGGAACTAATAGATGTGTCTTAGATGACCACTTCCAAGCTTATAAGACCCCAGACACTATTCACCAAAGTGGAATGTAGAACATTTTCTTTATGAACCATGTTATGCCAATTCACCTAGATGTCCCCTAAGACCATGGTCCCCAGCCCCCAGCCCCAGCAACTCAGTCTCTCAAGGGGTTTGGGTGTATCTTGGAAATTTCTATGCCTTCACTTTGGTCAAGTTGTGCTGACTTCCCCTATATTTTGTATTGTCTCCTCCTTCCCCAAAGTTGACACTTGTCTGCTATCTAGTTAGTGATTTCCCTTCCCCTCCCTCCCCACTCTTGTAACCACCAAATATTTTTTTTTCTGTGTATAAACCTTTTCTTGAGTTCTTATAATAGTGGTCTTATACAATATTTGTCCACTCACCTTGATGCCCTCCAGATTCACCCATGTTGTGTGAGGGTTCGCAGATTCATCATAGTTCTTTGTTGTTGTGTAGTATTCCATTGTTTGTATGTACCATAATTTGTTCATCCATTCATCTGTTGATTGGTCATTTAGATTGTTTCCATCTTTTTGCTATTGTGAATAGTGCTGCAATGAACATGGGTGTGCACATGTCTAGTCATGTAATGGCTCTTATTTCTCTAGGATACAGTCCAAGGAGTGGGATTACTGGATCGTATGGTATTTCTATTTCTAGCTTTTAAATTTCCAGAGTGGTTGTACCATTTCACATTCCTGCCAGCAGTGCATAAGAGTTCCAATCACCCATAGCCAATCCAACATTAGTTATTTTCTGTTTTTTGGATTAGTACCAGTATTGTTGGTGTGGGATGATATCTCATTGTAGTTTTGATTTCCATTTCTCTAATGGCTAATGATCTTGAGCTTTTCCTTATGTGTCTTTTAGCCACCTGAATGACTCCTTTAATGAAGTGTCTGTTCATATCTTTTGCCTATTTTTTAATTGGATTATTATTATTTTTTGTAATTAAGATGTTGAAGTATTTTGCAGATTTTAGAGATTAGACCATTGTCAGATATGTCATAGCCATTTTTTTCCCCCTCAATCTGTAGGTTCTCTTTTTACTCTTTTGGTGAAGTATTTTGATGAGCATAAATGTTTAATTTTTAGGAGCTCCCAGTTATCTAGTTTCTCTTCTGGTGCTTGTGCATTGCTATGGCTCGTATACTATTTGTGCCATTTATTACTATCCCTAGCATTGTCCCTATTTTTTCTTCCATGATCTTTAACATTTTAGATTTTATATTTTGGTCTTCGATTCATTTTGAATTAGTTTTTGTGTACGGTGTGAGGTCTGTATCTTGTTTCTTTGCTTTACAGATGGACATCGAGTTGTGCCAGTACCATTTGTTAAAGAGACTATCTTTTCCCCATTGAACAGACTTTGGGCTTTTGTCAAACATCAGCTGCTCATAGATGGATGGATTTACTTCTGGGTTTTCAATTCTGTTCAATTGGTCTATATGCTTGTTGTACCTGTACCAGTCTGTTTTGACTACCGTGGCTGTATAATCGGTTCTAAGACCAGGTAGCGGGAGGCCTCCCACATTCTTCTTCTTCAGTGATGCATTACTTATCCAGAACCTCTTTCCTTTCCGTATAAAGTTGGAGATTTGTTTCTCCATCTCATTAAAGAATGCTCTTGGAATTTGGATAACGATTGGATTGTAGCTGTAGATTGCTTTAGGTAGTACTGACATTTTCACAATGTTGAGTCTTCCTATCCATGAGCATGGTGTGTTTTTCCACTTAACGTAGGTCTTTCGTGGTTTCTTGCAGTAGTGTTTTGTAGTTTTCTTTCTATGGATTTGTTATGTCCCTGGTTAGATTTATTCCTAAGCACTTTATCTTCTTGGGGGCTATTGTAAATGGTATTGATTTGGTGATTTCCTTTTTGAAGGTTTCTTTGTTGGTGTAGAGGAATTCTACTGATTTTTGTATTTCAATCTTGTATCCTGCTACTTTGCTGGTACCTTATATTAGTTTTAGTACCTTTCTTGCAGATTGTTTGTGGTTTCTCTGTATAAGATCATTAAAAAAATATATCATCTGCAAATAGGGATAGTTTTACTTTTTCCTTACTAATTTGGATGCCCTTTATTTCTTTTTCTTGCCTGGCTATGATTTCCATCACGATGTTGAATGTGAGTGATGATAACGGGCATCTTTGTCTGGTTACCATTCTCAAGGGGAATGCTTTTAGTCTCTCTCCATTTAGAATGATGTTGGCTGTTGGTTTTGTATAAATGCCCTTTATTATATTGAGAAATTGCCCTCCTGTTCCTATTTTTCTGAGAGTTTTTATCAGGAATGGGTGTTGGGCTTTGTTAAATGCCTTTTCTGTATAGATTGATACGATCAGGTGATTTTTTTTCTTTTATGTTATTTATGTGGTGGATTATGTTGAATGATTTTCTAATGTCGAACCATCCCTGCATACCTAGTATGAATCCCACTTGGTCATGGTGAATTATTATTAATTGATACGTTGTTGAATTCTATTGGCTAGACTTTTATTGAGGATTTTGGCATCTATGTTCATGAGGGATATAGGTCTGTAACTTTCTTTTTTTTTGGTCTCTTTATCTGGTTTTGGTATCAGGGATATGCTGGCATCATAGAACGAGTTTGGGAGTATTCTGTCCTTTTCTATGCTCTGAAATACCTTTAGTAGTAGTGGTGTTAACTCTTCTCTGAAAGTTTGGTAGAACTCTGCAGTGAAGCTGTCCGGGCCAGGGCTTTTGTGGGGGGGGGGTTTGGTTACCTTTTCAATCTCTTCTTTTGTTACGGGTCTATTTAGTTGTTCTACCTCTGTTTGTGTTAGTTTAGGTAGGTACTGTTTTTCTAGGAATTCATCCATTTCTTCTAGATTTTCAAATTTGTTAACTCTTGCCTGAAAGTTTGGTAGAATTTTCCAGTGAAGCCATCTGGGCCAGGGCTTTTTTTCTTGGGATTTTTTTTTTTAATAATTTTTATTGTGCTTTAAGTGAAAGTTTACAAATCAAACCAGTCTGTCACATATAAGCTTATATACACCTTACTCCATACTCCCACTTACTCTCCCCCTAATGTGTCAGCCCGCTCCCTCCTTACAGTCTCTCCTTTCATGTCAGTTTTGCCACTTTCTAACCCTCTGTACCCTCCCATCTCCCCTCCAGACAGGAGATGCCAACACAGTCTCAAGTGTCCACCTGATACAAGTAGCTCACTCTTCATCAGCATCGCTCTCCAACCCATTGTCCAGTCCCTTCCATGTCTGATGAGTTGTCTTCGGGAATGGTTCCTGTCCTGAGCCAACAGAAGGTTTGGGGACCATGACCGCCGGGATTCTTCTAGTCTCAGTCAGACCATTAAGTCTGCTCTTTTTATGCAAATTTTGGGTCTGCATCCCACTATTCTCCTGCTCCCTCAGGGGTTCTTTGTTGTGCTCCCTGTCAGGGAAGCCATCGTTTGTGGCCAGGCACCATCTAGTTCTTCTGGTCCCAGGAGGATGTAAGTCTCTGATTCATGGGGCCCTTTCTGTCTCTTGGGCTCATAGTTATCGTGTGACCTTGGTGATCTTCACTCTCCTTTGATCCAGGTGGGTTGAGACCAATTGATGCATCTTAGGTGGCTGCTTGTTAGCATTTAAGACCCCAGACGCCACACTTCAAAGTGAGATGCAGAATGTTTTCATAATAGAATTATTTTGCCAATTGACTTAGAAGTCCTCTTAAGCCGTAGTCCCCAAACCCCTGCCCTTGCTCCGCTGACCTTTGAAGCATTCAGTTTATCCCGGAAACTTCTTTGCTTTTGGTCCAGTCCAGTTGAGCTGACCTTCCGTGTATTGAGTACTGTCCTTCCCTTCACTTAAAGCAGTTCTTATCTACTAACTAGTCAGTAAATACCCCTCTCCCACCCCCATCCCTCCTCCCCTCGTGACCACAAAAGTATGTGTTCTCAGTTTATACTATTTCTCAAGATCTCATAATAGTGGCCTTATTCAATATTTGTCCTTCTACATCTGACTAATTTCACTCAGCATAATGCCTCCCAGGTTCCTCCATTTATGAAATGTTTCACAGATCCGTTACCGTTCTTTATCGATACGTAGTATTCCATTGTGTGAATATACCATAATTTATTTAACCATTCATCCATTGATGGACACCTTGGTTGCTTCCAGCTTTTTGCTATTGTGAACAGAGCTGTGATAAACATGGGTGTGCATATATCTGTTCGTGTGAAGGCTCTTATTTCTCTAGGGTATATTCCGAGGAGTGGGATTTCTGGGTTGTATGGTAGTTCTATTTCTAACTTTTTAAGGAAATACCAGATAGATTTGCAAAGTGGTTGTACCATTTGACATTCCCACCAGCAGTGTATAAGAGTTCCAATCACTCCGCAGCCTCTCCAACATTTATTATTTTGTGTTTTGTGGATTAATGCCAGGTTTGCTGGAGTGAGATGGAATCTCATTGTAGTTTTCATTTGCATTTCTCTAATGGCTAATGATCGAGAGCATTTTCTCATGTATCTGTTAAAAAAATATATATATATCTGTTAGCTGCCTGAATATCTTCTTTAGTGAAGTGTGTGTTCATATCCTTTGCCCACTTTTTGATTGGGTTGTTTGTCTTTTTGTGGTTGAGTTTTAACAGAATCATATAGATTTTAGAGATCAGGTGCTGGTCGGAGATGTCATAGCTGAAAATTTTTTCCCAATCTGTAGGTAGTCTTTTTACTCTTTTGGTGAAGTCATTAGATGAGCATAGGTGTATGATTTTTACGAGCTCCCAGTTATCTGGTTTCTCTTCATCATTGTTTATAATGTTTTGTATTCTGTTTATGTCTTGTATTAGGGCTCCTAAGGTTGTCCCTATTTTTTCTTCCATGATCTTTATCGTTTTAGTCTTTATGTTTAGGTCTTTGATCCACTTGGAGTTAGTTTTTGTGCATGGTGTGAGGTATGGGTCCTGTTTCATTTTTTTGCAAACGAATATCCAGTTATGCCAGCACCGTTTGTTAAAAACACTATCTTTTCCCCAATTAACTGACACTGGGCCTTTGTCAAATATCAGCTGCTCATACATGGATGGATTTATATCTGGGTTCTCAATTCTGTTCCATTGTCTATGTGCCTGTTTTTGTACCAGTACCAGGCTGTTTTGACTACTGTGGCTGTATAATAGGTTCTGAAATCAGGTAGAGTGAGGCCTCCCACTTTCTTCTTCTTTTTCAGTAATGCTTTGCTTATCCGGGGCTTCTTTCCCTTCCATATGAAGTTGGTGATTTGTTTCTCCATCACATGAAAAATGTCATTGGAATTTGGATCGGAAGTGCATCGTATGTATAGAGGGCTTTTGGTAGAATAGACATTTTTACTATGTTAAGTCTTCCTACCCATGAGCAAGTTATGTTTTTCCACTTATGTAGGTCCTTTTTTTTTTTAGGTCCTTTTAAGTTTCTTGCAGTAGTACTTTGTAGTTTTCTTTGTATAGGTCTTTTACATCTTTGGTAAGATTTATTCCTAAATATTTTATCTTCTTGGGGGCTACTGTGAATGGTATTGATTTGGTTATTTCCTCTTCGATGTTCTTTTTGTTGATGTAGAGGAATCCAAGTGATTTTTGTATGTGTATCGTATCACCTGAGACTCTGCCAAACTCTTCTATTAGTTTCAGTAGCTTTCTGGAGGATTCCTTAGGGTTTTCTGTGTATAAGATCATGTCATCTGCAAATAGAGATAATTTTACTTCTTCCTTGCCAATCCAGATGCCCTTTATTTCTTTGTCTAGCCTAATTGCTCTGGCTAGGACTTCTAGCACAATGTTGAATAAGAGCGGTGATAAAGGGTATCCTTGTCTGGACCTCGTTCTCAAGAAAAATGCTTTCAAGCTCTCTCCATTTAGGGTGATGTTGGCTGTTGGCTTTGTATAGATGCCCTCTGTTATGTTGAGGAATTTTCCTTCAATTCCTATGTTGCTGAGAGCTTTTATCATGAATGGGTGTTGGACTTTGTCAAATGCCTTTTCTGCATCAATTGATAAGATCATGTGGTTTTTCTCTTTTGCTTTTTTTATATGGTGGATTACATTAATGGTTTTTCTAATATTAAACCTGCCTTGCATACCTGGTATAAATCCCACTTGGTCGTGGTGAATTATTTTTTTGATATGTTTTTGAATTCTATTGGCTAGAATTTTATTGAGGATTTTTGCATCTATGTTCATGAGGGATGTAGGTCTGTAATTTTCTTTTTTTGTGTTGTCTTTACCTGGTTTTGGTATCAGGGATATGGTGGCTTCATAGAATGAGTTAGGTAGTATTCCATCATTTTCTATGCTTTGAAATACCTGTAGTAGTAGTGGTGTTAACTCTTCTCTGAAAGTTTGGTAGAACTCTGTAGTAAAGCCATCCGGGCCAGGGCTTTTTTTTTGTTGGGAGTTTTTTGATTACTGTTTCAATCTCTTTTTTTGTTATGGGTCTATTTAGTTGTTCTACTTCTGATTGTATTAGTTTAGGTAGGTAGTGTTTTTCCAGGAATTCATCCATTTCTTCTAGGTTTGCAAATTTGTTAGAGTACAATTTTTCATAATAATCTGATATGATTCTTTTAATTTCAGTTGGGTCTGTTGTGATATGGCCTATCTCGTTTCTTATTCTGGTTATTTGTTTCCTTTCCTGTATTTCTTTATTCAGTCTGGCCAATGGTTTATCAATTTTGTTAATTTTTTCGAAGAACCAGCTTTTGGCTTTGTTAATTCTTTGAATTGTGTTTCTGTTCTCTAATTCATTTAGTTCAGCTCTAATTTTTATTATTTGTTTTCTTCTCGTGCATGATGGATTCTTTTGTTGCTCGCTTTCTATTTGTTCAAGTTGTAGGGACAGTTCTCTGATTTTGGCTCTTTCTTCTTTATGTAGGTGTGCATTTATCGATGTAAATTAACCTCTGAGCACTGCTTTTGCTGTGTCCCAGAGGTTTTGATAGGAAGTGTTTTCATTCTCATTTCATTCTATGAATTTCTTTATTCCCTCCTTAATGTCTTCTATAACCCAGTCTTTTTTCAGCAGGGTATTTTTCAGTTTCCAAGTATTTGATTTCTTTTCCCTAATTTTTCTGTTATTGATTTCCACTTTTATGGCCTTGTGGTCTGAGAAGATGCTTTGTAATATTTCCATGTTTTGGATTCTGCAAGGTTTGTTTTATGACCTAATATGTGGTCTATTCTAGGGAATGTTCCATGTGTGCTAGAAAAAAAAAAAGTATACTTTGCAGCAGTTGGGTGGAGTGTTCTGTATAAGTCTATGAGTTCAAGTTGGTTGATTGTAGCAATTAGGTCTTCCGTGTCTCTATTAAGCTTCTTACTGGAAGTCGTGTCCTTCTCCAAAAGTGGTGTGTTGAAGTCTCGTACTATAATTTTGGAGGTGTCTATATCACTTTTCAGTTCTGTTAAAGTTTGTTTTATGTATCTTGCAGCCCTGTCATTGGGTGCATAAATATTTAATATGGTTACATCTTCCTGGTCTATTGTCCCTTTAATCATTATGTAGTGTCCTTCTTTATTCTTTGTGGTGGATTTAACTTTAAAATCTATTTTGTCAGAAATTAATATTGCTACTCCTGCTCTTTTTTGCTTGTTTTTTGCCTTGTATTTTTTTTTCCTTCCTTTGAGTTTTAGTTTGTTTGTGTCTCTAAGTCTAAGGTGTGTCTCTTGCAGGCAGCATATAGGTGGATCGTGTTTCTTTATCCAGTCTGAGACTCTCTGTCTCTTTATTGGTGCATTTAGTCCATTTACATTCAGCATAATTATAGATATGTGTTTTTTTTTTTAGTGCTGTTATTTTGATGCCTTTTTATGTGTGTTGTTGACAATTTCATTTTTCTACTTATTTGTTTGTGCAGAGATGTTTTTCTTTGTTAATTGTGTGTTCCTCATTTTCATAATAGTTGAATTTTTGTTTGCTGAGTCATTATGTTTTTCTTGGTTTTATTTTGAGTTATGGAATTGTTAGACTTTTTTCTGGTTACTTTAATATTTACCCCTATTTTTCTAAGTAAAAACCTAACTTGTATTGTCCTATATTCCCCTGTTTCCCTTTCCATACGGCAGTTCTATGCCTCCTGTATTTAGTCCCTCTTTTTGATTATTGTGATCTTTTACATATTGACGTCAATGATTCCCTGTTTTGAGCATTTTTCTCTTTTTTAAATTAATCTTAATTTGTTTTTGTGATTTCCCTATTTGAGTTGATATCAGGATGTTCTATTCTGTGACCTTGTGTTGTGCTGGTATCTGATATTATTGATTTTCTGACCAATTTCCTTTAGTATTTCTTGTAGCTTTGGTTTGGTTTTTGCAAATTCTCTAAGCTTGTGTTTATCTGTAAATGTTTTAATTTCACCTTCATATTTCAGAGAGAGTTTTGCCGGGTATATGATCCCTGACTGGCAGTTTTTCTCCTTCAGTGCTCTATATATGTCATCCCATTGCCTTCTTGACTGCATGGTTTCTGCTGAGTAGTCTGAACTTATTCTTATTGATTCTCCTTTGTAGGGGACCTTTCTTTTATCCCTGGCTTCTTTTAAAATTTTCTCTTTATCTTTGGTTTTGGCAAGTTTGATGATAATATGTCTTGGTGATTTTCTTTTTGGATCGATCTTATATAGGGTTCGGTGAGCATCCTGGATAGATATCCTTTCATCTTTCATGATGTCAGGGAAGTTTTCTGCCAACAGATCTTCAACTATTCTCTCTGTATTTTCTGTTATCCCTCCCTGTTCTGGGACTCCAATCACATGCAAGTTATTCTTCTTGATAGACTCCCATATGATTCTTAGGGTTTCTTCATTTTTTTAATTCTTTTATCTGATTTTTTTCCAGCTATATTCGTGTCAATTCCCTTATCCTCCAAATCCCCCACTCTGCATTCCAATTCCTCAATTCTGCTCCTCTGACTTCCTATTGAGTTGTCTAATTCTGTAATTTTACTGTTAATCTTTTGGATTTCTGAATGCTGTCTCTCTATGGATTCTTGCAGCTTATTAATTTTTCCACTATGTTCTTGAATAATCTTTTTGAGTTCTTCAACTGCTTTATCAGTGTGTTCTTTGGCTTTTTCTGTAGATTGCCTTATTTCATTTATGAGGTCATTCCTGATGTCTTGAAGCATTCTGTAAATTAGTTTTTTATATTCTGCATCTGGCACTTCCAGGGTTGTATCTTCATTTGGGAAAGATTTTGATTTTTTAATTTCGCGAGTTGTAGAAGCAATCATGGTCTGCTTCTTTATGTGGTTTGATATTGACTGCTGTCTCCGACCCATCTATAAGATATTGTAATGATTTATTTTATATTTGCTCACTGAGTCTTATCTTGTTTTGTTTTCTTTCAATGTATGTAGATGGGCTACTAGATTGCACAGTCTTGTTTGTTGTAGGCTTTGAATCACTTATGTCCTATTATCAGCTGGTTTGGGCTATTACCAGATATATAAGCCTAAGACTCCATTCACTATTCTTGAGTAGAATCTGATTTTGGGTCACCAAGTGTGTGATGCAGACTGTCACCTATCCACCTAGAGGAGTAGCAGTGCTGGTTGTGTGTACCAGATTCTAGTAGCAGCAGGGGGTCACACTCCAGGGTGGGCAGGATGCTGACAGGTTTCCCCCAAGTTCCAGTGAGGTAGGTGTGTCTCTATTCCTAAAGCACTTTGGTGGGTGGCCTCTGCAGCTGTACCTTATGCACCCAATGCATGTACCTCTACAGATTGGTAGGTGTCACCATCCTCAGGCCCCTCAGGCAGGCGGTTAGGTGGTCTGGGGGGAGCTTCAGCCCTCAGTTCCCTGTTGTGGGTCAGTGAGGGCTCTGTTGAATATGCAGAGATATCAGACCTGGGAAACTTGTCTTTCCAGTAATCTGCTAAAATAATTACAGTCAGATCCCTATCAGAATTACCTTTGCATTATAATAGCCACCTTGTTCTCTGTAGGGATGAAAGCCCAAGACTGTGGATCTCATATGCTTGGCTGGAGCTGGTTCTGTTTTTTTAGTCCAATTTCGGGAAGTCAGGGAAGGATTTTTTGGTCCCTGGGTTTTTTGTAGTTGCTTCTCTCAGGCCAGGAGAATGGGTTAGGAAAAGACCAAAAAAAAAAAAAAAAAAAGAAAGAAAGAAACTGCAGAGCGCTTCATTCTCTGGCTCAGGAAATTCCAATGTTAATGAAACCACCTGGGAAAGGGAGGGGAGGGATCAGATAGATAGGAGAGAATAGCACCCAGGAATATAGACAAAGTTACTTTTCTTGCTTGGTGATGTCTGTTTTATCTGAGATTCCCGAGGGGTGTGTAGCCTGTGTGTGTTGGCTGGGTCAAGGTTGCCCCCGAGGGTCAGGCCTGAGTCCTGTGCTTATGCTGTCTCAAAAGCCATTGTCAGTTCCCCCGCTCCCAGTCCAAAACCCAGCGCCAAGGTTCCCTGGCTGGAACGCTGCACTCCAGGCTCCCAAATCAGTTGCTGCCTCCCGGTGACTTCTCCTCCTGTCAGCCACATCGCTGCGTTGCCTGTGTGCACTGGCTGGGCTTCCCCTGAGGTCACTTCTAGGGGCTAGGGCTGAGTCCCATGTTTGCGCCATCTCAGGATGCCATGCTCAGCTCCCCTGAGCCCAGTCCAAAGCCTGGCGCCAAGGTTTTTTGACTGGAATGCTGGCTCCAGGCTCCGAAAGCAGTCATTGCTTCCCTGTGGTTGCTCATTCTCAGTCTCTGTCACTCAGGTCAACTCTTTAGATCTGTGTTTGATGGTCAGGGTTTGTAGATTGTCACGTATGTGATCGATTCACTTGTTTTTCCGAGTCTTTGTTGCAAGAGGGATCCAAGGTAGCCTCTACCTAGTCAGCCATCTTGGCCCCGCCTCTCGGATTCTCCATCATTTTTTTGAGAAATAAACTTTCAGTCATATTTTATTTATTTACTTAATTATTTAATTTATATATTTTATGTAGGCCATGTCTTTTTTTTTTTTTTTTACTCTATGGTTGCTTTTAACAATATTTTTTTCTTTGTATTCACGTACTTAAGCTTTACTAGATTATATCTTGGTTCTGATATATTTTTCCTTTGCTTTCTTTGTATAACTTTGACATCCCGAATCTTAGGACTCAGATGTTTCATTATTTTTAGTCATTAGTTTTTGAATACTTTCTCCTATATTTTTAGAAGGAACAGATTTCCTCCACATTTTTCTGAATATATGCGTGTCATATTTACAATCAAGTCCTGAGTTTTTTTTTTTTTAGTAAATTGATTGTTTTCCTAGCTGAGTATAAGAATTGTGGAATTTCACTGGAGGTTTGGTGAGACGGGAGAAGTGAGGGGTACTAGTTAGGAGAGAGAACATCTACAGAGACTAGGGGCATATCCTGGTATTGCAGAGGGGCCAAGTTGAGACCTGTGTTCACAAACTTGAGACTGTGAAGAGTCAGCATGGTGTGGGCTTTTCTCCAGCCTGTTTCATTGATCTTTGTAGAGCTTTCAGATGTGGTAACCGGCTGAGAATGTTTAACAGGACAATGGGGAAAGACTTTTCAGGTCTCTGCAAAAAAGCCCCACACTGTAAAGGAAAAAAGTAAATGTTATCAATAAAAGACTAATATTACCAGTGAAAGAATCTGTATGTGATTATCAGTTGTTTCTTCCGAAAATCGAAAGCAATGGAACAGATTAGTTTTGTATTTCATATATGTGAGTGTATGTATATATATATATATATATTTGTTTTTGTATTGTCAGCTCTCATCCAGTCAGCCCCCAACTCATGGCAACCCCAAGTACAACAGAAGAAACTACTGTTCAGTCATGTGCCAACCCTATGATCAGTTGTGGATGGAGCAGGTGTGGCCCGTAGGGTTTATACTGGCTGATTTTCAAAAGTAGATTGCCAGGACTTTTTTTCTAGTCTTAGTCTGGAAGACTCTTCTAATACCTTTTCACCATCACAGCAACACACAAGCTGCCACTGACAGATGGGTAGTGGCTGCTCGTGAGGTGTATTTGTGATATGCATTGACTGGGAATTGAACAGTGTCTCCCACATGGAAGGTGAGAATTCTACCACTGAACCACAAACACTGTACACACACACACTCACACACATACATGCACACATGCACACACATAAAGCACTAATATTTATTGAATACAACCTCGTTAAAAATTTTCTACCATCCCTTCCTGGGATAAGTGACTATACATTTTAAATAAACACAAACTCAGGAGTCTAAAATTGAGAAAAAAAATCAGTTTTAAGTGAACACTTCTCTGGTTTTGCAAATCAGCAGGATGGTAAGAGATCCTAAAATCCTAAAATCCATTGAGCCCTTTCACTGTCTCAGACACTATCTAGACATTTAATGTACATAATCGCATTTAATTCTTACAGTATACCTTAATCCAGATTTACGGATACAGAAACAAGCTAGAATGTTAAGTAATTTCCCCAAATCGCCTTTCCAATCAGTGTTGGATCTGGCCTCTTTAATCCTTAGTTCTTGTATATACGAAGTAAGACATTTTAATAATATAATCTAATATCCCTTATAGGTCTCAAATAATATTCTGGAGTAATGAAGCCCGTCCTCTTTTATCTAACTGTGGGTACTAGTCAAATGAAACAGAATTCTCCCAGTTGGTCTCTTTGTTCTAAGTGCACATCTCATTTGATCTCCAATTTTTTTTTAAGCAGAGTCAAGTGAAATAACCAGGGTTTTGGCCCCCACAGACTTGGACATTGGGGGTCAATTAAAGGAGAAAAAAGGAGTATCTAAGGTTTGAGGATGCGAGGCCTTATACATAAAATATAGCAACTCATCCTTCTGGCTTTCAACAGTTGAACCTATGAGAATTTGGTTAGATTAGGTGTGAAATGGCTTATTCCACTTCACTGGAACAAGATAAAAAGAAAGCAAGATCTTGAAACTATAAGGAGCCCCCAGGATATGAACTTCTGAGGTATGTACAAGCAGTAGTTATGAACCAACCCCCCTGAATCTTCTTATGTTAAAAATTTGAAGTATATACAATGGTTCGTAATAACAAATGGGCACTCCTTTGCAATGCTCACCAAAACATTATTATGTTTAAGAATTTTTTGTGGATTTGGAAGTGTTTCTTTAATGTTTTGATGCACAGAAAGGTAGATTATTTATTATCTAGTAAGACAAACATTTGACTAAATGATGTTAAATATGATCCCTACCAAACTGTTCTGACTGATGTACAAATCCGACTTAAAGATGGACATAGGAACTGAACTGGTTTGTAATCCGGGAACTGCCTGTAATCAATATATCTGCCAATGGAGGAATATTGCACAAAAGAAGATGAAATTATTTTGTAATTCCAAAAAGCCCTAAGAACAGAACCTTCACAAGTGGTCACGGGTTTTATGTTATAGAGAATGACCAGTGATAGGAGCAATTAGGAATGAAAGCTACAATGTGTCTGTGGGAATTTCCTCCTTGTAAATTTTAGCAGATAAAGAAGAGATTCCCACCTCAGAAAGAGGTTTTCGTTTAATGCAGAATATACTGATTGTGACACGATCTCTCAGCACCATCTGAGAGTCTATGTGAGGAGAGTTTGTCCTTAAAGTTTTTAAAATAATTCAATGGACTATTAACAGGAAGTTTTGCCTTGTAAAACTGCTTCCTCCCAAAATACAAACTCAAGCACTTAGGACAAGGAGAATCATCATGATATTACTGAAGCTAGTTGATTTTGGTTAACTCTAATCTCAGAGAGATATTTTGGTCGTGTGGTTTTCCATTCCAGAGGAAACACTTTCTTTTCACAGGAAACAGATCAGTTCTACGTCATACTGGAAAAGCCAAAAATGACTATAAAGGGTAGAAAGAGGTAATCTGAACCTATGAAAAGTCTACAATGTATTACTTTGGAGTGGTGTGACTTTAGTTAAGATAGTTAACCTTTCTGGTCCTGAAGCCCCTTAATGGTTAAACAAATGGAATGGACAAAGGAAATTGACTGTTACTGAGGACCTACTATGTGCTGAACACTGCTCAGCATGCACACAGAGCTCACTTAATTCCATCTTCACTAATCCCAACCTCCTGCGATGTAGTTAGGGTTGATTTAGCTGAGGCAAAACAACTAATTTGCTCATTGGTCTTGGCCTGATCGTCTGTAGAACTTTTTGAAAGTATGCATTATCTGTACCTTTTTCAAAATAAATTCAGAAGGCTGTAATTGGTACACTTACATATTTTATGCCCACTAAATTGATCCTTTTTTTTTTTTTTTTTTAACTCTACAGACTTCAGCAATATGCCTCTTCTGATCATCAAGAGAGACAGTCAGTTTAGTCCCACCTTGTAGCCACAGGAACAATATTCTACAAGTTATAATGTAACAAAGGAGGCCATGCTTCTGGTGATGAAATAATGAAAGCTGATGACATCAATGGAAATAGACCCAAAGCTCTAAGTTAACTCACATGTTTAATGTCCGTAAGGTTTCAGCCCTAGATTTACAGGGTCCTGGGCTAGTAAAATTATCTTCCATCATCTAACAACATGCGTATTTTCAATATAGAAAATAAAATAGCCATTTTAACTATTATCAAATAATCTCTGATGTTCTGAGTGCTATCTGTGCATCTGGGAAACAAATTAAAAATGTGTATCCCTCATAATTATTGGCCCGTGGTACATGACGTATGCCCAATGCTTGCTATTGGAAACACCACCAAACTGACTTAACACCTTTGTTCTTCATTTAAGCCTGAAAAAAACAACGAAAAGAGGAAAGTACCCTGAGAAGTTCTTCTACAATTTCTTAGCAAGGTATGATAAAGACTGATTTTTGAATTGAACTAACAACCTTTTATCAATATGAACTATCACTGATTAAGTGGTTAAAAGCTATGGCTGCTAACCAAAAGGCCTGTAGTTTGAATCCACCAGGAGCTCCTTGGAAACGCTATGAGGCAGTTCTACTCTGTCCTATAGGGTTGCTATGAGTCAGAAGTGACTCAATGGCAAGGATTTTTTTTTTTTTTTTGAAGGCAAACATTGGGTTCATTTCAGTAGACAAACAAAACGTTGAGAGCCTACTATAGAAGTCAGCAGAAGACATATGCAAGGCAGACGAGATAGAATGATACATTGGTTAGGAACCTACCTCCAAATAGGGTGGCCAACTGTCCTGATTTGTCCAGAACTGACTGTGGGGTTCTTGAGTTGCTGGACTTTCATTTTTAAAACCAGAACAGCCCGAGGAGTACCGGGACAAGCCGGTGACCCTATCCTCAAAAGTCAAGTGAGAAAACCAGGCATGCAATTTCAATTAAGTAGGCAGTAATTTCAATGACATTGCTGTATCAACACCCTTGTTCATCGTTATAATAAAACAGTAAACCAGCCACCCTTGAGTTGGTTCCAACTCATAGTGACTCCATGTGTGTCAGAGTAGAACTGCACTCCAAAGAGTGCTTCAGAAGAAAGGTCTGGTGATCAAATTTCAAAAACATCCAACATTAGAAACCCTATGGAGCGTAGGTCTGCTCTGACACACATTGGGTCTCCATGAGTCAGAGTTGACTCAAGGGTAATTGATTGTAAGGTTATAGTAAGGTTATCATAATGACTTTTGGGCTCCTGGAGGAGAAACCACATGTCTATGTGAAGGGTCTTGCATTTTTTACTTAATTCTCACAAAAAAGAAACATTAGGATTAAATGCCTGTGGAATCTGAAGCCTGTGGATAATGATGTTGTCAGCACCTAGAAAGGCGACTGCTCCCCTCTCTTCCTGGGGCTGTTTCAGTTCCCTCCAATCCAGTCTCCTACAGGTATATTTGTTTGAAACTCTTTGCTCACCCCAGAGTATCCTGTGTAATCACTAAAACACACGCAAGATCACTCCACACTCTAACGGCATCTCATCTTATCCAGAACCAAATGTAAATCCTCATCATAGCCTGATATTTGCCACATAAATGCCCACATACCCTACCCCATTCCTTCTTATTTCCTTGGCATTGGGCATACTGGTTTCCTTCCTGAGGGGGAGGAAAAAAAAAAAAAAAAAACTAAACTAAATATGGCTTTTCATATGCTGTTAATTTTGGGGAGAATATTCTTCAAACAGATCTTTCCAAACACTGCTTCCCCTTAGAGGCTTTCGTGAGATGTCTTATGTATCTGAAAATGCTCTATCTCCTTACTCTCTTTTATTTATTGTTATATAATATTATATTGTAAGTTTGAGTTTACTGATCGACCTATTAATATTTTTTTTTCTTTTTCTTGTGCTTTAAGTGAAAGTTTATAAATCAAGTCAGTCTCTCATACAAAAATTTATATACACCTTGCTATGTACTCCTAGTTACTCTCCCCCTAATGAGACAGCACAATCCTGCTCTCTACCCTGTATTCCCCATGTCCATTCTGCCAGCTTCTGTCCCCCTCTGCCTTCCCATATCCCCTCCAGACAGGAGCCGCCCACATAGTCTCATGTGTCTACTTGATCCAAGAAGTTGACTCCTCACCAGTATTATTTTCTATCCCATTGTCCAGTCCAAAGAGTTGGTTTTGGGAATGGTTCTAGTCTTGGGCTAACAGAAAATCTGGGGACCGTGACCTCCAGAGTCCTTCTAGTCTCATTCAGACCATTAAGTCTGGTCTTTTTAAGAGAATTTAAGGTCTGCATCCCACTGCTCTCCTGCTCCATCCAGGATTCTCTGTTGTGTTCCCTGTCAGGGAGTCAGTGGTTGTAGCCAGGCACCATCTAGTTTTTCTGGTTTCAGGCTGATTTACTCTCTGAGTTATGTGGCCCTTTCTGTCTCTTGGGCTCATCATTACTTTGTGTCTTTGGTGTTCTTCATTCTCCGTTGCTCCAGGTGAGTCGAGACCAATTGATGCATCTTAGATGGCTGCTTGCTAGTGTTTAAGACCCCAGACGCCACTCACCATAGTGGGATGTAGAATGTTTTCTTAATAGATTTTATTATGCCAGTTGACCTAGATGTTCCCTGAAACCATGGTCCCTAGACCCCCGCTCCTACTACTCTGGCCTTTAAAGCATTCAGTTTATTCAGGAAATTTCTTTGTTTTTGGTTTAGTGATTGACCCATTAAATTTTAACTACATGATTAGAGGGGCTTGTAGGTTTTAATCACCTGTGTATCTCAGTACCAACAGCACTGCAGTAAAATAGAAAATTGGCCAACATATTTGAGTTAATGAATCCAGCACATTGTTGGTGACGACAATCTCTGTTAGATCATCCGTTTTTTTTTTTTCTACAAAGTTAAGCAGCTCATGGCTCCATCTAATTGCTACCATCCCAACTAGCATCCTCATATAATGACATCATGCATCTATCATGTTCCCTGATGTTGCATTTTTTTCACTGTTAGTATTTGTCAAGGAGACAACTAGGAAATGTATCCATTTTTCTATCACAAACTCACAATTTTAGTCATGCTTATCAAAATTGTTGCTGATCTGTCCTGTTTAAAAATCAGTAATCCAAGATTACTACTCAAACTGATACCCTGGAAGGAATGCAGTATCAGGGTTCTCCCATCAGACAGAAGCGTATAAGGGAACGCAGGAAATCCCACACGTAGACTGGGTTAAGGAGGAAAGTGCGTGTACGGTAGAAATACAAGAAGTGTCATAGTAACAATTTATGTTTGTTTAGGAGACTGAGTTCAGGAAAAAAGCAAATTAAAAGAATTGAGATGACATAAATAAAAAAGAGAACATATAAAAAGTTGAGTTACAATATTCCCATTGAAAGGTTTGGGAATAAAAAGTAGAAAAATTCATCAGAAAGGAAAATTCCTTTACTTTCATCTCTTCTAAATTATTCTAAATGATTAATATTTGATTCAGTTTCATTACATTGCATAATGAGGTCCTAAGATAATTGCAATCATATGGAATCTCTAAATCAATGTAGAAGACAGGGTATACATCTCATATCTGCTTTTCTAGTTGAACAGGTTTGCAACTGTCTGACTCTGCTGGCATCTACTATATGAAAACCAAACTACAGGAGAAGAAAACGAACGCCCTGTTCAGTCTCCATGTGGGTCCCTGGGTGGTGAAAACAGTTAAGGAGCTGGGCTGCTAATCCAAAGGTTAGAGGTTCAACTCCACCCAGAGGTACGTTGAAAGAAAGGCCTGGTGATCTACTTCCAAAAAAATCACTCATCAAAAACCCTGTGGAGTACAGTTCTACTCTTACACACGTGGGATCCCTATGAGTCAGAACAGACTCCTCAGCAAAATTTTTAATTATTTTTTTAAACTCAATATGCTTTGACCTAGTTGCAAATATGGAATAAAACTAAATCTCTTGCAAAAATCTCAATTATTATGCAATTCGAGTTAAGATAAATTAGGCATTATGCACAAAGTCATTTACCAAACAATAAGTAATCTTTGGAAACCCTGGTGGCATAATGGTTAACAGCTACAGCCGCTAACCAAAATGTCAGCTGTTCAAATCCCTAGGTTCTCCTTGAAAGTCATATGGGACAGTTCTACAGGGTCACTATGAGTGGGAATTGACTCGATGGCGACGAGTCTGGTTTTGGGTTAAGTAATCTTGGTATTTGAAAAAACTAGAAATTTGAAGCAAGAACAGATGTGAATTCGGATTCCACCGTTAATTCTATTTGAGAAAGTTGTCATATCTATGAATACTACTTTCTTTGTTCAAAAAAAGTGGATATTTATGCCTAAATTTACAGAATTTGGGGGTGGCTTAAAAGAGGTAAAGTGAACAAATTCCTATGTATCTAAGAGCTTCCAATTTATGCTAGTTATCAACCTCCTACCCCTTATTATATTTCCGTTATCATGCTACTTATTGTTGAGGACAGTGGAAAAAATATGAAAAAAATGTGTATTATAGAATCTGTGACTTTATCACATGCACTTTATCTATGGAGAGAAATGAAAGCTGTGTAGAAAAATCTATGCATTTAGTTTCAAATTCTTCAGGGCTTCAGAAAACAAAAACGTCAGTAGGGATGGGATAATATTCAAATAATATTTTATATACAGTGTGAACTTAGTAGGGCATGAGAGAGCCCTCGTGGCTGAATTGTTAAGTGCTTGACTGCTAGCCACCTAGTGACTCCACAGGATACAGACCTGGTGATATGCTCCTGTAAAGATTAGTCTAGAAAACCCTATGGGTCAATTTTTCTCTGTCATATATGGTGTTGCTCTGAGTAGAAAATTGACCTAACAGTATCTAACATCAGTAGGCATGCAGTACCTTTACAGTTCAAGGACAGTGATTTCAAATGGTGGGTACATTTTTTAAAAAGACACAAAAGTGATAGAGAACATGAGAGAGTAGTAAGGGATCGTCTGGCTGGATTAGTTCTGGGGAAAGAAGGCCAGAAAATAACAATGTAGAGGATATAGAATTTCAGCATACAGGTTGCCGAGCCATATGTCAGTTATTGTTGTAGATATGCCCTGTGCAGTTGATAGATGCTAGGGAAATGCAGAATCTATGTTGGCCAACTGTTAAGCACTCAACTGCTAACAAAAGGTTGGCAGTTAGAATCCACACAGAGGTGCCTCGGAAAAAAGTCCTGGAGTTCTACTTCAGAAAAATCAGCCTCTAAAAACCCTATGGAGCACAGTTCTGCTCTGCCACACATGAAGTCACCGTGAGACAGTCAGAATTGACTCCACAACAACTTCTTTTTTTTTTTAATGACTGTAACCCCTTGAAAATCATGTCTAATGGGACTGGCCAGGACCCATTCCAGGGAGGATAATACTTTAGTTAAGTAAAAAAAAAAGTATGTGGTACATTAATTTGTATACTTAAAAACCACATTTCTCTATGACTTGCTCATTTGCTTACCAAATAATACATGGGGAAGAGGTTGGAACATTCAGTTCTGATACTGAACTCAACAAAAGTTGAAGAGATGGAAAGACAAAAATTGATTCTAAACAAACATTAGCTAATTCGAAATTCATCTTTATGCTCTGGTTTTGTCAAGCATCATTTATTGTTTGGTTTTTGTTTTTCTTTCAAGGAAATTAAAGCAATAAGTTTTCATGGAGAAATGGAATCAAACTTCAAATGATTTCATTTTGTTGGGACTTCTTCCCCCAAATCAAACTGGCATGCTGCTCTTGTTCCTTATCCTCCTTGTATTCTTTCTGACCTCATTGGGAAACTCAACCATGATGTACCTCATTTGCATGGATTCCCGACTCCACAAACCCATGTACTTTCTTCTTGGCCAGCTCTCCCTCATGGACCTGATGTACATTTCTACTACAGTCCCCAAGATGGTACACAACTTCCTCTCTGGCCACAAAGGCATCTCTTTCCTTGGATGTGGCTTTCAAAGCTTCTTATTCTTGACAATGGCTGGTTCTGAAGGCTTACTCTTAGCCTCCATGGCCTATGACCGTTACGTGGCCATCTGTCACCCCCTCCATTATCCCAACCATATGAGTAGAAGGATGTGTGTCCAGATGATCATGGGATCTTGGGTCTTGGGATCCATCAACTCCTTGGCACACACAGTCTATGCTCTTCATATTCCTTACTGCCGGTCTAGAGCCATCGATCATTTCTTTTGTGATGTCCCAGCCATGTTGCTTCTTGCATGTATGGACACCTGGGTCTATGAGTACATGGTTTTTGTGAGCGTTACCCTCACGCTCCTCCTTCCTTTCCTTGGCACCACTGCTTCCTATGGCAGAGTACTTTTGGCTGTCTACCATATGCGCTCCAAAGAGGGAAGGAAAAAGGCCTTCTCCACCTGTTCAACACATTTAACTGTAGTTACCCTTTATTATGCACCATTTGTTTACACCTATCTTCGGCCCAGGAATGTCCGCTCATCAGCAGAAGATAAGATTTTGGCCATTTTTTACACCATCCTGACCTCCATGCTCAATCCCATTATCTACAGCCTGAGGAATAAGGAAGTCCTGGGGGCCATGAAAAGAGTGTTTGGAGTATTCTTTTCTGAGAAAAAATAGTCATGGCTCTCCTTATTCCTTTTTTTTCCTTTTTCATGTTGTTAAGAACGTCCTACAAAAAAGTGCTGTTTAATAGAAATATAATAGAAGACACACGCATAAGTTTAAATTTTCTAGTAGACACATTAGAAAGTTAAATGAAAATGAAATTAATTAAAATATGTTTATGTAGCCAAAACAGTAATATTTAACTAATATTAGCTTTATCTACATTGAGATTAATTGTATATTATATTATTACAATATATTACATACATATACTATGCATATAATATATATGCATATACTATATTATATAGGAAACTCTGGTGGAGTAGTGCTTAACAGCTATGGTTGCTAATCAAAAGGTTGGTGGTTCAAATCCACTAGGCACTCCTTGGAAACCCTATGGGGCAGTTCTACTCTGTCCTGTATGGTCACTCTGAGTCAGAATTGACTCAACAGCAACAGGTTTTTTTGTTTATTTGTTTTATATTACATTAAGTACAGTATGTTTCCTGCATAAATTACTATTAACATGATAGTGTTTTACCATTTCATTGAAATATTATCATTTGTACATGTAATCAATATAAAAGTATTGTGACATTTTTACATTGTTTTCATTCTAAGTCTTCACCATCTTGTGTAACTTTATACTCTAAGTACATTGCAATCTAGACTATACTCATTTCAAGTCCCAATAGCCACATGGGGCCAGTGGCAGCAGTGTTGGACAACACGATTTTAGACCATCCAGTGAAATGTTTTGGAAAGAATATATCTGTGATATATAAAAACATATATGTTGTGTATAAAAACGGGTGATGGGACGTAAAGTAACCAACATAAGCATACTAATATAGTGCTTATAAGAGATTATTTGTTTCACTCCTTTTTAGCATGTATATCTTGATTATAACTGACATTTGGAGTCCATCCTGTCCTAGCCTCCTTTTACAAAGCTATTTGGAGAGATCTGGTTTGATTTGAAGTTTCTCAGTGATGCAAACTATTAATGTGCTTGGCTGCTAACCAATAGGTTGGCAATTCAAGTCTACCAAGAGGTACCTCAGAAGAATGGCCTGGAGATCTACCTCTGAAAGATTGGACACTGAAAACTATGGATTACATGTCTACTCTGACTCACATGGGGTCAGCATGAGTCAGAGTAGACTCAATGGCAAGTGATTTTTTAACATAGGATTTTTCTGATTTCAATAAATATGTTGAGGTTAAATGACCTGGATAGGGGCATGAGAATTAGAGACAATTTATTCTACATTCAAAAGATCAAAATTAAATATTTAAATGGTCTTAAAGAAGTTATTTGTACTCACGTTATTTGCCTAGAGCCACTGGGTGGCTGCAGCATGAAACAAAATCAAAATAGGGACTTCACACACATTGACATTCTATGCTAATAAATCACAATGCTTTGCTTAATAAAAGCCTTATTATTGTTATTTTACTAACAAACTTAAGTTACTTGAAACTTATCAATGAAGTTGTTTATGAAGGGGTTTTAATGATTGCTGGGGAAGAAAAAAGAAAAAAGGGGACTTAGAAGTGTCCATCCATCCCCCATCCCCAACTCTCAGTTCATTGTTGAAGCTCACTTTTTCAATGTCTTTCCATGGACTCTTTTAATATCTTCCTATTTTTGGTGACTGGAGTTCATTTTAACTTAAAATATATTGAGATCCAAGTTATTTTCCTAAAATATAGATGTGATGTAGTCATTTGACCACTTTAAGATAATTATTCCTTACTAGATTCACAAAAAGTTCCAAAATTAAATTCATAATCAAATGTCTCTAAAATCTACATTATGTCTACCTTTACCTTTCTACCACTCAGTCCACATTCCTGGTGCTATGGGTACACTGATCCTCTAGTCTGTCCCTGTAGCACTCCATGTCCCCACACACCTGAAACTTTGCTAAAAACATTTCCCACTCATGCAACAATCTACTCCACATTTTCTTGTGTCTGCCAATCTCAGTTGTGGCTTTTTTTTTAAAGAAGTAACTAAAAATTTACTTCTCATTTCATCACATCCACAGCTAACCTCTTCTTCCACAAACCTCTACTTCCGTATTTTTTAAGATAACATAGTTAAATTGACATTTATTCATTTTTATGTCTGTGTCTCCTTTCAAATCAAAGCCCATGGCAGATAGTAATAATTAGGATGATAATGTCAGTTAATGTTTACTAAGTGAAAATGCATTCCCTGTAATAAAACTTATAGTTCTCTACAAAACTATGGTTCTGATACTTGCTCCACTTTGTAGTAAAACTTAATTTGGGTCAGAGTGCTGGAAGAGTAGCACTAGACTTAGAAGCCAGATTTCTTAGCATCTGAAGCCCTGGATCCTAATCTCCACTTTACCGTGCCATTGCCATTTTAGTCTGGGTTTCCCCCACAGAGGGGGCTGTGATCATTCAGTGGTAGAATTCTCACCTTCCTTTCCAGGGACCCAGATTCTTTTCTCAGCCAGTGTGCCTCAGTCACAGCTACCACCCTTCCTGTCAGTGAAGGATTGCATGTTGCTGTAATGTTGAACAGGTTTCAGTGGAACTTGAGACTAAGACAGACTAGGAAGAAGGGTCTGAGACTCTACTTCTAAAATATCAGCTAATGAAAACCCCATAGATCACAATGGTCTGATCCTATTGTGCTTGAGTTGCCTTGAGCCAGGGTCAACTTGATGGGAGCTAAAAATAACAACATCCCAACAGAATAACCCATTGCTGTGACTTGCAAATGCTGGGGACATCAGTTTCCTTAAGTGTGTTATTTGGAAACTCAACCGTGCTTATTGACATGTGATACTAGTTCATAGAAACTGTGGTCATGTTTCCAGACAGAACCAAGGCAAACTATAGCCAGATAAATTCTCTACACAAAGTCAAGGAATTATTTGCCCAGAGTACCCCTTTATGTCTTTAAATGACAAAGGAATTGAATACTGGATTCAAAGTCTAAGATGCATCTAATTCATTTCCTCTACTCAAATAACATTTTCCTCTAGAATTAAGAAAATAATAGGTGACTATTCCTGCTTTGAATATAGTCTTTAGAATCAGATTTTGGACATTCAGTCCAAATGACATGACTCCTCATTTAGTAAGGAGTAAATTGCCTAGTATAATCCTGGAGAAAGCAAGATAATTGACTAGTTTTTGTCAGACAAAAAAATTTCTGACAGGTTAAAATATAGTCTCCAGAGTTCTCACCAGACATATGGAATTGGAAGGTTGCTCGGAAATGTGTTCATCTCCATTTACTCTTTATTAATTTAAGATATTTATTGAGCCCACCTGTGGGCTACTCTCTCTTCACGTTACCATGGGTTATGTGATGGACAAGCAGACACAGCCTCTGACCTTCTGAGTCAAAATCCTTATGTGATTACTAACAATGCAGAAGAAAAGCTAGATAACTGGGAGTTCCTAAAAATCAAATACCTGTGCTCATCCAAAGACTTCACCAAAAGAGTAAAAAGATTACCTATAGATTGGGAAAAAGTTTTTAGCTATGACATTTCCCATCAGCACCTGATCTCTAAAATCTACATGTTACTGCAAAATCTCAACTGCAAAAAGACAAACCACCCAATTAAAAAATGGGCAAAAGATATGAACAGACACTTCACTAAAGAAGACATTCAGGTAGCTAAAAGATACATAAGGAAATGCTCACGAACACTAGAGAAATACAAATCAAAACTACAATAAGATTCCATCTCACTCCAACATGGGTGGCATTAATACAAAAAATAAAAAAAAAATACAAAACAATAAATGTTGGAGAGTCTGTGGAGAGATTAGAACACTTATACACTGCTGGTAGGAATGTAAAATGGTACAACCACTCTGGAAATTGATTTGGTGCTTCTTTAAAAAGATAGAAATAGAACTACCATACGATCCAGAAATCCCACTCCTTGGAATATATCCTAGAGAAATAAGAGCCTTTACACGAACAGATACATGCACACCCATGTTCATTGCAGCACTGTTTACAATAGCAAAAACATGGAAGCAACCAAGGTGCCCATCAACAGATGAATGGAAAAATAAATTATGGTATAGTCACACAATGGAATATTATGCATCAATAAAGAACAGTGAGGAATCTGTGAAACGTTGCGTAAAATGGAGGAACCTAGAAGGCATTATGATGAGTGAAATTAGTCAGTTGCAAAAAGACAAATATCGTATAACACCACTATTATAAGAAATCAAGAAATAGTTGAAATAGAGAAGAAAATAGTCTTTGATGGTTATGAGAAGGGGGAGGGAGGGGGGTTGGAGAGGGGTATTCACTAATTAGATAGTGGACAAGAACTACTTTAGGTGATGGGAAAGACAACACACAATACAGGAGAGGTCAGCACAATTGGACTAAAAGAAAAGCAAAGAAGTTTCCGGAATAAACTGAATGCTTCAAAGGCCAGCGTAGCAGGGACAGGGGTTTGGGGACCATGGTTTCAGGTGACATCTAAGTCAATTGGCATGATAAAATCTACTAAGAAAACATCCTGCATCCTACCTTGGAGAGAGGCATCTGGGGTCTTAAATGCTAGCAAGCGGCCATCTAAGATGCATCAATTGGTCTCAACCCACCTGGATCAAAGGAGAATGAAGAACATCAAGGACACAAGGTAATTAGGAGCCCAAGAGACAGAAAGAGCACATAAACCAGAGACTGCGTCAGCCTTAAACCAGAAGAGCTAGATGGTGCCTGGCTACAACCAATAACTGCCCTGACTGGAACAAAACAGAGAAACCTTGAGGGAGCAGGAAAGCAATGGGATGCAGACCCCAAATTCTCATAAAAAGACCAGACTTAATGGCCTGACTGAGACTAGAAGGACCCCGGTGGTCATTGTCCCCAGACCTTTCTGTTGGACCAGGACAGGAACCATTCCCAAAGGCAGCTCTTAAGACAGGGGTTGGTCTGGACAATGGGTTGGGGAGGGATGCCAGTGAGGAACGAGCTTCTTGGATCAAGTGGACACTTGAGACTATGTTGGCATCTCCTCCCTGGAGGGGAGATGAGAGGGTAGAGGGGGTTAGAAGCTGGGGAAATGGACACAAAAAGAGAGAGTGGAGGGAGGGAGCAGGCTGTCTCATTAGGGGGAGAGGAATTGGGAGTATGTTTAGCAAGGTGTATATAAGTTTTTATGTGAGAGACTGACTTGATTTGTAAACTTTCACTTAAAGCACAATAAAAATTTAAAAAAAAATTCTTTTGTGAGTCATAAGCATGTAAACCAAACCAAAACACAACGAACAACTACAAAAATACAAACCCATTGCCATGGAGCCGATTCTGACTTATGGCGATCCTACTTGTTACAGAGTAGAACTGCTCCATGAAGGTTTCTTGGCTGTTATCTTTACAGCAGCAGATTGCCAAGCCTTTCTTCTGGGTGCTGCTGTGTGAATTCAAATAGCCAATCTTTAGGTTAGTAGAGAAGTGCAACTGTTTGCACCATCCTGGGATCTAATCATTTATAGTACATATTGTATAGTCATGTTAGGCAGTGATGATGTCAACTAGGAAAGCACATGAATATAATACATAAGATCTCTAGGAGGGCCCCTCTGACTTGATGAGGGAGCTGTATGTTACAACTTGGGGAAAGAACCCCAGAGCACTGTGATGACTGAGGAACAATGGGCACCAGGAAGCAGTGAGCTGGAGAGTGGTAGAACACTTCAAGCAGGACAGTAGCAGGGCCAGCTCATGGCAAGAGATTTTGGTTTTATTCTAAAGGTGGCAGAAGCCTTGGAAGGAAATCATTTCTAAAGTTTGAATGTCTACATCCTCCTGGGTGACCGACAAGAGTGAGCTCTGTTCAAACACCTGACAGAGCTGGCTCAGCAGAAGCTATCGCTGCCACTACTTCAAAAGAATTACCCTCTGACCCTCCCAAAATACTCCTCTTTTTAAATTTTTGATTTATATTTTATAAATATATTAAACTATAAGTGGTTCCTGAAAGCAAATTTATTTACATTTCTAATTGATCTCTTGGAAGATAAACCATAAATGGGCTATTTCTCTCATGAGAACAGATGCTACAATTTTCTGTCATTACTCTTGCAATTTTCAGTTTTAAAAAGAAATGGCCTTTTATCAGAGTAACTTATTAAAACTCTTCAAGAGGCCAATGATATTGAGGTTTCTAACTTTTTCTAACCTAAACATTATATAGCTCAGGACAGAAAAAATGCTGTCATGGACGAATCAGCTTGGAGGGACAGGAAGTTTTAAAAGTTATACCCTGCCCCTTTTCCCAGAGTATTAAAAGTCCCAAAATATTTTAAGTTACGTGTCAAGACCTTTATAATAGATTCTGGGCCAAATTGAACATTATTCTCTGAATAAGAAGGGCACCGTTTTTTTTTTTTTTAATTTGTACTTTAAGTAAAAGTTTTCAAATCAAGCCAGTCTCTGATACAAAAACATATGTACCTTGTTATGTTCTCCTAGTTGCCCTCCCCCTAATAAGACAGCACACTCCTCCTCTCTACCCTTTATTCCCCCTGTCCATTCAACCAGCTCCTGTCCCCCTCTGGCTTCATCTCACCTCCAGACAGGAACCTCCCACATAGTCTCAGGTGTCTACCTGAACAAAGAAGCTCACTCCTCACGAGTATCATTTTCTGTCTTATATCCAGCCCAATCCCTGTCTAAAGAGTTGGGTTCAGGAATGGTTCTAGTCTTGGGCTAACAGAGGGTCTGGCGACTGTGACATCTAGTCTCATTCAGACCATTAAGCCTAGTCTTTTTATCAGAATTTGAGGTCTGCAGCCCACTGTTCTCTGGCTCCATCAGGGATTCACTGTTGTATTCCCTCTCAGGGCAGTCATCAGTGGTAGTCGGGCACCATATAGTTCTTCCAGTCTGAGCCTGATGCAGTCTCCGGTTTATGTGGAGATGGGCACTATTTTTGATGCAATCAAAAGCACCTTTTGACAATATTATTCCTAACATCATCTCAGTCAAAGTTAGCAGAGTTCTGGCTCCCTGTGGGATTAATGCTTCTGTGGTCCTAACCCACAGTAAGCATAATGTTGTGAACCAGACTCAGCATAAGGCTGGTTCTTAAGATGGGGGACAGATATATACCTCCACCTTTCCACTTCTCCATTATTTCACTTTCTGTTTCTGGGTTCAATAACTTTACAAAGAACATACAAGAACTTACAGGCTGTACTCATGGTTACATACATGGTTACATGGTATCTTACAGTAATTATGCAGAAGTAAAATGATACAATTCAGGATTTAACTCAGGATAAAAATCAGGAAACTCATGATACAACTCAGGGGGAAGGTACACTGGCGAGGTCTACAAAGGTCCCAAAGCAGAGCGTTCTTCTTTCCCTTTGACAACTAATACAGCTTCAGACAAACTCCCCACTGTAAAAGGTCTCTCTCAGCATGACTCTACCCTCAGGTTTCAGGGTTTTTAAAGGGTAGCTCATGCACACCTTGTCAGTTCCAAGTGGGGCTTCCTAATCAATCTGGCTAAATGTCAACTACTGGGTGGGACTCCTCAGGCAATTCTGGTAAAGCTCAGACTGCCAGACTGGGAAGGATGTGCCCCGCAGCCAATCCCAGTAAAGGTCAGCTACAGTGTGGACCATAGACTGACCAATCCTTTGCAGCTGGCTTACCAAAAAAACAAATAAAACGACAGAGAAGTTGATTTTGACTCATAGGAACCTTATAAGACAGTAAAATTTCCCCATAGGGTTTCCAAGGAGCAGCTGGTGGCTTTGATCTGTCAACCTTTTGGTTAGCAGCCATGTCTTTAACCAGTGCACCACCAAGGCTCCACAGTTAACATATGTGGATAGTAAACTGACCAATTCTGTGGAAGCCTCCTGTGTGAATAATAAACTGATCAATCCCCACAAGTTCCTTATGTGGACAGTAAACCAACTAGCCTCTCGCAAGATGGTGGCCTGACCAATCATTTTGGAAGAATTACAACCCCAGGGCAAGAAAGGCCAAATAAGAGAAACTCATTGCACCCTACCCACTCACTCAATTTATTTAGCTTTTTATTCAATTATCATTTTGTTTCAGCAAGGCTTTTCTTAGATTGACAGTTTAAAACTACAACTGTACCCCCTCCCTAAATATGCTATTCTCCTCCACTACATTATTTTTCTGCATAGCACATTTATTGTCCTGGTGCTGATGATGATACACTTTATTTATGTATCCACTTTACTGTTTATTTTCCCCATAAAACCAGGAGAGTAGAGATTTTTGTCTATTTTGTTCACATCTATGTCACCAGCACTTTGTTGTTGTTGTTAGGAGTTGTCAAGTCTGTTCCAAGTAAAAGCGACCCTACATACAACAGAACCAAATTTTGTCAGGTTGTGCACCATCCTCACAATCTTTGGTTTATTTGAGCCCATTTGTTGCAGACACTGTGTCAATTCATCTCCTTCAGGGTCATCTTATTTTTCACCAGCACTCGACTTTACCAAGCATGAGGACCTTCTCCAGGGGTTGGTCCTTTCTGATAATATCTCCAAAAGTAAGTGAGACAAAGTCTCACCATCCTTGTTTCTAAGGAGCATTCGGGCTGTACTTCTTCCAAGACAGATTTTTTCTTTCTTCTGGCAGTCTATGGTATAACGAATATTCAACAACAAGGTAATTCAAATGCATCAATTCTTCTTAGGTCTTCCTTGTTCATTGTTCACCTTTCCAGACATATAAGGAGATTTAAAATACCATGGCTTGGGTCAGGTGCACCTCATTCCTCAAGGTGACATCTTTTCTTTTTAAAAATTTAAAGAGGTCTTTTGAAGAAGATTTGCCCAATGCAATGTGTCATTTGATTTGACTGCTCCTTCTAAGGGTGTTGATTGTGGATCCAAGTAAAATGAAATCCTTGATAACATCAATATTTTCTCTTTTATCTTGATGTTGCTTGTTGATCCAGTTGTGAATGGTTTTGTTTTCTTTATATTGAGGTATAATCCATACTGAAGGCTGTAGTTTTTGCTCTTCGTCATGAAGCACTTTAAGTCCTCTTCACTTTCAGCAAGCAAAGTTATGTCATCTGCATATCACAGGTTGTTAATTAGTCTTCTTCTAATCCTAATGCTGAGAGTTCTTCTTCATATTGTCCAAATTTTCATATTATTTGCTCAGCATACAAATTGAATAAGTATGGTAAAAGGATACAACCAATGCAAGTATCTGGCAAATAGCAGAAGCTGGATGAAATCAATCAGTGCATTTAGTCACCGCATTTTACAACTGATTAATTCGTAAATGGGCATATTAGCCATTATGCCAATGAGTATGAGGATATGAAATCCTGATTTTAGGAAATAGCTATATTCTGTTCTGGCTTGTTGAGAAGGGGAGAGTATAAGAACAAACTGTTAGCAGTTACCTAAGAACTGAGCTGAAAGAGGAATAATCAGAGTCAAGACATATGTCTATAAATAACTGAGTGAAGTTATAGGAAAACACACAACAAAACAAAGGGACTGGGAGAAGATCATCGGAAGAGAGGCTTGGTGTGCTGTTTAAAGAAGAATAAGTTTTATTTTCTTTCAAAAATTATGTATTATTATATGAAGTATAATCTTCCTAGGTGGCACAAATGATTTGTGTCCAACTTGAGCCCAGGTAGCACAGTGCTTAAGAGCTTGGCTGCTAACCAAATGGTCTGCAGTTCAAATCCACCAGCCTATCCTTGGAAACCATATGGACCAGTCCTACTCTGTCCTATAGGGTAGCTATCAGTTGTGATAGACTCGATGGAAATGGGTTTGTATTTTTCAGGTTTTTGCTAAACTCAAGGTTGGTGATTTGAATTCACCCAGCATTACCATGGAAGAAAACATGTGGTCATCTGCTTCCATTAAAACTACAACCAAGAAACCTGTTGGAGAAATTCTACTCTGTAGCACATGGTGTTGCCATGAGTTGGAACTGACTTGATGGCAACTAACAACAAGAATAACAGCAACAACATAGTGAGTGTGAGAAAATAACATTTTAAATGATAAACAATTTAAAAATTTAATATGATTCTAATAATCTGCCAATATATAACTTCAAATAGTTAAGCTATTTTTAAAGTTCATTATATTCATAATTAACATGCAAGAAGAGTCAGGAAAATTCTACAAAAACAAAACAAAAAGATGACTACTCGTAGCGGAGCCAAGATGGCGGAATAGACAGACACTTCTGTGGAGCTCTCTTTACAACAAAGACCCGAAAAAATGAGTGAAATGAGTATATTTGTGACAAGCTGGGAGCCCTGAGCATCAAAGGCAAGCTTAGACAATGAACTGAGGGGCAGGAGAAGGAAGAGACCATTCAGAAGTGGAGAGGAGTTACCAGACCTGAATCACAGGGAGCCCTCAGGCACCATTCCCGGAGTGGCAGGGGCGTCAGCGGTGGTGGCGGGCCGGTACTAGCTTTCGGCTGCAGTTTCCTCAGGGAGAAGCAGCCAGCCACACAGCCCACTCACACCTCCAGAACCTGAGGAGAAGGGCACTCTCGGAAAAAGCTAAGTACTTACGTATATTTTACTGCACCCCCCCACCCCCAAGCCAGCTTCAGTGGCTGAATCCCTAGGCCTGAGATAGACCCTGGTGAGCACCTGGAGCCATCCTCCCGGCCTTGGGGAAGGAAAAAATTTGCATCTGAGGGGAAAAGATAATTTGCTAGCTCCATTAACTGGGGGAGCTCAGTACAGAAGCAGCTCCTGTCCAGGCATAAACCATCAGTGGACCTTGATCACCTTTTCTTTCTGCATGGACCTGTGTGTGCCTATTTTGGGAGAATAGGCCCTTGTTGGCAAACTTCAACCATTTCAACGATGTGGTGGAGAGGTGGGTGTTTGATGTTTGACATTGCTTTGCCTATTAAACAAGATCCTCACCTACCCACAACAGGGACCTAAGGACTGGTGGCTCCACTCAGGTCACCCAGCCACCCGTGACAGGGATCCAGGGATAACTGGTACCTCCTAGTCCTTACAACAAAAACTTTGGGTGCCCATGGTCCCTCTGCAGAACCCATCCACCAGCACATTCTAGGGAACAGAGACACATTTTCCTCAAAGACTCTTGGGGGTCAGTTCTCAGCCCCCTGCCTTGTTCAGAGCATGACCCCCTGCTGCAATCAGATACCGGTATATACACCAAATACCCCTGCCCCTCTAAGACTGTAGGACAGAGCCTGTACCACACGCTTGATATCAGCTACCTGGAAACCTGAGCTGAATTCATACAAGAAAATAGAATGGACTTCTAGACTGATATACCTGATAACAGCTCTAGCCAGCTGGGAACAGGACACCAGAGTTCCAAAGGCAAAAATAATCAAGCTAGCTCACTCAGGCAACCCATGGGCTATACCAAAACAAAACAAAGCAAGTGGCTACGACACAGTAAGCAAGCATAAACTAATACAATAACTTATGGATGGCTTGGAGACAACAGTCAATATCAAGTCACAAAAAGAAACAGGCCATGATCACCTCAACAGGCTCTCAAAACAAAGAATCCAGGGATCTTTTAGATGAAAGTGCATTCCTAGAATTACCAGATGCAGAATACAAAAGTTTAATATACAGAACCTTTCAAGACATGAAGAAGGAAATGAGGCAATACACAGAACAAGCCAAGGAACACACAGATAAAGCAACTGAAGAAATTAGAAAGATCATTCAGGAACATAATGAAAAGTTTAATAAGCTGGAAAAATCCATAGACAGACAGCAATCAGAAATTCAGAAGATTAACAATAAAATTACAGAATTAGACAACTCAGTAGAAAGTCAGAGGAGCAGAATTGAGCAAGTAGAAACTAGAATTTCTGAACTTGAAGATAAAACACTTGGCACTAATATATTTGAAGAAAAATCAGATAAAAGAATTTAAAAAAATGAAGAAGCCTTAAGAATCATGTGGGACTCTATCAAGAGAAATAATCTACAAGTGATTGGAGTACCAGAACAGGGAGGAATAACAGAAAATACAGAGAAAAAATTGAGGATTTGTTGGCAGAAAATTTCCCTGATATTGTGAAAGATAAGAAGATATCTACCCAAGATGCTCATCGAACTCCACGTCAGGTAGATCTTAAAAGAAAGGCATCAAGACATATTATAATCGAACTTGCCAAAACCAAAGATAAAGAGACAATTATAAGAGCAGCGAGGGATAAAAGAAAAGTCACCTACAAGGCAAGGCAATAAGAATAAGCTCAGATTACTCGGCAAAAACCATGCAGGCAAGAAGGCAATGTGATGACATAATTAAATTTTTGAAGGAAAAAAATTGCCTGCCAAGAATCATATATCCATCAAAACTGTCTCTTAAATATGAAGGTGAAATTAAGACATTTTCAGATACACACAAGTTTAGGGCATTAGTAAAAACCAAACCAAAACTACAAGAAATACTAAAGGGAGTTCTTTGATTAGAAAATCAACAATGTCAGGTATTGACCCAAGACTAGAACACTGGGCAGAGCAACCAGAAGTCAACCCAGGTAGGGAAAAAAAAAAAAAAAAAAAGCCAGATTAAAAAAAAAAAGCCCAACACAAGGTAACGGCGATGTTATTATATAAAAGAAGACAACATTAAAATAAAAAAGAGGGACTAAGAAATGTAATCATACACCTTCCATATGGAGAGGAAGATATGGCGATACAAAGAAATAAGTTAGTTTTAAATTTAGAAAAATAGGGGTAAATAATAAGGTAACCACAAAGGAGACAAACTATCCTACTCATCAAAATAAAATACAAGGGAAAAATACAGGCTCAGCAGAAACAAAATCAACAACAACAAATATGAGGAAAGGACAATATATAAAGGAAATCTACTCAGCACATAAAATCAAGTCGGAAAAAGAAGCTGTCAACACACAGAAAAAGACATCAACATGACAGCACTGAATTCATACCTATCCATAATTACCCTGAATGTAAATAGACTAAATGCACCAATAAAGACACAGAGAGTGGCAGAATGGATTCAAAACAAGATCTGCCTATATGCTGCCTACAAGAGACACATCTTAGACCTAGAGACACACACCCAAAAAAAAAACTCAAAGGATGGGAAAAAATATGTATTAAGCAAACAACAATCAAAAAGAGCAGGAGAGGCAATATTAATTTCTGACAAAATAGACTTTAAAGTTAAATCCATCAGAAGGAAGGGCACTATATAATGATTAAAGGGACAATACACCAAGAAGATATAACCATATTAAATATATATGCACCCAATGACAGGGCTGCAAGATATATAAAACAAACTCTATCAGTATTGAAAAGTGAGATAGACAGCTCCACAATAATAGTAGGAGACTTCAATACACCAGTTTCGATGAAGGACAGGACACCCAGAAAGAAGCTCAATAAAGATATGGAAGATCTAAATGCCAGAATCTACCAACTTGACCTCGTAGTCATACACAGAACACTCCACCCAACAGCTACCAACTATATTTTCTTTCTAGTGCACATGGAACATTCTCTAGAATAGACCACATATTAGGTCATAAAGCAAGCCTTAGCAGAATCCAAAACATTGAAATATTACAAAACATCTTCTCTGACCATAAGGCCATAAAACTGGAAATCAATAACAGGAAAAGCAGGGAAAAGAAATCAAACACTTGGAAAGTGAACAATACCCTGCTCAAAAAAGACTGGATTGTAGAAGACATTAAGGATGGAAGAAAGAAATTCAGAGAATCCAATAAGAATGAAAACACTTCCTATCAGAACCTTTGGGAAACAGCAAAAGCGGTGCACAGAGGCCAGTTTATATCAATAAATGCACACATACAAAAAGAAGAAAGGGCCAAAATCAAAGAACTATCCCTACAACTTGAATAAATAGAAAGAGAGCAACAAAAGAAACCCAAAGGCACTAGAAGAAATCAAAAAATAAAAATTAGAGCTGAACTAAATGAAATAGAAAACAGAAAAACAATTGAAAGAATTAACAAGACCAAAAGCTGGTCTTTTGAAAAAGTCCACAAAATTGATAAACCACTGGCCAAACTGACAAAAGAAAAACAGGAGAGGAAGCAAATGACTCGAATAAGAAATGAGATGGGCAATATTACAACAGACCCAAAGGAAATTAAAAGAATCATATGAGATTACTATGAAAAACTATACTCAAATTTGAAAATCTAGAAGAAATGGATGAATTCCTAGAAACACACTACCTACCTAAACTAACACAAACAGAGGTGGAACAACTAAATAGACCCATAACAAAAGAAGAGATTGAAAAAGTAATTGAAAAACTCCCAACAAAAAAAAAGCCCTGGTCCAGACGGCTTCACTGCAGAGTTCTACCAAACTTTCAGAGAAGAGTTAACACCACTACTATTAAACGTTATTTCAGAGCATAGAAAAGGATGGAATACTACCAAACTCATTCTATGAAGCTACAATATCACCGATACCAAAACCAGGTAAAGACACCACAAGAAAAGAAAATTATAGATCTATATCCCTCATGAATGTAGATGCAAAAATCCTCAACAAAATTCTAGCCAATAGAATTCAACAACATATCAAAAAAATAATTCATCATGACCAAGTGGGATTCCTACCAGATATGCAGGGATGGTTCAACATTAGAAAAACAATGTAATACACCACATAAATAAAACAAAAACAAGAATCACATGGTTTTAACAATTGATGCAGAAAAGACATTTGACAAAGTTCAACACTCACTCATGATAAAAACTCTCAGCAAAATAGGAATAGAAGGAAAATTTCTTAACATAATAGCATTTATACAAAGCCAACAGCCAACATCATTCTAAATGGAGAGAGCATGAAAACATTCCCACTGAGATCGGGAACCAGACAGGGATGCCCTTTATCACCACCCTTATTCAACATTGTGCCGGAAGTCCTAGCCAGAGCAATTAGGCTAGATAAAGAAATAAAGGGCGTCCAGATTGGCAAGGAAGAAGTCAAAGTGTCTCTATTTGCAGATGACATGATCTTATACACAGAAAGCCCTAAAGAATCCTCCAGAAAACTACTGAAACTAATAGAAGAGTTCAGCAGAGTATCAGGATAAAACACAAACATACAAAAATCAGTTGGATTCCTCTACACCAACAAAAAGGACATCGAAGAGGAAATCACCTAATCAATGCCATTTACAGTAACCCCCAAGAAGATAAAATACTTTGGAATAAATCTTACTAGAGATGTAAAAGACTTATACAAAGAAAACTACAGTATGCTTCTGCAAGAAACCAAAAGAGGCTTACATAAGTGGAAGAACATACCTTGCTCATGGATAGGAAGACTTAACATTGTAAAAATGTCTATTTTACCGAAAGTGATCTACACATTTAATGCAAATCTGATCCAAATCCCAAGGATATTCTTTAATGAGATGGAGAAACAAATCACCAATTTCATATGGAAGGGAAAGAGGCCCCAAGCAAATAAGGCATTACTGAAAAAGAAGAACAAAGTGGGAGGCCTTACTTTACCTGATTTTAGAATCTATTATACGGCCACAGTAGTCAAAACAGCCTGGTACTGGTACAAGAACAGATACGTGGACCAATGGAACAGCATTGAGACTCCAGACATAAATCTATCCACATATGAGCAGTTGATATTTGACAAAGGCCTCAAAACAGTTAAATGGGGAAAGGACAGTCTTTTTAACAAATGGTGCTGGCATAACTGAATATCCATCTGCAAAAAAATGAAACAGGACCCATACCTCACTCCATGCACAAAAAGTAACTCAAAATGGATCAAAGACCTAAATATAAAATCTAAAAAGATAAAGATCATGGAAGAAAAAATAGGGACAACGTTAGAAGCCCTAATACATGGCATAAACAGTATAGAAAACATTATAAAGAACATAGAAGAAAAACTAGATAATATGTCTTGGTGCTTCCTTAAAAAGCTAGAAATAGAACTACCGTACAATCCAGCAATACCACTCCTTGGAATATATCCTAGAGAAATAAGAGCCTTTGCACGAACAGATATACGCACACCCATGTTTATTGCAGCTCTGTTTACAATAGCAAAAACATGGAAGCAACGAAGGGGCCCGTCAACGGATGAATGGATAGATAAATTATGGTATATTCACACAATGGAATACTACACATAGATAAAGAACAGTGAGGAATCTGTGAAACATTTCATAACATGGAGGAACCTGGAAGACATTATGCTGAGTGAAATTAGTCAGTTGCAAAAGGACAAATATTGTATAAGACCACTATTAGAAGAACTTAAGAAATAGTTTAAACTGAGAAGAAAACATTCTTTTGTGGTTACGAGAGGGGGGAGGGAGGGAGGGTGGGAGAGGGGTATTCAATGATTAGATAGTAGATGGGAACTATTTTAGGTGAAGGGAAAGACAGCACACAATACAGGGGAGGTCAGCACAATTGGACTAAACCAAAAGCAAAGAAGTTTCCTGAATAAACTGAATGCTTCGAAGGCCAGCGTAGCAGGGGCAGGGGTCTGGGCACCATGGTTTCAGGGGACATCTAAGTCAATTGGCATAATAAAATGTATTAGCAAAACATTCTGCATCCCACTTTGAAGAGTGGAGTCTGGGGTCTTAAACGCTAGCAAGCAGCCATCTAAGATGCATCAATGGGTCTCAACCCACCTGGATCAAAGGAGAATGAAGAACACCAAAGACAAAAGGTGATCACAAGCCCAAGAGACAGAAAGGGCCACATGAACCAGCGACTACATCATCCTGAGACCGGAATTACTAGATGGTGCCTGGCTGCAACTGATGACTGCCCTGACAGGGAACACAACAGAGAACCTCTGAGGGAGCAGGAGAGCAGTGGGATGCAGACCCCAAATTCTCATAACAGTAGACTTAATGGTCTGACTGAGACTAGAAGGACCCCGGTGGTCATGCCCCCAGACCTGTTGCCCCAGGACAGGAAACATTCCCAAAGCTAACTCTTCAGACCTGGATTGGACTGGACAATGGGTTGGAGAGGGATGTTGTTGAGGAGTGAGCTTCTTGGATCAGGTGGTGACTTGAGACTATGTTGGCATTTCCTGCCTGGAGGGGAGATGAGAGGGTGGAGGGGGTTAGAAGCTGGCAAAAAGGGCATGAAAAGAGAGAGTGGAGGGAGAGAGCAGTCTGTGTCATTAGGGGGAGAGTAACTGGGAGTGTGTAGCAAGGTGTATGTGGGTTTTTGTGTGAGAGACTGACTTGGTTTGTAAACTTTCACTAAAAGCACAATAAAAATTATTTTTTTTTAAAAAAGATGACTACTACTGAATTACAAAAAAAAAAAAAAACAAAAACCCACTGCCATCAAATCGATTCTGACTTATGTAAACCCTATAGGGCAGAGTAGAACTGGCGCATAGAGTTTCCAAGGGGCATCTGACAGATTCGAACTGCCAACCTCTTGGTTAGCAGCTCTAGCACCTAACCACTATGACACCAGGATTTCCAAAGCTCTTTTTACTACTGAATTAGAGAATTATTATTTTAAAATGTACTCTAAAGATATATGAATTAAAATTATATGATGTTGGTGCATAAATATAGAGAAAAATCAATTTAATATAACAGAGTCATGAAAAGACTATTAATGATAAAATTAGTATTCTGTACTATAGTAGGAATAAGAGCTTATTCAATATGACATGTTGGGACAATTGATTAAGCCATAGGAAAAAAATGATTTGAAGGCCAACTTTAACATATACACCAAAGTAAAGTTCAAATGGATATTAAATTTAAATTAATTGAAACAGAAACTTTTTCAACCTAAAACCAAACCTGTTGCTGCCAATTCAACCTATAGCCTGCGAAAAAGTCTGTGGAAACAATATTTCCAATAAGGATCTAATATCCAAAATATTTATAAAACTTATACAATGTAGTAATAATAAAAAAATACTAATACCCCAATCAAAAAAAATGAGCAAAGTACATGAACAGACACTTCACCAAAAAGGAAGTTCAAGGGGCAAACAAGCAAATGAAATGATGTTTATTGTCATTATCCATTAGCAAGCTGCAAATCAAAACTAGAATGAGATACCACTTAACCCCTGCTCTAATGGCATTGATCAAAACCAGGAAAGAAAAATGTCACCGAGGATGTGGAGAGATTGGACCCCTTATCCACTGCTGGTGGGAATGTGAAATGGTCCAGCCATTGTGGAAAACAGTAGAGCAACTCCTCAAAAATTTAAAAATGGAATATACAATAGGACCCAGCAGTATCACTTCTAGGTGTATACCCTAAGGACCTAAAAGCAATTACAGAAATAGACGTATGTATACTGATGTTCATTGCAGCATTATTCACAATAGGAAAAAGCTGGAAACAACCCAAGTGCCCTTCAACAGATGAATGGATAAACGAATGTGTTACATACATACAGGGGAATATGACTCAGACTTAAAGAAAAATGAAGTCCTTACATGAATGAACATCGAAGACATTGCACTGAATGAAATAAAACAATCACAATAGGACAATTATTGTATGGTGTCATTTATATGAAATGACAAGACTAAGTAATTATATACAGACCAATGGTTACCAGTAGTTACCAGGAGGTGAGGTGGGGAGAGGGAAGGATCTGGGAAATCTCTCTCTGAGAAGTAGTGAATTTTTGTCTATAATAATGGGAAAATTTGCCATCAACTAAAGGCAATGGTTACACAATCAGACTAATGTAGTTGTCATCATTAGCTGTGCACCAGGGGTGCAAAATGGCAAACTGTTTTAAATCACAGTAGCAGCAAAAAACAAAAAACGATACCTGTTGATACTACTTAGAACCCGTTGCCGTCAAGTTGATTCCAACTCATAGCAACTCTATAGCATAGAGTAGAACTGCCCCATAGGGTTTCCAAGGAGCAGCTGGTAGATTCAAACTGTCGAACTTTTGGTTAGCAGCCACAGCTCCTAACCTACGCCACCAGGGTTTCCATACTACTTAGACACAGCTAAATATTTCATGCGATTACTCTTCTTGGTTTGAAGATTTTGGATCATGGCTTCATGTGCCTACCCAGTCAGTAGGCCTAACGTTATTATTAGAGTTTTTGTTCTGCTTCCTAGTTGGTGAGTAGCACCTGGGGTCTTAAAAGCCTGTGAGTGGCCACCCAAGATACAATTGATCCCTGTTTGCCTGGAAACAACAGAAGAAGATGACCTGGGAATCAGAGAGAGAAACTGCATGTCTAAGCACCTCCATTAACTACTACCTCCATTACCATGAGAACAGAAGAAATGGATAGTTTTTGGCTACCATTAGTGAATGTTTTGATCAAGGACCCAACAGGTGGGTCCTGATCAGAAGGGGAAAAAAATGTGGAACAGAATTCCAAAGTCATATGGAAACCAGATTTCCTGGATCAATTGAGCCTAGGGGGACCCCCAAATCTACTGCCTTGAAATAATCTTTAATCCTTGAGCCAATATTATCCCATGTTGACTGTGACTCATAGTGAACCTATAGGACAGAGTAGAACTGCCCCATATGGTTTCCAAGGAGCTGCTGGTGAATTCAAACTGCCGACCTTTCGGTTAGAAGCTGAGCTCTTAACCACGGTGCCACCAGGGCTCCAAAATAAATAATAGTTCAAATCAATTAATAAAGAATGTCTGCATTCAGTATAGCATACTTTTAAAGAATAATCTCTGTGAGTTTAAGCAGACAACAATTAATCTAAAGCACAGTTGGAAACTTAAAGGGGTAGGAAAACTAAGGTGATGAAACAATATGGGTAGAGTGAGAATGGTTGACACAATGTGAAGTCCGTAACTAATGTTACTGAACTCTTCATGCAGAAAATCTGACTGGAGGTATGTTTGTTTGTGTAAATTATTGCCGAAAATAAAGACATTAAATAAAAAAAGCAAACTTTTGAAGAAATTAGGAGAAAAAATTAAAAATAACTTTAGACCACAAAAAAATCCTTAAAATATGACACAAAAATCATAATTTTTAAAAGATATATCGATAAATTTGAATATTTCTAAACATCTCTAGATGGCATGATAATTATAAAAGAAGACAAAAGATGAATAAAACTTATGAGAGTATTGAATTATACAAACAGGGATCCTTGAAATATAAAGATTTCAAAAAATAGAGAAAAAAATAAAACCTACAATGTAATTAAATTGAACATAAATGGAAATAAAAATGGTTCTAAAATGCATGAAAAGATGTTAAGTCCCACTTACGCAAATAAAACTACACTAAAAAAAATCAATATTCATCTAGAAAGCAGATGCCTCAAAATGCTTTAAAATACAATGGTTGTGTTGCTGAGGAGTGGGAGAAACACATTCTCACACATTGTTATTGCATGCAAATTTGTATGTAGACAATTTTATTATTGCCAAAATTTAAAAATTTTCCTTTGGCTTAATAATATAAATTCTGGAGACATCCTTTACAGATATACCTACTACCTACCTTCCCGTTGCCATTGAGTAGATTCCAACTCATAAGACCCTACAGGACAGAGTAGAACTGCCCGATAGGGTTTCCAAAGAGTGACTGGTGGATTCAAACTGCCTGCCTTTTGGTTAGCAGCCGTAGCTCTTAACCACTGCACCAGCAGGGCTCCACAGATATACCTACTCTAATATAAAATATCTTAAGTAAATTAGTAATTTTTTTTGCCATAGAACAAGCTGTTAAGCACTTAGCTGCCAACCAAAAGGTTTGAGATTTGAGTCTACACTTAGGCACCTTGGAAGAAAGGCCTAGCAATATACTTCCAAAAAAAAAAATCAGCCATTGAAAACCTAGGAAGCACAGTTTACTCTGACACATATGGAGGTGCCAGGCACTGACTCTGTGGCAACTGTTTTTTAATTGATTTGCAAGAGAGGAGGCGATGTTAATTTTATAACTACATGGAATATGTAAAATAACCCAAACTTCTCAACAGATAACAAACCATTTCCAAGTAGATCTGAATATAAAACATACATTTATAACTGTTCTAGAAAGTAACATGGGAGAACATCTTCATTACCTAGGGGTAGGAAGAATTCCTTAATCAGAACACAAACATATTATTAGACACATCTCAGGCTCCCCCTCCAGTTCCAGGCTCTACTGTCTCTTAGATCCTCACCCACTTTCTCTGCTGAGATCACAGTTGTAGATGACCATCTCTTGTTGGGCCTGTGTGGTTCTGCCTTCTGGGATCAACAAGCCACTTGCCTGAGAAAGCTGAGCTGTCTGCCCTGGCCACTGGCACACAGCCATGCCTAAAAGCCACATGTTCTGAGTGTGTATCTCCCCTGTACTTTCATGCTTGCATGGAATATTATAGCACAGGACATGGGGTCTGGCTTCCCTAGCACCTCTTGAAGGGGTCAGATAACCCAGCAAGTAGCTGGTGACAGTGGAGGAAGTCGGACACAATTTCCTTCTTATCCAGAGCCCATGGTCTCCATCCTGCCTGTCTGGATAGGGCTGTTGTTGTCAGGTGAATTCTTCTGCTGAGGGCCCTGCTTTTATATAGCTCCCTGGGATGAGGTGGTCAGTGTGGTGATATACCACCATTCTCAGCTTTACATTTTCACCACCTTTCCGCATTCTTCATTCTACTGACACAGAAACCATTTACTTAAACTAAAATTTTTCTAATATTTTATTTAGTTTTTGGTGTAAGTTTACACAACATATAAAGTTCCTATTTAACAATTTCTTTACATATTATTTGGTGCCCTGGTGGTGCAGTGGTTAAGAGCTACCTCCTAACTCAACGGTCAGCAGTTTAAATCCACCAGACACTCCTTGGAAAGTTCTACTGTGTCCTGTAGGGTTGCTATGAGTCAGAATCAACGATGGCAATGGGTTTGGTTTGGTTTTGAATACATATTGTTCAGTGACATTGGTGACATTTTGCATGTGTCCACAATCTCCATATTTCCATTTTTATGGTTCCCCTTCCATTAACCCAGCTTCCCTGCCCTCCTCCCTCCACACCCTTATATCTGTGCTTTAGGGTAAATGTTGACTATTCATCTCATATAGTTTTTTGTTTTAAGGAGTATAGCACTCATGGGTGATATTGTTTATTTTATGAACCAATCTGTTATTTAGCTGAAAGTGACCTCCAGAAGTAGTTTCAGTTCAAAGTTTAAAGAGTAACTCAGGGCAATTTTCTCTGGAGTTCCTCTAGACTGTACTAATCCAGGTAGTCTCACCTCTTCTTCTTTTTTTTTTAATATAAGAATAAATTATTTTATAGGAATTAATTGTGTTCTTCAGTTTTCTCCCATTCTATCCAGGACGTCTACTGTGTCACTGGTCAGGGCTGCCCTTAGTGGTAGCTGTGCACTATCTAACTCTTCTTGTTTCAGGATAAGTGAGGCTGTAGTTTATGTGGCCTATTAGTCCTGTAGAGTAGTTTCTTCTTTGAGATTTTCTGTTCCTTCTTTCTCTTTAGCTCCAGATGAGGCCAGTAGTTGTATCATGGTGGGCCACTAGCGAGCTTTTAAGACCCAGACACTACTTACCATACTAGAATGTAGAACATAAATTTTATAGACTATGCTGTGCCAATTGACCAACTTGTTCCATGAGACTATGGTCCCAAGACTTCAAACCTGGTTTACCAATCCTGTGAAGTGTTTGTTATTTTTTCTTGGATAGTCATGACTGTGTTCCCTACGTGCTTTGTTTTATATATATGAATATATGTGCAGCACACACAATCATGTATATATCTATGCCTACAAATACCACTATATGTACACACATATATACACATATGCATATATATCTACCTAAGTAGCCATTGGTGTTGGCAAAGAATATTGAATATACCATGGACTGCCTGAAGAACGAAAAAGTCTGTCCTGGAAGAAGTACAGCCAGAATGCTCCTTAGAAGCATACTTTGGACATATTTTCAGGAGGAGGTCGACCCTGGAGAAGGATATCATGCTTGATAAAGTACACGGTCATTGAGAAAGTGGAGGACACCCAACGAGAGGGATTGACACTGTGGCTGCAACAATGGGCTCCAGCATGGCAACAATTTTGAGTATGGTACAGGACCCAGCAGCGTTTCTTTCTGTTGTACATTGAGTCTCTGTGAGTCAGAACCGACTTGACAGCATCTAACAACAACAACATGTAACCATTCATGTGTATTTTTGTTGTTACTGCTGTTCTTGCCAAATTGTATATGTTATAGCATTTACCAATAAGGTTCTTTAATCATGTGAATTTCTTATTGTTATCATAAGGTGTGCACACTTCACCCACATTTGGTATTGCCTTTCTCATCACCAAAAACAACCAATGTCTATTGCCTAGAGAGTTACTCCCCCTACCTCCCTCACCCATCCCTGGTTACCATCAAAGAATGCTGATTTCTGCATGTATAACTATGTTTGTCTTTTTACAAAAGTGGTATCATACAATATTTGTCTTTTTGTGCTTGACTTATTTCCCTCAGCATAATGGCCCCCAGATTCATTAATAAGATATTTCATGGACTCATCATTATTCTGTATACTTGTGTAGTCCTCTATTGCATGAGTATACCACATTTTGTTTATCCATTCATCCACTGATAGGCACTTAGGTTGTTTCTTTTTGCTATTGTGAATAATGCTGCAATGAATATATGTGTGCATATGTCTACTTGTGTCACAGCTATTAGACTCTAAGGTATACACCTAGGAGTAGGATTTCTGGATCAAAAACTATTTCTATTTCTAGCTTCTTGAGGAAGAACCATTTCATTTTCCTCAGTGGTTGTACCATTTTACAACCCTATCAGCAATGGATGAGTGTTTCAATTTCTCTACATCCTTGCCAGCATTTGTTGTTTTTTCTTTTTAATCATTGCCATTTTTGCAGGGGTGAGGTAACATCTATTGTAGTTTTGATGTGATCTTTCTAATGGCTAATGAATTATGGTGTTGGTGAAGAATATTGAATATACTATGGAGTGCTAGAAAAATGAACAAATTTATCTGGGAAGAAGTGCAGTCAGAATGCTCCTTAGAAGCATGGATGGTGAGACTTTGTCTCATTCACATACTTGGACACTTTGTCAGGAGAGATCAGTCTTTGGAAAAGTACATCATGCTTGGCAAAGTAGAGGGTCAATGAAACAGAGGAAAACCCTCAATGAGATGAATTGACACAGTGACTGAAACAATGGGCTGAAGAATAGCAATGATTGTGAGGATGCCGCAGACTGGGCAGTGTTTCATTCTGTTGCACATGGGGCTGCTACGAGTCAGAACCTAGTTGACAGCACTTAACAGCGACAACAACAGTGACCAATGATCATGAACATCATTTCATGTTTTGATGGCCGTTTGAATGTCCTCTTTGGTGAAGTTTCTGCTCACGTCCTTTGCTCATTTTTTAATTGGATTGTTTCTTTTTTTGTTGTTGTTGAAGTTTTCTATTAATTTTAGAGATTAGACCCTTCTCAGACATACCATTCCCAAAGATATTTCCCCAATCTTAGATTCTGTTTTTACTCTTTTGATAAAGTCTTTTGGTGAACCTAAGTATTTGATTTATAGGAGGTCCCCATTTTCAAATTTACCTTCAGTTGTTCCTGCATTTGAAGTTGTGTTTGATATTCTATTACTGAAAAAATCAGATCACATAGTTTGTACGTATATTATCTTTCAGGAACTTTATTGTTTTAGCTTTAACTTTTAGGTCTTTGATCGTTTTGAATTAGCTTTTATGCATGGTGTTAGATACGGATCCTGTTTTATTTTTCTGCAAATGGTAATTCACTTTTGCCAGGACCATTTGTTAATGGGACAGTTTTCTTCCCCATTAAATGGACTTTGACCCCTTGTCAAAAGTCAGCTGCCCATAGATGAATGCATTTAGTTTTGAATTCTTAATTTTATTTCATTGGTCTACGTGCCTGTCATTGAACTACTACAAGGCTGTTTTGATTACTGTGACTGCATAGTATGTTTTGAGATTGGGAAGTGTGAGGCCTCCTACTTTGTTCTTTTTCTTCAATATTGCTTTGGCTATTCAAGGCCTTGTCTTAGGCTGGGTTCTCTATAGAAACAAAACCAGTAAAGCATGTAACTATATAATGAGAGAGATTTACATCAAGGAAATGTTTCCTGTAGTTGTAGAGGTTGGGACATCCCAAGTTTGTGAGTCATGCTGGAGGATTATCCTGATTCATGTAGCGACAAAGGCTGGCGAACCAAAGATCAGCAGGTCAGACAACAGGGCTCTTGCTCACAGGGTGTGAAGACCAATGAATCCCAAGATTGGCAGGCAAGATATAAGTAAGCGTCTAGCTCAAGTCACAAGAACCAGAATTCCGATGAACAGGAGCTAGCCACAGGATCCAGAGCTAGAAAAAGCCTACAAGCCTTGCCAGTGAGTCCACCTATATTGGATGCAGGAAATGAAAGGAAATCCCTTTCAACTGATTGGCTGCTTACAGCATATCCCATCATGGAGGTGACCATATTATATCATAGAAGTGATCATATCATCATACAACTGCCAAACTACATCATAAGTGCCAAACAACTGAGAATCATGGCCCAGCCAAGTTGAAATAAAACCTTAACCATCACAGGTCTCTTTCCTTTCCATGTAAAGTTGGCGATATGTTTTTCTATTTCAATAAAGAATGTTGGTGGAATTTGGGTTGGGTTTTTGTTATATCTGTAGTTCATTTTGGGTACTATTGATATTTTCACAATGTTAAGTCTTCTAATCCATGAACATGGAATGTTTTTCCATTTACACAGATCCCTTTTAGTTTCTTGCAGTAGTGTTACAGTTTTCATTGTATAGATCATTCACATCCTTCATTAGGTTTATTCCTAGGCATTCTGTCCTTTTGGAGGGTATTATAAATGGTATTGTTTTCTTCATTTCCTTTTTTGGAGACCTCCTTTTTAGTGTAAAGGAACTGAACTGGTTTTTGCATGTTGATCTTGTATCCTGTCATGTTGCTGAAATGTTCCATTAGATCCTGGAATTTTCTATGTATAGGTAGGATCATGTCATCTGTGAATAAACATAGTTTTCCTTTTTCCTCTCCAATTTGGATATCCTTTATTACCCTTTCTTGCCTTGTTGCTTTGGCTAAAACTTCCAGTACGATATTTAATAAGAGTGGTCGTAGTAGGCATCCTTGTTTCATTCCTGTTCTTAAGGGGAAGGCTCTCAGTCTTTCTCCATTGAGAATAATATTGGGTATTGGTTTGCATGTATGCTTTTAATTATGTTGAAGAATTCCCCTTCTATTCCTCTTTGGCTGGGAGTTTTTATCAGGAAAGGGTGCGGGTTCTTATAAAATGCCTTTTCTGCATCAATTGAAACGATCATGTGATTCTTTTCCATCGTTCTATTTATGTGGTGAATTTCATTCATTGATTTTCTAATGTTGTACCACTCTTGCATTCATGGTATCCCACCTTATTATGATCCATGGATTTTTTTTTTTTATATAATGCTGAATTCTGTTGGATCAAATTTTATTGAGAATTTTTCTATGTTGATGAGGGATATTTCTCCGTAATTGTGTGTGTGTGAGGGGGTGTCATTATCTGGCTTTAGTATCAGGGTAATGTTAGCTTGATAGAATGAGTTGGGTGTATATTCCTTCCTTTTCTATGTTTTGGAAGAGTTTGAGTAGAATTGGGTATCAGTTCTTATATGAATGTTTGGTAAAATTCTTTTGATAATCCTTTTTCCTTTGCTCATGTTGTCAGATTAACATTGATTTTGGACCCTTACTCATTTTTAATATATGGATTTATTGCCACAAATTTCCCTGTGAGCACTGCTTTTGCTATATTTCATAGGAATTTATCCCTGTGCATCTGTAATTTTGTTGTACTGTGGTGGCTTGTGTGTTGCTGTGATTCTGGAAGCCCTGCCACCAGTATTTCAAATACCAGAAGGGTCATCCATGATGGATAGGTTATAGCAGCACTTCCAGGCTAAGAAAGACTAGGAAGAAGGGCCTGACAATCTATGTCTGAAATAACTGCCAGTGAAAACCTTATGAATAGCAGCAGAACATTGCCTGATATAGTGCAAAAGACGAGCCCTTCAGGTTGGAGGTCACCCAACATACAACTGGAAGAGAGCTGCCTCCTTAAAGTAGAGTTGACCATAATGACATGGATGGATTATAGCTTTAGAAACCTTCACTTGCTGATGTGGCATGACTCAAAATGAGAAGAATCAGCTGAAAACATCCATTAATAATTGGGAGGTAGAATGCACGATTTATGAATTTAGGAAAATTGGAAGTCATCAAAAATGAAATGGAATGCATAAAGATAGATATCCTAAGCATTAGTAAGTTGAAATGGACTGGTATTGGCCATTTGGGGTCAGATCATCATATGGTCTCCTATACTGAGAATGACAAATTGAAGAGGAATGGTGTCACATTTATCGTCAAAAAGAACATTTTAAGATCTATCCTGAAGTATAATGATGTCAGTGATAGAATAATACCCATACATCTACAGGGAAGATCAGTTAATACGACTATTACTCAACTTTGTGCACCAACCACTAATGCCAAAGATGAGGAAATTGAAGATTTTTATGAACTTCTTTAGTCTGAAATTGAACATGAAATCAAGATGCATTGCAATTACTGGTTATTGGAATACGAAAGTTGGAAGCATAGCAGTGGAATCTATACTTGGAAAGCATCACCTTGGTGATAGAAATAATGTTGGAGATTCCATGATAGAAGTTCGTAAGACCAACGACTTGTTCAGAGCAAATACCTTTTTTCAACAACATATATGGGGACTATACACATGGGCCTTGCAGGATAGAAAACACAGGAATCAAATCAAGCCCACCTGTGGAAATAAATAGATGTTGCAGAAGCGCTGTCAGAACCAGGCCAGGGGCTGACTGCAGAAGACATCATCAATTGCTCAGATGAAAGTTTAAATTGAAGTGGAAGAAAATTAAAATAAGTCCACAAAAACCAAGATACAACCTTCAGTACATACCACCTGAATTTGAAGACTGTCTCAATAGTAGATTTGATATATTGAACGTTAATGACTAAAGAATAGAGGAGTTGTGGGATGACGTAAAGGACATCATACATGAAGAAAGCAAAGTGTCGTTAAAAAGACAGGAAAGAAAGAAAAGGCCAAAATGGATGTCAGAAGAGACTCTGAAATTTGCTATTGAATGTAGAGTAGCTAAAGTGAATGGAAGGACTGATGAAGTAAAAGAACTAAACAGAAGACTTCAAAGGGCAACTAAAACAGACAAAGTAATGTATTAGAGTTAAATGTGAAGACACTTGGTGTTAGAAAACCAAAAGGGAAGAATGCATTTTTCATTCCTCAAGTTGGAAGAAATGAAGAAAAATATCAAGCCTTGAGTTGCAATACGGATGGATTCTATGGGCCAAATATTGAATGACCCAGGAAGCATCAAAAGAAGATGGAAGGAATGCACAGAGTCACTGTACCAAAAAGAGCCAGTCAGCATTCAACCATTTCAGGAGGTAGCATATGATTCAGAGCTGATGCTGCTGAAAGAAAAAGTCCAAGCCACACTGAAGGCACTGACAAAAAGCAAAGCTCCAGGAATTGAGGAAATACCAAGCGAGATATTTCAAGAAATGGATGAAGCACTGGAGATGTTCACTCATATATGCCAACAAATTTGGAAGAGAACTATCTGGCCAACCAACTAGAAAAGATCCATATTTGTGCCTATTCTGAAGAAAGGTGATCCAACAGAACTTGGATATAGCTGAACAATATCATTAATATCACAGGCAAGTAAAATTATGCTGAAGATAATTCAAAAACAGTAACTGTTTCCTCTGTCTCTATTGTGTCTTCAAACAGATTAATCCTGATAGTGTGGAGATGTATGGACAAAAAAACACCAGATTTGGGAGAAGAAGACCTGGTTTAAAAATCATTTTTGCCATTTTTTTCTCTATAGAATAAGGGAGAAGTTAGTTAACCTCTTTTTCATTAAACTGACTCATGTTTTAAATTATAAACCTTCTAAGCAGACTGCTCTAAGCATTAGAAGGTATTTTGTGTATGAAATATATTTGAAATATTTTTACAATAGGGTTTCAAATATCCAAACAAAATTATATTTTAAATATTTAATTCGTCATCCTGTATCATACGCTAAAAAAAAAAAAAAATTTTATCATATGCTGCCAATGTTTTCCACATAAGAAGCAGTTTGAAAGTCAAAGCATAAAATGCCTATGTGATCATTTGATCCAATGTAGAAAATATGGATGTAAAACTCTAAGATTTGTAAATCTAAGTGGTAATCCTATTTCAGAATTTGAACTGGTACAAGAATACATAACAATACATAGTAAGCAGCATCTCTGAGATGGCTGTTTAAGCACTGGAAATCAGGAAAAGTGAGTGGACTTTACCTAAAAAGTATTCACCAATCCTTGTTGACTTACACCACCTTCTATCTTGTATGATATTGTATTGTATGGTTAACATAATCTAAATGGTTATCAGTTTCAGAAATAAATATTCTATTGGGATAGGAAGATACATAAATGATAGAGATACACATAGACACACATGTCTAATTAAAATGCCATTACAGTTTGTAACCATGACTTTTTAAAGTGAAAAGTTATAAATGGATAGACAGATGGATAGATAGATATATCTGTATTATCCTGTGCTGTGAAAAGCTATACTGTATAATATTGTATCAAATTAGACTTCTCATCACATATCAATCAGAGAACTTAACAGAAACATCAGTTTAAATGTATTACTTAAATCTTTAATATATAGAAAACTAATGCAGTTTCTTTTTTTTTTGCCAAATGTATTTCAAGATTTTTAATAAAGTTTTTTTTTTTGATTTATGGATATACAGCTGCATTTACTTGCTAAGTGAAACATTCAGTCCATAATTTAAAAGCTATATACAAATTCAGCAGTTAAGGAAATGTGAGCAGATGCTTAAAATTATTTCTTCTATGGGTAAACTTATAGAGTGAATTAAAATTAAGGTATTAAATAGGGTAGCTGGAATTGAATATATATTTTTAAAAAACTAGATATATTTTACATATGAAATGTATTCATTTTTAAATATTTTTCCCAAGTGGAAAAAAATTCCCTGTCCTGAACAGGTTGTAGATAATTTTCTAACTACATATATACATCCTTCAGAGGGAGAGGAAATTCTTTTTCATTATCTTTAGGATAACAACATTATTTACCCCTATTTTATTCTTATTTGTTCTGGAGCCTTTATTCAAAAAATATCTAAGGAATTTTGTGTCTATTAATCTCAAAACTATGCCCTTGTGATATCTGTAGGGAAAAAGATCATTTTCCCCTTTTCCATACTGTCACTTACTTGTAAGCACAGGTAGAGAACCATTGTTCTGGACTATTGGAGTTTCATTCTACACTCTCCTTTTTCCTTCCTTCTGCCATCCTGCCCTCCACAACCACAGTGTCTTTATAAAAAGTCCACAAAACACTAAAATAACATGGTCAGTTTCTTGAAACAGCATCTCTTCAGTGAGAAGTTCTGCTAATATGAGCTCCTTCATTTGACTAAACTGACTTCTTATATAAGAAGAGTTTTTGGTCTGCTGTCTCTGAAGACATAGTCCATGATTTACATCTCCAGAATGTCATTTGAAAATAGGGAGAGTTTTGTATTGTATCATTTGTGGAAGGAATTTTACATTTGTTACTCTGTAATTCAAAATTCATATGCAAAATCCCAAGAACATAATTAAAGCCATTGCTGTCGAGTCAGTTTCACTTCATAGTGACCTACAGGACAGAACAGAACTGCCTCATAGGGTTTCCAAGGAACACCTGGTGGATTTGAACTGCTGACTTTTTGGTTAGCAGCATAACACTTAACCACTACTCCACCAGGGTTTCTACGCCCAGATAATAATAATAAAAAAAAAATCAGTAATTTGAAAGGATATCCTAAAATAATGGAAGCATAATTCTTAACAAAACTAGACTCATCTCTGTAGTGGGGAATCATAGCCAAGGAGACATATATATATATGGTTTCAAATCCTTTTGATAGGTTGACTGCACCTGTTTTCTTACACCAGGGTTGAAGATACTGCTTCTACCCTTGACTTCATGCTAACCAAAAACCCAGACCAAACCCAGTGCCGTCGAGTCAATTCCGACTCATAGCGACCCTATAGGACAGAGTAAAACTGCCCCATAGAGTTTCCAAGGAGCACCTGGAGGATTTGAACTGCCATCCCTTTGGTTAGCAGCCATAGCACTTAACCATTATGCAACTTCATGCCGTGTTTAGTTAAAAGTCCATGTAATCAAAGAAAGTTTCTTTCATATACAAAATACCTTCCCTAGAGCAATGCCTCTTTAAATGGCAAATCACCCTTGGCAAAGGAACACAGACTAAAATGTCTCTTAAGTGGTAAATGTATGGGGAGATGGGGCATTGTTAAAGACAAGGAACACAAGAAGCGGTTGGGATGGACAGAGGCAAAAACTGATGTTCTGCTCCTTGATCCCCTTGAACTGACCAAGTATGACTTAATTGCCTGAAATAAAGAGATTGTTATTTTCTTTTGAAATTATGTGTCAAAAATAATAGATTTTATTTATTGAGCATTTAAACATGCTAGTGAATAGGCTCAATATTTTACATACATTATTTTATTTAATCTTCAAAACAACCTTTTGATCTATGAGCATCTACATTTTATAGTAAACAACATTAAGGATTTTAAGGAACATGCCTATATTTAACCATTCTGAGATATCAAGTAGAATAATTTTCATGTTTAAATAACATTAAATTTATGTTTAAATTTGTGCTTCTCGTATTTAGGGAACACCTGAATCTCACAGAAGCCTTTTAAATACAGATGCTGGGCCCATCCCAGTTTCTGATTCAGTAGGTCTGGAGTGGAGACCGAGAACCTGCATTTCCAATAAGATCCCAGGTGGTACTGATGCTGCTCATTCAGATACTGCACTTTGGGAACAGCTGCTTTACATAAGCAGCTGAATTTTGGCTCTATCCTGTATTGAATTTCAGTGCTCCGATAACCTATAAACTACCAATTCCTAATCTTGGGCAGTTTCACTTTGTATTTGTTTTTACCCTATTTTACTCTTTACCCATTCTATGAATAACAATTATCAATTACTTTCATGTTCCTATGTATGAAATATGCATAATAAAATTACTTCCATGGGTAAATTCATAGTGACCTAGTTTATTAGTGGTTACCAGAGGCTGAGGGAAGAGGAAAAGAGGAAAATTATTGCTCAGGGGGCACTGAATTTCCAGTAAGGAAGGACAGTGGTGATGGTTGCACAACATAGTCAACATGATTAATGTCACTAAATTGTACAGGTAAAAAAGGTTGAAATGGCTACTGTTTTCTTATGTATACTTTACATTAATAAATAATGTCAAATAAAAACATGGTTAAAATGGCAAATTTTTGTGTTATATAATCAAAACAAAAAGAAATTAAAATTTAAATAATGATGTTAAAAGGAAGTGTCCACACTGAGGAATATAGATTTTTTTTTTTTTTACCAAAATAAAGCACAATGAAACAAAACCAACTATACTTAGATTCAGGTAATTTTGGTTCAAAATCCAACCCAGCAACTATATCCTTGGAGAAGCCCTGTAATCTGTCTAAGCTTACGTTTTTCAGTTAAAATTGATTTAACAACCTCATAAGATTGGCAACTCCATGGGATAGTCAACCTCATAGGATAGTCTGACCTTAAAAAAAAAAAAAACTTTAGTAACATGATTTAGGATAGGCACTGCTTACCTCAAATATCATTTATAACGTTGAAGCTTCAAGACCTGAAGCTGTTAAAGAGCCTGGGAACCCAAGTTTCTTGTCTCTCAATTGTATAGGTTTCAACATGACCTAGGTGCTTTCAGTTCCAATTCAAAGTCTCTAAGCAGAGCAAGCATCTTTACAGTGTGAACTTGCACAGTGTGAAAGTTTCCACTGAAACTGCAGATACTGCCTAAACTACACAAAGAACATAAAGTATAACCTCAAAAAAAAAAAAAAATGGAGGAAGGAAGTTATCATTTACAGTGAAGATACACCCCAAAGTGTATTAAAAAAACAGCCATACGCATCAGAACTTTAACACCGGCATGAATATGGATGGCTAAAGACTTGGAGAAGAAATTGGGAAGCTCCATATCCTTCCATCAAATGTGGATCAGCTCTTGTGATAAAAACACTCAAGAAAGTTGGCTGGTAATTGTACCGACCAAGAAAAAGCTCAATGATCTAAGAAAAGAAAATTATTACAAAAGGGAAAAGTTGGTAAAATCAGAGTTTGAAATCCAAGTTTTTCCAAGTGGTCCCTTTGCACTTGCTGTTCCATGTGCAGCTCAGGGCAAAGGTCCAGAGGGTCAGGGCATCCCCTGCATTCTTAGGTGCCAACGAACAGAAAGGGTGAGCTTTGTGGGCACAAGAATCCAGGAAGATGGCAGGTTTGATTCAGCTTACAGCAGCTAAATCCTGAATATCCACACACACAGCAGCACATCTGATTTATTTTTGCTCTTTAGTTCTAACTGGTACATTTTTAGTTTAACTTAATTGGTGCTGCATTTGTTACTCAAGGCTTTTTTTTTTTTAGTACATAATACAATTGCTAGTGATTTTAGAACATAGTTTTAATGCAATTCCTAAGTAGATACATGTATATATGTAAGTATATTTCTTATTTATTTCATTGACCTTCTAGAATTAGATCATATAAATATTAGATTTTAATTTAACTAATCAGTCCCCTCTTACTTAAAACATATTTGAATTTCAGTTTGACCAGGTGGAGACATTTGAAACATTAAAGATCATCCTCAGGGCTTCGAACCAGTTCAGCCCAGTTCAGTTATGGTCAACGAAGCAATACCAGGATGGACCCCAATTTTTTTTTCTATTGTAATTTTTTTGGTGTAAAGAATGGGGATTTATTTTGAACACATAAAAAGTCCAGAGATATTTGGGTTCCATCATTGTTAAGGCTTATAACTGGCTTCTCCATCGTTCTCTTGACTTTCCCCTTCATTATAGTCATATCGTTCCTTTTTTTAAATTGTATTTTAGATGAAGCTTTGCAGAACAAACTAGCTTCTCTTTAAACAATTAGTATACACATTGTTTGTGACGTTGGTTGCCAACCCCATGACATATCAACACTCTCCCCTCCTGGACCTTGGGTTCCCAATCACCAGCTTTCCTGTTCTCTGCTGCCTTCTTGTCCTTGCCGCTGGGCTGGTGTGCCCATTTACTCTCATTTTGTTTTATGGGCCTGTTTATTCTTTGACTGAAGGGTGAACCTCAGGAGTGAATTCATCACTGAGCTAGCTAAAAGAGTGTCCAGGGGCCATGCTCTCAGTGTTTTTCCAGTGTCTGTCAGACCAGTAAACCTGGTCTTTTTGTTTGTGCATTTGTAAGTTAGAATTTTGTTCTACATTTTTCTCCAGCTTTGTCTGGGACCCTCTATTGTGATCCCTGTCAGAGCAGTCAGTGGTGGTATCTGGGCACCACTTAGCTGTGCTGTACTCAGTCTTCTGATGGAGGCTGTAGTGCTTGTGTGGATCCAAATTTTCAAAATGTGGATGAACTGGATGCTAACCAGAATGGGAAAAATTATGGATTAAAGCCCTGTTAGAAAAGTAATCTTCCTCTTAGAAAGCAAGGACAGAGTGTGCATAGCATAGAAACCAAATCTCGTGATCTGCTGAATTGAAAACAGCAGTGCTTAGCTCAAAGATGGTGGCCAATCACACCACTTTGAATGTATGTCACCCTCCACAGTGCAATGTCAGGTATTAGGCTCCTGAAAGGGTTCAAGTGCCTCTTCTGAGTCTCCCATTCCAGGGCTTTGACCCATAGTTTTTCTCTTTCCTGTTAGTGTTTTGGATCACCCAAATTTGAAAAATTCAGTTCCATCTCAGTTTTGCTTCATTGGCCATGGCTGAACCATTTTGAAGCAGTTCCAAGGCCTGATCATTCTATATGCTTGCAGTGGGATAAGAAATCTGTACAAAGCACACTACCTACCTAAGCTAACACAAACTGAGGTAGAAAGACTAAGCAGACCCATAAAAAAAGGTAAAGAAAAAATTCCCAACAAAAAATGCCCTGGCCCAGATGGCTTCACTGGAGAATTCTACCAATAGTTCAGAGAAGAGCTCACACCAGTACTACTCAAACTATTTCAGAGCATAGAAAAGTAAGGAATATTCCTGAATTCATTCTATGAAGCTGGCATAACCCTGATACCAAAGCTACCACCAAAGATACCACAAAAAAAGAAAATTACAGACCAATATCTCCCATAAATATAGATGCAAAAATTCTCAACAAAACACTAGCAAATAGAATCGTGTATCGTATAAAAAAAAATACACCACAACCAAGTGGAATTCGTAACAGGTTGGAGCCCTGGTGTGCAAATGGTTAAGAAATCAGCTGCTAACCAAAAGGTCAGCAGTTCAAATCCACCAGCTGCTCCTTGGTAACCCTAACATATGGTATAAATAGAATACAAGCCATAACTAACAACGCACAGACACCAGAAGATAAATGAGATAACTGGGAGCTTCTAAAAATTTAACACTTATGCTAATCACACTTCTGCTTTCACCAAAGGAGAAAAAAGGGAACTTACAGACAGGGGGAAAAAAAATTGGCTAAGATATACCCAATAAGGTTCTGATCTCTAAAGTCTGTAGAATACTTCAACACCTCAACAACGAAAAGACAAATAATCCAATTTAAAAGTGGGCAAAGGATATAAGCAGACACTTCCACAAAGAAGACATTCAGGTAGCTAACAGACATATAAGGAAATGCTGGCAATCACTAGCCATTAAATGCAAATCAAACCTACAATGAGATATCGTCTAAACCCAACATCACTGGCACTAATAAAAAATAGAAAATAACAACTGTTTGAGAGGTTGCAGGGATTGGAACTCCTGTGTACTGCTGGTAGGAACATAAAATCGTACAACTACTGTGGAAAATGATATGATGCTTCCTTAAAAAGCTGGAAATAGAAATACAGTAAGATCCAGCAATCCCACTCCTAGGAACATATCCTAGAGAAATAAGAGTCATCACAAGAATAGACATATAGACACCCATGTTCATTGCAGCATTATTCACAACAGCAAAAATATGGAAATAACCTAAGTGCCCACCAACAGATGAATGGATAAACAAATTATGGTACATACACACAATGGAATACTATGCAATGATAAAGAACAAGGATCAATCTGCAAAACATATCCCAACCATGGATGGATCTGGAGGGCATTATGCTGAGTGAAATAAGCCAGTCACAAAAGGACAAACATTGTATGAGACCACTGTTATAAAAACTCAAGAAAAGGTTTACACACAGAAAAAGAAAAAAAAAAAAAACTTTGATGATTACAAGGGAGGGGAGTGTTGAGGAAGGGAAATCACTAACTAGATAGTAAAAACAAGTGTTAATTTTATTGCAGCGAAAGAGAGAGTGCAATATATTGAAGTCAGCACAATTTGATCAAGGCAAAGTCATAGAAGCTTCCTAGATACATCCAAACACCTTGAGGGACTGAGTTACTGGGCTGAGGACTAGGGATCATGGTCTCAGTGTACATTTAGACAATTGACATAGCATAGTTCATAAAGAAAATCTTCTACATCCTACTTTGGTAAGTAGAGTCTGGAGACTTAAAAGTTTGCGAGTGGCAATCCAGGATACATCTATTTGTCCCGTCACATTCGAAATATAGGAGAATGAAGAAGACCAAAAGCACAAGGAAAATATTAGTCCAGAGGGTTAATGGATCACATGAACCACAGCCTCCAGCAGCCTGAGGCCAGAAGAACTAGATGTTCCTGGCAATGACCACTAATCACTCTGACAGGGAACTGGCCAGAGCATTAGAAAAATGTAGAACAAAATTCAAATTCATAAAAAAAAAAAAAGACCAGACTTACTGGTCTAACACAGACTGGAGGAACCCTTTAGACTATGGCCCCTGAAATCCCTGCTAACTCAGAATTGTAGTCACTCCTGAAGTCAAACTTTCAGCCAAAGATTAGACAGACCTGAAAATGGATGCAGCACTGGAAGTGCACACTCTATGCCAAGAAATTTGGAAGGCAGCTACCTGGCCAAACAACTGGAAGAGATCCATATCTGTACCCATTCCAAAGAAAGGTAAGTCAACAGAATGCAGAAATTATTAAGCAATATCATTAACATCACCCACTCCAACCCACTGCCGCACACACAAATAAAATTTTACTGAAGAACAATCAAAAGTGGTTGTAGCACTACATGGACAAGAATGAAAAAAAACGTTTCTCAACTCAAATATACTTTAAATCAGCTATAATATTTTATTGCTTCTCTTTTGATGAATTAAATACCTTTTGGACAGATAGTAAGTCTATATTTGTATGAAAGTTATATATTTAACTCATGTAGATTACACTTTTGCAGAAAATTAATCTGAGCATGTCTCAAACTGGCTCTGATTTAAAGCTGATCTGTTGACAGAGTAAGGAAACCAGTGCATAGAACTAGTAAGCTAACAACTCCCTTCCCCATATTCCTTACACAGAATCCTGGTTCCATTCTTCTACCTCAGACTCCACACGGAATATTCAAAACTTGACATAGTGTTACTGGAATAAGGTTCTTGGTCAAGAATAAGCAGGTAAGGCACATAGAGTTTTCCACATGAGCAAAGCTTTATTGAAGAGGCTTGCAAATGGAGACAAGGAGGGCCTAAAGCAATGTATACCCCCCCTCACAGAACAAAAGCTGGGTCTGGGTTTTTAAAAGTTCTTGGGCAGGAAAAGATTCATGTTTGTTCACAGGCACAAATGGGGATATGTTAACTATGGAGCACTGCGCAGCAGCTTTCTAAGATGGCTCCTGTCCCGGAGGCTTATGGGATTCATAGCAGGACTTATTACGGGGTGTTGTGCCTGCGCAGTCTCCCAGCTGCTGCTGCAGCCTCTCACTGCCCCTGGTGGAAGGTCACACAGAGGTCACAGGTGGATGTTCTGCGCATGTCCCTGGGGCTGGTTTTATCCAGCTGCTTCTGAAAGACAACTTTAAAGAAGTTTGCGGGCTATTTTCTGATACCCTGCCCCGTTGTTCTGTGGAATGGCTTTGTTTCTGTGCCCTGGCCCATTTCTTGTTACTTTGCAGATTTGGGGGCCCTTCTGTTCCCTGTCTTAATAAGTCCCTAGGTTCCAAACCCAACTCCCTATTACCTCCCTGATAGTATAGCCTATCTCTCTTACTTGCTTCTCCTCTAACCACATTAGTCTCTTTGCTAGTCCCCAAACAGGCATTCTCCAATCTCAGGGCCTTTGCTCCCTGTCTTAATACCACAGCACAGAGCATAACAACAATGTAAAGAAAGGAATGGATGGGGTCAGATGGATCAAAGAAGGTGATTTCATGAACAAGGTGTCTAAGGTCAGTAGAGAGGAAATGTGAAGATGGCTTTGGTCTCATCTTTATCTGAAGTCATCTGGAAGATCATGGCTAGCCTCAAACTCAAACATTGTTCTTAAAAGAAGGAAAGAATTATGAGAGACTTAAATACTGTTTTAAGATCTCTTTGCAAACTGCAGGCAAGCTAGAGGAGCTCTCCAAAATAAGATGCTCCAAGATACAACAACCAAGAAGTCAAAGTACAGAGAACAAATCAATTAAGTAATGGAAGGACCACTGATTCATGAAATGATACTCACAGAGGTGCTGCTCTACCCCTTTGGAAGTCATTGGTGGTTCATTGGTAGAATTCTCGCATTCCTTGTGGGAAACCTGGGATCAACTTCTGGCAAATGAACCTAATGCGCAGACACCCCCACCTGTCAGTGGGGCTCGCATGTGGCTATGATGCAGAACAGCTTTCGGCAGAGCTTCCAGGCAGAGAGGAACTAAGAAGAAAGGCCTGAAAATCACCTACTCCTGAAAATGATTCAGTGAACTCTCTGGATCTCAAAGATCTGATCTGTAACAAATCATGAAAATGGCACTATTTCATTTTATTGTGCATTGGCTTACCGTGAGTTGGGACCAACTCGAAGGCAGCTAACAGCAACATACCCCTTTGAGAGTTCTGGAAACCCTGGTGGCACAGGGCTTAAGAGCTATGGCTGCTAACCAAAGGGTCTGCAGTTCAAATCCACCAGGCGCTCCGTGGAAACTCCATGGGGCAGTTCTACTCTGTCCCCATACAGTTACTATGAGTCGGAATTGACTGGGCAACAATTTTTTTTTTTTTTGAGGGTTCTTAGAATTGTGTGAGGGATGCTTGGTTTTCACAACCACTGGGAGTAGGGGAGGCATTAGCGGTCATTGTTGCTAAACATTCTACACATAAACCAAAAAAAAAAATAAAACCCACTGCCTTCAAGTCTATTCTGACTCATAGCAACCCTATAGGACAGAGTAAAACTGTCTGATAGAGTTTCCAAGGAGCGCCTGGTGGATTTGAACTGCCAACCTTTTGGTTAACAGACATAGCACTTAACCACTACGCCACCAGGGTTTCCATTCTACACATAGAACTATCCTATTCAAAATGCCAAGTATCAATATTCTGCTGTATATCTTTTAAATTGGATATTGGTAGTTTTTAACATTCATGCATCCAAGTTAAATAGCTATTAAGTATCTAAATGCCCCTATTATTCTGCATTCTAACCAATGCTTGGTACTGACAGACTTTTGAATTGTTCTGATCTCATGACTTTGGAATGGAATTATACTTTAGATATAATTTGTATTTCTTTCATTCTAATAAGTTTGAACACCATTTCACTTGTTCAGGAGCAATTTGTTTCCTTTTCTCTGAAAATATTTATTCATGCCATTTATCCATTTTTTCTATTGGTATTTGTGACTATTTGTAACTATTCTTTATGTACTATGGACACAGATACTTTTTTCCAGTTTATACATTATATTTCACTCTCTTTGCAAAGACTTTGAGAACAGGTTCTTAACAAATGCATTTAAATTTCTCAGTGTTTTTCTGTACTGTTTGGACTTCTTGGTTTTAAAGATTCAGTCTCTTCTCTTTGACCATTGGCATATTTTCCTTAATTTCTCCTAAAAATTTTAATAACTTGCCTTTCTAATGAATGACTTAATCCACCTGAAATGAAATTTGGGTGTATGGTTTTGTTCTTATCTAACTTGTACTTTATAAAATAAATTTTCTAAAACTTTGTTTAATTAAGTGGTTTTAAAAATTCATCTAAGATCATTGCTAAACTTTCTTGTTAGTTTCTATCAATTCCTCTTTGTTTTTTTTTTAGGCTAGTTAAAAATTAAAATAGAAATATGAATAGAAATGGTGATAACAGATATTATTTTCTTGTTTTTCCTATTAAAGTTTTTGAACTTAAAAATATTTAATGATGTATTAAATCTAAAAACTTCTTTCCATCATTTTTTAAAGAAATAAACCTTTAGCCATATTTTACTTATTTGATTTATTTATTTTAGGTAGACCATGTCTTTATTCTCTGGTGGTTTTTAACTATATTTTGTCTTTGTATTCATGTACTGAAGCTTCATTAAATTATATCTAGGTTCTGATTTATTTTTCCTTTGCCTTGGGATATCTTTCAATCTCAAATCTAAAGACTCAGATGTTTTATTGTTTTTAGTCATTAGTTCTTTGAATATTTTCTCCTACATTTTTAGAAAGAACAGATTTCCTCCACACTTTTAGAATATATGTATATCATTTTTACAATCAAGTTCTGATTGATCTCTTTTTATTTTAGCAAATTGATTATGAGTATCAGAATTGTGGAATTACACTGGAGTTTTGGGGAGAAGGAATAGGTGAGGGGTAGTAGTTAGGAGAGAGAACATCTTCAGAGACTAGGGGCATATCCTGGTATTGCAGAGGGGCCAACTTGAGATTTGTGTTCACAAATTGAGGCTGAGATGAGTCAGCATGGTGTGGGCTTTTCTCCAGCCTGTTTCATTGATCTTTGTGGAGCTTTCAGATGTGGTAACCAGCTGAAAATGGTGTTTAACAGGGCGATGGGGAAAGACTTTTCAGGTCTCTGCAAGGAGCACTACGCTGCACGGGAAAAATATAGATGTTATCAATAAAAGACTAATACCACTAAATGAATGTGTGTGTGATTATCAATAATACTTTTCCAAAATTGAAACCAATGGAACCGATCTGTTTAATTTTGTACTTCATGTATATATACATACATACATACATACATATATATATATATATGTAAGGAGGAGGGGGAGAGCTTGCACTCAGGAAGAAGAGGAGACGGGGTGGTAACATTCCTCAATAAGATCGTCCCTACCTAGTTAAACATTAAGCTAAGGAAATGGTCCCTATAGGGCTCCCTAAATTGATAGGGGAGAGGGAGAGAGTTCGCACTCGGGAAGAGGAAGAGACAAGGAGTGGTGACATTCCTCAATAAGATGGTCCCTACATAGTTAAATGTTAAGCCAAGGAAATGATCCCTATAGGGGTCCCTAAATTGATAGGGTCCCTAACTAAAAGAAATAGTCTTTACAGGGGTCCCTGACTTGGCTGTTAAATGTTAACAGAGAGAGATAAGAGAAAAAGGGTGTAAAAACCCTAAGAAAATGACTATCGGAGCTCTCAGACTCTCCCTCTGAACAGCCGGCTTGATGCTCTCTGGTCAAGTGTACTTTCGCTATTAACCCTCTGCTAACTAATAAAACATCTTTTTGAATGCAGCACCATTCCTCTTCGAGTTGTCATTCCCAGCATAGTAGACTGTATGATTGTCCAATTCAAAATGGCCAATACCAGTTCATTTCAGCTCACTAATGCCTAGGATATCGATGTTTATGCGTTCCATTTCATTTTTGACGATTTCCAATTTTCCTAGATTCATACTTCGTACATTCTAGGTTCCAATTATTAATGGATGTTTGCAGCTGTTTCTTCTCATTTTGAGTCGTGTCACATCAGCAAATGAAGGTCCCAAAAGCTTTACTCCATCCACGTCATTAAGGTCAACTCTACTTTGAGGAGGCAGCTCTTCCCCAGTCATCTTTTGAGTGCCTTCCAACCTGGGGGGCTCATCTTCCAGCACTATATCAATGTCCCGCTGCTATTCATCAGGTTTTCACCGGCTAATGCTTTTCAGAAGTAGACTGCTGGGTCCTTCCTATCCTGTCTTAGTCTGGAAGCTCAGCTGAAACTTGTCCTCTATGGGTGACCCTGCTGGTATCTGAATACTGGCGGCATAGCTTCCAGCATCACCGCAACACGCAAGCCCCTACAGTACCACAAACTGACAAAGGACCTCTTTAAATGTTGAAGAGCAAAGATGTCATCTTGAAGACTAAGGTGTGCCTGACCCAAGCCATGGTATTTTCAATCACATCATATGCATGTGAAAGGTGGACAATGAATAAGGAAGACCAAAGAATTGATGCCTTTGAATTGTGGTGCTGGCAAAGAATATTGAATATACCGTGGACTGCCAAAAGAACAAAAAAATCTGTCTTAGAAGAACTGCAACCAGAATGCTCCTTAGAAGCAAGGATGGCGAGACTGTGTCTTCCATACTTTGGACATGTTGTCAGGAGGGATCGGTCCCTGGAGACGGACATCGTGCTTGCCAGAGTATAGGGTCAGCGGAAAGGAGGAAGACCCTCAACGAGGTGGACTGACACAGTGGCTGCAACAATGAGTTCAAGCATAACAACAATTGTAACGATGGCTCAGGAGTGGGCAGTGTTTCATTCTGTTGTGCATAGGGTCACTATGAGTCGGAACTGACTCGACAGCACCTAACAACAACAACAACAAACTAATAAAACCCCTTGCTTGGTTGGCATTCTTTGTCTCAGTGTTTGAATTCTTTCCTACACCGAAGACAAGAACTGAGACTATTCTCCGGTAACATATATATATATATTTTTTTCTCTTATATATATATATATATGTTTTCGTATTGTTTACTCTCATCCAGTTAGCCCCCAACTCATGGCAACCCCATGCACAACAGATGGAAATACTGTTTGGTTGTGTGCGAACCCCGTGATCAGTTGTGGATGGAATAGTTGTGACCCATAGGGTATATATTGGCTGATTTTCAAAAGCAGATTGCCAGAGCTTTTTTTTTCTATTCTGTCTTAGTCTGGAAGGCTCTGCTGAAACATTTTCACCATTATAACAACACACAAGCCACCACTGACAGAAGGGTAGTGGCTGCCCGTGGGGCACATTGGTGATGTGAATTGGCTGCGGACTGAACAGTGTCTCCCACACGGAAGGCAAGAATTCCACCACTGAACCACAAATGCCACACACACACAAACACAGACATACACACACAAGGCACTAATATTTATTGAATACAATCTTGCTAAATAATATTCTATCATCTCTCCCAAGGATAAGTGACCACATTTTAAATAAATGTAAATGCAAGAGTCCAAAATTGACAGTCAAAAATTAGTTTTAAATGAACACTTCTCTAGTTTTGCAAACCTATTCAGCAGGATGATAAGTGATCCAAAAAAATCCATTGAGCCCTTTCACTCTCTTAGACACTATCTAAATATTTAATATACATCATCTCATTTAATTATTACAGTATACCTTAATCCAGGTTTACAGATATGGAAACAAACTAGAATGCTAACTAATTTCCCCAAATCACCTTTCTAAACAGTGTTGGTTCTGGCCTCTTTAATCCTTAGTTCTCTCATATATTTTAATAATATAATATAATAGCTCTCAAATAATATTCTGGAGTAATGAATATGACCCCATATATTCCCCAGCATGTTTTCTCCTATATCAAAATGGGCAACTGAGAGCTTGACATAACTAATGCCATGATGAACCTGCAAGTTTTTCTCCTACCTCTGCCTGCCCCCTCCTTCACATACCTCTGCTAATGACTTTGTTTTGACCAAATTTTAATGACTTTGTTCTTGGTTTTAAACTGATGGAAACAATCTTTCGTTAAGTCTGACCATCTGTGGCTTACAACCCCCACAGAAAAATTAGAGCCCAGGTATCTGATATTTATATCTTTAGCCTAATAAGGACATGTCTGTCAGGCATCTTCTGTCACTATTCTGTAATGAATAACTCCTCTTGACCACACTTCTGGCCAAGTAACTACAAAGACACTTCCAACCCTTGTAAGATTCTATATAAGTTCCAATGTAAAATTGCTCTTTGGGACTCCCCAGAGACAGCTGGTGTTGCTGCTGGGTCCCCGGTGTTGTATACATCTCCTTAATAAACTTACTCACTCTTTCTGACTTGGAGTATGTATCATTGGCTCCACTGCTCCAGGGCACGGACCCTAATCGAGTAACAATGTAGCCCATCCTCTTTTGTCTAACTGTAGGTACTAGCCAAAAGAAATCAGAGTTCTGCAGGTAAATTGCTTTGATATAAGTGCATATCTGATTTGATCTCCAGTAAGCACAATCAAGTGAAATGACCAGGGTTTTGGACCCTATGGACTTGGACGTTGGGGATCAATTAAAGGGCAAAAAGGCTTTCTGATACAAGGCTTTCTATATAAAATATAGCAACTCACCCTTCTGTCTTTCAACAGTAGAGCCTACGGGAATTTGATTAGATTAGGTGTGAAATGGCTTATTCTACTTTCATTGGAACAAGATTACAAGAGCAAGATCTCAGAACTACAAGCCATCCCCAGGATATGAACTTCTGAGATATGTACAACCCCTCCTAAAGCCTATTATGCTAAAAATTTGAAGTGTACACAAAGGTTCGTAATAACTAATGGAAGCTCCTTTGTGATGCTCATGTTAAAGATATTTTAGTGGATCTGGAAGTGTTTCTTTAATGTTTTTTGGCATAGAAAGGCAGACTATTTACTATACACTAAGACAAACATTTGACTGATGTTAATTTGAACCCTACCTAACTGTTCTGACTTATGTACAGATTCTACTTAAAGACAGGTTTTGGAAACCTATTATACCGCCACAGTAGTCAAAACAGCCTGGTACTGGTACAACAAGAGATACATAGGCCAACGGAACAGAATTGAGAATCCAGACATAAATCCATCCACATATGAGCAGTTATATTTGACAAAGGCCCAAAACAGGCTTTTTAACAAATGGTGCTGGCATAACTGGATATTCATCTGCAAAAAAATGAAACAAGACCCATACCTCACTCCATGCAAAAAAAACTAACTCAAAATGGATCAAAGACCTAAATATAAAATCTAAAACGATAAAGATCATGGAAGACAGGTTTAGGAAGGGAACTCTTTCATAATCTGGGGACTGCCTGGAATCAACATATGGAAGAATACAGCAAAAAAGAGAATGAAGTTATTTTCTAATTCCAAAAAAAAAAAAAAGTACTAGAAAAAGAACCTTCAAAATGGTCATAGGTTTATTTTACAGAAAATGACCAGTGATAGGAGCAATGAGGAATGGAAGTTACAATGAGTCTCTGGGAATTTCCTACTTGTAATTTTTAGTAGATAAAGAAGAGATTCTTATCTCAGAAAGAGGTTTTGGTTTAATGCACAGCATATTGATTAGTGACATGATCTCTCAGTATAGTTTGAGAGTGTATGTGAAGAGAGTTTGGTGCTTAAGTTTTTTAAGTGATTCAATGGACTGTTAACGGAAGTTTGCTATTTTAAAATTATTTCCTTCCAAAATACAAATTCAAGAACTTCAGACAAGGTGAGTCACCATGATATTATTGAAGCTAGTTGGTTTTGGTTGGCTCTAACCTCAGGGAGATATTTTGGACATGCGGTTTTCCAATCCTAGGGAAACCCTTTCTGCCGTACAGAGAACAGATTAGTTCCATGTCAAATTGGAAAGGCCAAAAATGACTTTAGTGTTTAGAAAGAGGCAATCTGAACCTATGAAAATTCTACAGTGTGCTACTCTGGAGTGGTGTGACCTTAATTAAGATAGATAATCTCTCTGGGCTTGAAGCCACTTGATGGTTAAACAAATTGAGCTCCAAAGGTTGCCTCAGAAGAAAGATGTGGTAATCTAATTGCAAAGAGATCAGCCATTAGAAACACTATGGAGCACCCTTCTACTCTGACACACATGGGGTCTCCATGAGTCAGAGCTGACTCGATGGTAACTGGATCTGAGGTTATAATAAGGTTATTATAATGACAGGTAGGCTTCCTGGAGGAGAAACCACATGCCTGTGTGAAGCGTTTTGCATTTATTACTAAATTCTCACAAAAGGAAGCATTAGCATCAAACACCTGTGGAACTGACCCCCGTGGAAAGCTGTGATGACAGCAACTGGAAAGGCAAATCCCTTCTCTTCCTGGGGCTGTTTCCATTCCCTCCGAACAGTCTCATACATGTACATTTGCTTGAAACTTTCTGCTCACCCCAGAGCACCCTGTGTAATCTCTAAAACACACATAGATCATTCCACACTCTGATGGCATCTCATCTCATCTCACCCAGAACCAAATATAAAACCTCATTGTCTGGCATTTGCTACACAAATGCCCGCATGTCCTATGCCATTCCCTCTTATGCCCTGTCATTTGGGAACACTGGTTTCCTTGCCTTTTTCCTGGGGGGAAAAAAAAAAAAAACAACTAAATATATTCTCACTCCAGGGCTTTTCATGTGCTGTTCATTTTGGGTAAAATATTCTTCAACCAGACGTGTTCTATTATTGCTTCCTGATAGAGGCTTTTTGAAATCTCCTCTGTATCTGAAAGTGCTCTATCTCCCTACTCTACTTTATTTTATTCATTGTTACATGACATTATATTGTATGTTTGAGTTTACTGTATCATGCATTCAATTTTAACTAAATGATTACAGGAGCTTGTATGTTTTAATCACCAGTGCATTTCAGTACCAACAGCACTGCAGTAAAATAGAAATTTGGGGAACATTGTATGATGATGATGATGATGATGACAGTCTTTATCTGTTAGATCATCAGTTTTTATTTCTACAAAGTTAAATGAAACAGCCCATGGCCCCGTCTACTTGCTACCATTGTAACTAGCACTTTCATCCAATGATATCAGGCATCTGTCATGTTCCCTGATGTTGCATTTTTTTCACTGTTAGTATTTGTTAAAAAGACAGCTATAAAAATGTTTCCCTTTTTCTATCATACACTCACAATTTTACTCATGCTTATCAAAGTTATATGAAGTAGCAGTTGATTTTAAGATACCAAGTGAAGAATTACAACAAACCATAAATCGCTGCTCTTCCTTGTTTAAAAACCAGTAATACAAGATTACTACTGGAATTGATACCCTGGAGGGAATGCAGCATCAGGGTTCTCCTTTCAGGCAGAAGCGTATAACCTAAGGCCAGAAATCCCACACCTAGACTGGGTTAAGGATGAAAGCTTATGTACAGTAGAAATACAAAAATTGTCACAATCAGAATTTATGTTTGTTAAGGGGACAGAGTTGAGGAAAACACAAATGGACTCCCTGGCAACATTTTTTTTTTTCTTTAATCTTAGTATGCTTTGATCTAGTCGGACATATGGAATAAACCCTATCTCTTGGAAAAGGTTAATTATTATGCAATTTAACTTGAGTTGAATTAGGCACTATGCACAAAGTCATTTACCAAACACTAAGCAAACTTGAATATAGAAAACCTAGAAATCTGAAGCAAGAACAAATGTAAATTCAGATTCCATCTTTAATTGTATTTGAAAAACTTGTTCTTCACATATATGAATACTACTTTTTTCAAAAAGAGTAAATATTTATGCCTAAATTTACAGAATTTGGGGAAGGATTATAACAAACAAGGTAACATTAAGAAAAAAAAAACTAAAATAATTTTTGAATCTCAAAGATTCCAATTTATACTAGTTTTAATCTCCCTACCACCTCTTATATTTCCATTATCATTCTAGCTATTTATGGGGACAGAGGAAAATAAAATGAAAAAATTTATATTATAGAATCTGAGACTTTATCACACGAGCTTTATCTACATAAAGAAATGAGCTGTGTTGAAAAATCTGTTCATTTAATTTCAAGTTCTGCAGGGCTTCATAACACGGAAACATTAGTACGGATGAGATAATACTCAAATAACATTTTATAAATAGTGGGGATTTAGTAGGACATGATGGAGTCCTGGTGGCACAATTGTTAAAGCTTGGCTGATAAAGTTGGAGGTTCCTTGCCACAGAGCAGGTTTCAGGAGAAAGACCTGGTGATCTGCTCCTGTAAAGGTAACAGTCTAGAAGGCTCTAGGGGCTGGTCACATGGGGTTGGTATGAGTCAAAAATCAACTTAACAGAACCTGAAAACAGTAGGCATGGAGTAGGTTTACAGTTCAAGGACAGTGATTTCAAACGGTGGGTGCATTTTAAGAAAAGGCACAAAAGTGATAAAGAACATGAGAGAGAAGTAAGGTAGGATCAAGGATTCTCTGGCTGGATTAGTGCCAGTTAGGGAGGGAAGACCAGAAAGTAACAATGCAGAAGAAGGCTAGGTAATAGAGGGTGTAGAATTTCAGCATACAAAAATGTTTCTGAGTCATATATGTCACTTATTATTGTAAATATGCCCCATGCAATTGATACATGCTGGGGTAATGCAAACAGTTGTGCAACAGTTAAGTGCCTGGCTGATAACCAAAAGATTGGCAGTTAGAGTCCACAGAGAGATGCCTCAGAAAAAAGGTCTGGTGATCTAATTCAGAAAAATCAGCCTCTAAAAACCTTATGGAGCACAGTTCTACTCTGACACACATGAGGTCACCATGAGATGGAGTCAGAATTGACTCCACAGAAATTTTTTTTTAATGTCGTTAAAGAAATACATATCATGTCAAATGGGACTGGCCAGGAGTCATTCCAGAGAGGGGAATCTTTTAGTTGTTTGTCTTGTTGTGTATGGTATTAGACTTTTATACTTAAAAACCACATGTATATCTATGACTTGCTGACATGCTTACCCGAGAATACATAGGGAAGAGATTGGGAAGTTCAATTCAAATAATGAATTTAAAAAGTTGAAGAGCTGGGGGAAAAAATGGATTCTAAACAAACATTAACAAACTCAAAATTCCTTTTTATTCTCTTGTCTTCATTTTTTTTTTTTTTTTTTTGCTTGTTTTATATTTCTTTAAAGGAAGATAAAGCAAAAAGTTTTCATGGAGAAATGGAATCAAACTTCAAATGATTTCTTTTTGTTGGGGCTTTTCCTCCCAAATCAAACTGGCATGCTGCTCTTGTTCTTTATCATCCTTGTACTTTTTCTGGCCTCTGTGGGTAATTCAGCCATGATTCACCTTATCCACGTGGATCCCTGTCTCCACCCACCCATGTACTTTCTCTTCAGCCAGCTCCTCATGGACCTGATGTACATCTCTACCATCGTCCCCAAGATGGCGCTCGACTTCCTCTCCTGCCAGAAAGGCATCTCTTTCTTAGAATGTGGTATGCAAAGCTTCTCCTTCTTGACAATGGCCTGTTCTGAAGGCTTACTCTTGGCCTCCATGGCCTATGACCATTAAGTGGCCATCTGTCACCCTCTCCATTATCCCAGCTGTATAAGTAGAAGCACGAGTGTCCAGATGATCATAAGATCGTGGATCTTGGGGTCCATCAACTCTTTAGCACACACAGCCTATATCCTTCATATTCCTTACTGCTGGTTCAGGGTCATTGGTCATTTCTTTTGTGATGTTCCAGCCATGGTGTCTCTTGCATGTGTGGACACCTGGGTCTATGAGTGCATGGTTTTTGTGAGCACTAGCCTCTTTCTCCTCCTCCCTTTCCTCAGCCTCACTGCTTCCTATGGCAGAGTCCTTTTGGCTGTCTACCATATGCGCTCCAAAGAGGGAAGAAAAAAGGCCTTCACCACCTGTTCAACACATTTAACTGTAGTTACCTTTGACTGTGCACCATTTGTGTACACCTGTCTTTGGCCCAGGAATCTCCGCTCACCAGTAGAAGATAAGATTTTGGCCATTTTTTACACTATCCTCACTCTATGCTCAATCCCATTATCTACAACCTGAGGAATAAAGAAGTCCTGGGGAACATGACAAGAGTGTTTGGAATATTCTTTTCTAAGAAAGAACAGTTACGGCTCTGCTTACTCTGTTTTCTTTATTTATCCGTGTTGATAAGAACATCCTAGAGAAATGCTGTTCAATAGACGTTTAATAGATGCCACATATGTAGTTTTAAATTTTCTACTAGACATATTAAAAAGTTAAATGAAAGAAAAATTTATTTAAATAATATATATATTTAACCCAAAATGTTAGTAATATGGTAACTAATATAAAATTATAATTTTATCTACAGTGATGTTAATTGTATATTATATTATTACAATATTTACATACCCATACTATGCTTATAATATAAAACCAAAACCAAACCTTTTGCCAGTGAGTTGTTTCCAACTCATAGTGACCCTATAAGACAGTGTAGAACTGCCCCCATAGAGTTTCCAAGGAGCACCACATGGATTTGAACTGCCGAACTAAGACAGGGAGCAAAGGCCCTGAGATTAGAGGGTGCCTGTTTGAAAAATAGCGAAGAGACTGGTGTGGTTAGAGGAGAAACAAGTAAAAGAGAAATAGACTGTATTGTAAGGGAGGTAATGGGGGTTGAGTGTGGAACCTAGAGACTTAATAAGACAAGGAACAGAAAAAAAAACTAAAAGTTTTTTTTTTTTAGGGGCCCCCAAATCTGCAAAGTAACAAGAAATGGGGCAGGGCACAGAAACAAAGCAGTTCCCCAGAACAATGGGTCAGGGTATCTAAAAATAGCCCACAAACTTCTTTAAAGTTGCCTTTCAGAAGCAGCTGGAGAAAACCAGACCCAGGGACATGCGCAGAACATCTACCTGTGACCACTGTGTGACCTTCTACCAGGGGCAGTGAGGGGCTACAGCCCCAGCCAGGAATCGAACCCAGAGAGTGGGAGACTGTGCAGGCATGACACCCCATAATAAGTCCTGTTATGACTCCCAGAGGCCTCCAAGACAGGAGCCATCTTGGAAACCTGCTGCCCGCGCACCTTAGTTAACATATCCTCTCTGTGTCTATGAATAAACATGAATCTTTTCCCGCCCAAGAACTTTTAAAAACTTGGGCCTATCTTTTGTTCTGTGAGATGAGGGTAAGTGTTGCTCTACGCCTTCCTCTTCTGCGCTTGCAAGCCTCTTCAATAAAGCTTTGCTCTTGTGGAAAACTATGTGCCTTACCTGCTCATTCTTGACCGGTGAGAGGCAAGAACCTTATTCCGGTAACAGACCTTTTGGTTAGCAGCCGTAGCATTTAACCACTACACCACCAAGAGTTTCCATGCATATGATATGTTTGTAATATAGTGTAATATGTGTGTATATACTGTATTAACCCATTGCTGTTGAGTCGACTGTGGCTCATAGTGACCCTATAGGACAGAGTAGAACTGCCCCATAGAGTTTCCAAGGAGCTCCTGGTGGATTCAAACTGCCTACCTTTTGGTTAGCAGCTGTAGCTCTTTACCACTACTCCACCAGGGTTTCCATATACTGTATTACATACATATATATTATATGCATGCCCAGTGCTGTCGTAGACACTATATATTATATACTGTGTTGGGTATGGAAACCCTGGTGGTGTGGTGGTTAAGTGCTACGACTGCTAACCAAAAGGTAAGCAGTTTGAATCTGCCAGGTGCTCCTTGGAAACTCTATGGGACAGTTCTACTCTGCCTTATAGGGTAGCTATGAGCCGGAATCGACTTGATGGCAGTGGGTATCGGATATACTGTATTGGAGCCCTGGTAGTGCAGTGGTTAAGAACTAGGGCTGCTAAACAAAAGGTCTGCAGTTCAAATCCACCAGCCGCTCCTTGGAAACCCTATGGGGCAGTTCTACTCTGCACTATAGGGTCACTATGAGTCACAATCAACAGCAACGGGTTTGGTTTTTTGGTTTGGATTACATTTAGTACGGTATGTTTTCTGCTTGTTTTACTATTAATATAATAATGTTATACTATTTTATTGAAGTGTTATATTTTGTCCACATAATCAATATAAAAGTATTAATGTGATATTTTTACCCTTTTTCATTTAAAGTCTTTACAATCTTGTGTGTACTTTATACTTAAAATACATTGCAACTTGGACTATAATGTATACATTTCAAGGGCCCGATATCCACATGTGGCAGTGACAACAGCATTGGACAGCACAACTTTAGAGCATCCATTAAAATGCTTTGGAAAGAATATATCTATAGGGCATAAAATATATATGTGGTGTATAAAATATGGGCAATGGGATGTAAAGTAGCCAAAAGAATTATGCGAATATAGTGTTTATAAGAGCTTGTTTGTTTTACTCCTTTTTAGCATGTGTGATCATTAAGGTTGTGTGCCAAATTGGCTGGGCCGTGATTCTCAGCGGTTTGGCAGTTTTGATGTAGTCTGGCAGTCATATAATGATGTAATCACCTCCATGGTGAGAATCTGAGAAACTATATAGTGTGACTACCTCCATGATGGGATCTGCTGTGAGTAACCAACCAGTCTTGGGAGTTTCCTTGGTGATGTGACCTGCATCCAACATTTGTGGACTTTCTGGCAAGGCTCAAAGATTTTTGCTGTCTCTGGATCCTGCAGCTGGCTCCTGTTCATTTGACCTCTGGCTCTTGGGACTTGAGCTAGCAGCTTACCTGCTGATCTTGGGATTTGTCAGCCTCTGCAGGCTGTTAGTCAGTGGCCTATGAGCTTACCCGCCAAACTTAGTATTTGTCAGCCTCCACAGGCTATGAGTCATAGGCCTGATGTCTGACCTGCTGATCTGGGGTTCGCCAGCCCCTGCAGCTACATGAGTCAGGAGAAGCCTCTAGCCTGACCCACAGGCTCAAGACTTTCCATCCTCTACAACTGCGTGAGCTGTTTCCTTGATATAAATCTGACAGCATATATATCTGATTATAATTTACATCTGGAGTCTATCCTGTCTTAGTCTCCTTTTATAAAACTATTTTGAGAGATGTTGTTTGATTTGGAGTCCCTTGGAGGTACAAACTGTTAATGTGCTTGGCTCCTGACCAAATGGTTGGTGGCTCAAATCCACCCAGAGGCACCTAGAAAAATGACCTGGAGATCTACCTCCAAAAGATCAGCCACTGAAAACCCTATGGAACACAGTTCTACTCTGACATACATGGGGTTGACGTGAATTGGAGAAGATTTGATGGCAAGTGGCTTTTTTACTTAGGATTTTTCTTATTTCAATAAATATATTGAGGCTAAGTGACCTGGATAGGGGCATGAGAATTATAGACAACTTATTACATTCAAATAAACAAAATTACATATTTAAATGACCTTAAAGAAGTTATTTGTACTCACATATGTTATTTGCCTAGAGCCACTGGCTGACTACAACATGAAACAAAATCAAAATAGGGACTTGAGGTTTCAGCTATGACATGTATGATCTTAATCGGACTTTGCACAGATGAAATTCTATGCTAATAAATCACAATGTTTTGTTTAACAAAAGTTTCATTATTGTTATTTTACTAATAAACTCATGTTACTTTAAACCTATCAATGAAGTTGGTTATGAAGGTTTTTTTTTTTTTTTAATTGTGCTTTAGGTGAAAGTTTACATAGCAAATTAGTTCTCATTAAACAATATATAAATCATTTGTGACACTGGTTGCCAACACTCCCACCTCAGGTTTCCCATTTCCATTTGTCTAATTTTCCTGTCCCTTTCTGCCTTCTCATCTTTACTTTTGGTCAGGTGTGCCCAGTTAGTCTCCTACACATGAATGAACTTTGAAGCAAGTTCCTCACTTGTGTTATTGTTTGTTATATAAACTTGCCTAACGTTTGGCTGAAGAATGAACTTCAGTAGTGACTTCAATTCTGAATTAAAAGATTGTCCGGAGGCCATACTCTCAGGGTTTCTTCAGACTCTATCAAACCAGTAAGTCTGATCTTTTTCTGTGAATTTGAGTTTTGTTCTACACTTTTCTCCTGCTACCAGGGACCCTCTATCATACTCCCTATTAGAGTGGTCAGTGGCGGCAGTGGAACAGGCTGCTCACCCATATCTTGAACAGAACCTGTGCTATTTTTCCTTTCCCTAGCTTGTCTCTGTGTGCAAGTATGATCTTGCTGTATACTCCTCTAAAAGTTACATGTTAACCAATGTTTCCCCTCCCACTGCCGTTGAGTCAATTCTGACTCATAGAGACCCTATAGGACAGAGTAGAACTGCCCCATAGAGTCTCCAAGGAGAGGACCATGTAAAAACAAGTGATATCTATCTAAGCCTGAAAAACAGGGTGAAGGATGGTGCCAGGCACCCCCTAGACTGATGGGATAATGCCAGGAAATGATCAATATGTTTGAAATATGACCGTAGAAACCAAACAGAAAGAGAATGGACATTCCACAAGTTCCTAAAACCCATGTCCCTCTTTCCCTGTAAAACCCCAGATGGACTGCAGTTGCTAGAGACAGCTTTAGGGGGAGATCATTCCCCTCTGTCTCCACAAAAAAAAAAAAAAAAAACCCGAACCCATCAGTAGTCTGGTGAGACAGACGACTTCAGGAGGAGATCATTCCTCTCTGTCTCCATATACAGGTATATATAATAAAGCTCTTGCTACCCACCTCACCCCGTCTCAAGAATTGGCTGTTTGTGGGAGGCAGCTCTAACTTGTGAATTTGTGGTAAGGGGACAATTTGTTCTGGGCTCAGGCTAGCGGAGATTGTGGTACTTGTGGTCCATTAATCCTTTGGACTAACATTTCCCTTGTGTCTTTGTTTTTCTTTATTCCCCTCTATCTGGACAGGATGGGACTAGTGGATGTATCTTAGCTGGCTTATAAAACAATAGACGCTAATCGCCAAAGTTGGATATAGAAGATTTTCTTTATAAATTATGATATGGCAATTGATTTAGACGTCCCCTGAGACCATGGCCCCTAGCCCTTGCCCCAGAAACTTGGTCCCTTGGGTGATTTGGCTGTGTCTATGGCCCTTCTGAGACTTTGTCTTGGTCAAGTTGTACGGGCTTACCCAGTACTGTGTACTGTTTTCCCTTTCACTAAAGCTACCACTTCTAGTTAGTGTTTTTTCCTCTTAACCACTACCCTCCCTTGTAACCATCAAAGATTATTTCTTTCTGTGTGTAAAGCTTTTCTTGAGTTTTTATAATAGTGGTGTTACATAGTTCTTGTCCTTCTCTGATTGATTTATTACACTCAGCATAATACCCTCTAGATTCATCCATGTAGTGAAAGGTTTCACAGATTCATCATTATTCTTTATCACTGCATAGTATACCATTTTTGTACATACCATAATTTGTTTAACCATTCATCTGTTGATGGATATTAGGTTGTGTCCATCTTTTGGTACTGAGAATAATACTACATGAACATGAGTGTGCATATGTCTATTCTTGTGACGGCTCATTTCTCTAGAATATATTCCTAGGAGTGAGATTTCTGGATCAAGTGGTATCTCTATTTCTAGCTTTAAAAGGAAGTGCCATATCATTTTTCTTAGTGGCTTGACCATTTTACATTTCCACCAGCAGTGCGTAAAAGTTCCAATCTCCCCACAACCTCTCCAACTTTTGTTATTTTCTGATTAGCATCATTAATGTCGGGGTGAGATAGTATCTCACTGTAGTTTTGATTTACATTTCTCTAATGGCTAATGACATGAGGATTTCATCATGTTTCTGTTAACCACCTGCATGTCTTCTTTGGTGAGGTATCTTCATAACCTTTGCCCCTTTTTTATATGGATTCTTTGTCTTTTTGTTGTTGAAGTGTTCCAATATCTTATAGATTTTAGAGATTAAACCTTTGCTCGTATGTCATAGAAAAGAAAATTCCCCAGAGTAAAAGTAAAATTCTCTTTTACTTTTTTGGCGAAGTCTTTTGATGAGCATAGGTATTTAATTTTTAGAAAACCCCAGTTATGTATTTTATCTTCTGGTGTTTGTCTATTGTTAGTTATGGTTTCTATTCGATTTGTGCCATATATTAGAGCCCCTAGTATTGACCCTATTTTTAATTCCCTGATGTTTGTAGTTTTTGGTTTTATATTTAGGTCTTTGATCCATTTTGAATTAGTTTTCGTGCACGGTGTGAGGTGTGAATCCTGTTCCTTCTTTTTTTTTTTTTTTTGACTGATGGACATCCAGTTTTACCAGCACCATTTGTTAAAAAGACTATCTTTTCTCCATTTAATGGATTTGGGCTTTTATAAAAAATCAAGTGACTGAAGGTAGGTGGATTTACATCTGTGTTCTCAATTCTGTTCCATTCTTCCATGTTTCTGTCCTTGTACCAGTACCAGGCTGTTTTCACTACCATATCTGTATAGTAGGTTCGGAGGTCAGGTACTGAGGCCTCCTACTTTATTCTTTTTCAATAATGCTTTACTTATCTGGGTTGATGATTATGTTTTCCATCTCATTAAAGAATGCTGTTAGTGTTTGAATAGAGATAGCCTGCTATTTGTTGATCCCTTTGAGTAGGATTAACATTTTCACAATGCTGAGTCTACTTATTCTTGAGCATAGTATGTTTTTCCATTTATATAGCTGTCTTTGGAAACCCTGGTGGTGTAGTGGTTAAGTGCTACGGCTGCTAACCAAAAGGTTGGCAGTTTGAATCTGCCAGGCACTCCTTGGAAACTCTACGGGGCAGTTCTATTCTGTCTTATAGGGTTGCTATGAGTTGGAATCGACATGACAGCAGTGGGTTTGGGTTTTTTTTGTTTTGTTTTGTAGATGTCTTTTGGTTTCTTGCGATAGTGTTTTGTAGTTTTCTTTGTATAGGTCTTTTACATCCCTGATTAGATTTATTCCTAAGTATTTTATTTTTTTTAGGTGCTACTATAAATGGTATTACTTTCCTGATTTCCTTTTAGTAGTTCTGTTTATTGGTACATAAGAATCCAACTGATTTTTGTATGTTTATCTAGTATCTTGCTACTCTACTCAATCTATTAGTTCCATTTGTTTCTTGTGGAGCCTATGTATGGTTTCATATCATCTGTGAATAGGGATAGTTTTACTTCTTACTTAACAGTTTGGATGTCCTTTACTTATTTTTCTTGCCTTATAGCTCTAGCTAGGACTTCCAGTACAACGTTAAATGGGATTGGTGATAGAAGGCATCCTCGTTTTATTCCTGTTCTCAAAGGGAATGCTTTCAGCCTCTCTTCATTGAGAATGATGCTGGCTGTTGGTTTTGTATATAAAAAAAAATTTGTATACATGCCCTTAATTATGTTGAAAAATTTCCCTTCTATTTGCATTTTTGAGAGTTTTCATCAGGAATGGATGTTGGACTTTATCAAATGTCTTTTTTGAGTCAATTAGATGATAATGTGATTCTTTTGTTTTATTTATGCAGAGGATTATGTTGATTGATTTTCTAATGTTGAACCATCATTGCATACCTGGTATGAATCCCTCTTGGTCATGTTGTCTTATTTTTATTTTGATATGTTGCTGAATTCTATTCACTAGAATTTTGTTGAGAATTCTTTCATCTACTTTCATGAGAGATATTGGTCTGTAATTTTTTTTTTTTGGTGTGTGTGCCTTTGCCTTCTTTTAGTATCAGAAATATACTGGCTTCATAGAATGAATTCAAAAAAATCCCCTATTTCTCTGGGTTCTGAAAAAGTTTGAGTAGTACTGGTGTAAGCTCTTTTTTGAATGTTTGGTAGAATTCTCTGGTGAAGCCATGTGTACCAGGACTTTTTATTGTTGCTGCTGGGAGTTTTTTGTTTGTTTGTTTTTTAATTATGTTTTCAATGTCTTCTCTTTTTATGGGCCTTTTCAAATTTTCTACCTCAGTTTGTTTTAGTTTAGGTAGGTAGTGTGTTAGAGAAATTCGACCATTCCGTTTAGGTTTTCAAATTTGTTGGAGTAGTTTTTCATAGCATTCTCTTATGATCCTTTTTTATTTCAGTTGGGGTTGTTGTAAAATCCCCCATCACATTTCTCTCCTTCTTTCTTTTTTAATTTGTAGTTATGTCCCCATCATATTTCTTATTTGGGTGATTTGCTTCCTTTCCTGTTTTGCTTTTGTCAATTTGGCCAATGTTTTGTCCATCCTTTCAAAGAATCAACTTTTGGTGTTGTTGTTTCTCTCTATTTTGTTTATTTCTGTTCTCATTTTCATTATTTCCCTTCTTCTGGTGGCTACGGGGTTTTTGCTGTACTCTTACTATTTGTTTGAGTTGTAGAACTAACATTTTGATTTTGTCTTTCCTTCTTTTTTGATGTGAGCATCTACAGCTGTAAATTGACCTCGGAGTGCTGCCTTTGCTGTGTCCTAAAGGAATTGTTATGATGTGTTTTCATTTTCATTTGATTCTAGGAATTTTTTTTTTATTCCATCTTTGATTTCTTCTATTACCCAGTGGTTTTTAAGCAAGCTGTTATTAAGTTTCCATGATTTTTTTTCTCTTGCTCTTCCTATTATTAATTTCTATTTTTATGCTGTTGTTATCAAAGAAAGTGTTTTGTATTATCTTAATGTTTTCGATTTTCTAGAGGATTGCTTTGTGGCCTAAGATGTGGTCTCTTCTGAAGAATGTTCCATGTGCTTTGGAAAAGAATGTAAATTTCACCACTCTTGGGTGGGGTGTTCTATACATAGATATGAGGTCTAGTGGGTTGATTGTGGCCTTTAGATCTTCTTGTCTCTGTTAAATTTCTTTCTACATGCTCTGCCTTTACCGAAAGTGGTGCGTTGAAGTGTCCTACTATGATTGTGGGACTGTCACTTTCTCTCTTCAGTGTTGTTATCAGAGTTTGTTTTATGTATTTTGGAGCCCTGTCATTAGGTGCATACCAACCAAAAAACCAAACCCAGTGCTGTGGAGTCGATTCTGACTCATAGCGACCCTATAGGACAGAGTAGAACTGCCCCATACAGTTTCCAAGGAGTGCCTGGCGGATTTGAATTGCCGACCCTTTGATTAGCAGCCATAGGACTTAACCACTATGCCACCAGGGTTTCCATTAGGTGCATAAATACTTATTAAGTTTATGTCATCACCCTTTAATCATTACACAACGTCTTCCTTGTCTTTTATGGTGAATTTTGCCTTAAAGTCTCTGTTGTCTGAGATTAGTATTGCCACTCCTGCTCTTTTTTTGGCTGCTGTTTGGTCGATATACTTTTTCTATCTCTTGATTTTTAATATATCTATGTCTTTGTGTCTAAGGTGTGTCTCTTGTAGACAGCATATTAGTGTGTCTTTTTTTTTTTTTTTAATCTACCCTATCACTGTCTGTTCTTTACAGGTGCATTTCAGCTGTTCACATTCAGCGTAATTATCCATAGGTATGAGCTTATTGCTGTCATTTTGTTATGGTTTTTTTGTGGTGCTGATGATTTCTTTGTCCCTCTTGCTTTCCTGTGTGGAGTTGCTTTTGTTTGTGGAATTTCTTTTCATTTCTTTCATTATTGCAGATTTTGTATTTATTGAGTCTTTATGTTTTTATCCTTTTTTGTTTTGATGAGTAGATTTGTTAACTTTCTTTGTGGTTACCTTGAATTTTACCCTTATCTTCAAAAGTATGAACCATGCTTTTATTACTTACCTTTGTCTTGACTTTCTCTCCATTTACAAACTCTATATCTACACCGTTTATTCCCTCATTTTTTGTTCTGACATTGTTGTCATTTATAGATTGACCTCTCTGGTTCCCTGTTGGAAATCTTGTAGTTTTGTTTTATCATTGATTGTTCATTTTCTAGGTTTGGTATCCGGCTGATGCAGTCCTGTGTCCTAGATTCAGGTTGTTTTCTGACGTTGTGAATTTTCTAACCAAAACACTCCCATTAATATTCCTTTTTTTTTATTGTACTTTAAGTGAAAGTTTACAATTCAAGTCAGTTTCTCATACAAAAGCTTAAACAGATTTTTAATGTTACACTAGCTGCTCACTCTATAATGTGACAGGGCACTCCTCCTCTCCACCCTATATTTCCCGTGTCCATTCAGCCAGCTTCTGTCACCCTCTGCCTTCTCATCTCACCTCTGGACAGGAGCTACTCACATAGTCTCATTTGCCTACTTGAGCGAAGAAGCACTCTTCACCAGTATCATTTTATGTCTCATAGACCAGTGCAATCTTTGAATAGTTGGCTTCGGGACTGGTTTCAGTTTTGGGCTAATAGAGTTTCAGGGGCCATTTCCTCTGGAGTCCTGCCAGACTCAGTTAGACCATTAAGTTTGGTCTTTTTACCAGAATTTGAGTTCTGCATCCCACTTTTCTCCTTCTCCATCAGGAATTCTCTGTTGCGTTTCCTGTCAGGGCAGTCATTGGTGGTAGAAGGACCCTATCTGGCTTTTCCAGTCTAATGCTGATAGAGTCTCTGGTTTAAGTGGCCCTTTGTGTCTCTTGGGCTCATATTTCCCTTGTGTCTTTGGTGTTCTTCATTCTCCTTTGTGTCAGGTGGGTTAAGAAAATTGATGAATCTTAGGTAACTGCTAGTTTTTCAGACCCCAGAAGCCACTCACCAAAGTGGGATCCAGACCATTTTCTTAAAACTATTTGTTATGCCAATTGACCTAGATGTCCCCTGAAACCATGGTCACCAGACCCCTGCCCTACTACTCTGTCCCTCAAAGTACTTGGTTCTACTCAAGAAACTTCTTAGCTTTTGGTTTAGTCCAGTTGTGGTGACTTATCCTTTATTGTGTATTGTCTTTCCCTTCACCAAAAATAACTCTTGTCTACTATCAAATTAGTGAATACCCCTCTCACTCACTCCCCACCTTTGTAACCAACAAAGAATGTTTTCTTCTGTGTTTAAACCTTTTCTTGAGTTTTTATAATAGTGGTCTTATACAACATTTGTCCTTTTGCAAGTGACTAATTTCACTCGGCACAATGCCTTCCAGATTCCTCCATGTTATGAAATATTTCACAGATTCATCATTGTTTTTTATAGTTATGTAGTTTTTAGTATTCCACTGTGTGAATAACCATGATTTGTTAATCCATTCATCTGGTGATTCACACCTTGTTTCCATCATTTTTCTATTGTAAACAGTGCTACTATAAACATGGGTATGCACATCTGTATTCATGTGACAGCTCCTATTTCTTTAGGCTATATTCCAAGGATTGGGATTGGAGAATCATACGGTAGTTCTATTTCTAGCTTTTTAAGGAACCACCATATCGATTGTACCATTTTACATTCCCACCAGGAGTGTACAAGTGCTCCAGTCTCTCCACAACCTCAACAACATTTAGTATTTTTTTTTTTTGGGGTGAGATGGTATCTCATTTTAGTTTTAATTTGCATTTCTCTGATGGCTAAGGATCCTGAGCATTTCCTCATGTATCTGTTAGCCACCTAAATGACTTCTTTGGTGAAGTGCCTGTTCATATCCTTTGCCCATTTTTTACTTGGGTTATTCATCTTTTTGTTGTTCAGGCTTCGCAGTATCTTATAGATTTTAGAGATTAGATGCTGATCAGAATTGTAGTAGCCAAAAATTTTTTCTCAGTCTGTAGGTTGTCTTTTTATTCTTTTCGTAAAGTCTTTGGATGAGCCTAAGTGTTTGATTTTTTAGGAGCTCCCAGTTATCTACTTTCTCTTCTGGTGTTTGTATATTGTTAGCAATGATTTGTGTACTGTTTATGCCATGTATTAGGGGTCCTAGCATTTTCCCTATTTTTTCTTCCATGATCTTTATTGTTTTAGGTTTTATATGTAGGTCTTTGATCCATTTTGACTTAGCTTTTGTGTGAATTATGGAGCTTGTTTCATTTTTTGCAGATAGATATCCAGTTATGCCAGCACCATTTGTTAGAGAGACTGTCTTCTCCCCATTTAATGGACTTTGGGCATTTGTCAAATATCAGCTGCTCATAGTGGATGAGTTTTTGTCTGGATTCTCAATTCTCTTATGTTGATCTATGTATCTGTTGTTGTACCAGGCTGTATAATAAGTTCTAAAACCAGGTAATGTGAGGCCTCCCATTTTGCTCTTCTTTTTCAGTAATGCTTTACTTATCCTGGGCCTTGTCCCTTTCCGTATGAAGTAGGTGATTTGTTTCTCCATCTCATTGAAATATGGCATTGGAATTTGGATCAGAATTGCATTGTATCTAAAGATGACTTTGGGCAGAATAGACTTTTTCACAATGTTGAGTCTTCCTATCCATGAGCAAGGTATGTTTTTCCACTTATGTAGGTCTCTTATGGTATCTTGCAGTACTGTCTAGTAGTTTTATTTGTATAGCTCTTTTACGTCTCTAGTTAGATTTATTCCTAAGTACTTTTTCTTCTTGGGGGCTTTTGTAAATGGTATTGATTTAGTGATTTCCTCTTCAACATTCTCTTTGTTGGTGTAGAGGAATCCAACTGATTTTTGTATGTTTATCTTTTTTCCTGATACATTGTTGAATTCTTATATTAGTTCCAGTATTTTTCTTCTGGATTTTTTAGGATTTTTTGTATATAAGATCATATCATCTTCAAAAACAAATACTTTTATTTCTTTCTTACCAATGTGGATGTCCTTTATTTCTATTTCTAGCTTAGTTGCTCTGGCTAGGACCTTCAGCACAATGTTGGATACGAGTGTGATAAAGGACATCCTTGTCTGGTTCCTGCTTTCAAGGGGAATGCTTTCAGACTCTCTCCATTTAGGATGATGTTGGTTGTTGGCTTTGTATAAATGCCCTTTATTATGTTGAGGAATTTCCCTTCTAGTCTTATTTTCCTGAGAGTTTTCATCATGACTGGGTGTTGCACTTTGTCAAATGCCTTTTCTGCATCCATCGATAAGATCATGTGGTTCTTGTCTTTTGTTTCTTTATTTGATGTATTACTCTGATTGTTTTTCACATGTTAAACCATTCCTGCAACCCTGTTATGAATCCCACTTTGTCATGGTGAGTTATTTTTTTGAATATGTTGTTGAATTCTATTGGCTAGAATTTTGTTGAGAATTTTTGTGTCTAAGTTCATGTTTTTTTAAGTTCATGATGGGTATTGGTCTGTAATTTTCTTTTTCGCAATGCCTTAACCTGGTTTTGGTATCAGTTTATGCTGGCTCCATAGAATGAGTTTGAGAGTATTCCATCCTTTTCTATGCTCTGAAATACCTTTAGTAATAGTGTTGTTAACTCTTCTCTGAAAGTTTGGTAGAATTCTCCAGTGAAGCCATCAGGGTCAGGGCTTTTTTTTTGTAGGGAGTTTTTTAATTACCTTTTCAATCTCTTCTTTTGTTATATGTTTAATTAGTGTTTCTCTCTGCATTAGTTTAGGTAAGTAGTGTGTTTCTAGAAATTTGTCCATTACTTCTAGGTTTTCTAATTTACTGCGGTATTCTGTTATGATTCTTTTAATTTCAGTTGGATCTGTTGTGATATTGCCCATCTCATTTCTTATTTGGGTTATTTACTTCCTCTCGTTTTTCTTTTGTCAGTTTCTTCAGTGGCTTCTCAATTTTGATGAATTTTTCAAAGAACCAGCTTATGGCCTTATTAACTTTCTCAAATGTTTTTCTGTTCTCTATTTCATTTAATCCTGCTCTAATTTTTATTATTTGATTTCTTCTGGTGCCCAAAGGCTTCTTTTGCTGCTCTCTTTCTATTTGGTCTAGTTGTGGGGATAATTCTTTGATTTTGGCCCTTTCTTTTTTTTGGATGTGTGCATTTTTTGTTGTAAATTGACCTCTGAGCACTGCTTTTGCTGTGTCCCAAAGGTTCTGGTAAGATGTATTGTCATTCTCATTTGATTATAGGAATTTCTTTATTCCATCCTTAATTTCTTCTATAACCCAGTATCTTTTGAGCAAGGTGTTCAGTTTCCATGTGTTTGATTTGTTTTCCTTGCTTCTTCTGTTATTGATTTCTACTTTTATGGCTTTATGGTCAGAAAAGAAGCTTTGTAATACTTCAATGTTTTGGATTCTGTTAAGGCTTGCTTTATGGCCTAATATGTAGTCTATTCTAGAAAATGTTCCATGAACATTGGAAAAGAAAGTATACTTGGCTACTGTTAAGTGGAGTATTCTGTAAATGTCTATGAGGTCAAGTTGGTTGAGTGTGACATTTAGATCTTCCATGTCTTTATTGAGCTTCTTTCTGGATGTTCTATCCTTCACAGAAAGTGGTGTCTGGAAGCCTCCTACTATTATTGTGCAGCTGTCTGTCTTCTCAGTGCTGTTAGAGTCTGTTTTACGTATTTTGGAGCCCTGTCACTAAAAATAGACGTATAAATATTCATTACAGTTGTAGTCTCCTGGCATATTGACCCTTTAATCATTATATAGTGTCCTTCCATACCCTATGCGGTAGATTTTACTTTAAGGTCTATTTTCTGAGAAATTAATATTGCCACTCCTGTTCATTTTTGGTTGTCGTTTGCTTGTTATATTTTTTCCATCCTTTGTGTTTTAGTTTGTTTGTATCTTTAAATCTAAGATGTATCTCTTGTAGGCAGCATATAGACAGAGAGTGTTTTTTATCCATTCTGCCACTTGCTGCCTCTTTATTTGTGTATTTATTCTATTTACATTCAGTGTACTGATTGTTAGGTATGAGTGTAGTGCCTTCATTTTGATGTCTTTTGTGTGTGTGTGAGTTAACACTTTCTACTTAATTTTCTGTGCTGAGTAGTTTTCCTTTATATATTGTCTTTTCTTCTTTTTCATTGTTGCTTTTGTATTTGCTGGGTCTTCATTTATTTATTTTTTAATGTAGGATTGTTACTTCCGTTTGTGGTTACCTAATATTTACCCCTATTTTCCTAAGGTTAAACCAAGCTTTTATGTCTTTCTATTGCCTTGACTTCCACTCCAAATGAAAGGTCTATGACTGCATTTTTTTGTCCCTCTTTTTTAACTTAATGTGTAATCTTTTACATAATGACATCTCTGTTTCCCTGTTTTGAGAGTTTTAGCCTTGATTTATTTTTGTGATTTCCCTATCTGGGTTGATATCTGGTTGCTCTGTCCTGTGTTCTAGTCTTGGGTTGTTATGTTATGTTATTGATGTTCTAACCAGGAGACTTCTTTTAGTATTTCTTGTAATTTTTTTTTTTTTTTTTGCAAATACCATACACTTCTGTTTATCTGGAAATGTAATTTCACCTTCATATTTTAGAGACAGTTTCGGGGGATATATAATTTTTGGCTGGCATTTTTTTTTTTTTTTTACTTCAAGGCTTTATATATGTCTTCCCATTGTCTTCTTGCCTGCATAGTTTCTGCTGAGTAGTCCGAGCTTAATTGTATTGATGCTCCTTTGTAGGTGACTTTTCATTTATCCCTAGCTACTCTTAAAACTCCGTCTTTATCTTTGGTTTTGGTAAGTTTGATTATAACATATCTTCATGAGTTTCTTTTGGGGTCTACCTTGTGTGGAGCTCAATGAGCATCTTGGATAGGTATCTTCTGATTTTTCCTGATATCATGGAAACTTTCTGCCAATAGATCTTCAACAATTTTTTCTGTATTTTCTGTTGTCCCCAGCGTTCTGGTACTCCAATCACTTGTAGGTTATTTCTCTTGGTAGAGTCCCACATAATCCTTAGGGTTTCTTCAGTTTCTAAATTATTTTATCTGATTTTTCCTGAAATATATTCGTGTCAATGCTTTATCTTCAGTCTCACTAATTCAGACTTCTATTGCCTCAATTCTTCTCCTATGCTTTGTATTGAGTTGTTTAATTCTGAAATTTTTTTTTTTGTTATTCTTCTGAATTTCTGGTTGCTGTCTTTCTATGGATTCTTGCAGCCTATTAAAATTGTCTTTATGCTCTTCTCTAACCTTCTTAAATTCCTCTAATGCTATGTCTGTGTGTTCCTTGGCTTGTTCCGTTTTGCCTGATCTTCTTTCTAATCTCTTGAAGAGTTCTCTATAGTAACCTTTTATATTCTACCTCTGGTAGTTCCAGGAAGTTGTCTTCATTCAGAAGATTCCTTGATGCTTTGTTTTGGGAGCTTGCTGAAACCTCGTGGTCTGCTTCTTCATGTGATTTGGTATTGACTGTTGTCTCCCACCCATCAATTTGTTATTGTATTTTTTTTCTCTTATGTTTGTTTACTGTGTCCTAGTTTCTTGTTTTGTTTTGATATGCCCAAATAGGCTGCTTGAGTGAGCTAGTTTGATTATTGCTGCCTTTGAAGCTCTAAGGCCCTGACACCAGGTGCTTAGAGCTGTTACTAGTTATATGAGCCCAGGCGTCTGTTTACTTTTCTTGTATGGATTCAGCTCAGGTGTCTAGGTAGTCAGTCATCAAGTGTGTGGTGCAGGCTCTTGCCTACAGTCTTAGACAAGCAGGGGTGATTGGTGTAGGCATGGGTAACTGGCTGCCATAAGGGCTCATGTGCTGAGCAAGGCTGGGGACTGTCAACCACTGCTGAGAGTCTGTGATGAAAGTGTGTCCCTGTTCCCTAGAGTACCTAGATGAGTGGGTTTTGCAGACAGACCATGGGCACCCAATGCTGTTGGTTGTGGGTGGCTAGGTGGTGTGGGTGAATCCATCAGTCCTCAGGCCTCTGATGTGGGTAGTTGGAGACCCTGCCTAATAAGCAGAGTGGTTTCAAAATCACAAACCTGCCTCCACCATATAGCTGAAACAGTTGAAGTTAGATTTCAGGCATATACCCTGTTTTATTGTGCTAATGAGGGCCTATGCTGTTGAAATGGCCCCACACAGGGCTATGTAGGGGTTAAAGGCATTTGAGATCTGTTGACCACTTATGCCAGCTCCTAGGCAAAGGAGCTGTTTCTGCCCTGATTTCCCAGTTTAGGAGAGCTGGCAGATTATGCTTTCCCTCTGCTAATTTGTTCCTTCTCCAAGGCCAGCAGGATGGCTCAGGGTGTGCGACCAGTCCTACTTCCAGCCCAAGGAAAATGGCTGTCACTGAAGATGGCTCAGAACTCATTGCACAGTGGGAAAGAATCAGTTAAATGAGAGAGAATTTTTTCCAATGAGGTATTTTTTGGTCTGCATGGTAGATTAGATGAAAATACTTTTTCCAAAAGCATGGATTTTTGCTGATTCTAGAGGTGTGAGTGAACTCTCTGCTTGATCTCTCCTGCTGTGGAAAAAGTGCCCCTAACACCCCTGCTTGCCTCACCATGCTCATGCCAGTGGATCTGGCCTGCAGGGTGCTGTTCTCACCAGGTCAGGTCTAGAAAATCCTCACTGCTTTTTAACAATCTCTCCCTCCTCCTGCCACTCAGTCTGATTCCTCAACTTTGCATTTGATGTTCAGGGCTCCTAGATTGCCATATATAATTGATTCACTAGTTTTTTTTTTTTTTTTTTTTTTTTGGTCTTTGTTGTAAGAAGGACCACCGGAAGCACTGGACCCCTCAGTTGTCTTGGCCCTGTCCTTCCATTAATATTTCTTGTAATTTTTGTTTGGTTTTTAAAATTCCCTTAGTTTCTCTTTATCTGGAAATTTCCTAATTTTGCCATTGTATATGTGACAGAGTTTTCAGGATATATTATTCTTGGTTGGCATTTCTTTTTCTTTCGAAGTTTTATATATGTCATCCCTTTGCCTTCTTGCATGCTTGGTTTCTGCCAAACTTAGTCTTATTGTTTCGCCTTTGTAAGTGATTTTTCATTATTCTTGAGCTGTTCTTAGGATTCTTTCTTTGTCCTTGTTTTGGGAGAGTGTGATTATGATATGGCTTGTTGATTTTCTTTTGAGGACTATTGTATATAGGGTTTGTTGAACTTCTTGGATGGTCAGCTTTTTGTCTTTCATGATTTTAGGGAAGTTTTCTACCAGCGAATCTGTAACTATTCTCTCTTTGTTTTCCATTTTCTCCCCCTGTTCTGGAACTGCAATCATGTGCAAATTTTTGTTCTTGATTGTATCCTACATAATTCTTAAGTTTTCTTCATTGTTTTCTCTGATTTTTCCTCAAAGGGACATCAATGGATTTGCCTTCAATTCCACCATTTCTGTCTTCTGTTGTTTCAAATTTGCTCCTAAAACCTTCTAAAGAGAGGTCAATTTCCAAAATTTTGTTGTTTACTTTTGAACTTCTGCTTTTTTTTTGGTATAATTTCTACTTTTTATTCATATTGGAGTTTGTTCTTGTATTATTTTCCTGAATTTTTCTATGGCTTTGAATTTTACTTGATTTTGGCTATGCTTTGGATTGTTTTGTTTGTGTTTTCCATTATTTTGTCCTTTTTCTTTCAATTTTTTTCTGTATTTTCCTTGGTCTATTCCCTAATCTCTTACATAGCTCTAAATATTAGAATTTGAATTCCATGTCAGATATTTCCAGTGCCTTTTCTTCTACCAGAAGGTTATCTGGTGCTTTATTTTTGTCAATTGTTTAAGCCATCTTGTCCTGCATTTTAAAAAAAAAAAAAAATCTCCACCTCTCTACTTGGTCACCATTTTTTATTAGTTTCTTCTTATCAGTGGCTTCTGATCTAATACTGTATAACTTTGTTTAAAATTCAGGTTCCAGGATTGATGACTGTGTCTGTTCTACATTTTTTTTTTGGGTCTTTGTTGCAGAGAAATGGCTTAGTGCATCTGACTAGTCCACTATCTTGGCTCTGCCCTCTATGAAAGGGTTTATAGACTTTAGGGGAAAAAATGTGGGCTTAGAAGAGACCTTCCCTCCCCAACTCTCTGTTTATTGGCCAAGCTCACTTTCCAAATGTCTTTCCAAGGTATCTTTTAATATCTTTTTAGCTTTGGTGATTTGTGTTCATTCATATATAAAGTATATTCCTATCCAAGTTATTTTCTTAAATATAGATGTGATCTTGTCGTTTTATAATTTTAGACAATGATTCCCTCCTAGATTCACAAAAAAAGTTCCAAACAAATTCATATTCAAATGTTTCTGAAGTCTACATTATGTCTACCTTTACCTTTCTGCCATTCAGTCTGCATTCCTAGGGCTATGGATACACTTTACCTCTCGCCTGTCCCTGTAGCACTCCATATCCCCACACATCTGAAACTTTACTAAAGCCACATCCATGAAAAGTTCTACTCCACATTTTCTTATGTCTGCCAATCTCAGTCGTGCCTTTTTTAAAAAAGTAACTAGAAATTCACTCCCCATCTTCTCACAGACACAGCTTATCTTTCCTTCCTGAAACCTCCAATTCCGTGTTTTTTTAAGATAACATAGTTCATTTGACAAGTATTCGTATTTACGTCTGTGTCTATTTTCAAATCAAAGCCCATAGCAGATAGTAATAATTAGGATGATAAAGTCAGTTAATGTTTACTAAGTATAAAAGCATACTCTGTATATGCAACTTAGAGTTCCCTACAAAATTATGGTTCTGATATTTGCTCCCCTTTGTAGTGAAATTTACCTTGTGTCAAAGTGTTGGGAAGAGTAGCACTAGACTTAGAAGCCAAATGTCTTTGAATCTGAAGCCGTGGCTCTTAATGCCCACTTTACCCTGCCATTGCCATTGTGGTCTGAGTATCCCACAGGTGGAGCTGTGGTTTTTCAGTGGTAGCATTCTCACCTTCCATTCAAAAGGCCCAGATTCTATTCTTGGCCAATGTGCCTCAATGGCAGCCATCAACCAACTTTCAGTTGAAGATTGGATGGTGCTGTGATGCTGAACAGGATTCAGTGGAGCTTCAGACTAAGACAGATTAGGAATAAAGGCCTGACAACCTTCTTCCAAAATATCAACCAATGAAAACCCTATTTATCACAATGATCTGATCCTGCTTTGCATGGGCTGTCTTGATTCAGGGCTGACTTGATGGGAGCTAAAAACAACAACACCCCAACAGAATAATCCATAGCCGTGACATGTAAATGCTGGAGACATCAGTTTCCTTAAGTGTGTCTTTTGGAAACTCAGCTGTGCTTTTTGACATGTCATACAAGTTCAGAGAAATTGTGAACATGCATCCTGAGATGAACAAGAAAAAGTATAACCAGATAATTTCTCTACATAAAGCCAAGGGTTCATTGCCCAGAGTCTCCCTTCATCTCTTTAAATGAGCAAGGAATTGAGTTCTGGATTCTCATTCTAAGATGCATCACATTCATGTGCTCTATTTGAATCACATTTCCCTCTTGAATTAAAATAATAATAAGTGCCTATGCCTGCTGTAAATATAGTCTCTAGTACCAGTTTTTGGACATTTTGCTGTAGATTTCATCTCTTAAAATCACTGATAACATGATTCCTCATTTAGTAAGGAGTAAATGACCACTTTCCTAATATAATCCTGGAGAAAGTAAACAAATAGACTATTCTTTACAAAATAAAACACAACAAAATGTTGACAGGCTAAAATGTGGTCTCCAGAATTCTCATCACTCACATGGAATTGGGAGATTGCTTGGAAATTTATTCACCGCCAGTTACTGTTTATTTATTTAAGGTGTTCATTGAGTCTTTCTATGTGTTTTTACTCTTCTTATCACGGGTAAAGTGATGGACAAGCAGACACAGCCTGTGACTTTATGAGCCAAGGTACTAATGTTAGTCATAAATATGTAAAAAACAACAAAAACCATTAAACCAAAACCCAGTGCTGTTGCGTTGATTCCGACTCATAGCAACCCTATAGGACAGAGTAGAACTGCCTTATAGAGCTTCCAAGGAGCTCCTGGCAGATTCAAACTGCCAAACATTTGGTTGGCAGCTGTAGCACTTAACTACTATGCCACCAGGGTGTGTTTCCCAAAAACCATTACTATAAAGTTAATTCTGACTTGTGGTGACCCTTCATGTTGTAAAATAAAACTGCTCCATGGAGTTTTATTGGCTGCAATTTTTAAAGAAGTGGATGGCCAACCCTTTCTTCTGGGTGCTGCTGTTTGGATTAGAACCATCAATCTTTAGGTTAGTAGACAAGTGCAACTGTTAATGTCACCCAGGGATCTAAACATTTATAGTACACATTATATAGTCAAGAAAGCCTCATCTGATTTGATGAGGGAGTTGCCATATTACAATCTGGGGAACGAACCACAGAGCCCACTGATGTTTGAGGAATAGAGGGCAGTCAGGAGGCAGTGAGTCAAAGAGTATTACAACACTTTGATCAAGGCAGTAGCAGGGCTGGCTCATGGCAAGGGATTTGGGTTCTATTCTAAAGGTTGGAGGAACCTTGGAAGGAAATAACTTCTAAAGTTTGAATGTATATATCCTCTTGGGTGACCAGTAGGAATGAGCCCTTGTAAAATATCTGACAGGGCTGAATCAGTGGAAGCTGTTATCACAGCCACTAATTCCAAAGAATTCCACTCTGATCCCCTTAAAACACTCTTTTCTTTTTATTTTAGATTTATATTTTGAAAATGTACTAAACTATAAGTGGTTCCAAGGAAAGAAAGTTATTTACATTTCTAATCTATCTCTTGGCAGATTAGCTATTTTTGTCTTGAGGCCAGATGCTACAGTTTTCTATCATTACTCTTGCAATTTTCCAATTTTAAACAGAAATGGGCTCTTATCAAGGTGGCTTATTTAACTTTTTGATGAAGATGCCAACGGCATTGAGGTTTCTAACTATTTCTAACCAAAAGATTGTAGCCCAGGACAGAAAAAACGCTGTCATGGACCATTCATGGGAGCCTTTTTGATGGACAGATAGTTGTTTAAAACTATATTCTGCCCTTTTTCCCAGAGTATAAAGAGTCCCAAGACATTTTAATGTACGTGTAAAAACTTTTATAAAAGATTCTGGGCCAAAAGTGAACACTATTCTCTGATTAAGATGTCCAGTTTCTTGATGCAACCAGAAGATGCCCCATTCAACATTATTATTCCTAATATCAACTCAGGAAAAGAAAGCAGAGTTCTGGCTCCCTGTGGAATTAATTAATTTGTGTTCATAACCCACTGTAAGTGTAACATGGTGAACCAGAGTCAGCACAAGGCTGGTTTCTATGAGGTTGGGGTCAAATATGTCTTCACCTTCCAAATTCTCCATTATTTCACTTTCTATTTCTAGGTAAAGTAATTCACTGCAACAGTCACAAAGAGGAAACAAGAACTCACAGAGTATACTAACAGTTACTTGGCATCTTAGAGTAATAAGGCAGAAGTGATATGACACAATTCAGAATTAAACTCAGGGTGAACATCTGGAAATTCACGATACAACTCAGGGAAAGGTATATGGGAGAGGTCAGGGAAGGTCCCTAAACCAAGGAGCTCATCTTTCCCTTTCACAACTAGTGCAGCTTCAGACAAGCTCTCCACTGCAACAGGTCTCAGACAAAAATCTCTACCCTTTCAGTGGTTTTGATGCTATACAGAAAATATACAACAAAGTGGATGCATAAATAAAGTGTAATATCATAAGCACCAGGAGGATAAATGTGCTATACAGAAAAAATGTGGAGGGGAATATCACATTTAGAGAGAGAATGGAGTTGCAGTTTTAAATAGTAAGTCTAAGAAAAGCTTTATTGAGAAAATGACAATTGAGTACAAATCTAAACAAATGGAGTGAGTAGGTATGATGTAATGAGTTTCTCTTATTTGGTCTTTCTTCCCCTGGGATTGTAATTCTCAGGATGACTGTGGGGCTGCTCTTCTCTCTATCAGGATAACTCTGTCCTCAGATTCCAGGGTTTTTATAGTCTAGCTCATGTACTCCTTTTCATTTACAAGTGAGGCTTCCTAATCAATCTGGGTAAATGTCAACTACCGGGTGGGATTCCCCAGTCAATTCTGGCTAGGGTCAGATGGGGGGGGCAAGTTGGAGTTTTCCCTCCCCAATCCCACTGAAGATCATCCACCGTGTGGACCATAAATTGATCAATCTTTTGCAACTGGTTCATGAGGATACTAAAATGACCAATCCCCCTGAAGCCCCTTATGCAGATAATAAACATACCAATCCCTGCAAGATGCTTATTCAAATAGTAAATGAACCAATCTCTTACAAGATGGTGGCCTGACCAATCATTCTGGGAGTATTACAATACGAATCTTAATATGCAGAGTTCACCAACAGATCAAGAAGGAGATTAGGTGAAACTCAGACCAAGCCAAGGAACACACAGACAAAGCAATAGAGAAAGTCAGGAAAACAATATCAGAACAGAACAACAAATTTAACATGCTGCTACAAACAACAAAGAGACAGTAACTTGAAATCCAAAAGATTAACAATATAATTTCAGAATTAGACAACTCAAGAGAAGGTCAAAGAAGCAGAATCGAGGCAATGGAAGTCAGAATTAGTGAGACTGAAGATAAATCTCTTGACACTAATTTATTTGAGGAAAAATCAGAAAAAATCATTTAAAAAATGAAGAAAGCCTAAAAGTTATGTGCGACACTACCAAGAGAAAAACCTACAAGTGATTGGAGTAACAGAACTGGCGGCGGGGAGTGGGATAACAGAAAATACAGACAGAATTGCTGAAGATTTGCGGGTACAAAACTTCCCGGATATCATGAAAGACAAGAAGATATTTACCCAGCCAACTCAATGAAACCCACAGGGTAGGTACCAAAAGAAAGTCACCAAGGCCTATTATAATCAAACTTGCCAAAGACAAAGATAGAATCTTGAGAGCAGAGAGGGAAAAATAAAGTCAACTAAAAGGGAGAATCAATAACACCAAGCTCTGACTACTCAGCAGAAATCATACAGGCAAGAAGGCAATAGGATGACATATAAAAAGCCTTGAAGGAAAAAGAAAAAATTGTTGGCCAAGACAGCGAAACTATCTCTCAAATATGATGGCAAAATTAAAGCATTTCCAGATAAACAGAAGTTAAAGGAATTTGTAAACACCAAGCAAAAATTACAGGAAATATTAAAGGGAGTCCTGTGGTCAGAGAACCAATAATATCAGTCAACATCACAGACTATAACACAGGAGAGAACAACCAGATATCAGCCCAGATAGGGAAGTCACAAAAACAAGTGAAAGATAAAACATTGAAAATAGGGAAACAGAGATGTCAACATGTAAATGATGAAAAAGTCAAAACATAAAAGAGGAAATAAATAGTGTAGTCATAGAACTTCCATAAGCAGAGGAAGTTAAGGCAATATCAAGAAATAAAAGATCAAGGTGGGAACAAGGTGGCTGACTAGGTAGAAGCTACCTCGGATCCCTCTTGCAACAAAGACATGGAAAAACAAGTGAATCGATCACATACATGACAATCTACAAACCCTGTACATCAAACACAGATCTAAAGAGTTGACCTGAGTGACAGAGACTGAGAACGAACAACCACGGGGAAGCAATGACAGCTTTCGGAGCCTGGAGCCAGCGTACCAGTCAGAAAACCTTGGCGCCAGGCTTTGGACTGGGCACAGGGGAGCTGAACACGGCATCCTGAAATGGCGCAAACATGGGATCAGTCCTAGCCCCCAGGAGTGACATTGGGGGAAGCCCAGCCAGTGCACACAGGCAGCGCAGTGACGCAGCTGACAGGAGGAGAAGTCACCGGGAGGCAGCAACTGATTTGGGAGCCTATAGTGTGATGTCCCAGCCGGGAAACCTTGGCGCTGGGCTTTGGACTGGGAGTGGAGGAACTGACCAAGGATTCTGAGACAGCACAAGCACAGGACAAGGGCCTGACCCTCGGGGGCAAACTCGACCCAGCCAACGCGCACAGGCTACACACCCCTTGGGAATCTCAGATAAAACAGTCATCACCAAGCAAGATAAGTACCTTTGTCTATATTCCGGGGTGCTACTCTCTCCTATTTAACTGATCCCTCCCCTCTCCTTCCCAGGCGCCTTCATTAACATTGGAATTTCCTGAGCCAGAGAGTGAAGTGCTCTGTAGTTTTTCTTTTTTATTTTTTTGGTCTTTTCCTAACCCATTCTCCTGGCCTGAGAGAAGCAGCTACAAAAAATCCAGGGACCAAAAATCCTTTCCTAATTGCACTAAAAATACAGAATCAGCTCCAGACAAGCATATAAGATCCACAGTCTTGGGCTTTCACCCTACAGAGAACAAGGTGGCCGTTATAATGCAAAGGAAATTCTGATAGGGATTCGATTGTAATTATTTTAGCTGATTACTGGAAAGACAAGTTTCCCAGGTCTGCTATCTCTGCATATTCAACAGAGCCCTTACTGACCCACAACAGGGAACTGAGGACTGAAGCTCCCCCCAGACCACCTAGCCTCCTGGCTTAGGAGTCAAAGGATGGTGACACCTACCAATCTGTAGAGGTACTTGCATTGGGTGCCTAAGATACAGCTGCAGAGCCCACCCACCAAAGTGCTTTAGGAATAGAGACACACATACCTCCCTGACACTTGGGGGAAGCCTGTCAGCATCCCGCCCCCACCCCTGGAGTGTGACCCCCTGCTGCTACTACAATCTGGTGCACACAACTATCACCACTACTCCTCTAGGTGGATAGATGACAGTCTACACCACATATTGGTGACCCAAAATCAGATTCTACTCAAGAATAGTGAATGGACTCTTAGGTTTATGTTCTGGTAACAGCCCAAACCAGCTGGTAATAGGACATAAGTGATTCAAGGGCTACAACAATCAAGACAGCGCAATCTAGTAGCCCATCTACGTATATTGAAAGAAAACAAAACAAGATAAGACTCAGTGAGCAAATACAAAAGAAATCATTAAAATATCTTATAGATGGCTCAGAGACAGCAGTCGATATCAAACCACATAAAGAAGCAGACCATGATTGCTTCTACAACTCCCCAAACTAAAGAATCAAAATCTTTCCCAAATGAAGATACAATCGTGGAATTGCCAGATGCAGAATATAAAAAACTAATTTACAGAATGCTTCAAGATATCAGGGATGACCTCAGAAATGAAATAAGGCAATCTACAGAAAAAGCCAAGGAACATGCTGATAAAACAGTTGAAGAACTCAAAAAGATTATTCAAGAACATAGTGGAAAAATTAATAAGCTGCAAGAATCCATAGAGAGACAGCATTCAGAAATCCAAAAGATTAACAGTAAAATTACAGAATTAGACAACTCAATAGGAAGTCCACAGGAGCAGACTTGAGCAATTGGAATGCAGAGTGGGGGACCTGGAGGACAAGGGAATTGACACCAATATAGCTGAAAAAAAAATTAGATAAAAGAATTTAAAAAAATGAAGAAACCCTAAGAGTCACGTGGGACTCTATCAAGGAGAATAACTTGTGTGCAATTGGAGTCCCAGAACAGGCAGGGATAACAGAAAACGCAGAGAGAATAGCTGAAGATCTGTTGGCAGAAAACTTCCCTGACATCACGAAAGACTAAAGGATATCTATCCAAGATGCTCATTGAAACCCATATAAGATTGATCCCAAAAGAAAATCACCAAGATGTATTATCATCAAACTTGCCAAAACCAAAAATAAAGAGAAATTTTAAAAGCAGCCAGGGATAAAAGAAAGGTCTCCTATGAAGGAGAATCAATAAGTTCAGACTACTCAGCAGAAACCATGCAGGCAAGAAGGCAATGGGATGACATATATAGAGCACTGAAGGAGAAAAACTGTCAGCCAAGGATCATATATCCAGCAAAACTCTCTCTCCAATATGAAGGTGAAATTAAAACATTTACAGATAAACACAAGCTTAGAGAATTTGCAAAAACCAAACCAAAGCTACAAGAAATACTAAAGGAAATTGGTCAGGAAATCAATAATATCAGATACCCGCACAACACAAGGTCACAGAACAGAACATCCTGATATCAACTCAAATAGGGAAATCACAAAAACAAATTAAGATTCATTTTAAAAAGAAAAAAAATACTGAAAAGAGGGAATCATTGAAGTGAATATGTAAAAGATCACGATAAACAAAAAGTGGGACTAAATACAGGAGGCATAGAACTTCCATATGGAGAGGGAAACAAGGCGATATAGGACAACACAAGTTAGGTTTTTACTTAGAAAAATAGGGGTAAATATTAAGGTAACCACAAAGAGGTATAACAACTCCATAAGTCAAAATAAAAACCAAGAAAAACATAACGACTCAGCAAATATAAATTCAACTACTATGAAAATAAGGAACACACAATTTACAAAGAAAAACTTCTCAGCACAAAAAAGTAAGTGGAAAAGTGAAATTGTCAACAACACACATAAAAAGGCATCAAAATAACAGCACTAAACACATACTTATCTATAATTATGCTGAATATAAATGGACTAAATGAACCAATAAAGAGACAGAGAGTCTCAGACTGGATAAAGAAACACGATCCGTCTATATGCTGCGTACAAGAGGCACACCTTAGACTTAGAGACACAAACAAACTAAAACTCAAAGGATGGAAAAAAATATATCAAACAAACAACAATCAAAAAAGAGCAGGAGTAGCAATATTAATTTCTGACAAAATAGACTTTAAAGTTAAATCCACCACAAAGGATAAAGAGGACACTACATAATGATTAAAGTGACAACTCACCAGGAAGATATAATCATATTAAATATTTATGCACCCAATGACAGGGCTGCAAGATACATAAAACAAAATTTAACAGAACTCAAAAGTGAGACAGACACCTCCACAATTATAGTAGGAGACTTCAACACACCACTTTCGGAGAAGGATAGGACTTCCAGTAAGAAGCCCAACAGAGACACGGAAGACCTAACTGCTACAATCAACAAACTGGACCTCATAGACTTATACAGAACATTCCACCCAACAGCTGAAAAGTATACTTTTTTTTTCTAGCGCACACGGAACACTCTGTAGAATAGACCACATACTAGGTCATAAAACGAACCTTTGCAGAATCCAAAACATCAAAATATTACAAAGCATCTTCTCAGACCACAAGGCCATAAAAGTGGAAATCAATAACAGAAAAATTAGGGAAAAGAAATCAAATACTTGGAAACTGAACAATACCCTGCTGAAAAAAGACTGGGTTATAGAAGACATTAAGGAGGGAATAAAGAAATTCATAGAATGCAACAAGAAAGAAACACTTCCTATCAAAACCTCTGGGACACAGCAAAAGCAACGCTCAGAGGTCAATTTATATCAATAAATGCACACATACAAAAAGAAAGAGCCAAAATCAGAGAACTGTCCCTACAACTTGAACAAATAGAAAGTGAGCAACAAAGGAATCCATGAGGCACCAGAAGAAAACAAAGAATAAAAATTAGAGCTGAACTAAATGAATTAGAGAACAGAAAAACAATTGAAAGAATTAACAAAGCCAAAAGCTGGTTCTTTGAAAAAATTAACAAATTTGATAAACCATTGGCCAGACTGACTAAAGAAATAAAGGAAAGGAAACAACCCGAATAAGAAAAGAGATGGGCCACATCACAACAGACCCAACTGAAATTAAAAGAATCATATCAGATTATTATGAAAAATTGTACTCGAACAAATTTGCAAACCTAGAAGAAATGGATGAAATCCTGGAAAAACACTACCTACCTAAACTAACACAATCATAAGTAGAACAACTAAATAGACCCATAACAAAAAAAGAGATTGAAAAGGTAATTGAAAAACTTCCAACAAAAAAAAGTCCTGGCCCGGACGGCTTCACTTCAGAGTTCTATCAAACTTTCAGAGAAGAGTTAACACCACTACTACTAAAAGTATTTCAAAGCATAAAAAATGATGGAATACTACCTAACTGATTCTATAAAGCCACCGTATCCTTGATACCAAAACCACGTAAAGATACCACAAAAAAAGAAAATTACAGACCTATGTCTCTCATGAACATAGATGCCAAAATCCTCAACAAAATTCTAGCCAATAGAATCCAACAACATATCATAATCCACCACGACCAAGTGGGATTTCTACCAGGTATGCAAGGTTGGTTTAATATTAGAAAAACCATTAATGTAATACACTACATAAATAAAACAAAAGACAAAACCGACATGATCTTATCAACTGATGCAGAAAAGGCATTTGACAAAGTCCAACACCCATTTATGATTAAAAACTATCAGCAAAATAGGAATTGAAGGAAAATTCCTCAACATAATAAAGGGCATCTATGCAAAGCCAACAGCCAATATCACTCTAAATGGAGAGAGCCTGAAAATATTTCCCTTGAGAACGGGAACCAGACAAGGATGCCCTTTATCACCGCTCTTATTCAACATTGTGCTAGAGGTCCTAGCCAGAGCAATTAGGCTAGACAAAGAAATAAAGGGCATCCGGATTGGCAAGGAGGAAGTAAAAGTATCTCTATTTGCAGATGACATGATCTTATACACAGAAAACCCAAAGAGTTTGGCAGAGACTCAGGTGATAAGATAAACATACAAAAATCACTTGGATTCCACTACATCAACAAAAACAACATCGAAGAGGAAATCACCAAATCAATACCATTCACAGTAGCCCCCAAGAAGATAAAATACTTAGGAATAAATCTTACCAAAGATGTAAAAGACCTATACAAAGAAAACTACAAAGTACTACTACAAGAAACTAAAAAGGACCTATATAAGTGGAAAAACATACCTTGCTCATGGATAGGAAGACTTAACATAGTAAAAATGTCTATTCTACCAAAAGCTGTCCATACATACAATGCACTTCCGATCCAAATTCCAATGACATTTTTTAATGTGATGGAGAAACAAATCACCAGCTTCATATGGAAGGGAAAGAAACCCCAGATAAGTAAAGCATTACTGAAAAGGAAGAAGAAAGTGGGAGGTCTCACTCTACCTGATTTTAGAACATATTATACAGCCACAGTAGTCAAAACAGCCTGGTACTGGTACAACAACAGGCACATAGACCAATGGAACAGAATTGAGAACCCAGATATAAATCCATCCACATATGAGCAGCTGATATTTGACAAAGGCCCAGCGTCAGTTAATTGGGGAAAAGATAGTCTTTTTAACAAATGGTGTTGGCATAACTGGATATCCATTTGCAAAAAAATGAAACAGGACCCATACCTCACACCATGCACAGAAACTAAGTCCAAGGGGATCAAAGACATAAACATAAAGACTAAAACGATAAAGATCATGGAAGAAAAAATAGGGACAACGTTAGGAGCCCTAATACAAGGCATAAACAGAATACAAAACATTACCAAAAATGACGAAGAGAAACCAGATAACTGGGAGCTCCTAAAAATCAAACACCTATGCTCATCTAAAGACTTCACCAAAAGAGTTAAAAGACCACCTACAGACTGGGAAAGAATTTTCAGCTATGACATCTCCGACCAGCGCCTGATCTCTGAAATCTATATGATTCTGTTAAAACTCAACCACAAAAAGACAAACAACCCAATCAAAAATTGGGCAAAGGATATGAACATGCACTTCACTAAAGAAGATATTCAGGCAGCTAACAGATACATGAGATAATGCTCTCGATCATTAGCCATTAGAGAAATGCAAATTAAAACTATGATGAGATTCCATCTCACTCCAACAAGGCTGGCATTAATCCAAAATACACAAAATAATAAATGTTGGAGAGGCTGTGGAGAGATTGGAACTCTCATACACTGCTGGTGGGAATGTAAAATGGTACAACCACTTTGGAAATCTATCTGGTGTTTTCTTAAAAAGTTAGAAATAGAACTACGATACAACCCAGAAATCCCACTCCTCGGAATATACCCTAGAGAAATAAGAGCCTTTACATGAACAGATATATGCACACCCGTGTTTATTGCAGCAGTGTTTACAATAGCAAAAATTTGGAAGAAACCAAGGTGTCCATCAACAGATGAATGGTTAAAAAAATTATGGTATATTCACACAATGGAATATTGCGCATCGACAAAGAACAGTGAAGAATCTATGAAACATTTCATAACATGGAGGAACCTGGAAGGCATTATGCTGAGTGAAATTAATCAGATGCAAAAGGACAAATATTGTATAAGACCACTAGTATAAGATCTTGAGAAATAGTATAAACTGAGAAGAACACATACTTTTGTGGTTACGGGGGGGGAGGGAGGGAGGGTGGGAGAGGGTTATTTCCTGATTAGTTAGTAGATAAGAACTACTTTAGGTGAAGAGAAGGACAATACTCAATACATGGAAGGTCAGCTCAACTGGACTGGACCAAAAGCAAAGAAGTTTCTGGGATAAACTTAATGCTTCAAAGGTCAGCGGAGCAAGGGTTGGGGTTTGGGGACTATGGCTTAAGGGGACTTCTAAGTCAATTGGCAAAATAAATTCTGTCATGAAAACATTCTGCATACCACTTTGAAGTGTGGCGTCTGGGGTCTTAAATTCTAACAAGCAGCCATCTAAGATGCATCAGTTGGTCTCAACCCACCTGGATCAGAGGTGAATGAAGAACACCAATGTCACATGATAAGTATGAGCCCAAGAGACAGAAAGGGCCACATGAACTAGAGACTTACATCATCCTGAGACCAGAAGAACTAGATGGTGCCCGGCCACAACCGATGACTGCCCTGAGAGGGAGCACAACAGAGAACCCCTGAGGGAGCAGGAGAACCGTGGGATGCAGACCCCAAATTCTCAGAAAAAGACCAGACTTAATGGTCGACTGAGACTAGAAGAATCCTGGTGGTCATGGTCCCCAAACCTTCTGTTGGCCCAGGACAGGAACCCTTCCCGAAGACAACAGACATGGAAGGGACTGGACAATATGTTGGAGAGAGATGCTGATGAAGAGTGAACTACTTGTATCAGGTGGACACTTGAGACTGTGATGGCATTTCCTGTCTCGAGGGGAGGTGGCAGGGTAGAGAGGGTTAGAAACTGTCAAAATCGTTATGAAAGGAGAGTCTGGAAGGAGGGAGCAGGTTGACTCATTAGGGGGAGAGTAAGTGGAAGTATGGAGTAAGGTGTACATAAGGTTATATGTGACAGGCTTACTTGATTTGTAAACTTTCACTTGAAGCACAATAAAAATTATTTAAAAAAAAAAAGAAATAAAAGATCGGTTTAAACTTAGGAATATAAAATTAAATTTAAGATAGCCACAAAGGAAGGTAATAAATCTACCCATTAAAATAAAAAAGAAGAAAAATATAAAGACTCAGAAAACACAAAATCAACAATAATGAAAAAGATTAAAAGAAAAAATATAAAGAAAACTCAGCACAGAAAATTAAGTGGAACAAAAACTGTCAACACCACACACAAAAAATATTACAACAAAATGATAGCAGTAACCTCATACCTATCAATAATTATACTGAATGTAAAAGAATTAAATGCACCAATAAAGAGACAGAGCATGGCAGAATGGATAAAAAATTCAATCTGTCTCTACTCTGCCTAAAAAAGACACACCTTAGACTCAAGGACAGAAACAAACTAAAACTCAAAGAATGTAAAAAAATATATCAAGAAAGCAACAATTAAAAAAGAGCAGACGTGGTCATATTAATCTCTGACAAAACGGACTTTAAAGCAAAATCCACCAGAAAGGATAAGGAAGAATGTTATATAATGATTAAAGGATCGATACACCAGGAGGACACAACCATAATTAATATATACTTAATGCTAGGGCTCAAAAATACATAAAACAAACTCTAGCAGGATTAAAAAGAGAAATAGACAGCTCCACAATAATAGCAGAAGAGTTCAACACACCACTTTCAGTGAAAGACACAGTATCTAGAAAGAAGCTCAATAAAGACAAGGGAGATCTAAATGCCACAATCAATCGAATTGATCTCATAGACATATACAGAACGCTCCATGCAACAGTGGCCAAGTATACATTCTTTTCCAACACACATGGAACATTCTCCAGAATAGACATTTTAGGCCACAAAGCAAGACTTAGCAGAATTCAAAATATCAAAATATTACAGAGGATCTTTTCTGACTATAAATCCATAAAAGTAGAAATCAATAATAGAAAAAGCAAGAAAAAGAAAATCAAAGACATGGAAAATGAACAATGCCTTGCTCAAAAATTATTGGGTTATAGAAGAAATCAAGGAATGAATACAGAAATTCTTAGAATCAAATGAAAATGAAAACATCTTACCAGAAACTTTGAACACAGAAAAAGCAGTGCTTAGAGGTCAATTCATAGCTATAAATGCACATATCCAAAAGAAGAAAGAGTCAAAATCAAAACATTAACCCTATAACTCAAACAAACAGAAAGAGAGCAGCAAAATAAGCCCTTGGGCACCAGACGAAAAGAAATAATAAAGATTAGAGTAGAAAGAAATGAAGTAGAGAATAGAAAAACAATTGAAATAGTCAACAAGATGAAAGGTTGTTTCTTTGAAAAGATCAACAATATATTCAAACCACCAGCCCAAATGGCAAATGAAAACAGGAGAAGAAGCAAATAACCCAAATAATAAATAAGATGGGCAATGTCATGGATTGAATTATGTCCCCCAAAAAAAGTGTTTTTCAACTTGGCTAGGCCATGATTTCCAGCATTGTGTGGTTGTTCTCCATTTTGTGATTGTAATTTTACGTTAAAAAGGATTAGGGTGGGATTGTAACTTTATCCTTATCCAGGTCACATCACTCATCCAATATAAAGGGAGTTTCCCTTGGGTGTGGTCTGCATCACCTTTTATCTCTCAAGAGATAAAAAGGAAAGGGAAGCAAGCAGAGAGTTGGGGACCTCAAACCACCAAGAAAGCAGTGCCAGGAGCAGAGCAAATCCTTTTGACCTGAGGTTCCTGTGCTGAGATGCTCCCAGACCAAGGCAAGACTGATGACAAAGACCTTCCTCCAGAGCCAACAGAGAGAACAAGACTTCCCCTAGAGCTGGCACCTGAATTTGGATTTCTACTAGACTAGGAGAAAATAAATTTTTCTTTGTTAAAGCCATCCACTTGTGGTATTTCTGTTATAGCAGCACTAGATGACTAAGACAGGCAATATCACAATAGATCTAACTGAATTAAAAATAATCATAACAGAATAAAATATTGTACTCCAACAAATTTGAAAACCTGGAGGAAATGGACAAATCTCTAGAAACACACTACTGGCCTAAACTAACAAAAATCAAGGTAGAAAAACTAAATAAACTCGTAATAAAAGAAGAGATTGAGGAGATAATTTAAAAAAAAAAAAAAAACTCACAACAACAAAAAAGCCCTGGCCTGGACGGCTTCACTGGAAAATTCTACTAAACTTTCAGAGAAGAGTTAACACCAGTAATACTTAAGGTATTTCAGAGCACAGAAAAGGATGGAATACTCCCAATCTCATTCTATGAAGCCAGCATAACCTAATATTAAAGCCAGGTAAAAAAACACAAAAAAAGAAAATTATAAGCCAATGTTCCTCAAGAACATGGATGCAGAAACCCTCAACAAAATTCTAGCCAACAGAATTCAACAATATATCAAAAAAACAATTCATCATCACTAAGTGGAATTCATACCAGTTTTTTATGCAGGGATGGTTCAACATTAGAAAAACAATCAATGTAATCCATCACGTAAATAAAACAAAAGACAAGAACCACATGATCTTATCAATCGTTGCAGAAAAGGCATTTGATAAAGTCCAAAAACCATGCATGATAAAAACACTCAGGAAAATAGGAATAAAAGAGAAAACCTTTGACACAATAAATGAAATTTATACAGGACCAGCAGCCAACATTCTAGATGGACAGAGTCTGAGAGCATTTCCCTTAAGAATGGAAACCAGGCAAGGATGCTCTTTTTCACCAGTCTTATTCAACATTGTGCTGGAAGTCCTCGCCGGAGCAATTAGGCTAGGAAAAGAAATAAAAGCCAACCAGATTGGTCAGGAAGAAGTAAAAGTATCCCTATTTGCAGATGATATGATCTTATACGTAAAAAACCCCATAGAATTCACAAGAAAACTACTGGAACTAGTAGAAGATTTCAGCAAAGTATCAGGATACAAGGTAAATATACAAAAATCAGTTGGATTCCTCTACACCAACAAAGAGAACTTTGCAAAGAGAGTCACCAAATCAGTACCATTTACAATAGCCCCCAAGAAGATAAAGTACTTAGGAATAAATCTAAGCCGAGATGTTAAAGACCTATACAAAGAAAACAACAAGACACTACACAAGAAACCAAAAGAGACATAACCCAGTAACCCAGTGCCATCGAGTCGATTAAAGAGACCTACATAAGTGGAAAAACATGCTATGCTCATGGATAGAAAGTCTCAACATTGCGAAAATGTCAGTTCTACCCAAAGCTATCTACCGATACAACACAATCCTAATCCAAATTCCACTGACATTTTTTAACAAGATGAAAAAATAAATCACCAACTTCATCTGGAAAGGGAAGAATCCCCAGATAAATAAAGCATTACTGAAGAAGAAGAACCAAATGGGAGGCCTCACACGACCTGATTTTAGAACCTACTATACCACCACGGTAGTCAAAACAGCCTGGTACTGGTACAACAACAGATACATAGAACAACGGAATGGAATTGAGAATCCAGACATAAACCCACCCACATATGAGCAGCTGAGATTTGATGAAGGCCCAAAGTTAAATGGGGAAAAGACAGTCTCTTTGACAAATGGTGGTAGTGTAACTGGATATCCATCTGTAAAAAGACACATACCTTGCACCATGCACAGAAACTAAGTCAGAATGAATCAAAGACCTAAACATAAATTATAAAATGATAAAGATCATGGAAGAAAAAATAGGCACAATGCTAGGAGCTCTAGTACATGGCATAAATACTTTACAAACCATAACTAACAATGCACAAACATCAGAAGAGAAACCAGATAACTGAGAGCTGCTAAAAATCAAACATTTATTCTCATCAAGAGACCTCACCAAAAGAGTAGAAAGAGAACCCACAGACTGGGAAAAATTTTTTGGCTATGACATATCCAAAAAGGTCTAATCTCTAAAATCTACAAGATACTGCAACACCTCAACAACAAAAAGACAAATAAATCAACTAACAAATGGGCTAAGAACACAAGCAGAAGCTTCACCAAAGAAGACATTCAGGCGGCTAACAGACACATAAGGAAATGCTCATGATCATTAGCCATTAAAGAAATGCAAATCAAAACTATAATGAGATACCATTTCACCCCAACGAGGCTGGCCGTAATCCAAAAAACACTAAATAATAAATGTTGGAGAGGTTGTGGAGAGATTGGAAAACTTATGCACTGGTGGTGGGAATGTAAAATGTTAAATCCACTTTGGAAAATGATTTGGTGCTTCCTTAAAAAGCTAGAAACAGAAGTACAATATGATCCAGCAATCCCGCTCCTAGGAATATGCCTACAGAAATAAAAGCTGCTGCACAGATAGACATATAAACACTCACGTTCATTGTAGCATTGTTCACAATACCAAAAAGATGGAAGACGCCATAACAAAGTTTCTTAAGAAAATGTTCTGTCTCCCTCTTTGGTGAGTGGTGTTTGGGGTCTTAAAAGCTTGCGAATGGCCATCTAAGATGCATCAACTGGTCTCATCCTGCTTGGAGCAAAGGAAAATGAAGAAAACAAAAACACAATGAAAATATTAGCCCAAGAGACTAATGGACCACACGAACCAGAGACTCCACAAGCCTGAGTCCAGAAGAACTAGATGGTGCCCGGCCCGGCCCCTATCAGTGACAGCCCTGACAGGGAGCACAACAGAGAGTCATGGATGGAGTGGGGGGAAAGTGTGGAGCAGAACTCAAATTCACGTAAAAGACCAGAATTAATGGTCTGACAGAGACTGAAGGAACCTCCAAAACTATAGCCCCCAGACCTCTGTTAAACCCAGAACTGAAGCCGTTTCTGAAGCCCACTCTGCAGACAAAGATTAGACAGGGCTATAAAACAAAAAATAATACACATGAGGAGCGTGCTTCTTAGTTCTGTTGAATACATGAGACCAAATGGGTGGGTCCTGTCCAGAGGCAAGATGAGAAGTCAGGAAGAGACAGGAATGCACAAAGGGGACCAGGGATGGAAAGCAGGACTGTGCTGTCATGTTGTGGGGATTGCAATTAATGTCACAAAACAGTATGTGTATAAATATTTGTATGAGAAATTAACTTGAACTCTAAACTTTCACTGAAAACACAATTAAGAAAAAAACAGCTTAAATGTACACTTCATGGTTTTGAAATCTATGGTTTCAGCAGGATAGTAAGAGATCCTAAAATCTGTTGAGCCCTTTCATTGTCTCCGACACTATCTAAACATTTAACATACGTCATCTCATTTAACTCTTACAGTATACCTAAGCCCAGACTTACAGATATGGAAACAAAGTAGACTGTTAACTAATTTCCCCAAGTCACCTTTCTAATCACTGTTGGATCTGGCTTCTTTAATCCTTAGCTCTCTTATATGCAAAGCGAGGATATTTTAATAATATATTCTAATATCCCTTATAGCTTTCAAATAATATTTTGGAGTAATAAAGCCCTCCTTTTTTGCCTAACTGTGGGTACTAGCCAAATAAAACAGAGTTCTCCAGGTAGATTGCTTTGGTCTAAGTGAATATGTGATTTGATCTCTAATAAAGAGAGTCAACTGAAATGGCCAGGGTTATGGCCCCCATGGACTTGGACATTGGGGATCAATTAACAGAGAAAAAAAGAATATCTAAGGCTTGAGGATGTAAGGCTGTCTATATAAAATACAGCAGCTCATCCTTCTGTCTTTCAACAGTAGAACTTACAGGAATTTGATTAGAGTAGGTGTGAAATAGCTTATTCTATTTTCGTTGGAACAAGATAACATGAAAGCAAGATCTTAGAAAGAAAAAAATTCCCCGTATATGAACTTCTGAGGTACGTACAACCTTAGTTTCAAACCAAACCACATAAAGCCCATTCTGTTAAAAAGTTGAGATACATACAAAGGTTCCTAATAACAAATAGGAGCTCTTTGAGATGCTCATCAAAACATTATTATTATTACTGTATTATTATGTTAAAGATGTTTTAGTGGATCTGGAAGGGTTTCTTTAATATTTTTGTTCCCGGAGAAAATGTCCTGGGTTCTTGTCTTCGGTGTAGGAAAGAATTTGAACACTGAGACAAGTAGTGCCAAGCAAACAGAGGTTTATTAGCTAGCAGAGGGTTAGTAGCGAAAGTACACTTGACCAGGGAGTGTCAAACAGGCTACTCAGAGAGAGAGAGAGAGTCTGAGTGCCCTGATACAGTCATTTTCTTAGGGCTTTATACCCTTTTCTCCTACCTCCCACTCCTTTTTCTCGTGGGCCGCCTTCCCTTCTATGGGCTGGAGCTCTTTGATGGCTTAACGTTTGACTGCCAAGTCAGAGACCTTTTCCTGCCATTCTCTTTCTCGAGTGCAAGCTCTCCCCCTCCCCCTTACATCATCCATTTCATCCCTTTCTTTCCCGAGTGCAAGCTCTCCCCTTACATTTTTTATGCATAGAAACAGACTATTTACTATATACTAAGACAAACATTTGACTAATTGATTTTAGACATGAACCCTACCTAAGTGTCCTGACTTATGTACAAATTTGACTTAAAGACAAGTTTAGGAAAGGAACTCTTTCATAATCCAGAGACTGCTTGCAATCAATATACACACACAAATGGAGGAATATTGCACAAAACAGGATGAAGTTATTTTTTTAATTCCAAAAAGTCCTAAATAAAAGAACCTTCAAATGTGGTCATAGGTTTTATGTTATAGAGGATGACCAGTGACAGGACTAATGAGGAAAGAAAGTTACAATGAGTCTGTGGCAATTTCCTCTTTGTAAATTTTAGCAGATAAAGAAAAGGTTCTCAGAAAGAGGTTTTGGTTTAATTGCAGAGCATATTGGTTAGTGGCATGATCTCTCAGCATAGTCTGAGAGTGTATGTGAGGAGAGTTTGGTACTTAAAAGTTTTTAAAATAATTCAGTGGACGCTTAACAGGAAGTTTTGCTATTATAGAATGACTTCCTTCCAAAATACAAACTCAGGCACTTCAGACAAGGTGAGTCACCATGATATTGTTGAAGCAGTTGGTTTTGGTTGGCTCTAACCTCAGGGAGATATTTTGGACATGCGGTTTTCCAATCCTGGACAAACCCTTTCTGCCGTACAAAGAACAGATCAGTTCCGTGTCAAATTGGAAAAGCTAAAAATGACTTTACAGTGAACAGAGAGGTAATCTGAACCTGTGAAAATTCTACAAAGTGGGGCTCTGGAGTGCTGTGATCGTAATTAAAATAGTTAACCTTTCTGGGCCTGAAGCCCTTAATGATTAAACAAACTGAACTCCAAAGGGTGCCTCAGAAAAAGGTCTAGTGAGATCTAATTTCAAAAACATCAGCCATTAGAAAAACCTATGCATCACAGTTCTACTCTGATGCACATGGGGTCTCCATGAGTCAGAGCTGACTCCATGGTAACTGGATTTAAGGTTATATTAAGGTTATTATAATGACAGTTAGGCTCCCTGGAGGAGAAACCACAGGCCTGTATGAAGCGTTTTGCATTTATTTATTTAATTCTCACAAAAGGAAGCATTAGCTTTAAAGACCTGTGAACCTGGTCCCTGAGGATAACTGCTATGACACCAGTTAGAAAGGCCACTCCCCTCTCTTCCTGGGCCTGTTTCCATTCCCTCCAAACCAGTCTCCTACTTGTACATTTAATGAAACTTTTTGCTCACCCCAGAGCACCCTGTGTAATCTCTAACACACAGGTAAGATTACTCCACACTCTAATGGCATCTCATCTTGCCCAGAAGCAAATCTAAATCCTCATCATGGCCTGGCATTTGCCATATCATATGCCATTCCCTCTTACGCCCTGTGCTTTGGAAACACTGGTTTCCTTTTTATTTTCCTCAAAATAAAAATAAATATGTTCTCACTACAAGGCTTTTCACTTGCTGTTCATTTTGGGTAGACTATTTCTCAACCATCCACTCAACGGCACTGGGTTCTGGGATTCCTCAACCAGACCTGTTCTAATGTTGCTTCCTAATAGGGGCTCTCTTGAAATCTCTTATGTCCTGAAAGTGCTCTAGCTCCTTACTCTATTTTACTTCATTCATTGTTACATAACCTTGTATTGTATGTTTTAGTTTACTCGTTTTTTTTTTTATCACCCGTTAAATTTTAACTACAGGATTATAGGGGCTTATATGGTGTATGGTGTAATCGCCAGTACATCTCAGTACCAACAGGACTGCAGTAAATAGAAAATTGAAGAATATTTTTTGAGTGAATAAATATGTCGTGCTGACGATGATGACAATCTTTATCTGTTAGATCCTCAGTTCTTATTTCTACAAGTTAAAAGAAATACCCCCATGAACCCATCTACCTGCTACCATCCCAACTAGCATCCTCATTCAATGGTATCATGCATCTGTCATGTTCCCTGATAGTGATTTTTTTCTTTTTCACTGTTAGTATTTGTCAAGAAGACAGCTATAAAATTTTTGCGTTTTTCTATCACAAACTCACAATTTTACTTATGCATTTAAAAAAAAAATTTTATATCAAAGTTATATGAAGCAGCAGTTGATTTTAAGTTACCAGATGTGAAGAATTATAGCAAACCATTGATTGCTCCCCTTTCCTGTTTCAAAATCAATAATCCAAGATTGCTATTTGAATGGATAACCTGGAGGGAATACAGTATTCAGGTTCTCTCTTCAGACACGAGCTTGTAGCATAAGGCAGGAAACCCCATGCCTAGAATGGGTTAAGGATAAAAGTGTATATATAGTAGAAATACAAGAAATGCCACAATCACAGTTTATGTTTGTTTAGGGAACTGAGTTGAGAAAAAAAAATTATCAGAATTGAGGTTACATAAATATAAAAAGAGAGGCTATGAAAGGTTGAGTTACAATATTCCCAGAGAAATGTTTGGGAATAAAAAGCTAGAAAAATTCACCAGAAAAGATAAGTTCTTTACTTCTAACTCTTCTTGATTTTATTATTCTAAATGATTAATATTTGATTTCAATTTCATGACATTACATAATAAGGTCTTAAAATAATTGTGACCATATGTAATCTATAAATCGATATAGAAGCCAGAGCATACATCTTGTATCTGCCTTTGTAGTTGAACAGCTTTGCAACTGCCTGACTCTGCTGCCATCTACTATATGAAAATCAAACTACAGGAGAAGAAAATAAATGCCCTCTTGATTCTGCATGTGGTTTCCTGGGTGGTGAGAGCAGTTAAGGAGCTGGGCTGCTAATGCAAAGTTTGGAGGTTCAAGGCCACCCAGAGTTATGTGGAAAGAAAGCCCTGGTTGATCTACTTCCAAAAAAATCACTTATTGAAAACCCTGTGGAGCACAGTTCTACTCTGACACATGCGAGGTCCTTTTTAGACAGAACAGACTCATTAGCAAAAATTTTAATCATTTTTTTAAAATCTCAATATGCTCTGGCCTATTTGCAAATATGGAGTAAACCCCAATCTCTTGCAAAAGGTTAATTGTTACGCAACTTAAATTGAGACAAATTAGGCACTAGGCACAAAGTCATTTACCAAACAATAAGCAATCTTGGAATATGAAAAAAAAAATTTAAAGCAAGAAAAGATGTAAATTTGGATTACATTGTTAACTCTGTTTGAGAAAGTTATTTGTCATATCTACGAATAGTACTTCTATTATTTAAAAAAAAAGTGGATATTTATGCCTAAATTTACAGAATTTGGGGGAGGGTTATAACGAATGAGTTAAAGTGAAAAAAATCCTATGAATCTAAGAGCTTCCAGTTTATACTAGTTTTAATCTCTCTGCTCCTTGTTATAGCTCCCTTATCATACTACTTATTGATGGGGACAGTGGAAAATAAAATTTAAAAAAGTATATTATAGAATCTGTGACTTCACACACTTCATCTACATAAAGAAACAAAAGCTATATAGAAAAATGTATGCATTTAATTTCAAGTTCTACAGGGCTCCAGAAAATGAAAACATCAGTAGGAATGAGGTAATATTCAATAATATTTTTTAAATAGTGTGGATTTCATAGGGCACGAGGGAGCCCTGGTGGCACAGTTGTTAAGTGCTTTTCTACTAACAAAAAGGTTGGAGGATCAACCCCATCCAGTGGCTCCACAGGAGAAAGACCTGGTCATATGCTTCTATAAAGATTACAGTCTAGAAAACCACATGGATCAGTTCTTCTCTGTCACATGGGGTTGCTATGAGTTGAAAATCAACCTGACAGTACTTAGCAACAGTAGGCATGCAGGATTTTACAGTTCAAGGACAGTGATTTCAAATGGTGGGTGTATTTTAAGAAAAAGCACAACAGTGATAAAGAACATGAGAAGTAAGGTAGAATCAAAGATTATCTGGCTGGATTAGTGCCTGTTAGGGAGGGAAGACCAGAAAGTAACAATGCAGAAGAAGGTTAGAAATAGAAGATGTAGAATTTCAGTATATAAAAAGTTCCTGAGTTATACGTCGGTTATTATGGTACATATGCCCTATACAATTGATGGTGGGGAAATGCAGGATCTGGGTTGTGCAAACTGTTAAATGCTCAGGTAGTAACCAAAAAGCTGACAGTTAGAATCCACACAAAGGTCCCTCCAAAAACTCTATGGAGCACAGTTCTACTCTGACACATGAAATCGCCATAATAAGTCAGAGTTGACTCCACAAAAATTCTCTTTTTTTTCTTAATGACTGAGACCCCTGAAAAATCACTTCTAGTGGGACTGGCCAGTAGTCCTTCCAGGGAGGGGAGTCTTCAGTTGTTTGTCTTTATTGTATATGGTACTAGATTTTACATTTAAAAACTGCTTTTCTCCATGGCTTGCTCACTTGCTTACCAGATAATACATTGGGAAGAGGTTGGGACATTCCATTCCAAAACTGAATTCAACAAAAGATGAAGAGTTAGAAAAAGAAAAATGTAAACAAACATTAATGAATTTTAAATTCCTTTTTAAGCTATTGTTCTTTCTTTCTTCATTTTTTTTTTCTTTCAAGAAAATTAAAACAATAAGCTTTCATGGAGAAATGGAATCAAACTTCTAACGATTTCATTTTGTTGGGGCTTTTTCCCGCAAATCAAACTGGCATCCTGCTCTCGTTCCTCACCATCCTTGTATTCTTTCTGGCCTCGTTGGGAAACTCAACCATAATTTACATCATCTGTGTGGATCCCCGTCTCCACACACCCATGTACTTTCTCCTTAGCCAGCTCTCACTCACAGACCTGATGTACATCTCTACTACCGTCCCCAAGATGGTGCATAACTTCCTCTCTGGCCAGAAGAGCATCTCTTTCCTAGGATGTGGCTTTCAAAGCTTCTTCTTCTTGACAACAGGCGGTGCTGAAGGCTTACTCTTGGCCTCCATGGCCTATGACCGTTACGTGGCCATCTGTCACCCCCTCCATTATCCCAACCGTATGAGTAGAGGGATGTGTGTCCAGATGATCATAGGATCTTGGATCTTGGGGTCCATCAACTCTTTGGCACACACAGCCTATATCCTTCATATTCCTTACTGCCAGTCCAGGGCCATTGATCATTTCTTTTGTGATGTCCCAGCCATGGTGTCTCTTGCATGTATGGCTACCCGGCTCTATGAGTACATGGTTTTTGTGAGCACTAGTATCTTTCTCCTCCTTCCTTTCCTTGGCATCACTGCTTCCTATGGCAGAGTCCTTTTGGCTGTCTACCATATGCGCTCCAAAGAGGGAAGAAAAAAGGCCTTCACCACCTGTTCAACTCATTTAACTGTAGTTACCTTATACTATGCACCATTTGTGTACACCTATCTTCAGCCCAAGAATCTCCGCTCACCAGCAGAAGATAAGATTTTGGCTGTTCTTTACACCATCCTCACTCCCATGTTCAATCCCATTATCTACAGCCTGAGGAATAAGGAAGTCCTGGGGGCCATGACAAGAGTGTTTGGAATATTCTCTTCTAAGAAAGAATAGTCATGGCTGTTCTTACTTCTTTTTCTTTATTTTCTTTTTTGTGTTGTGTCGAACATCCTAGAGAAGTGCTTTTCAATAGAAATATAACAGAAGACACATGTAATTTTAAATTTTCTAGTAGACATATTAAAAAGTTAAACAAAAGTGAAATTAATTTAAATAATATATTTATTTAACCAAAACATTAGTAATGTAACTAATGTAAATTTTATCTATATTGATTTTATTGTATATTCTATTATTACAATGTATTACATACATATGCTATGCATATAACATATATGCATACACATACATACACACATATAGTATAGTATGTTTTGTGTATATATTACTATTAATATAATGTTTTATTATTATATTGAAATATTATCATTTGTACATGTAATCAATATAAAAGTATTTATGTGATATTTTTACATTGTTTTCATTCTAAGTCTTCACAATCTTATGTATACATTATACTTAAAGCACATTGTAATCTAATACTATACTCATTTCAAGTGTCAATAGCCACATGGGTCCAGTGGCAACAGTGCTGGACAGCACAATTTTAGAGCATCCAGGAATATGTTTTGGAAAGAATATATCTGTGGTGTATAAAAGTACATATGTGGTGTATAAAATATGGGTGACTGGATATAAACTAACCAAAATAAGTATGCTAATGTTGTCTTTTTAAGAGTTTATTTGTTTTACTCCTTTTTAGCATGTATATCTTGATTATAATTGACATCTGTTGTTCATCCTTTCCTAGTCTCCTTTTACAAGACTATTTGGAGAGATCTTTTTTGATTTGGAGTCCTCCAGCGATGAACACTATTAATGTGCTTGGCTGCTAACTGAAAAATTTGTGGTTTGAGTCTACCCACAGGTGCCTCAGAAGAATGGCCTAGAGATATACACCTGAAAGATCAGTCATTGAAAACTCTATGAAACAAAGTTCTACTCTGACACACATAGGGTCACTATGAGCCTGAGTAGACTCGATGGCAAGTGGTTTCTTGACTTAGGAATTTTTTATTTCAATAAATTTAAAACCAAAAAGCCAAACCCATTGCCATTGAGTTGATTCTGACTTATAGTGAGAATCGCTATAAGTGAGGTAAATGACCTGGATAGGGGCAAGAGAATTATAGATGATTTATTCTACATTCAAATGAACAAAAATATGTATTTAAATAACCTTAAAGAAGTTTTTGTAGTCACATATGTTATTTGTCTAGATCTACTTGGGGCTACAGCATTGAAACAAAATGAAAATAGGGATTTTGCAGAGGTTGAAATTCTATGCTAATAAATCACCATGTTTTGTTTAAAGAAAGTTTTATTATTGTTATTTTACTCATAAACTTCAGTTACTTCAAACTTACCAAAGAAATTGTTTAGGAAGAGTTTTTAATGATCATGGGGGAAAAAAAAAATGGGGACCTAGAAGAGACTATCCCCCCCCCACTCTGTATTCATTGTTGAAGCTCACTTTCCCAATGTCTTTCCAGGGACTCTTTTAATATCTTCCCATTTTTGGTAGCTGGAATTCATTTTAACTTAAAATATATTAACATCCAAGTTATTTTACTAAAATATAGACATGATCTTGTCATTCTGCCTTTTTAAGACAATTATTCCCTGCTAGGTTCACAAGTTCCAGACTTAAACTCATATTCAAATATTTCTGAAATCTACATTATGTTTAACTTTACTTTTTGCCATCCTCTAGCTTGCACCTGTTTTTTTTTTTCTAGCTTGCACCTGTAGCATTTCATGTCCCCACACATTTGAAACTTTGCTAAAACCATTTCCCCTTCATGAAAAATTCTACTCCTCATTTTTTTGTCTGCCAATATCAGCTCTGCCTTTTTTTTTTAAGAAGTAAGTAAAAATTCACTTTCCATCTCCTCGCATCCACAGGTAACCTATTCTTCCACAAACATCCACTTCTATGTTTTTAAGACACCATAGTTAAATTGACACTCATTTTTATGTCTGTGTTTCCTTCCAAATCAAAGTGCATGGCAGATAAGTAATAATCAGGATGATAACACCAGCTAATATTTACTAGGAAACCCTGGTGGCATAGTGGTTAAGAGCTATGGCTGCTAAGTAAAAGGTCAGCAGTTCGAATCCACCAGACACTCCTTGGAAACCCTATGGGGCAGTTCTACTCTGTCCTTCAAGCTCACTATGAGTCTGAACCGACTCAGTGGCGGCAGGTATGGTTTTTGGTTTGAATGTTTAATGTTTACTAAGTGTAAATGCATAACCTGTATATGCAACTTAAAGCTCCCTACAAAACTGTGGTTCTGATATTTGTTCCACTTTGTTTCAAAAGTTACCTTGGGTCACAGTGCTGGGAAAAGTAGCACTAGACTTAGAAGTCAGATTTCTCTTTTTTTTAAAGCCATGGCTCCTAATCCCCACTTTACACTGTCATTGCCATTTTGGTCTGAGTTTCCCCTACAGAGGGGGCCGTGGTGGTTCAGTGGTAGAATTCTCACCTTCCATTCCAGAGTCCCAGATTCTTTTCTCAGCCAACGTGCCTCAGTCACAGCCACCACCCATTTGTCAGTGGAGGTTTGCATGTTGGTGTGATGCTGAACAGGTTTCAGTGGAGCTTCAAAGAAAAACTAGGAAGAAAGGTCTGGTAATCCGCTTCCAAAATATGACCCAATGAAAACCTATGGATCACAATGGTCTGATCCTGTTGTGTATGGATAACCTTGAGTCAGGACTGACTTGATGGGAGCTAAAAACAACAACATACCAACAGAATAGCCCATATCTGTGACATGCAAATGCTGGAGACATCAGTTTTCTTAATGGTGTCATTTGGAAACTCAACTGTGCTTATTGACATGTGATACTGTAACAGAACATGGGTTCTTGTCCTGTCTTATTTATTAGCCAATAGAAATAGGACAGACACAACACCACCACGTGCAAGAGAAACAGAAAGTGGAAATTTATTGTTTGTGCAAACAAGGAGCAATGCAGGGTCTAGCCGCTGAAAGACCACCCACTCCCAGCACCAGGGGACTTGGAGCTTTTATGACCTCCAGTCTCCAGTGAGTGGGATTGGCACCCAAAATCTGACATCATGGTCCCTCCCATGTCCGTATTTGAAGGTCCATGTGCTGAGTCATTTTCAAAGGAAGTGAACTTTTGCTGTGCAAATGGCCTTGGGTGCAGCTGTGTGCAGGAGAACAGTCTTCCTCTCCAGCAAACTTCAGGTCTGGGTCAAGTTCCATCCACAGTGCTTCATGTCCCACACACGTGTGGAGATCTCAGGCTGCTGTGTGTGGGACTTTGATGCCAAATGAAACAGCAGTTCGTGAGCTATAAGGGGGGAGAAGAACTGCCTTAGAGTGGGGGAAGCCTCTGTGACAGCTTCAATACTAGTTCATAAAAACTGTGGTCATGTTTCCTGACAGAACCAAGGCATAGTATAACCAGATAGTTTCTCTATGCAAAGTCAAGGGATCAGTGCCCACAGCCTCCTTTTACCTCCTTAAATGGCAAGGAAATGAGTACTGGATTCTCAGTCTCAGATGCCTCTCATTCATTTGCTCTACTTGAATCACATTTTCCTCTGGAATTAAAATAAAAATAACAGGTGCCTATTCCTGCTCTGAATATAGTCTCTAGGATCAGATTTTGGACATTGACATTGAGATTTCTAACTTTTCTCACCCAAATATCTTAGCCTAGGACAGAAAAAAATGCTGTTACGGACCACTCAGGAAGCATTTTGGAGGGGAATGTATTTGTGCAAAACTATATTCTCCCCTTTCTCCCACAGTATAAAGAGTCCTAAGACACTTTAAATTACATGTAAAAACTTTTGTAATAGACCATGGGCAAAATTGAACATTATTCTCTGAATAAGAAGGGTGCTTTTTCAACTCAATCAGAAGACACACTGTTCGACGTTATTATTCCTAACATAATTTCAGTCAAAGTATGCAGAGTTCTGGCTCCCTGTGGGATTAATGCTTCTGTGGTCCTAACACACTGTAAGCATTGTGAACCAGACTCAGAGTAAGGCTGGCTCCTACATTGTGGGACAAAAATATACCTCCACCTTCCCACTTCTCCGATTATTTCACTTTCTATTTCTAGGTGCAATAATTTGCTGGAACAGTCACAAAGAACATATAAAAACTCACAGAATGTACTCATGGTTACACGGTATCTTACATTAATTATGCAGAAGTAAAATGATACAATTCAGGATGCATGGAATTACCATAGGACCCAGTGATTTCACTTCTAGATATATGCCCTAAGGACCTAAAAGCAATGAGACAAACAGACATATGTACACTGATGTTCCTTGCAGCATTATTCACAATGGAAAAAGCTGGAAACAACCCACGTGTCCTTCAACAGATGAATGGATAAACAAAATGTGGTAAGTATATACAGTGGAATACTAATCAGAAATAGAAGAATGAAGTCCTTATATATACTACAACATGGATGAACCTTGACGACATTGCACTGAGTGAAATAAAACAATTATGACTGGACAATTGTATGGTTTTACTTATATGAAATGACAAGAATAAGTAATTATATACAGACCAATGGTTACTAGTGGTTACTAGGAGGGGAGGTGGGAAGAGGGAGGGAAAGGGGAAATCACTCACTGGGAAGTAGTGAATTTTTGTCTACGGTGATCTGAAATTTAGTTATCAACTAAAGGCAATGGGTACACAATCAGACTAATGAAGCTGTCATCCTGTCATCATTAAGCTGTGCACCAGGGGAAATAAAGGGAAGGGGTGCAAAATGGCAAATAAACTGTCTTATTTTAACCACAAGGGGAAAAAAAAAAAAACAGTTGATACTACTTAGATACAACTAAATATTTCACGCGATTACTCTTCTTGGTTTGAAGGTTTTGACTCATGGCTTCACGTGTCTATCCAGTCAATTGGCCTAACATTGTTTTCAGAGTTTTTGTTCTACCTCCTAGTTTGGTGAGTAGTGCCTGGGGTCTTAAAAACTTGTGAGTGACCACCCAAGATACAAGTGATCTCTATTTGCCTGGAAACAGCAGAGGAAGATGATCCAGGAATCAGAAGGAAATGGACTGCATGTCTAACTATATCCATAAACTAGTGTCACCATTACCATGAGAGAAGAAGAAATGGATAGTTCTCGGTGACCATTACTGACCATTTTGATTAAGGACACAACAGATGAATCCTGATCAGAATGAAAAAAAAAAAATGTGGAGCAGAATTTCAAACTCATATGGAAACCAGACGTACTGGATCAATTGAGCTTGGGGAAACTCCCAAATCTACTGCCTAGAAATAATCTTTAATCCTTGAGCCAGTACTATCCCCTGAAGCCATCATTAAACCAAACAACCAAAAACCATTGCCTTACAGTTGATTCCCACTCATAGCAGCCCTATAGGACAGAGTAGAACTGCCCTAGTGTTTCCAAGTTGTGTATCCAAGTAGTGTTTCCAAGTCCAATGTCGTCAAATGTTTCCAAGGAGTTACTGGTAGATTTGAACTGCCGACCTTTTAGTTAGCAGCTGAGCTCTTAAGTACCATGCCACCAGGGCTCCAAACTAAGTAACAGTTTAAATTAATTAATAAAGAATGTCTGAGCTCAGCATAGCACTCTTTTAAATAATAATCTCTATGAGCTGAAGCAGACAATACCTAATCTGAAGCACAGTTGAGAACTTAAAGTGGTAGGGAACCTACTGTGATGAAACAATACAAGTAGAGAGTGAGAATGGTAACATGACGTGAAGTATGTAACTAATGCTATTGAACCATTCATGTAGAAATTGTGAATGGAGATAGTTTGGTTGTACATATTGCTTCCAAAAATAAATTAAATACATTTTAAAAAAGCAAACTTTCTGAAGAAATCAGGAAAAAAATTAAAAATAATTTTAACTACAAATAATCCTTAAAACATGACACTAAAATCATAATTTCTAAGAGACATATTGATAAATTTGAATATTTATAAACATCTCTAGATGGCAGTGATAATTACAAAAAAAAGACAAAAGATTAATACAACTTACAAGAATATTGAATTATATTACACAGAGATGGGGACCCTTGAAATACAAAGGTTTCCAAAAAGAAAAAAAAAATGGAAGAAACAATAAAACCTACAATGTAATTAAATTGAGTAGCAGTTGACATAAATGGAAATACAAATGGCTCTAAAATGCGTGAAAAGATGTTCAGTCTTAGTTATGCAAATAAAACTACACTAAAAAAATCAGTATTCATCTAGAAAGCAGATGCCTCAAAACACCTTAAAACACAATGGGTTGTGTTGCTGAGGGATGGCAGAAACACATTCTTACACATTGTTATTATATGTAAATTTGTATAACCTATAGGGTGGACAATTTTGGTAAAGCCAAAATTTAAAAATTCCCCTTTGGCTTAATAATACAAATTCTGGAAACATCCCTTAGGGACATACCTACTACCTAACAACCCGTTGCCATTGAGTCAATTCTGACTCATAGGACCCAATAGGACAGAGTAGAATTGCCCCATAGGGTTTCAAAGGAGTGGGTGGTGGATTCGAACTGCCAACCTTTTGGTTTGTAGCCATAGCTCTTAAGCATTGCACCACCAAGTCTCCTCAGATATACCTACTCTAATGTAAAATATCTTATGTAAGTGAGTAATTTTTGTCATATTAATTCAGTATGGTCTTATAGGGAAGAATTCTATATACATTAAATAAAAAAGCAAGATGGAGACTTACATTTCTAATACTTACAAATTAGTAAATTCTGATTAACCTTCCAGTTGAAGGCAACTAAAAAATCTAGTTAAAACATTATAAAGTAATTTTCCTAAAAGTGTTATAACCTAAGCAGACACTGTGGACTTGCTGTATCAACATCCTGGAGAAGATGGAAATCAAGAAAAGTGAGTCTTGATTTGGTGCTAAATAGCAAGAAGCAGCTGAGAGGCAGCCTGAGCTATGCTTTTAATATCTTTTTGAGAAGTCTCAGGAAGAAACAGAAGAAAAATAATGTGACAAGTAAAATATTTAAAAAGATAAGTATAGAGAATCATCTAAAATTCATGAAAAAAGATCTATGAAAACATTAAGAAATCCTGGTAAATTAAAGAAAGGATTTAAACAACTCCATCCCCAGAAACATGACATAGCAGCTTAAAAAGGAAGATCTTTGCAATGAGGGGGTCCCTTGAGGGGTCCTCCAAGCTGTTAAGCACTTGGTTGCTAACCTAAAGGTTGGAGATTTGAGTCCACACGTAAACACCTTGGAAGACAGGCTTAGCAACGTACTTCTAAAAAAATCCACCATTAATGGCTAAAAAGTAGAAACAGCACAAATGTCCATTAATAGATGAATGGATAAACAATACAGGGTATAACCATACAGTTGAATTTACTTGGCAATAACAGGGATGAAGTACAGAAAAATGCTACAGCATGAATAAACCTCAAAAACAAAAAAATATTATGCCTTGTAAAATAAGGCAGTCACAAAATACCACTTTTTATATGATACCACTTATACAAAATCCATAGAAACACAAAGTGAATTGGTTGTGACATAGGACTGGATGAAGGATGTGGTGGGGAAAGGATAGGAAGATCGGTTGTGGGGTTGGGACTCATTGATATAGGTACAAGATTACTTTGGGAGGTGATAAAAATGTTCTAATTAGAGAAGGGGGAGCCAAGATGGCAGAATAGACAGACGCTTCTGGCGAGCCCTCTTTACAACAAAGACCAGAAAAAAACAAGTGAAACAAGTATATTTGTGACAAGCTGGGAGCCCTGAGCATAAAAGGCAAGGTTAGGCAACAAACTGAGCAGCAGGGGGAGAGAGAGAATGTTCAGAAGTGGAGAGGAGTTACTGGACCTGAATCACAGGGAGCCCTCAGGCACCATTTCTGGACCAGAGGTGGCAGAAGGCTGGTACTAGTGCTTGGCCGCAGTTACCTCAGGGAGAAGCAGCCAGCCACACAGCCTACTCACACCTCCGGAACCTGAGGAGAACGGCCCTCTCGGCAAAAGCTAAGTACTTGTGTATATTTTACTGCGTCCCCTACACCCCCAAGCTGGCTTCAGCGGCTGAATCCCTAGCCCTGAGACAGACCCTGATGAGCACCTAGAGCCATCCTCCTGGCCTTGGGGAAAGAAAAAATTTGCAACTGGGGCTAAAAGGTAATTTGCTAGCTCCATTAAGTGGGGAGCTCAGGACAGAAGCGGCTCCTGTCCAGGCATAAACCGTCCGTGGACCTTGAGCACCTTTTCCTTCTGCATGGACCTGCATGGGCCTATTTCAGGAGAATAGGCCCTTGCTGGCAAACTCCAACCATTTCAGCTATGACACAGTAAGCAAGCATAAAATAATACAATAACTTATAGATGGCTAGGAGACAACAGTCAATATCAAGTCACATAAAGAAACAGACCATGATTTCCTCACCAAGCTCTCAAAACAAAGAATCCAGGGGTTTTCTAGATAAAAGTGCATTCCTGGAACTACCAGCTGCAGAATACAGAAGTTTAATTTACAGAACCCTTCAAGACATCAGGAAGGAAATGAGGCAATACACATAACAAGCCAAAGAACACACAGATAAAGCAACTGAAGAAATTAGAAAGATTATTCAGGAACATAATGAAAAGCTTAATAAGCTGGAAAATCCATAGACAGACAGCAATCAGAAATTCAGAAGATTAACAATAAAATTACAGAAATAGACAACTCAATAGAAAGTCAGAGGAGCAGAATTGAGCAAATAGAAGCTAGAATTTCTGAACTCGGAGATAAATCACTTGGCACTAATATATTTGAAGAAAAAATCAGATAAAAGAATTTTAAAAATTGAAGAAACCTTAAGAATCATGTGGGACTCTATCAAGAGAAATAACCTACGAGTGATCAGAGTTCCAGAACAGGGAGGGATAACAGAAAATACAGTGAAAATTGTTGAAGGTTTGTTGGCAGAAAACTTCCCTGATATTGTGAAAGATGAGAAGATATCTATTCAAGATGCTCATCAAACTCCACATAAGGTAGATCTGAAAAGAAACTCACCAAGACATGTTATAATCAAACTTGCCAAAATTAAAGATAAAGACAGAATTATAATAGCAGAGAGGGATAAATGAAAAGTCACCTACAAAGGAGAGCCAATAAGAGTAAGATCGGACTACTCAGCAGAAACCATGCAGGCAAGAAGACAATGGGATGACATATTTAAAAAATTGAAGGAAAAACATTGCCAGCCAAGAATCATATATCCAGCAAAACCGTCTCTTAAATATGAAGGTGAAAATAAGACATTTCCAGATAAACACAAGTTGAGAGAATTTGTAAAAAACAAACCGAAACTACAAGAAATACTAAAGGGAATTCTTTGGTTAGAAAATCAATAATATCAGTTATCAACCCAAGATTAGAGCACTGGGCAGAACAATCAGAAGTCAACCCAGACAGGGAAATCCAAAAAAACAAAGCAAGATTATTAAAAAAAAAAAAAAAGCCCAAAACAGGGTAACTGTGATGTTATTATATAAAAGAAGACAACATTAAAATAATAAATAGGGATTAAGAAACATAATCATACACCTTCCAGATGGAGAGGAAGATATGGCAATACATAGAAATAAAAGTTAGTTTTAAATTTAGAAAAATAGGGGTAAATAATAAGGTAACCACAAAGGAGGCAAACTATCCTACTCATCAAAATAAAATACAAGGAAAAATAGAGACTCAGCGGAAGCAAAATCAACAATAACAAATATGAGGAAATGACAATATAAAGAAAATCTACTCAGCACATAAAATCAAGTGGGAAAAAGAAACTGTCAACAACACGTTAAAAAAAGAAAAACATCAAAATGATAGCACTACATTCATACCTATCCATAATTACTCTGAACATAAATGGACTAAATGCACCAATAAAGAGACAGAGAGTGGCAGAATGGATTAAAAAACAAGATCCATCTATATGCTGCCTACAAGAGACACACCTTAGAAACACAAACAAACTAAAACTCAAAGGATGGAAAAAATATATCAAGCAAACAACAATCAAAAAAGAGCAGCAGTGGCAATATTAATTTCTGACAAAATAGGCTTTAAATTTAAACCCATCATAAAGGATAAGGAAGGACACTATATAATGATTAAAGGGACAATACACCAAGAAGATATAACCATATTATATATTTATGCACCCAGTGACAGGGCTGAAAGATACATAAAACAAACTCTATCAGCATTGAAAAGTGAGATAGACAACTCCACAATAATAGTAGGAGACTTCAACACACCACTTCTGGTGAAGGACAGTATATCCAGAAAGAAGCTCAATAAAGACACGGAAGATCTAAATGTCACAATCAACCAAATTGACCTTGTAGACATATATAGAACACTCCACCCAACAGCAACCAAGTATACTTTCTTTTCTAGTGCACATGGGACATTCTCTAGAATAGACCACATATTAGGTCATAAAGCAAGCCTTAACAGAATACAAAACGTTGAAATATTACAAAGCATCTTCTCAGACCATAAGGCTATAAAAGTGGAAATCAATAACAGGAAAAGCAGGGAAAAGAAATCAAACACTTGGAAACTGAACAATACCCTGCTCAAAAAAGCCTAGATTATAAAAGACATTAAGGAGGGAGTAAAGAAATTCAGAGAATCCAGTGAGAATGAAAACACTTCCTATCAGAACCTTTGGGACACAGCAAAAGCGGTGCTCAGAGACCAATTTATATCAATAAATGCACATATACAAAAAGAAGTAAGGGCTAAAATCAAAGAATTATTCCTACAATTTGAACAAATAGAAAGAGAGCAACAAAAGAAACCCACAGGCACCAGGAGAAAACAAATAATAAAAATTAGAGCTAAACTAAATGAAATAGAAAACAGAAAAACACTTGAAAGAATTAACAAGACCTAAAGCTGGCTTTTGGAAAAAATCAACAAAGTTGATAAACCACTGGCCAAACTGACAAAAGAAAGACAGGAGAGGAAGCAAATAACCCGAATAAGAAATGAGAGAGGAGATATTACAACAGACCCAACTGAAGTAAAAAGAATCATATCAGATTACTATGAAAAAGTATACTCAAATTCGAAAACCTAGAAAAAATGGATGAGTTCCTAGAAACACACTACCTACCTAAACTAACACAAACAGAGGTAGAACAACTAAATAGACTCATAACGAAAGAAGAGATTGAAAAGGTAATCAAAAAACTCCCAATGAAAAAAAAAAGCCCTGGTCTGGACAGCTTCACTGCAGAATTCTACCAAACTTTCAGGGAAGAGTTAACATGACTACTACCAAAGGTATTTCAGAGCATAGAAAAGGGCGGAATACTACCAAACTCATTCTATGAAGCCACCATATCCCTGATATCAAAACCAGGTAAAGGCACCACAAGAAAAGGAAATTATAGACCTATACCCCTCATGAATGTAGATGCAAAAATCCTCAATAAAATTGTAGGCAATAGAATTCAACAACATATCAAAAAAATAATTCACCATGACGAAGTGGGATTCCTACCAGGTGTGCCGGGATGGTTCAACATTAGAAAACAATTCATGTAATCCACCACATAAATAAAACAAAAAACAAGAAACACATGATTTTATCAATTGACGCAGAAAAAGCATTTGACAAAGTTCAACACTCATTCATGATAAAAATCTTCAGCAAAATAGGAATAGAAGGAAAATTCCTCAACATAATAAAGGGCATTTATACAAAGCCAACAGCCAAAGTCACCCTAAATGGAGAGAGCCTGAAAACATTCCCACTGAGATCAGGAACCAGAAAAGGATGCCCTTTATCACCACTCTTATTCGACATTGTGCTGGAAGTCCTAGCCAGAGCAATTAGGCTAGATAAAGAAATAAGGGGCAACCAGATTGGCAAGGAAAAAGTCAAAGTGTCTCTATTTGCAGATGACATGATCTTATACACAGAAAACCCTAAAGAATCCTCAAGAAAACTACTGAAACTAATAGAAGAGTTAAGCAGAGTATTGGGATACAAGATAAACACACAAAAATCAGTTGGATTCCTCTACACCAACAAAAAGAACATCAAAGAGGAAATCACCAAAGCAATGCCATTTATAGTAGCCCACAAGAAGATAAAATAAAATTTAAAAAAAGCCAGGGACGTAAAAGACTTATACAAAGAAAACTACAGTACACTTCTGCAAGAAACCAAAAGAGACTTACATAAGTAGAAGAACATACCTTGCTCGTGAATAGGAACATTTAACATTATAAAAATGTCTATTCTACCAAAAGCGATCTATACATTTAATCCAATTCCGATCCAAATCCCAACTACATTCTTTAATGAGATGGAGAAACAAATCACCGACTTCATATGGAAGGGAAAGAGGCCCTGGATAAATAAAGCGTTACTGAAAAAGAAGAACAAAGTAGGAGGCCTTACTTTACCTGATTTTAGAAGCTTTTATATGGCCACAGCAGTCAAAACAGTCTGGTACTGGTACAACAACAGATACTTGGACTGATGGAACAGAATTGAGAATCCAGACATAAATCCATCCACATATGAGTAGTTGATATTTGACAAAGGCCCCAAAACAGTTAAATAGGGGAAAAAGACATTCTTTTTAACAAATGGTGCTGGCATAACTGGATATCCATTTGCAAAAAAATGAAACAGGACCCATACCTCATACCATGCACAAAAACTAACTCCAAGTGGATCAAAGACCTAGACATAAAGACTAAAACGATAAAGATCATGGAAGAAAA